>NC_136913.1:14732965-15476719 GCF_949752795.1 Hyperoodon ampullatus | reverse complement strand
TTTGGGTGGAGCCATCTCCTGAGGGTTAAATTTGGGGTATGCAATCAAGTCAAGGAAAGACTGAACACAGGGGCCAAGTGTGCACTAAACCTTATGGTAATAACCTACCAGGATCATCCAATGACTTCAAAAGCCCCTGTCTGCAGTGAAATGCCTTTCTGCCTATAGCATACAAGGTTAAGACATGGTGGCTAAGGAGCCACAGGGACTTCCTAATGGTTTTGGCAACCAAGCCCCTTCCAGAGGATGTCTGTCTAGCACTGCTGCTCCCATTCATCATTTACCACCTATCCCAGAAGGGAGTTTTCATTCAGCCTCAATACATTCATGCTATCCTGAGCAAGAAAGTAAAATAACTCAGTTCTGCTTTTTGTTCTGTTTTTCTTCTTTTTACATTTTTGTTTGGACAGAGTGGAGCAGTTCAGACCAGGAGATGAAAAGAACAAAAGGTCAGCTGGAGCAGGAAAAGCTACTTACCACACAAATGGACATGGTTACACAGTCAAAGCCCGAGAGGTAAGTGTGTTACTGTGCAGTGTGAGGCATGTGTGCATTTCAGAATATTAAATTATGTTTAAAAAATTGTCCTTGGGTCTTTGACCTTCTTTATTTCTTCCACTTAGATGCCTCATTTATTTACCCCAAACATAAACCACAGCCTTGTTCTGAGGCTTCATCTATTTTGGGGGGTTAGTATTTAACTAAGCTATGAACGATTTCTCAAAGAACCATCAGTCCCCATCCTCACCTTCCATCCTCCTACCCCACCCCCACAGCTTGGCCACTAACCCCTTAATGGAGTTCCAAATCTCCGTTCCTCCTTCACTCAGGAGGATTAGGCTTGTGGGATTGAGACCAGTCCCTGACAGCAGACACACTCTAGGCCAACGTCTATGGCAACTTCTCCCCAACTCATGATATCCTTTCAGAGTCATGTGAGCTGCAGGTAGGACACTACTTGATTCCAGGACGCCTTCTAGTTGTTTCCAAATTCGTGGGCCTGGTAGCACAGGTAGCTACCCCAAATATACATTAGGTTGCTAGGGCTGTGAGGAAGAATCTGTTCCAGGACTCTCTCCTAGCCTCTGGTGGTTATCTGTCAATCTTTTTTTCTTTCTTTTTTTAATTAAAAAAAACTATACATTTTTTAAAGCTTACTTTCCATTTACAGTTGTAACAAAATATTGGCTATATTCCCTGTGCTGCCCAATACATCTCTGAGCCTACCTTACACCCAACAGTTTGTACCTACCACCCTGCCACCCCTATAATGTCTTTCCCCTCACTCTCCCCACTGGTAACCACTAGCTTGTTCTCTACAACTGTGAGTCTGATTCTTTTTTGTTATATTCACTATCTTGTTGTATTTTTTAGATTCCACATGTGATATCATACAGTATTTGTCTTTCTCTGACTTATTTCACTTAGCATAATGCCCTCTGAGTCCATCCATGTTGCTGCAAATGGCAAATTTTCTTTCTTTTTTATGCCTGATTAATATTCCATCGTATATATATATGTTGGTAATTGTATATAATGCTGCCATGAACATTGGGGTGCACGTATCTTTTTGAATTAGTCTACAAATAACAAATGCTGGAGAGGGTGTGGAGAAAAGGGAACCCTCCTACACTGCTGGTGGGAATGTAAGTTGGTGTAACCACTATGGAAAACAGTATGGAGGTTCCTCAGAAAACTAAAAATGGAATTACCATATGATCCAGCGATCCCACTCCTGGGCATACATCTGGACAAAACTATAATTCTAAAAGATACATGCACACCTGTGTTCACAGCAGCACTCTTTGCAATACCCCAGACATGGAAACAACCTAAATATCCATCGACAGATGAACGGAGAAAGAAGATGTGATACATATATACAATGGAATACTACTCAGCCATAAAAAAGAATGAAATAATGTCATTTGCAGCAACATGGATGCAACAAGAGATTATCATACTAAGTGAAGTACATCAGAAAGAGAAAGACAAACACCATATGATATCACTTATATGTGGAGTCTAAAATATGGCAGAAATGAACCTATCTACGAATCAGAAACAGACTCACAGACGTAGAGAACAGACTTGTGGTTGCCAGGGTGGGGGTGGGGGAGGAATGGAATGGGAGCTTGGGCTTAGTAGATGCAAACTATTACATATAGAATGGATAAATGACAAGGTCCTACTGTATAGCACAGGGAATTATACCCAATATCCTGGGATAAACCATAATGGAAAACAATATAAAAAAGAATGTATATATGTGTATAACTGAGACACTTTGCTGTACAGCAGAAGTTAACAGAACATTGTAAATACTTCTATTAAAAAAACATTAAAAAAGAAATAAATACAAGGAATCCAAAAGGAATCCAAACAGAAAAAGAAGTAAAATTGTCACTATTTGCAGATGACATGGTACTATACATAGAAAATCCTAAAGATGCTACCGGAATGCTGCTAGAGCTCATCAATGAATTTGGTAAAGTTTCAGAATACAAAATTAATATACAGAAATATGTTGCATTTATGTACACAAACAATGAACTAGCAGAAAGAGAAATTAAAGAAATAATTCCATTTATCACTGCACGAAAAAGAATAACATACCTAGGAATAAACCTACCTAAGGAGGCAAAAGAGCTGTACTCAGAAAACTGTAAGACACTGATGAAAGAAACTGAAGATGACACAAACAGATGGAAAGATACACCATGTTCTTGGATTGGAAGACTCAATATTGTTAAAATGACCATACTACCCAAGGCAATCTACAGATTCAATGCAATCTCTATCAAAATACCAATGGCATTTTTCATAGAACTAGAACAAATAATTTTAAAATATGTATGGAAATACAAAAGACCCTGAATAGCCAAAACAATCCTGAGAAAGAAGAATCCCTGACTTCAGACTATACTACAAAGCTACAGTCATCAAAACAGTATGGTACTGGCACAAAAATAAACACATAGATCAGTGGAACAGGATAGAGAGCCCAGAAGTAAACTCATGTACTTATGGTCAAATAATGCACAACAAAGGAGGCAAGAATACACAATGGAGAAAAGGCAGTCTCTTCAATAAGTGGTGCTGGGGAAAGTGGACAGCTACATGTAAAAGAATAAAATTAGAACATTCTCTAACACCATATAAAAAAAGAACTCAAAATTGATTCGAGATCTAAATGTAAGACTGGATACTATAAAACTCCTAGAGGAAAATACAGGCAGAACACTCTTTGACATAAATTGCAGCAATACTTTTTTTGATCTACTTCCTAAAGTAAAGGAAGTAAAAGCAAAAATAAACAAATTAAACTTATAACCTTTTGCATAGCAAAGGAAACCATAAACATAATGAAAAGACAACCTACTGAATGGGAGAAAACATTTGCTTGCAATCTCTGATGTTCCTTGGCTTGTAGATGCATCACCCTGATTTCTGCCTTCGTGTTCATATGGTTGTTCTCCCTGTGTGTGTGCATGTGTCTGTGTCCAAATTTCCCCTTTTCGTAAGGACACAGTCATATCAGATGAGCATGCACCCTAATGACCTCATCTTAATTTGATCATCTGCAAAGACCCTATCTCCAAATAAGGTCACATTCACAGGTACTGGGGTTAGGACTTCAACCTATTTGGGGGAGACATAATTCAACACACAACAGACGTCTATGCACTAATCCCTGGAACCCATGAATATGTTACACTACATGGCAAAAGGAACTTTGCAGATGTGATTAAGATTACTCAAAGGATTTTGAGATGGGAAGATTATCCTGAATTGTCCAAGTGAGCCCTATAGCATCACATGAGCCCTTAAAGTAGAAAATCTTTTCCAACTATGGAGAGACAGATATGTGAGGATGCAAGAATGGTCAGAGAGATGTGATGCTGAAGGTGATGGAAGAGGGCCCCAAGCCAAGGAATGTGGCAGCCTCTAGAAGCTAAAAAAAAAAGAAAGAAAAATCAAAGAAATTGATTTTTTCCTAGAGCTTTCAGAAAGGAATGCAGCCCTGCCAACACCTTGATTTTAGCCCAAGGAAACTTATGTCAGACTTCTGACCCACAGAACTGTAAGTTACTAAAATTGTCTTCTTTAAGTCACCAAGTTTGTGGTAATTTTTAAGGCAGCAATAGAAAATGGGTCTTAGGTCACGTTCCCTAGAAGCAGAGCCTGAGATGAGGATTTCTGTGCAAGTGATTGGGTGGGGGGAGCAGGATAGGATGCGGGGGAGGAAAGCTAAGCAACAATGTGGTCTCTACTGGAGACTGCCTTCAGCCTGATCCTATGAGGAGCTCTGGATCACAAATAGCACCACTAAGTAGGTCAGAATTCCAGAAGGCTTTTCTACCCCCATGCCAGTCAGTGATTGATCAAGGTCGTGGGGGTTTGGGGGAGAGGTTTAAGTAAGGGAGGAGCAGAGAGCTTGCAGAGACAGGAGCAGCTATGAGTCATCAGCCAAAGCTCCCAGTAGCTGGGAAATGAGGGTCCTACACATAACCTTTATGACCTTCAGCTGCCTCTTGTATAGACCACCAGGACAATTTTTTCCCCCACAATTTTAGGGCACATTTTTTCCTGTGCCTCTTCAAGGACATAACCTTGCCCTGGTCAGCCCAAGGCCTCTATCTACTGGGAGATGGGGTGGGGCAGGGTGAGAGATTATTTTCCTATAGAGGGAATGTGGTGAGAAAGACCAAAGAAATATTCGGCTTTTGACATTCAAAATTGAAATATGCAGCAGGCAAGGGGCTTGCAAGCCAAGAGATGGTCTTCAGGAAAGATTTTCCAGAATCCTTTGTCACCTCTTGGAGCCACTCAGCAAATGAACTTGGATGACTCTGATTCTGGGTTTTTAGTACGGTGGAAAAGGGGAGACCTTTGTGTGCTATGAAGGCATAGCTGGAGTCAGGAAGAAGGAAACATGACAAAAGGGAAATAAAAGCCTACCCCTTTCCCAGCCTACGAATTTGTGAAAAGTAGGAGAGTGTGAGGTGAGCAAGCAGTCACAGGGGTGTGTCCTGAGCTCCCCTTTCTGGAACGTACAGTAGCCACACAGGGAAACAAGAGGGGCTCAGACCAACCTCAAACAGTCACCTTAAAGTCAACTGGGAGGTAATGGCATTGAGCACAGGGGTCTCTGGTCTCCCCAAGCTGCCTTCGTTCCCGGGAGGGTATGACACCTAAGTTAAGAGCAAGAGGGCCCACTACAAGCCTACCTTGGCAGGACAAGGTCACCCTGCAGGGGGCTGCACAGAGGCGTCCACAGGTACCCAGGGGGCTGCAGCCAGCAGGAGCCCCGGGGAGGCCTAGTCATCCCAGGAGGGCCACAGGCCTTGACCACCCCTAGAGAATGGTCCGAGCCCAAGTTGCACCAGCAAAAAAGACATCGGTCTAGTGTCCACAAGAGGCTAAGGAACCTGCCCAAGTCCCTTTCCTCCCGGAGTTGGGAAAGCGCTCTGAGAGCCAAAGTTTTCACCAATTCAAAGTCTGAATATCTCCTCAAAGGCCCATTTACATGATCACAACTGACTACATCAAAACCAGATTGGACATTTCATGTACGTTTTTCCCCACCAACAAGCAGGTGGGGCCTTAGCAGACTCATTAAGGATCAAATAATAACTTTTCGACACAGCCCCTGTGCAGGTGTTTGATCCTGCCATGTGCACCATGACGAGGGTGGGCCAAAGGGTCTTCCGTGTGCTTCCTGACCTTGACGTTTTGGGATCGTGACTTGCCGCAGCGGGAGGCCCCGGGAGTGGAGAACACGTGGAGAAGAGGTCCACCCTGGCTCTCCATGGCTGCTGGGGCGGAGCTGAGGGCCCTCGCTTCCGTGCTGCAGCCTCAGGCCCGGGCCCTCCAGCTCATCCTGCTCCTCTACTATTCCCCCCGCCCCACAGCAGGAACTTTGTGCTTTTCAGGGCTCATGAGCACCTCTGTCATCGGAGAGAGGGCAAAGGGCAGAGAGCGAGCCTCTTCTCATAGTTCTCAGGAAAGGTTTGCTAGAGGGAAGGCGAGGAACCCCGCTGAGGTTACCATGAGGTTCAGAGATGGTCAGTGAGTTCCAGCGGCTCAACCAACACCAACTGAACTCGACATTCTAGAACATGCCAGTTCTGCCCCCATGATCATGGCCTCACCTGCTTTTCCTTTCACTTCGACTGCTTTGCTTCAACTGCATGGTTTCTCCTTCAAGCCCCACTCAAATGCCACCTCCTCAAGGAAGCAATCCCTGACAACTCCAGGAAGAGATGCCTCCCTCCTCTGGGCTACATTTTGTCCTGGCTGCTAATACAGAATTAAGTTCCTTTCGAGGGTTTCTGCCTTATTTATTTATTTACTTATTTATTTACTTACTTATTTACTTACTTATGTATGTATGTATGTATGTATGTATGTATGTATGGCTGCATTGGGTCTCTGTTGCTGCACGCAGGCTTTCTCTAGTTGTGGTGAGCAGGGGTTACTCCCCGTTGTGGTGCACGGGCTTCTCTTGTTGCAGAGCACGGGCTCCAGGCGCACAGGCTTCAGCAGCTGTGGCACACAGACTCAGTAGTTTTGGCGCACGGGTGCAGCCGCTCCAGGGCCTATGGGATCCTCCCGGGTCAGGGCTTGAACCCGTGTCCCTGCACTGGCAGGCAGGTTCCCAACAATTGTGCCACCAGGGAAGCCCCTCTGCCTCCCCTTTTAAACGAAATTTCCAAACTCAGGTGCTGCCTTGGTCTCAGTTCTGTGTCCCCAGGGCCTGGCACATTGAAGACACTCAACAAATGTTTCTGGAATGAAGGACAGGCAGGAGGTGTGTCCCTGGACCAGGGGCATTATCATCATGACCTGGGAGCTTGTTAGAAATGCAGAAGCACAGGCCCTGCCCCCTGGTAATTCCTATATACGGTAATGCTTGAGCACCGCTGCCTCACACACCGTGGACTCAGGGACCTGCTGCCTGCGTTGTGGGCAATGTTCTTCCTCAACGGCCTGACAGTAAATACTTTCAGCTTTGTGGGCCACGTACAGTATCTGTGGCAACTACTCAATACTGTCATTGCAGCATGAAAGCAGCCATAGACCATGTGTAAATGGGTGAGCAGGGCTGTGTTTCAATAAAACTTTATCTACAGGAACAGATGGCTGGCAGGATTTGGCCTGCAGGCCAGTTTGCCAACCCATGGTTTACCAGAAGGAAAGGTGAACACGCTCATGGAAACAATACTGTTTTGTCCCAATCTCCCCTCCCACCCATGCTTCCACACTGAGCTTCTAAAAGGGGAGAAATTCCCAGTAACTCTTAGAGAAATGAGTAGCTTGACCTCTTAGCAGCTGAGCACTCTTGTAGAATATCCCTTGCTTTTCATGGCGCCATTCGTAATTTGGAAGTGTTTCTTTTTGTGTGAAATTTTTGAGAGGAGAGATGCTTCAGAACCCTCTTTTATTTTTTTAAAATAAAGTATCAATAAAAATGTGCATGTACAAAAGAATGTATAAAACATATGTACAGTCCACAGAGGAGCAATGAACTGATCACCTATGTACCATCACACAGCCAAGAATTCAAACTTTATCTTCCCCCAGAAGCCCCTGCACCCCCATGTCCATCTATAATTGAACTACCCTGTCCACCCCCACCAGAGGTAACTGTTATCCTTAATTGTGTACTAATCTCCCTCTTGGTTTGCTTTCTATTTTTTTATCATCTGTGCAGTTATTCTTAATTTTTTCATTTCCCCTTTGTTGAACTTCAGGCAAATGGAATCATTCTGCATGACTCCCTCTGTGACTTACTTCTTCCCAGCAACATCTAATTTTTGAGATTCAGCCATGTTGATGTAGGTAGCTGTAGTTCCCTCATTTTCACTGCTGTATAGTATGCCATTATATGCACTATGCTACCACAACTCATTCATCCATTCTGTTGTTGACAGACACATGGGTTTTTTCCAGTTTGGAGCTGTTGTGTGTCCATGAACGTTCTTGCACACACCTCCTAGTGCATGTGTGCAAGAGTTTCCCTAGGGCATACGCTGTGGAACGGGACTGCTGCTTTGTAGGACGTGCACATGGGCAGGTCTACTTGGTAATACTAAAGTCTAGATTCAGCCATTCTCCCACAAGCAGTGGGTGAGGCTTCCTATTGTTCCACATCCTGGTCTCATGGATTTACTGATTCCAGTTCTCGCCATCCTTTTGTCTCCCTTTCAGTCATGGTTCTGGCCTCATGACCTTGGCTTTTTCCTTGGGTAACTCTTCAGTTCTCCCACACAATTCATTCATTCAGCACCTACCCTACATCCGGACATCAAGTTGGGGGCTAGAGCTTGGACAAATATAAGATGTAGACTCTGCCCTCAAGGTGCTCAGTGTACTGATTACAACAGACATGTAAGAGTTGCCATATGATCCAGCAATCCCACTCCTGGGCATATATCTGGACAAAACTATAACTCAAAAAGATACATATACTCTTATGTTCATAGCAGCACTATTTACAATAGCCAAGATGTGGAAACAACCTAAATGTCCATTGACAGATGACTGGATAAAGATATCGTACATATATACAGTGGAATACTACTCAGCCATAAGTAAAAACGAAATAATACCATCTTCAGCAACATGGATAGACCTAGAGGTTTTCATACCAACCGAAGTAAGTCAGAAAGAGAAAGACAAATACCATATGGCATCACTTATACGTGGAATCTAAAATATGACACAAATGAACTTATTTACGAAACAGAAACAGTCTTGCAGACAGAGAGGACAGACTTGTGGTTGCCAAGGGGGAGGGGATTGGGGGAGGGATGGAGTGGGAGATTGGGATTAGCAGATGCAAACTATTATGTACAGGATGGATAGACAACAAGGTCCTACTGCAGAGCACAGGGAACTCTATTCAATATCCTGTGATCAACCATAATGGGAAAGAATATAAAAGAGAATGTATATATATATATGTATAACTGAATCATTTTGTTGTACTGCAGAAATTAACATGACGTTGTAAACCAACTATTCTTCATTTAAAAAAAACACAGACATATAAACAAATCTTTGTAAAATAATGTGGTTCAGGCAACGACAGAAATGCTTGCAAATCATTACGAGAGCTCTGAGGAGGGACACTGCAGGGCTTGGGTCCAAGAGGCGAATGGCTCTGCAGACGGGGCTGGGTGGAGAGGAGTGCCAGCCCAGACACCGTCAATGTGGATTACTGATGCACGCGCGCGCACACACACGCGCACACACACACACACACACACACACACACACAGAGATTCCCACCCCCAGAGTGCTAGCTCAGCTTAAAAGACTGTGAAGTGTCAGATCTGAGATTCCAGTCCCTTTCCCACAGGGAAAGGAATGTGAATTAAGTTGAAGTTTCCTTTTAAAATGCTTCTAAGTTTCTAATGGCCTGGCTCCACATGCCGGGCCGCTGCCCTATACAGAGAGGGGCTTGGAAAGCCCCACACCTACAACAAAGCATCTCCCCAACCCAGGCCAAACTCACTCTGTGCTCTTAGGCTAAAGTTGCTATTAATGGCTGTTCCACGAGGGAAAAGCAGCCTCCAACTGGGCACAGAGTCGGTGATGTCACTCATCCACCCACACGCCCTCACAGCTATTCCCCATTTTGGCACATGGCACCTGGTGTGCTTTCCCACCCAATCACCAGTATCTGTGTCTCGTTTGGCGGGCTGCTCTGATCATCGACAATGAGCTGCCCAGAGACAGTGTATTGGTGACGTACTGACGGGTATAGGGTGTAAACACCTCTTGTCCCTTAACGCGGACACAAACTCCAGAGCACCTTTGCAGGCATGAGTCAGTTACCCCCATGGGCTTTGCCAGTTGCCTTGCCCTTGCCGGGCCCCCTTCCCTCCCCAGCCCCACTTCCCCCTCCCCTCCCGGTCTTTAAATACAGCGCCCGTCCCATGAAGCCTCAGGCCAGGGTGTGCTTTAGGGAACCCATCCTAAGACAAAAGGCGAGTATGACTGGGGGTGGCTGCCGATCCCACGGGCTTGATTTCGGTGAGGGCCGGGCAGGGGGAGCTGACTGCTTAAAGCCTCTGACCTTTGTCCGCGCCACCTGGTGACAGGCACCCGGGCCAACACTGTTCCTTCTCCAGGCTGCAAGCCACAGTGTGACAGGGCCTGGCTCCCCTCACCAACGGCCCTGTGTCTCCCCAACCTTGGCCAGGTATTGCAAGCTCACCAAACTTTCTGGGCCAAGACCTTCTCTGCTCAAATGCTAACAGGTCTCCTAGAAGCCATGGAAAGTAGCTTCCTCGGTCAACTTTGCTTGGGCTAGCCCGAGTGGTTCTGCCAGGTGTCAGGGTGACAGCACAAAGGTTTGAGTGCTAAGCACTCATCCTGGGGTTACAATGGGAAAGGGTGTGGGAGCACTTCTCCCGCGGAGGGGAGACGACCAAAGAACTGTCACTCCACATGGAGCCTTTCCTGCCCATGCTTGTTCTGAAGGAAATTCTGTTAAGAGGCGTCCTTGACCACAGAGGATCATGAACACGCTAAGGGAACGTTTCTCATCTGAATGGAGCGCCTCTAAATCACGTATCTTGGCTGCACAGACCCTGCTGACTCGGGATGTCAGAACTGGCAGGTGAGAAAAATCCTTACCGTCCATCACTGCAAAACTCATCTTCCCCCTGGGGTCCAAAGCTAGCAGAGCTGAGGAAAAAGAAAACACATCGAGGAGGAGACCCTGCAGGAAAACCAGCCAGGATTTTCGGATTCAGAGACGCCGACATTCATCATCATTAGACAAATGAAGAGTTAAGCCAAGGGTCGGCAACCTACGTTACTGGCTCCCTCCTCGGAAGGGCTGGCAGGAAGGTGAGCCACGTAGCTGGTGAGAGGCCCACGGGCTGTGGCCCAGGTGCCTCGTGAAGACCTTCAGCAAAGCCGTGGCCAGGAACCCTTGACGCTCCTGCCCCAATCTCTGCATCCTAGGCAGAAACTTGGGAGAAGGTCCTTGTCAACCCGAGGAGAGCGGACACGAAGCACAAGATGGGTTCTGGAGAGGGCATAGGGAGGCTCAAGAGGGAGAGGGCTCAGGGAGGAAGAGATCCCCAGGGGCATGTAGGGCTATGGGCAAGGCTGCGACGTGTTCGCCAAATCCCTTTCCTGTCTTCACTGGCACACAGCAGGATGCATTTCCCAGCCTCCCTTGCATTAGGCATTGACAAGTGACTGAGTTCTGGCTAACGGAATGTGGACAGAAACGTGGACGACTCGGCCTCGTCTGGCCCACAGAACCTCCTCCAGGAGCCCCTGCGCTCCCCTCCCCCGCCTGCCTTCCAAAGGCAGAGGATCTCGCAGGCAACAGCGAAGCCCGGGAGGGCAGAGCCACAGGTGGAAGGCATCTGGGGCCCTGCATGACCGCGTGGAGCCGAACTCCCTCCCCCCATGGCCAGCTGGGCTTTGTGTGAGCCACACACCAATGTCGCCTGCGTTAAGCCCCTGAGATTGACGGGTTTCTTTGTTACAGCAGCTGACATTACCTCCATTAAGTCAGCAGGGAAGCTGAACCATGAGAAAAGCAACCTTTGATGTTTCACAACTGGGCCAAGGATGGGCCCCACAGACAATAATCCTCACAAGAAGCAAACAAACCAACAGAAAACTAGCTACCTGGATCCAAAAGTCCCCTTCCCGGTCTGAGAAATCGTGTACACAGACCAAGTGCTGTGCAGGCTGACAAGACAAGACGTGAATCCGGCTTGGTCACTGGCTAGTTGTGTGACCTCGCAAGGACACTTCACCTCTGAGGCACAATCTCCTCACCTGTAAGCTACAGAGAACCACATCCCGTTTCTGTGGTGGTTGTAATGCTCAGATTGAATGAGACGACACATCTACTGTCCACACAGTGCCCCCCTTAAATATGAGTTTCCATTCTCTTGTCTTTCTCTGGAAACTTCTCAACACTCCCAGTTTTCCCCATAATCACTGGGTGGTGTGTGACCTCGATGAAATCGCCGAAACACATACCTCTTGCAATTTATCAGGTGCAGGAGAAAGACAGGGCCTGGTACTGGTCTGCTCTGTCACGCTGGGGCAACCGGACCAAGGCTTTCATTCCACTGATGGATCACGTTCATTTCAAGCTGCGTTTGGCTGCTCCGAGAAATTCATCCCCAGTCCTCACAGTGAGCTGGAAGGCTGGCCTGGCCCCAAAGACACCTCAGCAAATCTGCTACCCAGCTCCAGTGGCGGACAGCCAGGCGTCTGGTCCCTCGGCCTCAGTCGGGCAGCTGTGAGTGACAGGCAGCAGGGAGCTGAAGATCTGCTCTGGCTTCTAGAAAAACAGCAGCAGCAGCAGCAGGCTCTACCGGAAAGCAGCCCTGCCAGCACGGCTGATGCAGACGCCCCGCTGCCCAGGGACCCACACCGGAGGGTAAAACAGCAGGTAATTGATGGCTTCCCAAACTAACTTAGCAGACTGAGTTGACTCTGAAGTTTAAGACAGAGTTTTGATTCCAGCCCGACCCTAGTGGGCCATTTCCTGACAGCTCGGAGCAGCAAGCAGGAGCTGACTGTTGCTTCTTCGGCTGCAGACACAAATAATGCCTTGCAAGTGGCGGCGGCTCTAGTCGTGGGTCTGGCCCTGCCTGCATAGTGGAATCACCTGGGAGCTTTAAGAAACGCCCGCTGCGCAGGCTGCTGACGTCAGCGTTTCCGGGGCTGGGGCCCAGGCAGCTGGGGGTTTTTTAAGCTCCCCAGGTGATTCCACTAAGCGGCCAAGGGCAAGAATCACTGGGCTACAGCCTCCAAGTTCTTGCCCAGGCATTAGCTCCCTTGATGTTGGCCCCATTTGACAGAGCAGACAATAAACTCAGACAGGAAAAATCATTTGCTTAAAGTCATATGCTTGGTAACTGAAGGAGCTGGGACACGGCCCAGGCCTTTGGGTATTTAATTCAGTCATCTTTCTCTTCAACCCTTCTGGACTCATCTTCCTCTTCTATAAAATGAACAAATCATTAACCTACCTCACAGGGTTGTTGTGAGGATGAAACAACTCGATTTTCTTTATTTATTTTACTTTATATCTACATATGGCCTTCCGCTGTGCCCAGCACGATTCTACCACTTTACAAATAATATGAACTCGGCTAAGTTCACTAAAATAGCCTCCTGTACCTTCCTACACCCCTGCGGGGAATTGCTCTAGGGAGCAATTTAGCAGCCCTAGCAATTGCCTTTAAAATGTGTGAACTTTTTGACCAAGCAAGTCTCGTAAGTCATGCAAAGGAAATAATTAAGGATGTCTTTGAAAAAATTTAACCACAAGGGTGATCACTGCAGTTTTTATAATGACAAAATGGAAACACTAATGTTCGAATATAATGGATTCGTTAAATAAATGATAGCACATCAAAAAAACTGAACTCACATGGCTCAGTTTTAAATGGTGTGTGGCACGCCCTTCCATGTTATCTGACTCTGATTCCACAGGAGCTATTTTACAACTCTTTAAATTGTATAACTGATAGCGATGGGAAATATCTCTTGCTTAGAGACATGCAAATCCTGCCCTGTCCTGTTCCACAGAGGTTCAAGTGGCTGACCTCCCCCACTGTGGAAGAGGCTGGTTTTGTCTCCATTGGCACATTCATGCCAATATTCTTGATCTATAAATGTCTGTTCTTTGGATTTTCTTTTGAACTGGTTATACCATATTCCTGGTTATTCCATATTCAGTGATTAATGAGTTAAAAAATCTTTAACAAGGATAAAATAAAATAAAATTTAACCAAAAAAAAAAAAGGTGTGCAGCAAACAGATTCTAGGGTAGTTTCATGTTCACACCCTGCATGATCCCCTCCCCTTGACTGTGGGCAGGACCTGCAAATTCTAACCAATAGAATATGGCAAAGGTAGACTTTCCCTGGTGGTGCAGAGGTTGAGAATCCACCTGCCAACGCAGGGGACACGGGTTCGATCCCTGGTCCAGGAAGATCCCACACGCCGCGGAAAAACTAAGCCCGTGCGCCACAACTACTGAGCCCGCATGCCACAACTACTGAAGTTTGCACATCCTAGAGCCTGCACGCCACAACTACTGAAGCCCACACGCTCTAGGGCCAGCATGCTGCAACTACTGAGCCCACGTGCTGCAACTACTGAAGGCCACGCACCTAGAGCCCATGCTCAGCAAAAAGAGAAGCCACGGCAATGAGAAGCCCGTGCACTGCAATGAAGAGTTGCCCCCGCTCACCTCAACTAGAGAAAGCCTGCACGCAGCAAGGAAGACCCAATGCAGCCCAATCAATGAATCAATAAATAAAATGGCAAAGGTGATGAGATGTCACTGGTGTGGTTAGATTATAATAGTGATAGAGAGAGAGAGATGTAGATGTGGATATACACATAGATAGAATACTGATCTTGTTAGCACACACTGGAGAGACTCTCTTGCTGGCCTGGAAGAAACAACTGCCATGCTGTGAGCTGCCTAAGGAGAGAGCCACATGGTGGGGAACCACGGGTGGCCTCTAGGACCTAAGAGCAGCCCCTAGCCAATAGCCAGAAAGAAGCAGGGCCCTCAGACATACAGCCTCAGGAGAATGAAATCTGCCACCAACCTGAATGAGCTGGGATGTGGATTCTTCCTCACCAAGCCTCCAGATGAGAATACGGCTGGCCTACACCATGACTGTAGCCTTGTGAGACCTCAAACAGAGGCTCAAGCTAAGCCAGGCCTGGGCTCTTGACCCATGGAAACTGTGAGATAATAAATGTGTGTTATTTTAAGCCACTCAATATATAGTAATTTGTTACACTGAAATAGAGACTAATAGAGGTGTCATGGGAGAACATTCTCTTACATGAAAGACATTTACAAAATATAACTAAATTATAAACTCAGATTATAGAGCAATATGATCCAATACCCTCACACACACACACACAGAATCTGGAAAGCAAATATAGTAGAACTTGGGGTGACTTTTATTTCCTTCTTTTTGATTCTCTGTTTCTTCTAAAGTTACTTGCATTATTAGTATAACACTAGAAAAAATTGAAAATAAAAATACTGAATAAAATATTCAAGTGTTAACAGTGGTTATGTCAGAGTGGTAAAATTGTGGTTGAATTTTATACTCCAGAATTCTAGAAAGTTATTTTAATTTTTCTACTTTGAAGAGTTGACATTTCTTGGTATAATTAAACAAAATATCAGTCAATAAATAACTCCCAATTATTTTTTTCAATTATTGAAAAAAAATTCCACCATCAGTGCTTCCAGATTGAATTAACAGAGGAAGACTAGCCACAGAGAGTCTGTCTGCCACACAGAGAGATGCAGGATAACCTAGAGCTAACAGCACTAATTCTAGTACCACATGACCTGGATTCCAAGCCTGACTACCCAATTGCTGTGTTTTCTGAAGTTGGGCAAATTATTTACTCTCATCTGTAAAATGAGAGAATAATAATGTCTGCCTCATAAGGTAAGGATATCATGGAGATTCTATAAGTCAGTGTATATAATTTATTTTTAAATGAGCCTGGTATACAGTAAGTGCTCAATAAATGTTTGTTAGTGTTTACCATCATCATTATTATTATTAACCAACCTGCCATTGTAGGGGTGGCCAATATTTCAGTCCTCGTCTTGTTCTTAGGTTCAGCTTTTAAAACAAGTGCAAAAGATAAACACAGGAATTATAATGATGGCATATTAATTCAGATATTAAAAGGAATATCACAACCCTTGAAAGACCTAAAGTAGATGTTATGTTGTGGGTTGCTGAAGACACATTTTGACCACTTCAATGGTAGAAAGAGGTTCTTAAATACAATTAGCGTTACGTTCTGCTGGGTGACATGGGGTGAACTGGCCCTTTAAGAATCTGAGTCAAACTGGTTTGAGGTTGATTGCATGCTACATTAAACTGGTTAGTTATGGTGTGAGGTGAGCCAACTCTAGGTCAACGCTCTCTCTCAACATTCCAGGGGCCTCTGGGCACTAGGGGGGAGGTGGAAGCACTCCAAGGCCACCATGAAGCACAGCTGAAGAGCTACAGCTGCCCTTGGGATAGTGTCAAAATCTGGGTTGGCTGGGGCAGACCAGGCCAAGGAGACTTGACAAACAGGCTGGAGCAGGGGAGGGGCCAACATCACGGACCTACAGGCCAGGTGTCTGGTTGTGCGGCCACAGGCAATAGGCAAATGGCCAGCCAGACAGGCAGATGGAGTCAGGGATGTCCTACAAAGTTTTCATTGCCTGGGACAGACCTGGCCTTGGGTGTCTGGCAGAGACTGGTGGGCAGAGGCTAGGCCAAGCCACTGACAGCACAAGGGAACCAAGCTGCTGGTAGCAGCGCCACAGCTAGGAGATGCTAAGGATGGCTTGTGGTCCCAAGGAGCAATTCTAAGGGATGAGTCTCCCTCAGAAGCATGTGGCTCCAAAACACTTCCAGGGACAGGCATGGAACTATTCCCAGGGGGAACAGGGTAAAAAATGAAATCCATCTAAATCTTCCCCAGGAAAACTCCTAAAGGATCCTCACATTTCCTCAGGAGGACCTGTCTCCACACTCACAAGGAACTAAGCAGTGAAACAGTGGCATCCATCTTGTTTACATTAGGAGCTCAGTAGCACATGGGGAGGAAGGTGCCACTTATCCCCAGGCTTAGAGGAAGAATAGTGCCTCTCTGGTGGGTCAAGCTTTATCATCATCATCATCATCATCATCATCCTTTTAAAAAAAACCTTCAGATGTGTTTATTTTTGAAAAACTGGCCTTTTCAGATTCCAATCCTAAAATACCAGGACCCATTTTCTAATTCACAACCAAACAGGTGGAAACCAATTTAGGCATAAGTATTTTTCTGTGTATGTGGGAATGTCCACGATTTAACTAGTTTCCTTCCCTGGAAGGAAGGTGTCTAACTTGAAAGGACTATCTACTTTGGTGCTATCCTTTTTGCTCTTATGGCCAAGGCCACATCCAGATAATTGTCTCCTTAGACCCAGAATACTGCAGGAGCCTTTTTACCCTGCATTTGGCTGCTAAAGCCAGCATCCCCAAATCACTGCTTTGAGGGTTCCAATACCCCCACTCAAAAGCTTGCAATGGTGCCTACATTAGTCTGGGTGAGTAATGCCAGATGCTGTAACAAACAACCCTCAAATCTCAATGACCTAAAAGTTTAACGTGATAAAGTAAAGTAGAACATGATAAAAGTTTATTTCTTGCTCATGCAAGGTCCACTCTGCTGAGTGGTTCTCCTCTAAAGGGAGACTCAGGAATCCAGGTTGTATCCATGTTGAGGTTCTACCATCCTGTGTGTTCGAGGCTGAGCTGATATCACCAGCTGCCAGGTGGGGCATAGAGAGAGCATGGAGGATCTCATACTTCATACCTAGCCATCTCAGCCTGGAGGTAACACATACCCCTACCACTCACATCCCACTGGAGAGAACTAGTCATGTGAAAAGACAGCTGGGAAAACATGGATCCTGGCTGGGCAGTCTGTTCCCAGCGACAACTCTACACTATGCAATGTGGAACACAAATGTTTGGTCATCAGCCAACCATCTATTCCACAGCACCTCTCTGCCCAGTGAATTACTTTCAAACTCTTTAGGGTGGCATTCAAAGCCTACCCCAGGGACTTCCCTGGTGGCACAGTGGTTGAGAATCCGCCTGCCAATGCAGGGGACACGGGTTCGATTCCCTGGTCTGGGAAGATCCCACATGCCGCAGAGCAACTAAGCCTGCGTGCCACAACTATTGAAGCCCGCACGCCTAGAGCCTGTGCTCTGCAACAAGAGAAACCACCACAACTAGAAGCCTGCACACCGCAACAAAGAGTAGCCCCCACTCGCCACAACTAGAGAAAGCTTGCACTCAGCAACAAAGACCCAATACGGCAAAAATAAGTTTAAAAAATTTTTTTAAAAAGCCTACCCCAACTTGGCTCCAATTCAAGTCATGAAGACCATATTCTAGCCAATCAGGATGGCCCAATTTTCCGCCAGACATATCGGTTAGCTTGTGTTGCAAAGCAAACCATTCAAAACTTAGTGGCTTAAAACAACCACCATTTATTTAGCTCACAATTCCTCAGACCGACTGTTTGGGTTGAGCTCAGCTGAGAGATTCTTCTGGTCCAGCGATGCTCACTCATGTGTCTGTGGTCAGCTGCCAGGTTGGCTGGGACTTTGGGTCCAGAGGGTTTCTCAGCTGAGCCGGCTTGCCTTTGCTTCATGTGGTCTCTCATCCTCCTGCAGCCTAGTCCAGGCTTGTAGACACAGCAGCGGCGGGCTTGGAAGAATAAGAGCAGACTGGGCAGAGCCACCTAAGGCCCACACTCCCAAGTCACTCACTTTTGCAGCACTTTATTGGACAAAGCCAGTCACAAGGCCAGTGCAGATTCAAAGAGTGGACAATAGATTCCACCTCTCGATCGAAGAAACTTCAAAACGACTCCACCAGATAGGTACTGTACTCTCCATGCCTTCCACACAATGTGCCATCTACCTAAAACCTCCCCCTCCTCTTTGTCTTTGCCTGTGGACCATTCCAGCTCAAATGCCTCCTATTCCACGGTGGCTTCTGCCTTAGTTTAGGCTCTCCCCCAAACAGTCTGAGACAAGGGCTTGAGTACAGATATCGAGTGAAGAAGTGTGAGGAGTAGAACAGAGATGCAGGAAAAGCCAATATAAGGATGCTTTACTGAGATCACTGCTATGGGCATGGGAGCTGATTCCACAGGGATCCGCTCAGCTACGGGATGCCTCTCAGAACTGTCCATCCTTCAAAGTGGAGGTGGAGCTTTTATCCACCAGCTCCCATTTTTATTGGTTGAGGGTGATCCCGGAGAGCAGTATCTTCTCTGCACTTTCAGGCTGCTCTTGCATGTGGACTGAGCCAGCTCCACAGCAGGAGAGGAAAGACCCGAGGGAGAAAGATACACGTGCAGGCTCCAAGTGGGATGCTCTCAGCCTGAGACCCTGAGCTTGCCTGGAACAATCCACTACAGCTGTGTCTGAAATCAGAGACCAGGGAGTGTTTTGTGAGGTACCAAAGAGGTTAGGTATGATTTCTCTAATGTCTGCTTGGATGGGATTTCTCCCTCCTCAGGGATCCTGTGCTCTAAAATTCCCATCATCCTATGGCACCAATTATACACTGTTTTTAATTGCAGACATTCACATATGTGTATAATCTCTCCTGCTGGACTACAAGCTCCTAAGGACAGTGGCCACATTGGATAGAACTTTTTAGACCCCTGTGCTGGCCCCTAGCGCAAAGCCCTATCAGTTTTGCTGGCTGAGTAAGAGAAGAAACTTCCTAGATCCAAGACATTGTCATCTTTCACTCAGACACACTCCTTCAACAAGTAACCATAGGTACCTACCATGTGCAGTGCTACAAGGGTTGTAAAAAAAACAAAACCCAGCAGAAGATCCACAGTCCCCTATATTGAAAAAAATTTAATTGGGTATATAAACCACACATACACCATAAAGTCTAAAAGTAAGCATGTCTAAGGCAGTGCCATGGGCGTAATCTGGGGAGATGACGGTTATGCAGGGAAGCCTCAATGGAGGTGGTGTATTGGTCTGGAGGCCATAACAGAGGCTGAGCTGAAGAAGGAGATGATGCAATAAAAGGAGGCGCCATTTTCACCAAATTGTTCAATATCTCTACAACGCACTTCTGACCATAAATATGATACATGCACATTACAGAAGAGTTAGAAGAGCCAAAAACAAAAAAAACCCCAAAAATAGAGCTACCACCCCTTCACAATCCTACCACCCAAAGGTATCCGCTAAAAACATTTTGATGTAGCTCCTTCTCACCTTCCTCCTATACGCTCATGTTACATGACTGAAGTCATTCCTGATTTATTTAGCATGAGAGCCAGAAGAGACAGAGAAAATGGAGCTCAACTTCTTCACTATATAAATGAGAAACAGGGGGCTTCCCTGGCTGTCCAGTGGTTAAGACTCCACGCTTCCACTGCAGGGAGCACGGGTTCGATCCCTAGTCAGGGAACTAAGATCCCATAAAATGCATGGCCAAAAAAAGAAGAAGAAGAAAGAAATGAGAAACAGGAGGCCCAAAGAAATCAAGGGACGTAGGAAGGCCCTAGAGCTTGAGACCAGAATGGAGGTCCCCCACTCCCAATCCAGGGCTCCTTCTTCATGCTGCTGCCTCTATTTAACTCTTCTTCCTCCCCACATGATTGTGAGTACAGACAAGAAACTTATGTTCGGGGCTTGCGATTTCCCAGATCAGTATGTGTTCCTAAAATTGTCTGTCTACATAGGTTAACATTGCTGGGGAGAGAGATCACGGCTGCCGACAGAGTCACTGTGAGAGGTTAAGGCGACAACACAAATGAGAAAGCGCCCCGCGTGCAGCAGGGACCCCGGAAGTGTGGCTGGGTGGACACGTGACTGGGGCGGGGTGGGGGCCGGGGGACCCCGTCTTCTTCCACACGTCCTCGGGGACGGGCTCGCAGCGTTCTGCTGCCCACGCCCCAGGACAAAATAACCAGCTTCTCAGCCAGAAAGGTGCCTCTGCCAGGTCCCCTCTGTGTCTGGGTGGATTCATTTTTCTATAAACTTCATGGTCCTTTGCGAAGAATGCCTACAAGGGCTGCAGATGTTGCAGGCTCCTGTGAGCAGATGTTCACGCCTGTAAAACTCTCAGGGAAATTATACCTCAGCCTTTTAAGTTAATGAGCTAAAACCCGACAGAACATTCTGGGCTCATTTATTATTCTCCCCCAGTACAGCAGGCTGTGGATTAGCAGCCAGGAAACAAATACGCTTCCTGGGGAGTAGCCCATGGTCACTGGACTCACAGAGAAGACCGAGCTCTCTGTGTCTTAGCCACTCTGGTTATCTCTCTTCTGGGCTTTGCTGATGTCACAAACCCTCCGGTATCAGAGGAGAAATACATTCAGGGACGCTGTGGGTGGCAAAGAAAACAACACCTCCCCACCTCTCTTCCCACCAGCCACTTCCAAATCCTCCACTGCCATCATCACCCATGCCAGGGGCGAGAATCAGAGCGGCAACAGAGAGCTTGGCAATTATTTAACCTTCCTCCTGCGCTGGAAGCCGGTGCGGTCTTGGAAAACAACATGTATAACAATCAGGAAGGCTTAAAGGAATTTTAGAAATAGAGCATTAGACGAAGTCACAGCTTGCTTGCTCTCTGTCTTTCTTTTAGTAAATGCAAGAACACCTCTTCTGGAGTGGATATATGTATACGTATAACTGAATCACTTTGCTGTACAGCAGGAACTAACACAATATTGTAAATCAACTGTACTCCAATAAAATTTTTAAAAAATTAAAATGCAAAAAAAGAATCAGTGGAGCATATGGGAGAAAAAAAAAGAACATCTCTTTTGTTCACCTATACCTCAGCGTCTAAACACACTTTAGTGGGGAGGGATCAGGTTACCTGCATAAAGCAATGCATCATTTCTCTTGGAGAATAAGGCCAGGGCATAACCTTCTCATCACCATGAGCAAACAAGCACCCAGGCTGCTCTCTTTCCTCTCTTCCACCCAACCTCGCCTCCCTCCATACCGGCCCCCTGCCCAAGCGTGGAGGTCAGTGAGTGATGAGTAACAATCTCCCTAGCACGACGTTCTGACCCGAGGCCGGGGCATTGCGAACGGCAGACTGAAAGGAACTTTCCAAAGCAGAGTCTGTTCGAAAACACACTCCACTCCTCCCTCAGGCAACTCAGAAGGGTGCAGGTTGGGTCACAACCAGAATCCCCTCAGGGGTCGAGAGAGAGCGACATCCCTTGAAACAGAACTTGGAGAGAAAGAGCCACATGAAAATGTTGGGCTCACTTTAAATGCACAAGGGGAGAACAAGATTCCCAGGCGTTGAGAACAATTTCTAACCAGCAAACAAATAGGCACTTCATCGCTGAGCCCGTCCCAGGCGAGGCAGCCGGGATCCAATCTGGTTCTGTTGGTGGCCGTGGGCAAAGGTCCAGGTTCCCTTAGTTTCTCCCACTGGTTTGTCCATCTCTCACTTAAATGTGCAGAGTTTGTTTTTAAAAGGCATTGCCAAAGGCTTCTCCACAGTCTGACTGACTCACCGGATCTGTCTTTGGGTGGAGTAAATCAGGGCTGTTAGTAAGTTTGGTGGTCAGAAGCTGAGGAAGTTCCCATCTGATGCCTTCTGTTTTCTCTAGGAAAATGATGACAAGTTTATTTCCTGCAAATTCAATGCAGGTGGTGTGTGCATGTGCGTGTGTGTGTCTTGGTGGAGGGCAGTGCTCAAGAAAATGGAGAAGTTTGAAAATAACTCTGGCAGAAAATGGGAGAGAGATCTAAGGACACAGAGAATGACTATATAACAGTTTTGAGGCCCCAGTTAACTTGGACAATCTAACTTTGTACATGTCATTGTCTGAACTTTTTCCCATGGGCGCAGCTACAGATTGAATGAGTCTGAGCGCCAGACTGACCCAGGGTGGGGTTCTGTCAGGCGAGTACAATTAAAGGACAATGAGGACATGGAGTTGAGGATATTTTCAAGAGAGTGAAGAGTAGCTAGAGGGAAAATCAGGAACAAGATGACCTAGAACTCATACAAGGCAGGATACAGCACCCATTCCCACCAACCAGAGTGGAAAGTCTCAGAATTCACGGGGCATCAGGTACAGTACTCAGAAGCCTGTTGACTCAAAAGTGGGAAATAATGAGCTTTAAACTAAAGGCTGCCCAGTCCTGCCTAGCAAATCTTAAAAGCTAGACCCAAAAGAATCAAACTGTTTCTAAGTAATTTAACCACATCCCAGAAAAAGGGAAAGCAATTTAGAAGAATGCAAAAAATATCCAACCCCCAACAAGGTGAAATTCACAATGTCTGGAATCTACTTTTAAAAAATATCAGGAAAGCAAAGAAGCAGGAAAATCAATCAATTGAAACTGACTGAGAAGGGAGAAATGATTGAATTAGTAGACAAGCTCATTAAAACAGTTATTATAACTGTATTCCAAACGTTCAAGAAGCTAGACGAAAGAGCACAAGTTAACTGGAGACAAAAATGGTAAAAATATAGGCAAATCATAGTTCTTTAAAGCATGCGTGAAGGTTGAAAGCAAAATACATAACACTGTATGATGGGGATCTCAACATATGTAGATGTAATATATAAAACTATAGTATAAGGGGGAAGGAGAGAGGGATCCATATGGTCATAAGGTTTCTACATTTTCATTGAAGTAGGAAAACACTGATTCTAAATAAACTGTGAAAACTTAAGCATGCATTTTGCAATCCCTAAAGCAACTACTAAAAGATAGTCAACTGTTTAGAACATACCATAGCACTGACCTGATGAAGGAAATACTACCTCTGCTGCAACAAAAAAAGCTAATAAAATATCATAAAACTACCATCACCACAATTATTGCTCTAGGACAGGGGGTGAGCAAACTATGGCCCATGGGCCAAATTTCTGTAAATAAAGTTTTATTGGAAAACTGCCATGCTCATTCATTTATGTATAGTATATGCTGGTTTTCATGCTACAATGGCAGAGTTGAATAGTTGCAACAGAGACCACATGGCCCTCAAAGCCACAAATATTTACTATCTGGCATTCTATAGAAAAAGTTTATTCAAATATCTTATGGTATTGCTTATACGTGGAATGTAAAAAAATGATAAAAACGAACTTATTTACAAAACAGAAACAGACTCACAGATTTAGAAAATAAACTTATGGTTACCAAAGGGGAAAGGTGGTGGGGAGGGATAAAATGGGGGTTTGGGATTGACATATACACATTACTGTACTTAGAATAGATGGTCAACGGGGACCTACTATATAGTGTGGGGAACTCTACTCAGTATTCTGTAATAACTTAAATGGGAAAAGAATTTGAAAAAGAATAGATATATGTACATGTATAACTGAATCACTTTGCTGTACACCTGAAACTAACACAACACTGTAAATCAACTATACTCTAATATAAAATAGAAATTTTAAAAAAGGAAAAAGTTTGTTACCTCCTGCTCAATTACCATACAGCCTCAACAAAACAAAAGCCCCATGATCTGTCCCTCAACACCCAGGGCTTCATACAGGGACCACTGTAAACGCTGCTGCAGAGAAACAAAACTCTACAACTGTGTGTGCCATGAGAAGCATGGTGTCCACCTCATTTCCACTTAACAAATCTCGCAGGGAGGTTATCTTCACGGTAAAACCTAGGACACATAAGGAATCCAAGCTATAAAAGAAAATGAGAAATGACTTTATCTTTCAAATCCCCAGCATGCAGTAAGGCACGCTATAGAGGGTTGGAATGGAAATGAGCGGGCAATTCGTACTATCTATCAAACCGTCCACCTGGTGGTCATTCAAAATAAGGAATCCACAATCAAGCCAAGAAGGGGGACCAGGAGAAGGTTTAAAGCGGAGAATAAAAGGCATGTTACTTTTATTATTTAATTTTTATTGAGATATAACTCACATACCATAAAATTCACCCTTTTAAAGTGTATGATTTAGTGATTTTTAGTAATGTTCACAAAGTTCTGCAACCATCACTACTATCTAATTCCAGAATATTTTATCACCCCAAAGAGAAACCCCATACCCATTAACAGTCACTCCCTATTTGCCTCTCCTTCCAACCCCTGGCAACCGCTAATCTACATTCTGCCTCTATGGATTTGCCTACTGTGTACCTTTCATATAAAGAGACTCATGCAATATGTGGCATTTTGATTTGCAGCAACATGGATGGCCCTAGAGATTATCATACTAAATGAAGCAAGTCAGACAGGGAAAGACAAATACCATATGATATCACTTACATGTGGAATCTAAAATACGACACAAATGAACTTATCTACGAAACAGAAGCAGACTCAGACATAGAGAACAAACTTATGGTTACCAAAGTGGAAAGGGGGTGGGGAGGGATAAATTAGGAGTTTGGGATTAGTAGATACAAACTATTACATATAAAATAGATAAACAACAAGGTCCTACTGTATAGCACAGGGAACTATATTTAATATCCTGTAATAAACCATAATGGAAAAGAATATGAAAAAGGATATATATATTCTTTTTACATATATAACTCAGTCACTTTGCTGTATACCAGAAACTAACACAACATTGTAAATCAACTATACTTCAATTTTAAAAAATACGTGGCAGTTTGTGTCTGACTCCTTTTACTTAGCATAATGTTGCAACGTTCATCCATGTTGTAGCCTGTTTGTCAATACTTCATTCCTTTTATGGGTATGTATAGACACACCATATTTTGTTTATCTATTCTTTGATTGATGGACATTTGGGGTGGTTCCACTTTGGAGCTACTATAAATAATGTTGCTATGAACATCTGTGTACAAGTTTTTGCATGGACATATATTTTCAGTTCTCTCGGGTATATGTGTAGAAGTAGAATTGCTAGGTCACATGGTAACTCTCTGTTTAACTTTTTGAGGAACTGCCAAATTGTTTTCCAAAGGAACTGCACCATTTTACAATCTTAACAGCTTTGTATAAGGGTTCTAATTTCTCCACATTACTGCAAAATTTGTTATTTTTTGCTTTTTCTTTCCTATTACCAACCTAGTGTGTATGAAGTGGTATCTCATTATGGTTTTGACTAGTATTTCCCTAATGACTAATGGTGTCGAACATTTTTTCACGTGTTTGTTGGCCATTTGTATATCCTATTTAGAGAAAAATCTATTCAAAGACTTCACCCATTTAAAAATTGTGTTATTTGATTTTTATTGTTGAGTTGTAAGAGCTCTTTACATATTCTGTTTACTGGTCTATTATCAGATAAATGATTTGTAAATATTTTGTCCTATTTTGTGAGTTGTCTTTTCACTTTCTTGATAGTGTCCTTTGAAGCACAAAAGTTTTTAGTTTGATGAAGTCAAAATTATCTATTTTTTTCTTTCATCACTTATGTTTTTGCTATCATAGCTAAGAAACTATTGTCTAATTCAAGAATATGAAGATTTATTTATGTGTATACTTTCTTCTAAGAGTTTTATAGTTTTAGCTTTTGCATTCAGGTTTTTGGTCCATTTTTAGGTTAAATTTGGCATATGATGTGAGGTAGTGGTCCAACTTCATTCTTTTGCATATGGATATCTAGTTGTCCCATCACCATTTATTGGAAAGGCTATTCATACCTTATTGAATTGTCTTGGCATCCTTGCAGAAAATCAATGGATCATAAATGTAAGGGTTTATTTTTGGAATCTCAGTTCTACTCCATTGATCTATATGTCTATTCTCATACCAGTACCACACCATGTTGATTACTGTTGCTCTGAAGTATTATAAGTTTGCAACTGGAAAGTGTGAGTCTTCCAACTTTGTTTTTCTTTTTCAACATTGTTTTAGCTATTCTGGGTATTCTGAGTTTCCATGTGAATTTTAGGAGAAGCTTGTCAATTTTAGCTTTAAAAACAAAGCAGCTAAGATTTTTATAGGGACTGTGCTCAATCTATAGATCAATATTGTAATCTTAACAACATTAAGTCTTTCAATCCATGAACATGAGATGCCGTTCCATTTATTTGTCTTCTTTAACTTCTTTCAGTGATGTTTTGTACTTCCTAGGCTACAAGTCTTACACATCTTTTGTTCAACTTACTCCTAAGCATTTTATTCTTTTTATTTCTTTTGTAAATGGAATTATTTCATTTTATTTTCGAATTCTTCATTGCTAGTGTATAGAAATACAATTGATTTTTTAATATTGATCTTGTGTCCTGCAATTTTGCTGACCTGTTGATTAGCCCTAATTGTGTGTGTGTGTGTGTTTGTGTGTGTGAGAATTCCTCAGGATTTTCTATATACAAGATCACGTCATCTGCAAACAGAGATAGTTTTACTTCTTCTTTTCCAATCTAGATACCTTTTATTTCTTTTACTTGCCCGACTGCCCTGGCAATAACGTCCAGTTAAGTGTTGAATAGAAGTAGCAAGAAGGGGACACCCATCTTGTTCCTGTTCTTAGGGAGAAAGCTTTCAGTCACAAGTACGGTGTTAGCTGTGGGCTTTTCATAGATGCCCTATACCAACTTAAGGAAGTTCCCTTCTATTCCCAGTTTGTTGAGTGTTTTTTTATATAATGAAAAGGTCTTGGATTTTGTCAAATGCTTTTTCTTTGTCTATTGAAGTGATTATGGGGTTCTTGTTCTTTATTAATATGATGTATTACATTGATTGATATTCATACATTGACACCATCTTGCATACATGGGATAAATATCACTTGGTCATAGTGTAAAAAACTTTTTATATTTGGATTTGGTTTCCCAGTGTTTTGAAGAGTATTTATGCATCTATAATCATAATGGATATTGGTCTATAGTTTCTTTTCTTGTAACGTCTTTGGTTTTGGTATGAGGGTAATACTGACCACATGGAATGAGTTGTTAAGAATTCCCTCCTTTCTATTTTTTGGAAGAGTTTGCAACAGCTTGGTGTTACTTCTTCCTTAAACACTTAGTAGAATTCATGAGCAAAGTCATCTGGTCACGGGACTTACATGGGAAGTTTTTTGATTACTGATTCAATGTCTTTACTTATATTTAGATATTCTATTTCTGCTTGAAACAGTTTCAGTACTTGTATCTTTCTGGGAATTTACCCATGTCACCTAGGTTATCCAATTTGTTGGCATATAATTGTTCATATTATTCCCTTCTAATCCTTGTTATTTTCATAGGGTCAGTAGTAATGTCCTCACATTCATTACTCACTTTAGTAATTTGAGTCTTCTCTTTTTTTCTTGCTCAATCTAGATAAAGGTTGGTCAATTTTGTTGGTCTTTTCAAAGTCCCAGCTTTTGGTTTCATTGATATTTCTGTATTGTTTTTCTATTTTCTATTTCATTAATTTCCACTCTAATCTTTGTCATTTCCTCCCTTCTGCTTGCTTTGTGTTTAGTTAGTTCTTCTTTTTCTAATTTCTTAAGGTAGAAAATTAGGTTCTTTACTTGAGATCATTCTTTTTTTAATATAGGCATTTATACCTATAAAATTCTCTGTAAGAACTGCTTGAGTTGCATTCCAGAAGTTTTGTCTATTTCTCCCTTCAATCCAGTCAGCTTTTGTTTCATGATTTTTGGGTGTCTGTTGTTACATGCACATATATTTAGAATTGTTCTATTTTCATGATGAATTGACTCTTTTATCATTATAAAATATCCTTCTTTGTCTCTAGTACCAATGTTTGTAATAAAGTGTATTTTGTCTGATATTACTATAGACACTCTAATGCTTTTAGCTTACATTTTCATGTTATCTTTTTCTTTTACTTTCAGCCAATTTGTGTCTTTGGATCTAAAGTGCGCCTCTTGAAATAAAAGCAAAAATAAACAAATGGGACCTAATTAAACTTAAAAGCTTTTGCACAATAAAGGAAACTATAAACAAAACAAAAAGACAACCTACTGAATGGGAGAAAATATTTGCAAAGGATATGATCAATAAGCAAAATATATACACAGCTCATACAACTCAACATCAAAAAAAAGAAAACAAACAACCCTAATAAAAAATGGGCAGAAGACCTGAAGAGACATTCTTTGAAAGAAGACATACAGATGGCCAACAGGCACAAGAAAAGAGGCTCATCATCGTTCATCATCACAGAAATGCAAATTAAAACTGCAATGAGATATCACCTCACATCTGTCAAAATGGCTATCATCAAAAAGACCACAAATTACAAATGTTGGCAAGGATGTGGAGAAAAGGGAACCCTCCTACACTGTCGGTGGGAATGTAAATTGGTGCATCCACACTGGAAAACAGTATGGAGATTTCTCAAAAAACTAAAAACAGAACTACCATACGTCCCAGCAAATCCACTCCTGGGTATTTTTCCCAAAAAAAAACAAAAATAATAATTCAAAAAGATACATGCACCCCAATGTTCATAGCAGTGAGCGTCCATCAAGAGATGAATGAATAGGTGTGTTCCTTCCCCATAAATACAGCCCATCCTGAACTCTCCACAGACTGGCCTGAAACTTACAACACTGAGCCTTCCAGAATGGCAGTTCCTCTGCTATTCCCCAGTAAACTCAAGTTCAGAAACCCCATTAAGGCTCTAGCCTAGTTTCCTCTGACTCCTGTCTTTGCCACCTGACCAAACCCTGGACCTTCCTCTGTGGCCCTGCATGGCATGCAGTGACTCCCCTCTGGGATCTCTGTGTGGCTGACAGGGTCTTCCTGTTCCGGCCGGGTGTCACGCGTGAGCCTCTGACGTGGGAGAGCCAAGTTCAGGACACTGGACCACCAGAGACCTCCTGGCCCCAAGTAATATCAATCGGTGAGAGGTCTCCCAGAGACCTCTGTCTCAACACTAAGACCCAGCTACACTCAACGACCAGAAAGCTCCAGTGCTAGATG
The DNA here is from genome assembly GCF_949752795.1 of Hyperoodon ampullatus. NCBI lineage: Eukaryota > Metazoa > Chordata > Mammalia > Artiodactyla > Ziphiidae > Hyperoodon > Hyperoodon ampullatus. The sequence goes on along the minus strand of NC_136913.1, from coordinate 15,447,261 downwards.
CTCCATGCCAAACAACTAGCAAGACAGGAACACAACCCCACCCACTAGCAGAGAGGCTGCCTAAAATCATAATATGTTCACAGACACCCCAAAACACACCACCGGATGCAGTCATGCCCACCAAAAAGACAAGATGCAGCCTCATCCACCAGAACACAGCCACCAGACCACTCCATCAGGAAGTCAACACAACCCACTGAATCAACCTTACCCACTGGCAGCAGACACCAAAAACAATGGGAACTATGAACCTACAGCCTGCGAAAAGGAGACACCAAACACAGTAAGTTAAACAAAATGAGAAGACAGAGAAACACACAGCAGATGAAAGAGCAAAGTAAAAACCCACCACACCAAACAAATGAGAAAGACATAGGCAGTCTACCTGAAAAAGAATTCAGAGTAATGATAGTAAAGATGATCCAAAATCTTGGAAATAGAATGGAGAAAATACAAGAAACATTTAACAAGGACCCAGAAGAACTAAAGAGCAAACAAACAATGATGAACAACACAATAAATGAAATTAAAGATTCTCTAGAAGGAATCAATAGCAGAATAACTGAGGCAGAAGAATGGAGAAGTGACCTGGAAGATAAAATACTGGAAATAACTACCGCAGAGCAGAATAAAGAAAAAAGAATGGGGCTTCCCTGGTGGCGCAGTGGTTGAGAGTCTGCCTGCCGATGCAGGGGACAAAGGTTCGTGCCCCGGTCCAGGAAGATCCCACATGCCGCGGAGTGGCTGGGCCCGTGAGCCATGGCCGCTGAGCCTGCGCGTCCGGAGCCTGTGCTCCACAACGGGAGAGGTCACAACAGTGAGAGGCCCGCGTATCGCCAAAAAAAAAAAAAAAAAAAAAAAAAGAAAAAAGAATGAAAAGAATTGAGGACACTCTCAGAAACATCTGGGACAACATTAAAGGCACCAACATTCGAATTACAGGGGTCCCAGAAGAAGAAGAGAAAAAAAAAGGGACTGAGAAAATATTTGAAGAGATTATAGTTGAAAACTTCCCTAAGGTGGGAAAGGAAAGAGTTAATCAAGTCCAGGAAGCACAGAGAGTCCCATACAGGATAAACCCAAGGAGAAACACGCCAAGACACATATTAATCAAACTATCAAAAATTAAATACAAAGAAAAAATATTAAAAGCAGCAAGGGAAAAGCAACAAATAACATACAAGGGAATCCCCATAAGGTTAACAGCTGATCTTTCAGCAGAAACTCTGCAAGCCAGAAGGGAGTGGCAGGACATATTTAAAGTGATGAAAGGGAAAAACCTACAACCAAGATTACTCTACCCAGCAAGGATCTCATTCACATTCCACGGAGACATTAAAACCTTTACAGACAAGCAAAAGCTAAGAGAATTCAGCACCACCAAACCAACTTTACGACAAATGCTAAAGGAACTTCTCTAGGCAGGAAACACAAGAGAAGGAAAAGACCTACAATAACAAACCCAAAACAATTAAGAAAATGGTAACAGGAACATACATACCAATAATTACCTTAAATGTAAATGGATTAAATGCTCCAACCAAAAGACATAGACTGGCTGAATGGATACAAAAACAAGACCTGTATATATGTTGTCTACAAGAGACCCACTTCAGACCTAGGGACACATACAGACTGAAAGTGAGGGGATGGAAAAAGATACTCCATGCAAATAGAAATCAAAAGAAACCTGGAGTAGCAGTACTCATATCAGACAAAATAGATTTTAAAATAAAGAATGTTACAGAGACAAGGAAGGACACTACATAATGATCAAGGGACCAATCCAAGAACAAGATACAGCAATTGTAAATATTTATGCACCCAACATAGGAGCACCTCAATACATAAGGCAAATACTAACAGCCATAAAAGGGGAAATCGACAGTAACACAATCACAGTAGGGGACTTTAACACCCCCCTTTCACCAATGGACAGATTCATCCAAAATGCAAATAAATAAGGAAACACAAGCTTTAAGTGACACATTAAACAAGGTGGACTTAATTGACATTTATAGGACAATCCATCCAAAAACAACAGAATACACTTTCTTCTCAAGTGCTCATGGAACATTCTCCAGGATAGATCATATCGTGGGTCACAAATCAAGCCTTGGTAAATTTAAGAAAATTGAAATCCTATCAAGTATCTTTTTGGACCACACTGCTATGAGACTAGATATCAATTACAGGAAAAAATTTGTAAAAAATGCAGACACATGGAGGCTAAACAATACACTGCTAAATAACCAAGAGATCACGGAAGAAATCAAAGAGGAAGTCAAAAAATGCCTAGAAACAAATGACAATGAAAACACGACAACGCAAAACCTACGGGATGCAGCATAAGCGGTTCTACGAGGGAACTCTATAGCAATACAATCCTACCTCAAGAAACAAGAAACATCTCAAATAAACAACCTAACCTTACACCTAAAGCAATTTGAGAAAGAAGAACAATAAAACCCTAAAGTTAGCAGAAGGAAAGAAATCATAAAAATCAGATCAGAAATAAATGAAAAAGAAATGAAGGAAACAATAGCAGAGATCAATAAAACTAAAAGATGGTTCTTTGAGATGATAAACAGAATTGATCAACCATTAGCCAGACTCATCAAGAAAAACAGGGAGAAGACTCAAATCAATAGAATTAGAAATGAAAAAGGAGAAGTAACAACTGACACTGAAGAAATACAAAGGATCATGAGAGATTACTACAAGTAACTAGATGCCAATAAAATAGACAACCTGGAAGAAATGGACACATTCTTAGAAAAGCACCATCTTCCGAGACTGAACTAGGAAGAAACAGAAAATATAAACAGACCAATCACAAGCATTGAAGTTGAAACTGTGATTAAAAATCTTTCCGCAAACAAAAGCCCAGGGCCAGATGGCTTCACAGGCGAATTCTATCAAACATTTAGAGAAGAGCTAACACCTATCCTTCTCAAACTCTTCCAAAGTATAGCAGAGGGAGGAACACTCCCAAACTCACTCTACGAGGCCACCATCACCCTGATACCAAAACCAGACAAAGAGGTCACAGAGAAAGAAACTACAGGCCAATATCACTGATGAACATAGATGCAAAAATCCTCAACAAAATACTAGCAAACAGAATCCAACAGCACATTAAAAGGATCATACACCATGATCAAGTGGGGTTTATCCCAGGAATGCAAGGATTCTTTAATATATACAAATCAATCAATGTGAAAAACCATATTAACAAATTGAAGGATAAAAACCATATGATCATCTCAATAGATGCAGAAAAAGCTTTTGACGAAATTCAACACCCATTTATGATAAAAACCCTCCAGAAAGTAGGCAGAGAGGGAACTTACCTCAACATAATAAAGGCCATATATGACAAAACCACAGCCAACAAAATTCTCAATGGTGAGAAACTGAAACCATTGCCACTAAGAACAGGAACAAGACAAGGCTGCCCACTATTACCACTATTATTCAACATAGTTTTGGAAGTATTAGCCACAGCAATCAGACAAGAAAATGAAAAAAAAGGAATCCAAATCAGAAAAGAAGAAGTAAAACTGTCACTCTTTGCAGATGACATGATACTAGACATAGAGAATCCTAAAGATGCTACCAGAAAACTACTAGAGCTAATCAATTAATGTGGTAAAGTCGCAGGATACAAAATTAATACACAGAAATCTCTTTCATTCCTATACACTAATGATGAAAAATCTGAAAGACAAGTTACGGAAACACTCCCCTTTACCGGTGCAACGAAAAGAATAAAATACCTAGGAATGAACCTACCTAAGTAGACAAAAGACTTGTATGCAGAAAACTATAATATACTGATGAAAGACATTAAAGACAATACAAACAGATGGAGAGATATACCATATTCTCGGATTGGAAGAATCAACATTGTGAAAATGACTATACTACCCAAAGCAATCTACAGATTCAATGCAGTCCCTATCAAACTACGAGTGGCATTTTTCACAGAACTAGAACAAAAAATTTCACAATTTGTATGGAAACACAAAAGACCCTGAATAGCCAAAGTAATCTTGAGAAAGAAAAACGGAGCTGGAGGAATCAGGCTCCCGGACTTCAGACTATACTACAAAGCTACAGTAATCAAGACAGTATGGTACTGACACAAAAACAGAAAGATAGATGAATGGAACAGGATAGAAAGCCCAGAGATAAACCCACACGCATATGGTCACCTTATCTTTGATAAAGGAGGCAAGAATATACAGTGGAGAAAAGACAGCCTCTTCAATAAGTGCTGCTGGGAAAACTGGACAGCTACATGTAAAAGAATGAAATTAGAACACTCCCTAACACCGGATACAAAAATAAGCTCAAAATGGATTAAAGACCTAAATGTAAGGCCAGACACTATCAAACTCTTAGAGGAAAACATAGACATAACACTCTATGACATAAATCACAGCAAGATCCTTTTTGACCCACCTCCTAGAGAAATGGAAATAAAAACAAAAATAAACAAATGAGACCTAATGAAACTTAAAAGCTTTTGCACAGCAAAGGAAAACATAAACAAGAGGAAAAGAGAACCCTCAGGATGGGAGAAAGTATTTGCAAACGAAGCAACTGACAAAGGATTAATCTCCAAAATATACAAGCAGCTCATGCAGCTCAATATCAAGAAAAACAAACAACCCAATCCAAAAATGGGCAGAAGACCTAAATAGACATTTCCCCAAAGAAGATATACAGATTGCCAACAAACACATGAAAGGATGCTCAACATCAGTAAACATTAGAGAAATGCAAATCAAAACTACAGTGAGGTATCACCTCACACCAGTCAGAATGGCCATCATCAAAAAATCTAGAAACAATAAATGCTGGAGAGGGTGTGGAGAAAAGGGAACCCTCTTGCACTGTTCGTGGGAATGTAAATTGATACAACCACGATGGAGGTTCCTTAAAAAACTGAAAAATAGAACTACCATACGACCCAGCAATCCCACTACTGGGCATGTACCCTGAGAAAACCAAAATTCAAAAAGAATCATGTACCACAATGTTCACTGCAGCACCTTTTACAATAGCCAGGACATGGAAGCAACCTAAGTGTCCATCGACAGACGAATGGATAAAGAAGAAGTGGCACATATATACAATGGAATATTACTCAGCCATAAAAAGAAACGAAATTGAGTTATTTGTAGTGAGCTGGATAGACCTAGAGTCTGTCATACAGAGTGAAGTCAGTCAGAAAGAGAAAAACAAATACCGTATGTTAACACATATATATGAAATTTAAAGAAAAAAAAAAGTTCTGAAGAACCTAGGGGCAGGACAGGAATAAAGACACAGACGTATAGAATGGACTTGAGGACACAGGGATGGGGAAGGGTAAGCTGGGACGAAGTGAGAGAGTGGTATGGAGATATATACACTACCAAATGTAAAACAGATAGCTAGTGGGAAGCAGCCGCATAGCCCAGGAAGATCAGCTCGGTGCTTTGTGACCACAAAGCAAAGGGGTGGGATAGGGAGGGTGGGAGGGAGATGCAAGAGGGAGGGAATATGGGGATATATGTATATGTATAGCTGATTCACTTTGTTATACAGCAGAAATGAACACACCATCGTAAAGCAATTATACTCCAATAAATATGTTAAAAAAATTTTTTAAAGTTTAAAAAAAGGAAGAGATGAATGAATAAAGAAGATGTGGTATATATATACAATGGAATACTACTCAGCCATAAAAAAGAATGAAATTTTGCCATTTGCAACAACATGGATGGGCTTGGAGGATATTATGCTAAGTGAAATAAGTCAGACAGAGAAAGACAAATACTATATAATATCACGTATATATGGAACCAAAAAAATAAAACGAACTAGTGAACTTAACAAAAAAGAGGCAGACACATATATAGAGAACAAATAGTGGTTACCAGTGGGGAGAAGGAAGAGGGGAGGGACAAGATAGGGGTAGGGGATTAATAGGTGTAAACTACTAAGGAGTATAAGATAAATAAGTTACAAGGATATATTGTACAGCACAGGGAATATAGCCAATATTTTATAATAACTATAAATGGAATATACCCTCTAAAAATTGTGAACCACTATGTTGTACACCTGAAACTTAAATAATATTGTAAATGAACTATAAAAAGAAAAAATGGAAATGGAAATGGAAAACTCAGCTTTGCAGATTGATAAGGTGATAGAAGGCAATACCAGCTATTAAACCAACTGAAAGTTGACTCAGATAAACATGACACACACACAAAAATATATTCTGCTCTATTCAAAGTCCTGTTGTCTCCACTAAATAGCTGTGATCTTGCACAAGTTGCTAAAATTGGGAAAAGTAGTGATATCAATTATAGCAGCAGTAAAATTATTATTAGTTTACTAATAATATTAATGTTTAATAAAAATATTTGCCTCAAAAAGATGAAGTGTGCCTGTTGTAGACAGCATATCATGGATCATTTTTCAAATATCCATTCTGCCAATCTCTGCCTTTTGATTGTTTAATCCACTTATATTTTATAATATAGGATCTACATCTACCATTTTGTTATTTGTTTTCCGAATACATGAGTTATGTTTTTTTGTTCCTATATTCCTCCATTACTGCCTTCTCTTGTGTTAAATACATATATTTAGTGTACCATTTTAATTCTCTTTTTATTTCTTTTATTATATTTTTAAGCTATTTTCTTAGCGACAGCCCTGGGGATTATAATTAACATCTTAACTTCCAATTGCCAAAGATAAAACAATTTGAACAACAAAATAACTAATGATAGCATTGGATTTTAACCCAATAAATAATATCTATGAGTCCATACTGAAATAAATAAATGATTGATTTGCATTTCGCTAATAATTAGTGATGTTGAGCATCTTTTCATGTGTTTGTTGGCCATCTGTATGTCTTCTTTGGAGAAATGTCTATTTAGGTCTTCTGCCCATTTTTGGATTGGGTTGTTTTTTTGATATTGAGCTGCATGAGCTGCTTGGAAATTTTGGAGATTAATCCTTTGCCAGTTGCTTCATTTGCAAATATTTTCTCCCATTCTGAGGGTTGTCTTTTTGTCTTGTGTATGGTTTCCTTTGCTGTGCAAAAGCTTTTAAGTTTCATTAGGTCCCATTTGCTTATTTTTGTTTTTATTTCCATTACTCTAGGAGGTGGGTCCAAAAGGATCTTGCTGTGATTTATGTCATAGAGTGTTCTGCCTATGGTTTCCTCTAAGAGTTTGATAGTGTCTGGCCTTACATTTAGGTCTTTAATCCATTTTGAGTTTATTTTTGTATACGGTGTTAGGGAGTGTTCTAATTTCATTCTTTTATATGTAGCTGTCCAGTTTTCCCAGCACCACTTATTGAAGAGGCTGTCTTTTCTCCATTGTATATTCTTGCCTCCTTTATCAAAGATAAGGTGACCATATGTGTGTGGGTTTATCTCTGGGCTTTCTATCCTGTTCCATTGATCTATATTTCTGTTTTTGTGCCAGTACCATACTGTCTTGATTACTGTAGCTTTGTAGTATAGTCTGAAGTCCGGGAGCCTGATTCCTCCAGCTCCGTTTTTCTTTCTCAAGATTGCTTTGGCTATTCGGGGTCTTAACACAACATTGTAAAGCAACTATACTCCAATAAAAGTTAATTTTAAGAAATGAATAAAGGGAGAAAAAATGATTGAATAATAAATGGGGATGAAGAAGCAAATATTCCATACAGAAGAATTTCAATTAATTTCATATGCAGAAAGAACAAGAGAAAGAGAAAATCACCCTTAGAACACAACAGCAATACCTGCTGCAGGCAAGATTCATTGATGTGTATGCATATGTCAAATTCATCCAATTGTACACTTTACATATGTGCAGTTTCTTGTATGTCAAGTATACCTTAATATCACTGGAAAATGTATTAATCTAATGCATGTTATTCTCCAGTGAAAAGTTAATTTGGTGCTTCACTCAACTAGAGAAGGTAACCTTCTGTAGGCAGAGGAAGTGTTCCAATACCTATAGCTCAGGTACCAGAGCATATCCAGGCTCTTTTGGTGGTCTGTCCTTATGCCCACACCCTTACCACTTCCCACTTCCAACAGCCAGCAACTGCGTTTGCCTGATGGATTTCTCTAGCTACTGAAGCCTAGTTTGCCTGCCATATGTCAGGCCAGAAGTGTCAGGAAATTAATGGCCCCAGAGGAACTGCCTTCAACCAGTGACTGCTGGGAACTGATTGGTATATAAATATCCCAGCTTCCTCATCCCTTGGGTGGAGTAACTGAAATGCGTGTTCCACACCATTTTCCAGAGTTCTACAACAAGATTATGCTCTCCAATTGCCTACAGAAGTACCTGACTTGATAATGTATCCTTTATTGGCTACCTTCCTATACCTGTCTCACTTCCTCACTTCCCTGCTGGCATTTGCTTTACTTCCAAATAAACTACTTGCACTTGAATCCTTGTCTCAGGACTGGCTTCTGGGGGTACCCAAACTAAGACAAATATGTAGTGGGCACCTTTAGTGAATAATGAGCATCTCTTAGAAATCTTGCTAACGAACATACTCCTCTTAAATAGCAAAGCTACCAAGAACTTCAAGAGCCTAAAATTTGGCCCCTCCCTGTCACGTGCAGGGTGCATGTGCAGAGGCGTCCTGAGCAAGCGCAGTGAGGACCATGTTGCTTCGGAACATCCTGCTCACCAGTACAACAGTGATTGGGAAAACCACACTAGGCAAAGAACTTCCATCAAGATCAGGACTGAAATATGTTACTGTGGGTGATTTAGTTTGAATAGTCTGATCACCGTATGTCATGGAGTCTGGCAAGATGGCTTCTCCCAAGAGCATGCCGAAAGATACACAGATGATGGCACAAATCCTAAAGGATATGGGGATTACAGAATATGAGCCAAGAGTTATAAATCAGACGTTGGTGTTTGCCTTCCGCTATGTAACCACAATTCTATATGATGCAAAAATTTATTCAAGTCATGCTAAGAAAGCTACTGTTGATGCAGATGATGTGCGACTGGCAATCCAGTGTCGTGCTGACCAGTCATTTACCTCTCCTCCCCACAATAGATTTTTTATTAGATATTGCTAGGCAAAGAAATCAAATCCCTTTGCCATTGATGAAGCTATATTCAGGCCGTAGACTGCCACCTGATAGATATTGTTTGACTGCTCCAAATTATAGATTTAAGTAAGTCGTTACCACAAAAAGTACCTACTTCTGCGGGAAGAATAACAGTTCCGCAGTTAAGTGTTGGTTCAGTTACTAGCAGACCAAGTACTCCCCCACTTGGCCCACCAACCCAACAAACCATGTCTATGTCAACTAAAGTAGGGATTCCAGTCAACCTCAAAGGTTTACAGTACAGATGCCCACTTCAAAATCTCCAGCTGTAAGAACATCAATTCCTGCAACATCAGTAGTTCAGAATGTTCTAATTACTCCTTCATGAAATTAGGTTCAAGATCATTTTCATTACCACTAACATGGTGTCATCACAAATACTGCCAACGAATCATCAAACGCATTGAAAAGAAAATATGAAGAAGATTATGACATGACTATGATAATTTGCAATCTACCCTTGATGCATGTAATACGTATACTTGGTTTTGAATCCATTGCACTAGATTAAACATGCGTGCTGGCTGTTTCCAAGTTGTGTTTTAAAAAGACAGTATTTAATGAGTAAATATGGTTACCATATTTTTCATCTGAGATGTTGTGTTGGACTTTAATAGGATTAGAAATGGTTTTTCGTCAGCTTTTAAGTGTACAAAATAAGTTGTAATTCATCAGTTTGGGGAAAAAAAGAAAAAGAAAAAAGAACCTAAAATTTGTGGGGTTTTTTAAAAATTTATTTATTTTTATTTTTGGCTGTGTTGTGTCTTCGTTGCTGCGCGTGGGCTTTCTCTAGCTGCGGCATGTGGGGATCTACTCTTCATTGCGGTGCTCAGGCTTCTCATTGAGGTGGCTTCTCTTGTTGTGGAGCATGGGCTCTAGGCACGCGGGCTTCAGTAGTTGTGTCACACGGGCTCAGTAGTTGTGGCTCACAGGCTCTAGAGCACAGGCTCAGTAGTTGTGGTGCACGGGCTTAGGTGCTCCACGGCATGTGGGATCTTCCTGGGCCAGGACTCGAACCTGTGCCCCCTGCATTGGCAGGCAGATTCTTAACCACTGCGCCACCAGGGAAGCCCCATATTTGTGGTTTTTTCAGCCTACAATATGTTTATAATTACTGTCTATAAAACCAGTGTGATTAAAAATAAGCAATAATATATACAACTGACTTAGAGTTGATTTGCTCCTCACCATTTCTGATGGAGAACTCAGGCAATGTTGGCCATCACTCAGTTTATTCTCAGCCTAACAGTATATATTTGTCTATTTGTCAGCAACCCTTCACCCCCGGAGTTTTTGTTTTTGTGATCCCTTACTCATTTGTTTTCATAAGATACCTGAGAAGAAAAGACGAAAGCAAGCTCATTGCACAAAACTGCAGCTTTTTAAGGCAATTACTTATCCTAATGAGAGGGGGTGCTGAGCTCAAGGCTTGAACACAGTGGTTTTGACAGTGAACAATTTGCATCACGCATTAACGTGGCAATTACAAGCCTTGAGAAATCTAGATACTGGAAATGAAATGGTTCTGGAAATAGCAGCAGCTGACGTGGTTACTTAACACCTCTGAGGGGAGAATGTTGGTAACTGTGATAGACTGCAAAAATTGCCCCGATTCTTTACCCTTCCGTGTTTCAATATTCTCTTTGCAAAGTAACTTTGTAGTGTTCTGCTGTGCCTTGGGGCTCAGCCATGTGGCTTACTTTAGGACACCCAGATAGAGATGAACAAGACACAAGCAGAGGCTTGAAAAGAGCTTCCATGATTGGACTGGCTCGCTCCTGCCTTCTGCCAACACCATGAGAACATGCGCAGGATGGCCTGCTGGTAGATAAGGGACGTGTGGAGGAGAGCTGAGTAACCTCACTCATTTTAGCCAAGGCCATCATGGACCAGCTGACAGCCAGCTAATCGCCAGATAATGTGAGTGAGCCCAGGCAAGACCAGAGATACTGCCCAGCTGAGCCCAGCTTAAATCACCAACCCTCAGACACATTAAAATTTTAGTTAATATTTTAAGCCACTGAGTTTCACAGTGATTTGTTACACAGCATTTTGATGGAGATAGATAATTAATACAGTAAGGATGGAGACTGAGGAGTATATCCTTTCTTGGGCAATAAACCCCAAAATTCACATAAAATGGATAAATTCAGCATGTCATCTGAATACTCATAAATACCTAGGTAAGTGATGGATGGATTCTAAAACACCCAGGTCAGCTGGTGCAAACCAGTGGCCCACCATCCATATCCAATCTAGAGATGCGATCCTATGCCATGATGAAACCACGATTTCATGTCTTCTTTTAAGCCAGCAAGAATAATTGAGTCTATATTAGAGAGCTTACCTCCATTCGTTTAAACTTCTTTCACTGCTATGAATAGGATGTAAATGCTAAAGCTAAAACCTGGGATCAGGAAAACTTGACTCTGTGTATCAGACAGGGTTCAGTCAGAGAAACAGAACCATGAGGAGTAACGTAGAGTAGGAATTTATTATAGGGATTTGACCTTGAGCAATTATGGGAAGAGGTGAAATGGTCTCGGTTTGGTTGCTTCTTGTGTCTGGTACAGAGCCCGGGGTCAGGTAGGAATGAGGTAGGAGAGAATAGGGGCCGCTGGAACTGGCAAGGAACAAACTGGAACTTGCATTGATCTCCAAGCCTCCAGCCGCGCTGCTTTGGGTGACGAGCAGGAGAAGCTGATGCTCCTGCCATGAAGCCACACTGACATCTGACCCAGGATTTGGAGAAGCTGAGGAAAGAGATCCCGCGGTAACTGAATTGTGAGCCTGACTGCTGCTCTGGAAACAAGAGCAGGAGATCCAGGAAAATGTGCACTCACTGTTAACAGGGCCTGACCCATGCTGAGCTTCTGAAAGCGAACATGGCAACTGCTTCACTTCCCCTTTGCAAACCTCCTGCAAATGTCTCCTGTGACCAACTCTAACTAGAAACATACAAGGAAGGGAAGTCTGAGAAATGTAGTACCAGCTTTTAGCCAAGTCGACACATCACAAAGCCACCACATCTTGACACTTATTTGAACAAGTGAAAACTTGGCTGGAAATCAGGAGGCCAGCTATTATAACCTAAGCTTTCAATTTCTGGATGAAAACTAGAGAGACAAGAGCCATCCAGTTCATACTGCGTGTCTCAGGAAGCTTTTGACTACAAGTGAGTCAAACTGGCTTAAACGTAGGGAGACTTCTTGTCTCACATAAGAAGTTCAAAGGTAGTGTGGTTTCAGAGAAGGTCAATTAATGGCTCAATGATTCCATCAGCATCCTTCCCATCTTCTTGTTCACCATCCTTAGCATGTTGGGTTTGTCCTCAGGTTTGTCTCTTCATGGTCGCAAGGTGTCTGAAGCAGTTACAACCATCACACACTAACATTCAAAAGTGTCTGTTTTTGGCTTGTGAGGAAACCTTTCCAAGAAGTCTCCCTAGCAGACCTGTCTTGACATCCCATGGGACGGACTGGCCATATGTCCACCCTAAACCAATCATTGGCAAGGGGAATGGGATTATAAAAAGTTTGCTTCTTAGACTATGATTATTTCCATGCCACTTTTTCTCTCATTTTGGTTACCTGCTTATGACATATGCTTCAAAGTACAATTATTAGGTCAAAAGGTATGACAGTACTTTTTTATTTTAAAAATATAAAGCTAAGCCAGCCCTGTTATTGACTTCATTCTTCCTCCCTGAGTTCATCATTGGAGTGTCTATACACTGAGCCAACCAGTGTCTCAATGGTTTAACCTCCCATGAATCACATGGCTACCCATTACCTGAACCAAACTGGGTTTCTATCAGCAAAGAACAACAGGAGAGACGGGCGGGCAGTGGCTTTTTGTGTGCCTATCCATTCACCCGGCATTTACTTTACACCTGCAACTGTATCAGGGGCACCAGGTATGAATGCTCCACAAATAACATACAGGGAAGGGGGAAGAATCTCTTCTTGGCCCAGAGAAATAAAATGTGAGCATCATGTGAGTTCTGGAGGGAAGCTTTAAAATAGGCAAACGAAATGGCCAACAAACCCATAAAAAAGATGCTCAATATAATTAGTTATTAGGGAGATGCAAATCAAAACCACAATGAGGTACCACTTTATATGCACTAGGCTTTCCCAAAAAACAGGCTAAATAAGTGTTGGTAAGGTTGTGGACAAACTGAAACCCTCATACACTGCCGGAGGGAATGAAAATGGTACAGTTGCTGTGGAAAACCCTTTGGCGGGCCCTCAAAAGGGAAACAGAATTATCATGACCTAGCAACTCTACTCCTAAGCATGTACCCCCCTGCCACCAAATACAAATACTTGTCCACACAAAAACTCATTCACAAATAATTCATATCAGCAGTATTGATAATATGCAAAATATGGAAACAACCCAAATGCCCATCAATGAATGACTAGATAAACAAATTGTGGTCTACCAGGTATACAATAGAATATTACTCAGCCATAAAAAAGAACGAAGTCCTGGTACATGCTACAGTACAGATGAACCTTGAAAACATTGTGTTACGTGAAAGAAAGGTCACATACTGTATGATTCCATCTACGTGAAATGTCCAGAATAGGCAAATCCACGGAGGCAGAAAGCAGCTTAGTGGTTGCCTGGGGTTGGGGGAGGGGGAATGGGCTATGACTGCTCAATTAAACCCCATTTAAAGTATGGGGTTTCGGGCTTCCCTGGTGGTGCAGTGGTTGAGAGCCCGCCTGCCGATACAGGGGACATGGGTTCGTGCCCCAGTCTGGGAAGATTCCACATGCCGCGGAGCGGCTAGGCCCGTGAGCCGTGGCCGCTGAGCCTGTGCGTCCGGAGCCTGTGCTCTGCAACGGGAGAGGCCACAACAGTGAGAGGTCCGCGTACCGCAAAATAAATAAATAAATAAATAAAATTGAGTATGGGGTTTCCTTTTTGAGTGACGAGAATGTTTTGTAACTAGATAAAGGTGGTGGTTGGAGAACATTGTGAATGTACTGCCACTGAATTCTTCACTTTAAAATGGTGAATTTTATGTTATGTGAACTTTATGCCAATTTTTTAAAATCTAAAAAGTAATAGACACATGAGAGAAAATAGCTTTTCCCACCTTACTGTTAAGAATAAAGTGGTTGGGACTGCTAAAGCCACCCTGTGGTCAGGAAGAGACAAGTCTGAGGAATTACAACCTTCTAAAGACGGCAGAGCAAAAAGATGGAAGGAACCTGAGTTCTGGATAGGTTGTCAAGCCATTTAATTGATCTGCCACAAAACCACTGTTGCTTAGGACTTTTTATTTTGTAAGATAATAAATTCCACTATTAAGACGTCCTAGGGATGGGATATTTGCCACATGCTTTCATTTTTTTCTCTTTTATTTATATTTGCTGCCTGGAAGCTGGCAGGCTTCTGGAAATTTCCCTGAATGATTCCAGATACTCCCATAATCATTTTCCGGCAACTCAGCTTTTGAAAACACTCCTTTTCTATTTACCTGCAGAAACCAGACATGTACCACTCCTGCTGTTATAAAAGTCAAGCCCTGTGAATGTAACCACTTACAGAACCTAACCATTCCAGCCCTCCCAGAAACAGAGACCAAGGTAGGACAGAACCCAGGTGCATCACGTCCAGATCCTATCTGCAGTCCACAGGCACTTGAGATTCCCCAATCAGGAGGAACCTGACCTTCAACAGAATGGATCTCTCTCTTTTTAGTCCCAATTTCACGTCAATTAATTTCAGTGTTTCCGTATACGCTGTGGGGGCCTCTTCCCAGGCCCACCACTACACGTGTACACGCATGCACAGGTGCACAGCTCCTCATACCATGCTCCTGGAGAAATGGTTTTAACCTGAAAAATCACTCAGAAATCAAAATGCCACGAATCCCTCAACGTAGTACTACCTCATCTTCCCCCAGCCCTCCCAAGAAAACCACCTTGGGTGGAAGTGGAAAAGAGGTAGGAGGCAGCTTTCCACTTCCTGCCTCTGCCCCACACTGGAGCCATGAAGAAGGTAGCAATCCTCTGGGATACTGGAGATACGGCTGTGGGAGGGTCCCATGTCGGCAGCCACATCTGCCATCAGCAGGAGCCATGGCAGGGTCTCTTCTGTACTCTCCAAGATTTTTTGTATGAAGAACTCAACTGATGTCTGTTGACTTAAGTTTTGTGTCGGTATCACAGTTGTCACAAATCCCAACCGTGACTTATATGATGCTGTACAGCTCACAAAATGCTTCCACATGCATCATGTTATTTAATTGGGGCTACAGTTCCTTAAGGTGGGTCTTCTCGTCTCCACTTTATGATAGGAAGCCAAGGAGAAGTTAGGAGAAGTGAATGTCACACAGCCACAGCCTGGAAATGATCATCAAACCTCCGGCCCAGGCCTTCTGATCCCAGATCTCTTGCTCTTTCTCTTTCTGTTCTGTGTTGTGGACATCTGGGGCCCAGGAGCCAGTACTTGGCCCTAGGGTCCTCCTCTGGAAGACATGGGAGTCTCCAGGGACTCCTAACTCTCACCCCACACAGTCCAGCTACCTGAAGCTCACTTTTCTAACGTCATTGGTACAGCATCTATTTATAACTGTGCTAAGAAACGCTGCTTTCATGGCCAGGCTCATGAACTGGGGAGTAAATAATAACCCTGCAGGACTGATGTAGATAGGAACAGAGTCTCCTCTAGAAACCCACTAGAAGAACCCATTGTACCTCTATGACCTTTTTCTAAACTTTTCAAGACAGTCTCATAAAAACTATGAGTGTTGGGAGAGGTCAGAAAGGGCTTTTTATGTTTTGGCCTCACCCCTATCCCTTCCTACTCCAAACCCAGGAAATTCTTGGTAGAATAAGGACTTAGTATTAGTTTCCTACCACTGCTGTAACAAATTCTGACAAATTTAGTGTTTTCAAACAACATAAATTTATTATATTACACTTCTGGAAGTCAGATATCTGGGTACAGCATGGCTCAAGTGAGTCTTCTGCTTAGAGTTTCTCAAAAACAAAATCAAGGTATTGGCAGGGCTGTATTCCTTTCTGGAGGCTCTGGGGATGAATCTGCTTCCATGCACATTCAAGGTGTTGGCAGAATCAGTTCCTTGTGACTACAGGGCTGATGTCCTTGTTTCCTTGTTGGCTGTCGGCTAGAAGCCTCTCTCAATTTCTTTGGCCGCCTGCGTCCCTCATCACATTGCCCCTTCCACCTGCAAGTCCTTCTCATGCTTCACATATCTCTGTCCTCCTCTGCTGCTGCATCTCTGCTGCCTTCCTCTTCTGCATTTAAGAGCTTATGTGACCATATTGGGCCTGTTGGATAATTCCCCTACTTTAAAGTCAGCTGATTAGCAACCATAATTACATCGGCAAAGTCCCCTTTACCATGTAACATAACTACAGGAGTAATACCAGAGGGCTAGGATCCTTGGGGCCAAAATTCTGCTTAGCACAATCCACCCTCTGGTGGCCCCCATGGCTCCCATCCATTCCACATGCGTCCATTCCTCATGGCCTCCCAGTTCAGATTTCTACTAAGTTTCTCTATGGTATTTAGGCTTTCTCTAAGGTGATTTAGGCTTTCTCTGTAATTGTCCTTAATCCTTCTGAGGCCCCACCAGCATCCTTTAATATCCGTATTTCTATGAACAGTCTGTTCAAGGAAATCTAGGCTTTTCTCTATCATGCTGCCATGTCCTAAGTAAGTTACTTCACTTCTCAGGGTTAAAAACTTCCTCATCTGCATAATAATTCTAGTTTTAAATTTTAGGAGAGAGAATACTCCACAGAATGACCTTAATCATCTTCCAATTGGCTTTGGATTTCAGCCATTACCAGGCTCCACAAGAAGAATGTCGTCAAATGACCCAGTGGTCACATTTTGGCCAGTTCGAAGAAGGGGGAGCAGTTTGGCCAAGCTGTCTGCCTATCTTGAAACCAGGGCTTTGGGGCTCTGAGATGATCTCTGAGATAGGAGCTCCTGTGTCTTCTACTTCCCAACACTGGACACAATGCCAAGGCCTGACAACCAACAACTGTCAATTTTTAATTTAACAAACACATGTCTAATGCTTACTAGGCACTATTCTAAGTGCTTTATAATTATATTAACATATAGGCACTATTATTGGTAACTTATGGATGAGGAAGTGAGGCACAGAGAAGCAAGTAACTTACTTAACATCACAGTTATTAAGAGACAGAGCCAGACATGAAAAGATGCTCAACACTGCTAATTATTAGAGAAATGCACATCAAAACTACAATGAGGGCTTCCCTGGTGGCGCAGTGGTTAAGAATCTGCCTGCCAATGCAGGGGACTCGGATTCGAGCCCTGGTACAGGAAGATCCCACATGCCGCGGAGCCACTAACCGAGTGCACCACAACTACTGAGCCTGTGCTCCAGAGCCCACGAGCCACAACTATTGAGCCCAAAGTGCTGCAACTACTGAAGCCTCGCACCTTAAAGCCCGTGCTCCGCAACAACAGAAGCCACTGTGACGAGAAGCCTGAGCACCGCAATGAAGAGTAGCCCCCACTCGCCACAACTAGAGAAAGCCCGTGCACAGCAACGAAGGCCCAGTGCAGCCAAAAATAAATAAATAAATAAATATTTTAAAAAATAATAAAACTACAATGAGGTACCACCTCACACCAGTCAGAATGGTCATCATTAAAAAGTCTACAAACAACAAATGCTAGAGAGGGTGTGGAGAAAAGGGAACCCTCTTGCCCTGTTGGTGGGAACGTAAATTGGTGCAGCCACTGTGGAAAACAGTATGGAAGTTCCTCAGAAAACAAAAAATAGAACTACCATATAATCCAGCAATCCCACTCCTGGGCATATATCCAGATAAACTATAATTCAAAAAGATACATGCACCCCTATGTTCATAGCAGCACTATTCACAATAGCCAAGACATGGAAATAACCTAAATGTCCATTGACAGATGAATGGATAAAGAAGATGTGGTATGTACATACAATGGAATACTATTCAGCCATAAAAAGAATGAAATAATGCCATTTGCAGCAACATGGATGGACCTAGAGATTATCATTCTAAGTGAAGTAAGTCAGAAAGAGAAAGACAAATACCATATGATATCACTTATATGTGGAATCTAAAGTATGACACAAATGAACCTATCTATGAAACAGAAACAGACTCACAGACATAGAGGACAGACTTGTGGTTGCCAAGGGGGAGGGGGTTGGGGTTGGAGGACGGACGGAGTGGGAGGTTGGGGTTAGCAGA
This sequence comes from Hyperoodon ampullatus, assembly GCF_949752795.1. NCBI lineage: Eukaryota > Metazoa > Chordata > Mammalia > Artiodactyla > Ziphiidae > Hyperoodon > Hyperoodon ampullatus. The sequence continues at coordinate 15,428,853 of NC_136913.1, read as the reverse complement.
TGGAAGCTTTTATATACAGAAGGGATAAACAACAAGGGCCTACCATGTAGCACAGAGAACTATATTCAGTATCCTATGGTAGGGACTTCCCTGGTGGTGCAGTAGTTAAGAATCCACCTGCCAGTGCAAGGGGACACGGGTTCGAGCCCTGGTCCGGGAAGATCTCACATGCCGCAGAGCAACTAAGCCCGTGCACCACAACTACTGAGCCTGCGCTCTAGAGCCCGCAAGACACAACTACTGAACCTGCATGCCACGACTACTGAAGCCCATGTGCCTAGAGCCCGTGCTCCACAACAAAATAGAAGCCACTGCAATGAGAAGCCCGCACACTGAAACAAAGAGTAGCCCCCGCTCACCACAACTAGAGAAAGCCCGCACGCAGCAATGAAGACCCAATGCAGCCAAAAATAAGTAAAATTTTTAAATAAAAGAAAAATTTAAAGAAAATATCCTATGATTAACTGTAATGGAAAACAATATTTTTTTAAAAAGAATGTAAATGAATAAATAAAAGAGATGGAGCCAGGATCTGAGTCCAGGCAAACTCCCGATCTCATGCTTTTAACCAGTATGCTATGCTGTCAGCATGCCATTCTTCAGGCTACCTCTTCTTATTCATTCTAACAGTGGGATCAGAAGAGGTGACAATAGGAAATTATCCTCCCACCCGATGCCACTGCCTCCAACTGGACCATCAGAGAATTAAGGAAGAGTGGTGCTTGGGAGAAGAATAAAAGGAGGAGGCTGAAACCAGAGTTAGGGAAGGAGGTCGAAAGTAAGGAAGTTGGACATTAATGAGCTCAAAATATTAAAAGTTTAAGCTCTATTTCTCCACGTCTTCTGCCTCACTGCAGGTTGAAGCTGACTTCCAGGGATGCTGAGAAAATTTAGAGTTAGAGAGCAGAGTGAAAAACGATCAGCTGTGGACTTCACAGAGCCCAGCAGGCTGAACACACAGTGGAGGCCAATTAAAAATACTTGATCAAACTTATGGCTACCAAAGGGAAGGGGAAGGAGGGATAAATTAGAAGTCTGAGAATAACAGATACACACTACTATATATAAAATAGATAAACAACAAGATCCTACTGTATAGCACAGGGAACTATGTTCAATACCTTGTAATAACCTATAATGGAAAAGAATCTGAAACAGAAAAAAAAATATATATATATATATACATATATATATATATCTGAATCACTTTGCTGTACACCTGAAACTAACACAACATTGTAAGTCAACTATACTTCAATTTTTTAAAAAACTTGATCAAATCATATTTTAAATATTGTTTTTAATTATTGTGTCTATCAGAGAGAGGGAAGTGCTACTTAGAAGCTAAATTCATTATCAGCCATTCTGTCATCAAGGGAAAAATTCTTATTATTGAGAAATAGATCTCTACATTGTTTCTTCCCCTTACAGAGGCTGGCAAGGAAAGAATCAGAAAATACAGAAATGTGAAAGCTTCTACCATTCTCCTATGCTGCTAAAGGTGAGGGTGCAAACTGGCCACGCAGGGACCGAGCTGGCTCGCAGACATGTTCTGCATGGCCTGCAGAATGTTAGCCTGCACAGTGGGGGGTTTTTCCCCCTCAGTGTTTTAAATTGGAAATAGTGGCCAACACATTAAAAAAATAGGCAAGAATCCTTTGACAGATGTATTGCAAATAAGTTCTACTGTTCTGCAGTGTGCCAGAACTCTCTTAGTTGGGAATTTTGATAAACAGAAGTTCCTAATTTCAATGAAATCCAATTTATCAGTCTTTTCCTTTATGGCGACTGCTTTGTATGCCCTGTTTAAAAAAAAAACTCTTTATGAAATTCATGAAGATATTATCCTATGCTTTCTTCTAACAGCTTTATTGTTTTACCTTTCACATTTAGATCTAAGACCCATACTGAAATAATTTGGGGGCATGGTAGGGATCCAGGTTCATTTTTTGCCACGTGGATATCCAATTGCTCCAGCGCCATTTATTGAAAACACCATTTCCCCACCACCCGCTACTGGATTATGATGGTGTCTTTATTGTAAATCAAGGGATCATGTATGTGTGGATGTTCCTGGCCTCTCTATTCCGTACCATTGCTCTATTTGTCTAACATGTGCAACAATGCCACATTCTCAGTTACTGTGACTTTCTAGTAAGTCTTGAAACCTAGTACCGTAAGTCTTCCAATCTGTTCTTCTTCAAGATTATCTTGACTATTCATTGGGATGGACACTTAACATTGGTGCATGTATGTATGTATCAATGTTAAGCCTCAATGAAAAATAACACAAAAGGGACTTTCTGGGGGTTAAGAGAGATGAGATATTGAGCCTCTCTCAAGGAATCAGAAATCTAGCAACACAGAAGCCTGTATGGCAGTAGTCTAGAGCTGCCTTTCTAGACACGGTGTGCAAGCTCCAATCTGTGACAGGCCCCACCTACCGCTCCCCACCACTGAGGAAGATGGGCCAGTGACATCTCTCATCTTACTCTGGACTTGCTTCACTCATTTACCTTGCTGCTTGGATCCTGGGCGTACTTGAACGAATGGACTAGTTTAGCAGAGCCTGTTGCCGTAGCTCTGGCCATGTGAAGAGGCGTTCCTGGTGATGGTGAGAAGGCTGCATAGCTCTGGATAATTGGGGGAGATGGAAGGACGGCCGAGGGGCTCCTCCAGAGCAGGTTTCTCAACATGGACACTACTGACACTGCGGGCCAGATCATTCTTGGTGGTGGGGCTGTCCTGGGCACTGAAGGATGCTCAGCAGCATCCCTGGATCCCACTAGATGGTCTCCCAAGTTGTGACAACCAAAAACATTCCTAGACGTTGCCAAACGTTCCCTGGGAGCAGAGGCAGAATCGCACCCAGTTGAGAACTGCTGGCCTAGACCCAGAGCACAAACAGGAAAAAGGAAGGGAGATGTGTAGGGGGTACGGGCCCTGGGTTAGGAACACAGGCAGGACCCCCGCAGTTCCCATCTACCCACCTTCCCTCAACAAGCAGAACAAGAGATCTACAAAGAGGGAGAGGAAGACTGACAGAGAAAGAGTGGATGGTGCCACGGAGAGCTGTGAGCAGGACAGCGGCTTCACAAACTCCAAGGGGCATCTTCTGTGTAAAATGTAAGAACAATGTCCCCTAGAGTTGTGCAATGTGTGGCCCTAGATATAAACTATTTAAAAGCTCCCATCTCTCTAAACAGTGTATAAATTCTGCCCCTTTCCCATTCCGAGTGACTAGGATAAAAACATCAGCTCCTCCACCATTACCTCCGCCTCTCAGAATCTCCAGAAAGATAAAGATGCAGGCTCTCAGCACACGTGGGTTGAGGTTCAAGCCAATTTCATTTGCATTTCAAAGGTCCTGCATCACAATTCTCGGTATCTGTCTTTAACTTGCTTTGCTGTCCCTTTACTTCATTCCCCAAGCATTATCTTTCTTCCCCTTGGCTTTCCTTCAGCCTCATAGCATTGATGAAGTCTAATGCAGGGGTGGAGGCCTGTACCCTGTTCCCCAGTGATGTACCAAGGATGGGAGCGCAGGTACAAGAATAAGGGGTACATTTTCGGTAGAAAATTTAAAAACATTAATAAATTTGACTAACAGTCAGTCTGCTTTTATTAATCAGCGTGCACCAGCACTTCCAAAATTGTTTAGACATTTATCAGTGATAAAACACCCCTCCCCCCGCCCCCGATTCTCTTGGTCTATGTTCTAAATGATTACTGTTGTTATTCTTTTTTAATATACATATTTATATTTATATATCATAAGCATAAGCAACATCAGCAGAGAACATAAATATTTTACACACACACACACACACACACACATATACGATATTTATGTCCTCTGCTGATGTTGCTTTTGCTTACAATGCTACAGGATACTCACAGGTGAACCCTGAAAATTTTATACAGCTTCTGTGCCAATTCCTTTTTCCTACCAAATCTGCTAAGAGGATTTCAGGGCAAATAGAGGAATGTATATCTGGGTTACAATCTTATTCTCAAAGATACTTTTTATTCAGTGTTTGAAAGAAAAATGCAGGGAGGGGAAAACCACTCCAATACCTGCAAACACTAAAGTTGGCTCTTCCAGAACACCTTATATTTACAAAACAATATGGCAGGGCTCTCTGAAGTTGCATTTTGCCATTGAGATGCTATACTTGGAGCATTTCCCCCCCAGGCTCACGGATTTTTCAAAATTGTTAAATAAACTCAACTGAGAATTCTTATTCAAATGGAATTGGATATTTCAGCTTCATTTCCAAACTCTTCATTTCTGTACTTTGATAAGCCTTCTTGCCAAAGAAAAGGGGGAGAGGAGGACCTTGCACCTCTCGGTCACCTCAGAGCCCCTGATATCTCCCCCTGCCCCCAAAGAAAGAGTTGAGGATGGATAAAGTCTCATGTCATCCGGTAGGACTCCTGCCTACCAGGGCTTAGGCCCTTGTGTTCTGGGCTTTGGCCCTTTGTCCAAACACATGCCAGAAATGTAACAAATCAAACTAGCAGGCTTGGTTCATGCCAGAAACACTAGTTCACAATCTTCCAGGGAAGCATTTCAGGAGGAGGTTGCGAAAAAAAAATTGGGAGAACACAAACCACTCCTTGAATATCAGTGAAGTGACTTCATTCACTGTGCTTAAATCTCAAAGGGGGCTGCAATGGCTGGGTGCTTTATGCCTTCCTGGGACATGCAAGGCCTTCTCTTCTGGCCTTGTGCCTGACTCTGGCCACTTCCTCCCCTCATTCCATCCAGAGGAGACTCTTTTGCAGTTCCCAGAAGGCGGCATGCTCTTTTCCAGCCTTGCCTTAGCACACACAGCTCCCTCTTCCTGGAACACCTTCTTTTTCTTGCTTAATGCTCTCTCTTTTAAGACTTCCATGAAGCCTTCCTGGATTGCCACAGTCTGAATTAGATGCCCCTCCTGTGTGTTCTCAGAGCCACCTGGCTTTGTGCCTTCTGGCGGATGCTGTGTTCACCGCAACTTACTCCTCCTGAGCTCACAGCTAGACTACATGTCCCAGTCACCCTTGCAGTTAACTCTTGTCACATGACCGAGTTCCAGGAAATGAAATATGCATAGAAGTGATGTGTGAAGAGAAATTGTATCCTCTCTACAGTTCTCTGTTTCTTCCACACACTGGCTAAAAGGAGAAAACTCTCTAGCCCTAGAGGAAGACGGAAGCACACATAGAAGGGGTCTGGGTCCCTATATAACCACAAAGAAAAATGTCACAACTATGAACATCCACTCTGGACTACACAGTGAGTGAGAAACTTTCATTGTGTCAAGCCACTGAACTCTCAGGGCTCTTCGTTATAGATAGCAGTTAGCTGGCACTGACTAATACATCATAGCGCCTACCCCGCACTGCCTTGCAAGTCATCTGGTCTCTGTGAGCTCCTTGAGGGAAGGGATTCTGTCCTATAGGTCTCATCTCGAGCTCTTAACATAGTGTTTGATACAGAGTAGGGCCACAGTAAATATCTGTGGAAGGAAGGTCAGGAGAGGGAACAAACTTATGAATGGACACTGTAGCACAGCAGAAAGTCGGCCCTGGGAACATTTTTACCCTTTGCTCAGAATTAGCAGAGACCCTAGATGAGTCACCTTTGCCTCTCTGCACCAGTGTCCCTGACTGTAAAATGTGGTTAGCAAGATCAGTAGTTCAATTTTAGTGAGCAATCACTGTCCCCTAGAGGGCTTGTTAACAGCAAGATTGCCGGGCTCATTCCCAGGGTTCCTAATTCAGTGGGTCTGGGGTGGGTCCCAAGAATTTGCATTTTGAGTTAAGTTCCCTGATGATGGTCTGGGGACCAGACTTGGGAACCACTTGCCTAGATGATCTCAGATCCCTGGGAACGGTCAGGGCCTGGTGGTCTCCAGTGGCCAAGCTTATGAGCCAAATCATGGACAATTCTTCCAGAGTTAGTTTGGCATTTGGAACTACTAGATTGGAAATATCCTATGTGTGGCCAATTTGCATTCACAGTATGGAATAAAACTCCCACCTGAAAGGAGACTGGTGGCTCCTAAAATTACCCAAGTGTTAAAGATAAGAAACTGCAACTGGGGTGCCAAGTTACCTGGTGGGGATTTAAAGCCAATCCTTCCTGATCCCTCCCCTTCCCTTGCACGCTAGGTAAGGACACTCTGATGGAAACATTTCTGAGCACAAAGAATGCCAAGAAGAGGGCTTCCCTGGTGGCGCAGTGGTTGAGAGTCCACCTGCCAATGCAGGGGACGCAGGTTTGTGCCCCGGTCTGGGAAGATCCCACGTGTCGCGGAGCGGCTGGGCCCGTGAGCCATGGCCGCTGAGCCTGCGCGTCCGGAGCCTGTGCTCCGCAATGGGAGAGGCCACAACAGTGAGAGGCCCGCGTACCGCAAAAAAAAAAAAAAAAAAAAAAAAAAAAGAATGCCAAGAAGATGAGGCAAAAAACCTGACCCTAGATTAATCCAAGTTTTCAGTTCGGTGGATCTTTAAAATGCACTGTGAGCTGGCCATGATATCCCATGAATGCCGAGTGTCAACTGTGCACAGATATTTAAGGACCCAGCTCAGATCACCAGGAGGTGAAAATAACCAGATCTCAGACTTTGATTTAACTGGGAAGACCTCCAACTCCTTTTCACGTCACTTGCATTAAATGCATGAGACCAAATGCAGACCATAATATACTGACTGACACCAAGACTCCACCAGAGCCACACTTGGTTATCAGACATTTATTTTTTCACATAGCACCCCAGTTTCACAGCATGTACATTTTCCAGAGTTGGAGATTCTCAACCTACTATGTTCTCCACAGACTTTCCAACAAGTGTGAAAGAGAGGCAGTAAGGTTAGCTTGAGTCGACAAGTCACAATCCGAATATAGGACACCCTGTATTTATTTATGTTTAAGATCAATGTACATACAGTTCCCAATGCTTAGCACATGAATGAGACTCTGGCTGAGTAAAATACTAACACAACTTGTTAGCACGTTATCATGAAAAGACAGAAGGCATCAAATATATACTTTGCTGTTCCTCATTTTACTGTTCAATGTAACTGTAGTGAAAAAATATACATTTTTACTTTCGAGGTTAAAATAGACCATCAACTCATTATCTCTCCAGGCCCACAGCTACAAGGAGTAAAATGGCTCTTCCCACCTCTGGCTCACTTGAATATCGGATTTGTACGGAAGACAAAAAGAATGGCTAAAGGTAAGGGTACACCCCAGCTCCCAGGCTGGCTGCAGCTGAAGCCCTCACACAAGTTACCTTAAAACAAAATAAAACCAACACAACTCGGTTGATCCAATCTCCATACAAGGCGGTCCCTGCGCCACCTGTCCCATTCCCAGTTCAGGGCTCCCTGAAGCAGCTTTAGGATCCAGTCCTGATGTCCGACATAGTGCTTTATAACAGAACTGGGACCAGAAGTTTCCCTACTGCAGCCCTCAAATTCCAGTTCTGGCCTGCTTAAGTTCCAGTGTCCTCTGGTCTTCAGAATCATAAACCACTTTCTCCAACCTCCCACAGTCATGAACTTAGCTTAGAGCAGGGCAGTAGAACCCCCAAAACACAAAAACTAAACACTCCGCAAGTGCTGAGAGCAGAGCAAGACTTCTGTCACTAGAACAAATCCTGTCCATTGAAACGCTGTAATGCCTTTGGGAAAAGGTTCCTTTATCAATCATATGCGTCAGTAAATATAGAAAATAACGAGACAAGCCTAAAAGTGACCATGCACCTGGGATGTCTCCCCACATTCACAGACTGGCTGTTTCAGGGAACACTTAGTAAGGCAACCTCTGAAAGTCTATTTTGGGGAGAATCAGTTTGTATTGCTCTTCATGTCTGGCCCTCTTGGTCTGCTGTTCTTACAGTTGCTCTTGGGAGGGTCACATAACCAGCTACATTTCTCACTGCAAACAGCAAAGTGGGGAGGCTCCTAGAGTAAGACTCTCATAAACTGCCGTCGATGACTAATCTGTGGGCGTTGGTGGGCAGCCTCCCTTAGCCTGGGCTGAAGGGGAAGCAGAATATGCCACTTCAGGACTGCAAAAGCCCACATCCCCCCACCTCTCACTAGGAATTTGAACCACACTGAGTCAAAAAACTGTAACAAAGCACCCATAACTAAAGTGTAAATTCAAGTGATCCTTTGAAATCAGTTTGAAAAGAGTACGCTTGAAACAGAGTAAACCAGTCGGGAAGAGAAACCGAAGTTACTAGAATGTTCTCTTTAACTAGAGAAGAAAAAGACCTCTCAACAGAGATTTCATTTTGTTCACATTCATGATGTTCAAACCACAACCTACTGAGTCCTACTTCTCAGCAATATGGGAAGATCTGGGTGCTATGATATCTGTAATTCTTTTTTTTTAATATTTAAAAAATCAAATTCCCTTAGTGATATCTCGTCAGGAGGTGTGATTCTAGCCTGTGCTGAACAAATGTTTTTAGCTCTAAGGTGTTATAATGAAACTGAGATCTTTCCAACTACTACATTTGCAAATGTCTGCCTTAATTTCAAGAAAAACATCCATTCCAGATTATTTTCTTAGTGATCTTCTAAGAGCACATCTATCATTACCATGGTTGTGAGCTCATCTAAGAAATGGACAAATATCATTTAGAAACAGACTAGAATCAAGTCACATGTGAAGAGAAGAATGCTTCATGATAGTTCAGACACTAGGAAATCAAAGAAAAATCCATGTTTTTGATTACTCACCCTAAACTGTGCTGAAACTGAACATTTGCAACCCAAGTAACCCAAGATATATTGAAGAAAACTGTAACTTACTACATATTGAGTTCATTTCAATCACAGTAGTCTATTTTAAAAACAAACTCCCATAAGGAATACAGGAATGGAATCCATTCAAAGCAACAGCTGTCAAAAGTTCTGCCAAGAAACTCAGGGTAATTTACTGCATCATGAAAGATGAGGTGTTCTGAAGAACAAATACTTCAATCATATTCTTTCTCTTCAGATTTTATTTTTTGCTTCAATCCAAGAGAATTATCTAGATCTAAAACTCACTAAGACATGTTTTCATATTTTAAGACTGATAAATTAAGTAAATAAAATTCAACATGGTACACAGAAAAAACCGTTCTAATCTATTTTTAGTAATGCTAGTGGCGAGAGGACTCAACTGAGAATCCATAAAATCCCAACTCTGCCACCAGCTCCCTCCTTCTATGGATTCTTGGACTAGGAACTGTGGTTTCTTAGGGCCTTGGTCTCCCCACAAGCAAACGCAGGATATGGGAAGGGGTCCTCTCATCTCTGACATCCTACCGTGCAATGAGAAGAAAATGGGCACAGCTCCCAGCTAAGCTGCCTCCTTCTCCCAACCAGACCCAAAGCACTTCTCTAATATTTATAAAGCAGTCAGATCCCTCCAACTAAGGCAAATGTCTGCCTTGATTCCAACACACTCCTCCATTCCAGAAATCTACCTTTTGGGTCTGCTTCCTGCTGCTGGATAGGGAGGTGGCCAGAGCAATAAGCCACATACCAGAGACACAGAGACACCCAATGAGCTCGTGATCTACTCCTACCATGTTTTCACCCTTGGGACTGTGGGACTCCCATGGACGAAGACCACTTAACAATAAGGTTAGTAAACCCCCGTGCATGGGGGCAACATCAACACTCTGCCCAGAGATTTCTGCCCAACAAGGTCTTATGCTTGAGTAGTTTTATAGAAGAGGTATAATGGTGATATCAATAGCCCAGCCTTCCTATAAATCATATTAAACGCTCACAGAAACATTATCAGGAGTTATAATCCTAAATTAAATAAAAGTATACATCCTACGAAAACAGAGAAACAGAGGATGAGCACTAGTTAGGTAATATCATGTTGTGTGTGTGTGTGGGGGGGGGTGTCATTGTTTTTTTAAAAATCCACTTCTAGGCAACTAAGAAACTGTGGTCACTCTTAAGTCCAGTCAAGAAGGTGGGGTGGAGATATTATTGGTATGGGCTTTAATGCAATGCCTATGTTAAATTACTGGTTAGACGGTGCAACACATGAGGCTTCGATTGTCCAATGCAAGTTTTTTCCTTTAATGAAAACCAAGCTAATTAAACAAAACCCCAACCTCCTAATTTGGCTCACTCTGGCCTTGGCTTGATGGGAGAAAAACATGTCAATATTTTAAAAATGCATAACATAGACTAACATTCTTAAGTTTTTATGTCTGCTTAATGGATATGAAGTGCTATCTGGAGTGTGTGCATATGTCCTGGAAGACTATGAGATAAAGTGCATATGCTAGTCTTTCCTGGATTGAATGGAACAAAAGGCAAACATGATAATGAAACGTCTGTGACAAGGACACAGTTGATAAAATGTGTTGCAGCCCCCAGATCTCAAAACAAGTGAAAAGAGGTTACTTAAAAAATGTGCACTCACCCATTCATAATCTTAGGAAGGGTTTAAACTGACTCTGAACCCCTCCCACAGGGACAAAAAAGGCAGCCAAAAGGGAAGGAAAGGGGGACTAGAGAAAAAGTTCAAGTCCTGCGATTTTCAAAATCCAAGCAATTCAGAATCCTTTAATATGCACAGAACAGAATCAACAATTTGGTTTTTTTTGGAAAAACATCATCGTTTGAGTGTTTCTCTTCTGCCATTAAGCTATCGATAAAGCTTAATGGAGTAAGAAAGCATTAAAAATAAAAGCCTACTTCTTCTAAAAGCAGTCAACTCTATTGAAATCAAAGGCTTAGTCCCGTGTACCGCAAACCTATCCTAAACCACTTCAGAAAGGACCCTAGCACACCCCACCCCGCTATCCTAAAAATCGGTAAATTAGCAAAATGCACAAGAGACCACATGTCTTGCCATCCATCTCCTGAAGTGATGTTAAAGCTGGAGAGGCCGGATACCTGGGAGGGTCGATCAATTCCCACTTTCAACTTGAGCTTACAGAAGAAGCAGAGGCTATGTAAATTTCTATAGAGTACTGGCTTCTGCAATTTGAGCTTACTGTTTTACATCACTTACACTGGAGTCGGTTGGGCGCCTCTGAACTGCACATAAACCAATCCCTTCCCAAGGGTACACTTCACAGAGAACAAAATAGTCATATATCCAATGTGAGGATAGGCTTTCTTTCATTATTTCTTCATACCCAATACACTCACGATCCAGGTTAAAATAACAAAGACAAAAATAACTACCAGAGATTGTTGGATTACTGGTAACAACCATTGCCCCTTCTTCCCTAGTTTGAATACCTGGGTTCAAACAACAAATATTTATCAGTCCAAACAGTCTCATCAGCCGTTCACATTTGATGGGTGGTTTCCAAATTCATGCATTTACAGATATGTTAACCCATGCAGGATAAAAGTAGAGATCTGGCAACTATTTATTTAATTTGATCGGGCAAGGCAGTTCAGGCAGATTGCTCTTGCCCAAAAATCTACATGAAAGGGCTGAGTTGTCTGGGCTGATGGCTTAGCTGGGCCAAGTTAAATAGATCATGGACAAAACTACTACTTTACAGAGGTGTAAAGACTGAATAAGTCTTTGCCATTCAATAGAAAACAATAGTCATGTATTATTTATAGCTAGATATAATATCAAGATGGCACTAGAGAAGCAATTTTTGGCATATAGTGGTGGAGGGCACAGCGCCAGTCTAAAGCTAATGCTTTTGTTTTCTTCTACTTTTTGTTTTTATTATCATCATGCCAAAGACTATCCAGTTGGAATCACAATTATTCAGGAAACCAATCTACTGTATATGATATACATACGAAAATAAAACAAGCATCCTGAAGGTACTGGATTTGTACAAGCCATAAATTCTTTAAATAAGTAATGCTCTAAATTGTTTTTATTTGCTAGAAGATTGGTTTTGGGTAAGGAGCAACATCTAACACCTTGAGGAAGTACTTAAGAATGGGAGGTAAATTCCACTGATAGTTACAATTTCAAGTGTGATAATCAGTTGTATTTTTTCCACCACAGTAAAACGTACACGTGAAGCACAAGAGAAAAGGTGATATGGATTATATTCCGCCGCTAAAAGCTTTTGACACAGTCTCAGACATCTATGACAAGTAGTTGCGTTGAAACGTTCAAAGGAAAGATCTTGGCAGGAAAGGTCACCCATTGTTACTTGAATCTTGGGGGTCACAACACAGTGACTGGACGAAGTTGTTCCAGTTGGTTTTCCAATGCAATCCGTTCTTGATGAACCTCCTGAGTTGTACAAAACAAAGAGAAGAGAGGGGTCATTTCCTGGGTTCATCCCTACTTCATCAGGTACTGAAAAGAAACTTATGACTGGACGCACAAGCATTTAGGTGCCATATGACTCAAAGACAAGTGGACTGGGAGGCATCATGTTTAAAGCTGGTGACCGGACACAGGAGGCTTCACAATTTGCAGTCTCTCGACTCCTTTCTTAAGATGATGAAATGAAACTGATTGACCAACCCTCCCCACCCCCCACGCCTAAATCTCACCCTCAGTTTTAACAGTGGCTGGCACAGAATGATGTTAAAAATTAAAAACTGATTGGAAGGGAGCAGAAAAGCAAAAGCAGACTCCTAATACTGAGAGGCAAGCCATCAGGACTACATCTCTAGTTGCAATCTCTTGTTTCCACTCCAGCGCCATACTGGATCAGGACTGAGGGATGAGAAAGGGCACTGGTCGTGCTTCCACCAAAGTGTCATCCAGGCTCCTGCATAAAATATGGCTGAAGGTGTGACTTCTTGGCTAAAGGTAGAAAACAGGATCCACAATCTGCTATTTGGGAATTCAAACTTTGAGCCCCAAAACAGACCTACTGGCAGGGAGAGATAGGGACACGTAAAGGCACTCTGAAGTAGCATCAGTCAAGGTGGGAAAGAATTCTGTATAAAGGCTCAATTCTGAGACATCCCAGAAGAAACAACATGCTAATAGTAGCGTGGAACTCAACAAACATTTATTCACCCACCCTCCTACCTACCATCCAACAGTCTTTGAGTATCTATCTACTATGGGCCCGATTCTGCTCTGGGTGTGATGATACCACCAAGGAACAAGATAGATCAAACCAATGCCCTCACAGGGCTCATACTCAAATGGCTAGAGAAAGACAAGAAAGTCAGAAGAAAAAAAAACAACAAAAAAAAACCAAGATACTTTCAGAAGGAAATAAATAAGATGATGTAATAGAGAGTAATGTGGGGGACCTGGGAGAAAGGTGGAGAGGGTGGTCCAGGAAGGCTTCTCAAAGCGGATGCTACTGAGCAGAGACTTGAATGAAGTGAGAGGTGAGCCACATGAAGATATAGGCAAAGGATATTCAGGGAGATAAAACGGCAACCGCTAAGGCCCCAAAGGAGGGAACAAGCTTGGTGTGTTTGATGAACCAAAAGGCCTGTGTGACCAGAGCAGAGGGGACAATGAAGACCTTGGCAGGAGCTAAAGTCAAAGAGTTAGGCAGGCACCTTGTGGACAGAATAAGGAGTGTGGGTGCCATTCAAAGTGTACTGCAACGAGGACTTTGAATCAGGAAAGGCATTCGGCCTAACTTAGAATTCAGAATTTTCACGCTGGCTACCGCGTAGACAGTGGATTGTAGCAGGACAAGAGTGGAAGTAGGGAGCAGTTGGGAGGTTACTACATGGAACCAGGTGAGAAATGAAAATGGCTTAGATCACGTAGCAGCCATAAAGAGAAGGAGATGGATTCTGGACATAATTTAAATCTAGAACTAACAGGAGATGTTGATGAAGGTGATATAGGAAAGAAGGAAAGGAATTTGAGATTGAGCAAGTGGGCGGCTGGTAGTGTGGTATTAATTGAGAACAAGAAGATTGGATGAGAAATGGGCATTTCAAGGAGAGGGTTGGGAATGAAGCATCTGAGATGTGTATCAGATATATTAGGAGAAAAGTTGAATAAGCCATTGTAAATACATGTCTAGAGCTTAGAAGAAAGAGAAGTAGGGCTTGAGGCATAAATTTATGCGGTTGGATGGCCTTCAAAGCCATAGGATTATGTAACATCACACAGCAAAATAACATATTGGATTGGCCAAAAAGTTCGTTCTGTTTTTCCACAGCATCTTTCAGAAAAACTCAAACTTTTTGGCCAACACAATAGATGGAGGCTGCAGGAAAAGACAGAACTGAACATATGTACCAAACTCATTCCCTACTGCAACTCTACTAAAACAATTTTTTTAACTGGGAGGGGGGGAGTGTGCATGGTCATAGACATACAAGGACAGGAAAGACCAAAGGGAAGAGGTGATAACGATAAAATTGGTAAGCTGGAAGGCAAACTGATGAATGCTGAATGAATTAGCAAATCCAAGAAAAATAAATGTGGGGATTCTCCTAGGTGCTGAATACGTCTCTTCCAATTACGCATCATGGAACTGGAGAAAATAGCCACAGGGTGGATTCGGGGATAAACTGAACCCACTGTGACAAGGACCTGAGCTATAACTCCACTGATCACCTGACCTCCATAAGCTCCTACTCTAACTGGTGGATCATAGTGATGTTTTGGGTCTCCTGGAATAAGTATCAGTTCAGAGCCTGTGTCCAGTAATCCCCCCTAAATCTGATGAGTCCCTTTTCCCCACTGCACAGTCACACACTTTGGGAAAGGCTGGGAGAAAGATTAACAATATAAACTTCTGGCTGCAGAGTAGGGTCCTTCCTAAAGGTGACTCAGAGGCGCCTTTATTCAAGGGTTCTGTACCTGTAAACTGACTTAGTCTGGGAACTGACTGAGAAGCCATGACTAGAGCTCTGCTTGATGATTCTTCAGACTTCTGTTCACTAGACCTAGAACTTTTTCACTTCTACAGATCAAGTAAAGTGAACTGCAAGCTAAGCATGGGGATAAAACAAGAACCAATCTGATTTTATATATAAGACTCCCTGAAAGACTCAAATTGGCAGCACCAGATACCTATGAAAGTGGGAGTGAAAGAGGGGAAGACGATTGGCTTAAATAAGTTTTGCTTGAAAGTCTGCTTCAGAAGTAATTAGATCCCCGAATCCTTCCTGCCACTATGGTAGAACACTGAAGATTTATTTCTTTGAAAGGTAAAACAGATGGCCTCTGGATTAGCAATACAGAGATGCAATTAAGGACTAGAAATTGGACTGGAAATAGGGGGATTAAATGAATGCCCTGAATGCTGAGAACCAGAGCCCTCTCCTCCAATGAACCAGGTCTTCCCTCCATGCAGGAGACCACAAGAGTCTCCTCCCTGAGGACTCCAACCAGACCAAGAGGAAACAGCAAATGACACTGTCTTTGGGGGTTCCCCAACTCTATAGCTCAGGCAAACTGGGGGAGAATGAAGCTCAAAGTTGACAAGCCCCACAACAGGCTATGAACTTGCAATATGCATTCTCATCCTCCTCCTAAATATAAGCAGAGAAGGACCATCAGCTATTGAAGGAAAGTATCTAATTAGAAGTATATACAACAACAAAAAAAGCAAGCATTGAGGAAGAAGAAAAACTAGCATTAAGAGAAGATACTACAACAATGAAACAAGAATAGGATGCCATTGAAAAGAATCAGAGAACAACAAAAAAAATGAACTCTTGGTTATTAAACACAGGAGATTTAGAGTTTAAAAATAAGTATGTCTCCACATATAGACAAAAGGAAGAAGAGAAAAGAAAGAAACTAGAAAAGAAAAATTAGAAAACCAAACTAAGAAGTCCAGTGTCTGAAAAATATCAGGAAGGGAGAACAGAGAAAATGGGGGGAGGGAGGTCAATAAAAATCAAGAAAACTCCCAGAACTGAGGAATATGGGCTTCCCAATTAAAAGGGCCTACCAAATATAGAGACCAATGGATAATAGTGACCTACGCCAAAGCAAAGGTGGGGGCAGGGGGAGGCAAAAGCAAAATGCAAAACAAAAATGAGGTCACATACAAAGATCCAAAAAACAGAATGAAGTGTGACATTTTACAAAATTTTTTTTATTATCATATGGTAAAATTGACTTTTTTTCTTTTATTGTACAGTTCTACAAATGTTAACACATATAGATTTGTGAAACTACCACCACAAAGAGGGTACAATACAGTTCCAACAACCAAAAAGCTCCCTGGTACTACTCACTGATATACAAACCTTCACCTCATGCATAACCCTTGACAACCAGTGGTCTGTTTTCCAGCACTATAGTTTTGCCTTTTCAAGAACGTCAAATAAAAGGAGTCATGCAGTACATAACATTTTGACACTGGCTTGTCTCACGCAGCATAACACCTTTGAGTTTCATTCAAATTGCTGCGTGTATCATTCCTTTTGCCTGATGAGTACTATTTCATCGTACTCCATTTATCCATTCTTCCTTTGAAGGACATTTGAGTTTTTTTCACGTTTCCACTATCATATAAAACTTCTATGAACATTTGTGTACAGATTTTTGAGTGAACATAAATTTTTCATTTCACTAAGGTAGATACCCAGGAGTGGAACTGCTGGGTCACAAGGTTAAATGTATATATAACTTCATAAGAAAATGCCAAACAGTTACTCAGAGTGGGGTATAATTTGGCATTCTCACCACCAATTCACGAGGGTTCCAGTTGCCAGCACTTGATGTTGTCACGATTCTCTGTTTTAGCAATTCTATCACTGTGTATACTGGTCTGTGATCATGGTTTCAATTTGCATTTGCCTAATGGCTAACAATGCTGAATATCTTCTCACATGTTTACTTGCCATCCTTATATCCTCTTTGGTGAAGTGTCTGTTCACGTCCTTTGCCCATTTTTAAATTGAGTTGGTTGAACTTTGAGAGTTCTTATTACTGACTTCTTTATATAATCTGGACACTAGTCCTTTGTCAAATACGTGGGTTGCAAATATTCTCTCCTAGTCTGTAGCTTGTCTCTTAATTCTCTTGACAGTGTTTTTAGCAGAGTAAAAGTTTCAATTTTGATAAAGTCCAATTTATTGATTTTTTGTTATAGATTATGCTTTTGGCATCATTTCCAACCCCAGGTCACAATAACTTTTTTCTACGTCTTCTTCTACAGGTTTCATACCTTTATGTTCTACATTTGCATCTATGATCCATTTCAAGTTAATCTTTGTATCAGGAGTGAGGTCTTCGATCAAGGTTCATTTTTTTACAGATGGATGACCAACTGTTACAAAACAATTTCTTGAAAAGACCATCCTTTCCTCAATGAATTGATTTTGTACCTTTGTCAAAGATCAAATGCCTATATTCATGTGGTCTACTTCAGGACTCCTGATCCCTCTCCACTGATCTATCATCAATCCCACACTGTCTTGATTACTGAAGCTTGATACTAAAAGTGATTCCTCTACCTTTGTTCTTCTTTTCCAAATTTGCTTTAGCTGTTCTAGTTCCTTGGCCCTTACATATAAATTACAGGATAGGCTGGTCTGTAACTACAAAACATCCTATTGGGATTCTGATTGGTTGCAATGAATCTATAGATCACTTTGGAGAAAAATAGTATCACTACTATGTTGAGCCTTTCAATCCACAAACAGCATATGTCTCTCCCTTTATTTAGGTCTTCTTGGGTTTCTTTTAACACCACTTTGTAGTTTTCAGTATACAGATCCTGTGTTTTACGATGAATTTATACTTAAGTATTTCATTTGGGGGAGGGGGCGAGCTATTATGAATGTTATTGTTTTTCAAATTTCTGTGATCAGTTGTTCATTGCTTGTATATAGGAATATAACTGCCTTCTCTATGACCTTATATTCTGTGGCCTTCATAAACTCAATTAGAAAATGAAATTTTAAGAAACAGTTCAATTTGCAATAGTGTCACGAAAAAAATGGGAACAAATTTAACAAAAGACATGTAATACACACTCAGAACCACTGAGAGGAGTGTTTTCTAAAATCTGAACAATTAGAGAGAGAATCTTCAAAAATTTATACTACCTGATTTCAACACTTACAGAAATCAAGACCGTGTAGTACCAATATAAAGATCAACAAATAGGGGCCAGACTGAAGCTGGACTGGGCCCAGTGTGAGGCATCAGGTGAATAAATTTTGTTTTAAGGCCGAAAAGCGGGTTAACCTTACGCAAGATAATCGTGAATTACAGCAGCCACAGCAAGAACTTTTAACCCGGATAAGCTTTTCCATTTACAAGGTGCCCTAGGAAAAAAAGGGTTCTCGGCCAAGCACTCACTAAAAAAAGAAAATGGCAAACTATTTTTCCACCTCTTCATGAGCTTCTGGTGGCCAGGATAAGACCAGCTGCGACATCCCACTCGCTCCAGAGCCTGCAGGATCCTGGGGAAAACTGGCAGAAGAAAGCAAAGGCTGTGTGGCTGATAGGGGCTTGGTGCTCCAGCCAGGTGTCAGGCCTGTGCCTCTGAGGTGGGAGAGCCGAGTTCAGGACACTGGTCCACCAGAGACCTCCTGGCTCCATGTAATATCAAACAGCAAAAGCTCTCCCAGAGATCTCCATCTCAATGCTAAGACCCAGCTCCACTCAACGACCAGCAAGCTACAGTGTTGGACACCCTATGCCAAACAACTAGCAAGAGAGGAACACAAACCCACCCATTAGCAGAGAGGCTGCCTCAAATCATAGAAAGGTCACAGACGCCCCAAAACACACGACCGATGCGGTCCTGCCCACCAGAAAGAAAAGATCCAGCCTCATCCACCACAACACAGGCACTAGTCGCCTCCACCAGGAAGCCTACACAACCCACTGAACCAACCTTAGCCACAGGGGGCAGACACCAAAAACAATAGGAACTACAAATCTACAGCCTGCAAAAAGGAGACCCCAAATACAGTAAGTTAATCAAAATGAGAAGACAGAGAAACACACAGCAGATGAGGGAGCAAGGTAAAAACCCAGCAGACCAAATGAATGAACAGAAAATAGGCAGTTTACCTGAAAAAGAACTCAGAGTAATGAGAGTAAAGATGATCCAAAATCTTAGAAACAGAATGGAGAAAATACAAGAAACGTTTAACAAGGACCTAGAAGAACTAAAGAGCAAACAAACAATGATGAACAACACAATAAATGGAATTAAAAATTCTCTAGAAGGAATCAATAGCAGAATAACTGAGGCAGAAGAACGGAGAAGTGACCTAGAACATAAAATAGTGGAAATAACTACCAAAGAGGAGAATAAAGAAAAAAGAATGAAAAGAATTGAGGACAGTCTCAGAGACCTCTGGGACAACATTAAACGCACCAACATTCGAATTACAGGGGTCCCAGAAGACGAAGAGAAAAAGAAAGGGACTGAGAAAATATTTGAAGAGATTATAGTTGAAAACTTCCCTAAGATGGGAAAGGAAATAGTTAATCAAGTCCAGGAAGCACAGAGAGCCCCATACAGGATAAACCCAAGGAGAAACACGCCAAGACACATATTAATCAAACTGTCAAAAATTAAATACATAGAAAAAATAATAAAAGCAGCAAGGGAAAAACAACAAATAACATACAAGGGAATCCCCATAAGGTTAACAGCTGATCTTTCAGCAGAAACTCTGCAAGCCAGAACGGAGTGGCAGGACATATTTAAAGTGATGAAAGGGAAAATCCTACAACCAAGATTACTCTACCCAGCAAGGATCTCATTCAGATTCCATGGAGAAATTAAAACCTTTACAGACAAGCAAAAGCTAAGAGAATTCAGCACCACCAAGCCAGCTTTACAACAAATGCTAAAGGAACTTCTCTAGGCAGGAAACACAAGAGAAGGAAAAGACCTACAATAACAAACCCAAAACAATTAAGAAAATGGTAACAGGAACATACATACCAATAATTACCTTAAATGTAAACGGGTTCAATGCTCCAACGAAAAGACAGACTGGCTGAATGGATACAAAAACAAGACCTGTATATATGTTGTCTACAAGAGACCCACTTCAGACCTAGGGACACATACAGACTGAAAGTGAGGGGATGGAAAAAGATATTCCATGCAAATAGAAATCAAAAGAAACCTGGAGTAGCAGTACTCATATCAGACAAAACGGACTTTAAAATAAAGAATATTACAAGACACAAAGAAGGACATTACATAATGACCAAGGGATCAATCCAAGAAGAAGATATAACAATTGTAAATACTCATGCACCCAACATAGGAGCACCTCAATATATAAAGCAAATGCTAACAGCCATAAAAGGGGAAATAGACAGTAACACAATCATAGTAGGGGACTTTAACACTCCACTTTCACCAATGGACAGATCATCCAAAATGAAAATAAACACGGCAACACAAGCTTTAAATGATACATTAAACAAGATGGACTTAATTGATGTTTATAGGACAGTCCATCCAAAAACAACAGAATACACTTTCTTCTCAACTGCTCATGGAACATTCTCCAGGACAGATCATATCGTGGGTCACAAATCAAGCCTTGGTAAATTTAAGAAAATTGAAATCCTATCAAGTATCTTTTCTGACCACAACACTACGAGACTAGATATCAATTACGGGAATAAATCTGTAAAAAATACAAACACATGGAGGCTAAACAATACACTGCTAAATAACTAAGAGATCACTGAAGAAAGCAAAGAGGAAATCAAAAAATACCTAGAGACCAATGACAATTGAAACACGATGATCCAAAACCTATGGGATGCAGCAAAAGCAGTTCTAAGAGGGAAGTTTATAGCAATACAATCCTACCTCAAGAAACAACAAACATCTCAAATAAACAATCTAACTTTACACCTAAAAGAACCAGAAAAAGAAGAACAAACAAAACCCAAAGTTAGTAGAAGGAAAGAAATCATAAAGATCAGAGCAGAAATAAATGAATCAGAAACAAAGAAAACAATAGCAAAGATCAATAAAACTAAAAGCTGGTTCTCTGAGAGGATAAACAACATTGATAAACCATTAGCCAGACTCATCAAGAAAAAGAGGGAGAGGACTCAAATCAATAGAATTAGAAATGAAAAAGGAGAACTTACAACAGACACTGCAGAAATACAAAGCATCCTAAGAGACTACTACAAGCACCTCTATGCCAATAAAATGGACAACCTGGAAGAAATGGACAAATTCTTAGAAAGGTATAACCTTCCAAGACTGAACCAGGAAGGAATAGAAAATATGAACAGACCAATCACAAGTAATGAAATTGAAACTGTGATTAAAAATCTTCCAACAAACAAAAGTCCAGGACCAGATGGCTTTACAGGCGAATTCTATCAAACATTCAGAGAAGAGCTAACACCCATCCTTCTCACACTCTTCGAAAACATTGCGGAGGAAGGAACACTCCCAAACTCATTCTATGAGGCCACCATCACCCTGATACCAAAATCAGACAAAGATACTACAAAACAAGAAAATTACAGACCAATATCACTGATGAATATAGATGCAAAAATCCTCAACAAAATACTAGCAAACAGAATCCAACAACACATTAAAAGGATCATACACCATGATCAAGTGGGGTTTATCTCAGGAATGCAAGGATTCTTCAATATACACAAATCAATCAATGTGATACACCATATTAACAAATTGAAGGATAAAAACCATATGAATAGATGCCAGAAAAACTTCTGACAAAATTCAACACCCATTTATGATAAAAAACCCTCCAGAAAGTAGGCATAGAGGGAACTTACCTCAACATAATAAAGGCCATATATGACAAACCCACAGCCAACATTGTTCTCAATGGTGAAAAACTGAAACCATTTCCTCTAAGATCAGGAACAAGACAAGGTTGCCCACTGTCACCACTATTATTCAACGTAGTTTTGCAAGTTTTAGCTACAGCAATCAGAGAAGAAAAAGAAATAAAAGGAATCCAAATCGGAAAAGAAGAAGTAAAACTGTCAGTGTTTGCAGATGGCATGACACTTATACATAAAGAATCCTAAAGATGCTACCAGAAAACTACTAGAGCTAATCAATCAATCTGTTAAAGTCCCAGGATACAAAATTAATACACAGAAATCTCTTTCATTCCTATACACTAATGATGAAAAATCTGAAAGAGAAATTAAGGAAACACTCCCCTTTACCAGTGCAACAAAAAGAATAAAATACCTAGGAATAAACCTACCTAAGGACACAAAAGACCTGTATGCAGAAAACTGTAAGACACTGATGAGAAGACATTAAAGACGATACAAACAGATGGAGAGATATACCATGTTCTCGGATGGGAAGAATCAACATTGTGAAAATGACTCTACTACCTAAAGCAATCTACAGATTCAATGCAGTCCCTATCAAACTACCAGTGGCATTTTCCACAGAACTAGAACAAAAAATTTCACAATTTGTATGGAAACACAAAAGACCCCGAATAGCCAAAGCAGTCTTGAGAAAGAAAAACAGAGCTGGAGGAATCAGGCTCCCGGACTTCAGACTATACTACAAAGCTACAGTAATCAAGACAGTAGGGTACTGGCACAAAAACAGAAACATAGATCAATGGAACAGGACAGAAAGCCCAGAGATAAACCCACGCCCATATGGTCACCTTATCTTTGATAAAGGAGGCAAGAATATACAATGGAGAAAAGACAGCCTCTTCAATAAGTGGTGCTGGGAAAACTGAACAGCTACATGTAGAAGAATGAAATTAGAACACTTCCTAACATCATACACAAAAATAAACTCAAAATGGATTAAAGACCTAAATGTAAGCCCAGACACTATAAAACTCTTAGAGGAAAACATAGGCAGAACACTCTGTGACATAAATCACAGCAAGGTCCTTTTTGACTCACCTCCTAGAGAAATGGAAATAAAAACAAAAATAAACAAATGGGACCTAATGAAACTTCAAAGCTTTTGCACAGCAAAGGAAACCATAAACAAGAGGAAAAGGCAACCCTCAGAATGGGAGAAAATAGTTGCAAATGAAGCAACTGACAAAGGATTAATCTCCAAAATTTACAAGCAGCTCATGCAGCTCAATATGAAAAAAACAAACAACCCAATACAAAAATGGGCAGAAGACCTAAATAGACATTTCCCCAAAGAAGATATACAGATTGCCAACAAACACATGAAAGGATGCTCAACATCACTAATCATTAGAGAAACGCAAATCAAAACTACAATGAGGTATCACCTCACACCAGTCAGAATGGCCATCTTCAAAAAATCTACAAACAATAAATGCTGCAGAGGGTGTGGAGAAAAGGGAACCCTGTCGCACTGTTGGTGGGAATGGAAATTGATACAGCCACTATGGAGAACAGTACAGAGGTTCCTTATAAAACTAAAAATAGAACTACCATGCGACCCAGCAATCCCACTACTGGGCATATACCCTGAGAAAAGCATAATTCAAAAGGAGTCATGTACCACAATGTTCATTGCAACTCTATTTACAGTAGTCAGGACATGGAAGCAACCTAAGTGTCCACCAACAGATGAATGGATAAAGAAGATGTGGCACATGTATACAATGGAATAGTACTCAGCCATAAAAAGAAACCAAATTCAGTTAGTTGTAGTGAAGTGGATGGACGGAGAGACTGTCATACAGAGTGAAGTGAGTCAGAAAGAGAAAAATAAATACCGTCTGCTAACACATATATATAAAATCTAAAAATGGTTCTGAAGAACCTAGGGGCAGGACAGGAATAAAGACTCAGACTTAGAGAATGGACTTGAGGATGCGGGGAGGGGGAAGGGTAAGCTGAGGCGAACTGAGAGAGTGCCATGGACTTATATATACTACCAACTGTAAAATAGATAGCTAGTGGGAAGCAGCTGCATAGCACAGGGAGATCAGCTCGGGGCTTTGTGACCACCTAGAGGGGTGGGATAGGGAGGGTGGGAGGGAGGGAGACGCAAGAGGGAGGAGATATGGGGATATATGTATATGTACAGCTGATTAACTTTGTTATAAAGCAGAAACTGACACACCATTGTAAAGCAACTATACTCCAATAAAGATGTTAAAAAAAAAAGATCAACAAATAGGTTAATAGAATGGAATAAGAACCCATAAATAAATCACACTTATATAGTCATTAGATTTTTGACAAAGGCACCAGAGTAATCCAAGGAGGAAAAGAAACCCTTTTCTTCAAATGGTTCTAGATTAATGAGATACTGGTATGAAAAAAAATGAACCTTGACCCTAATCTCACAGCATATATAAAACTTAATTCAAAATGTATCATAGGGCTTCCCTGGTGGTGCAGTGGTTGAGAGTCCGCCTGCCGATGCAGGGGACACAGGTTTGTGCCACGGCCCAGGATGATCCCACATGCTGCGGAGCGGCTTGGCCCATGAGCCATGGCCGCTGAGCCTGCGCGTCCGGAGCCTGTGCTCCGCAACGGGAGAGGCCACAACAGTGAGAAGCCTGGGTACCGCAAAAAAAAAAAAAAATGTATCATAGATATTGGTGCAGCCACTATGGAAAACACTATGGAAGTTCATTTAAAAAATTAAAAATAGAACTACCAGGAGTGATGTCAGCAGCACGGCTGAGTAAGACATCCTTCGTCCATATCCACCTGCCAATAACAATTTGGCCTCTATTCACAGACAAAGTGCCTTTTTGGGAGCTTTGGGATCCAGCACCATACACCAAGGGACCCAGGAGGAGTCTCATCCAGCCACGCATCGGGTAATAGGCACATAGACCTCAGTTCCGGCTCTGGACCCAGCAGGGGCCCATGAAGCAGCTCTAGTCCCTCTCGGCCACAGTCCAGGAGACCCTGGAAAACACTGTTTTAGAAAATCACCCACAGATGAAACAGCCTTTGTGGAAGTTCAAGTTTCAAGCAGAGAAGTTCCAGCACAATGCTAGAGAAAAATAATACAAGTCTAGATGCACTGGGGAGGGTAAGAAGAATTGTTTGACTACTCACATCACCTTCTCACAAAGCAGCACAGCTTAGGACTAAAAAAGATCTTGGCCTATGATTTCTCTCATGGGTGAAGGAAGAGTGCATGCGTGAGCACCCAGTTTCCCTGGCTGTGTGGGACACTGTCAAAGAGGCTCATTCCTGTCTCGCCCCATCCAGAGCACTGAATTGTGAACTGCATGACTGGGGGGTGGGGAGGGGGAAGAGGCTGGAGAGTGGTAAACAGGACTCTCAAAAGGGATTAAAGGAACATGGATCTTACTAAATGTGTCCAGGGACTCCATCAAGAAGCCCACCCATAAGCCCCTGGGGATCCTCCAACTGGCCATGGGGCACTCTCAGCACTCCATGGGACTTACACACACCACCAACTTGTGGCAAGCCTCCTGTTCACATTCCTGATGACAGCAGCATGACTGACTGAGCACATACAGAAAGCCTTGCTGGCCCAAATCTGTGGACCATGAGAGACCACAAATTTGAGCTGTAGTGCCATCTTTGGGAAACAAAAGGGAGGCTGTTAGCAGTTGGCCTGGTGTTGTGCAGGATCAGAATAAGGCATACAAGCTTAAGAATTCCGCCACAAGAAGGAACAAGAAATGTTGAGCAAGTGTACCCATAGAAGATCCGAGAACTTCTCAGAATCTCTAATAGGGCTGATAGAAAGTATTTCTCTCCTGAAGGCAGTTAGTAAAGATTGGACGAGGTGACTGCTACTTCAAATGTGAAGACAGCAACACAAAACTTCAAGGAAACATGATGCCACCAAAGAATTAAAATAATCTTCCAGTAACCAATCCCAAAGACATGGAGATCTATGATTTTCCCAATAAAGAATTTTAAATGGCTATTTTAAGGAAACTCAATGTGCTGCAAGAAAACACAGAAAGAGAAGTCAATTAATTCAGGAAAACTACACTACACGAATAAAATGAGAAGTTTAACAAAGAGATAGAAATCATAAAAAAGAACTATACAGAAATTCTGGAGCTGAAGAATGCAATGAATGCAATTAAAAATATAATACAGAACAGCGACATCTGAATGGATCAAGCAGAAGAAAGAATCTGAGATAGAAGACAGAGATTTTGAAACTATCCAGTCAGAGAAGAACAAAGAAAAAAGAATTTAAAAGAATGAAGAAAGGTACGTGATCTATGGGATGTCATCAAAAGAAACAGTTTGTGAATTATGAGAGTTCCTGAAGTTGAAGAGAGAGAGAAGAGGGCAGAAAGCTTATGTGAAGAAATAATGGCTGAGAACTTCCCAAATCTCGGGAGACATATGGATATCCAAGTTCATGAAGCTCACAGATCATTAAACAAACTCAACTTAAGAGTTCCTCTTGGGCTTTCCTGGTGGCACAGTGGCTAAGAATTCACCTGCCAATGCAGGGGACACAGGTTCGAGCCCTGGTCCGGGAAGATCCCACATGCCGCGGAGCAGCTAAGTCCGTGCGCCACAACTACTGAGCCTGTGCTCTAGAGCCCGTGTCCCACAACAAGAGAAGCCACCGCAATGAGAAGCCCGTGGGCACTGCAACGAAGAGTAGCCTCTGCTCGCCAAAACTAGAGAAAGCCCGTGCAGCAACAAAGACCCAATGCAGCCAAAAATAAATAAATAAAATAATAAATAAATTTATTTTTTTAAAAAAGAGTTCCTCTTTAAGACTCATTATAATAAATTTGTCAAAAATCAATGACAAAGAGAAAAATCTTAAAAGCAGCAATAGAAAAGAAGCTTGTAACTTAAAAGGGACCTCTCATAAGGCTATCAGTGGATTTCTCAGCAGGCACCTTTTGAGAGAGTGGGATGATAATCCAAAGTGCTAAGAAAAAGAAAAAAACTGCCAATCAAGAATATGCTATTCAGGGACTTCCCTGGTGGCGCAGTGGTTGGGAGTCCGCCTGCCGATGCAGGGGACGCGGGTTCGTGCCCCAGTCCGGGAGGATCCCGCATGCCGTGGAGCGGCTGGGCCCGTGAGCCATGGCCGCTGAGCCTGCGCATCCGGGGCCTGTGCTCCGCAGCGGGAGAGGCCACAGCGGTGAGAGGCCCGCGTACTGCAAAAAAAAAAAAAAAAAAAAGAATATGCTATTCAGCCAAGTTATCCTTCAGAAATGAAGGAGAGATAAAGACTTTCCCAGGCAAACAGAAGCTGAGGGAGTTCATCACCACTAGACATGCCTTACAAGAAATGTAGAAAGGAGTTCTTCAAGCTAAATGAAAGGACACTAATTAGTGACATGAAAACATACAATATATTGGGGTAAAGTTAAGTATATAGTCAAATTCAGGATACTCTAATACTGCAATATGGTAGTGCGTTAACCACTTAAATCTAGTATAAAGGTTAAAGGAAAAGAATATTTAAAATAACTATAGCTACAATAACTTGTTAATGAATACAAAATATGAAAAGAAGTAAATGATGATATCAAAAACAAAAAGGGGGAAGTAAAAGGATAGAGTTTTTATACACAGTCCAAGTTAAGTTGTTATCAGCATATAATAGACTGTTATATCTACAAGATATTTTATGTAAGCCTCATGATAACAACAAAGCAAATACAAAAACCTAGAGTAGATTCACAAAAGATAAAGAGAAGACAATCAAAGCATACCATTATGGAAAATCATCAATTCACAAAGGCAGGCAGTAAGAGAGGAAGAAAAGAACAAGAGAACTACAAAATAGCCAGAAAATAGTAACATGGTATTCGTAAATCCTTACCTATCAACATTCACTTTAAATGTAAGTGAATTAAATTCTCCAATCCAAAGGCATAGAGCAGCTGGATGGATTTAAAAAACAAGACTGAACTATATGCTGCCTACAGGAGACTCATTTCAGTTTTACAGTCACACATAAGAAAGAATGAAGGGATGAAAAAGATATTCCATGCAAGTAGATACCAAAAGAGAACAGGGTAGCTATTCTTTTACCAGACAAAATAGACTTTAGGCCAAAAACTATAACAAGAGACAAAGAATGTCATTATGTAATGTTAAAGGGATTACTTCATAAAGAAAATATAACAACCATAAATATACATGCAGGCAACATCAGAGCACCTAAATATATTAATCAAATACTAAAAGATCTGAAGGAAGAAATAGACAACAATATAATAATAGTAGGGGATTTCAATACCTTACTTTCAACAGTGGGTATATCATCCAGACAGAAAATCAACAGGGAAATGTTGGACTTGAACTATACTTTATATCAAATGGACCTAACAGACATATACAGAACATTCCAGCCAACAGAAGCAGAATACATATTCTTCTCAAGCACACATGAAATACTCTCAAGGATATATCATATGATAGGTTACAAGATAAGTCTTAGCAGACTTAAGAATATCAAAATCATACCAAGTACCTTTTGCAACTGCAAAGTTATTAAACTAGAAATCAGTAACAGGAAGAAAACTAGAAAATTCAGAAATATGTGGAAATTAAACAAAACACTCCTGAACAACCAATGAGTCAAAGAAGAAGTCAAAAGGGGAATCAAAGAAATATCTTGAAACAAATAAAAATGGAAACACAACATTCTAAAACAAATGGCCAACAGCTACATGAAAATGTGCTCAACATCACTAATCATCAGGGAAATGCAAGTCAAAACCACAATGAGATATCACCTCACACCTGTTAGAATGGCTATCATCAAAAAGATAAGATATAAGTGTTGGCAAGGATGTGGAGAAAAGGAAATGCTTGTGCAATGTTGGTTGGAATGTAAATTGATCCAGCAACTACAGAAAATAGTATGGACGTTTCTCAAAATTAAAAAAAAAAAGAACCATCATATAATCTACCAATCCCACTTTTGAGTATCCAAAGGAAATGAAATCAGGACCTCAAAGGGATATGTGTACTCCCATGTTCACTGCAGCATTATGCATTAATACAATAGCTAAGATATGGAAACAACTTAAGTTTCCATCTACAGACGAATGGATAAAGAAGATGTGGTACATACATACAATAGGGTATTATTCAGCTGTAAGAAAGAAGGAAATTCTGCCATTTGTGACATGGATAGACATTGTGGGCACTATGCTAAGTGAAATAAGTCACACAGAGAAAGGCAAATACCATGTGATATCACTTATATGTGCAATCTAAAAAAGGCCAAATTCATAGAAACAGAGTAGAATGGTGGTTGCCAGAGGCTGGGGGGAGGGGCGTGCAGGAAAAGGGTACATACTTCCAATCATAAGATGAATAAG
Organism: Hyperoodon ampullatus; assembly: GCF_949752795.1. NCBI lineage: Eukaryota > Metazoa > Chordata > Mammalia > Artiodactyla > Ziphiidae > Hyperoodon > Hyperoodon ampullatus. The sequence continues at coordinate 15,399,738 of NC_136913.1, read as the reverse complement.
TTCTGGGGATCTAATGTATAGCATGGTGACTATAGTTAACAATACTGTATTACATACTTAAAAATTGCTAAGAAAGTAAATCTTAAATGTTCTCACCACATAAAAGAAATGATAATTATGTGAGTGATAAAACAGAATGAAATTTTGCCATTTGCAGCAACATGGATGGACTTGGGGCATTATGCTAAGTGAAATAAGTCAGACAGAGAAAGACAAATACTGTATGATCTCACTCATATGTGGAATCTAAAAAAAAGTCAACAAACTTGTGAATGTAACAAAAAGGAAGCAGACTCACAGATATAAAGAACAAACTAATGGTTACCAGTGGGGAGAGAAAAGGGGAAAGGAGCATTATAGGGGTAGGAGATTAAGAGGTACAAATTAATAGGTATAAAATAAGCTACAGGGATATATTGTACAACACAGGGAATATAGCCAATATTTTATAATGACTATAAATGGAGTATACCTTTAAAAATCATGAATCAATACATTGTACACCTATAACTTACATAATATTGTACAGCAACTATAGCAACAATACTTCAATAAAAATAAATAATAATAATGAGGGTGAGAGGGAATTTTTAGAGGTGATGGGCAGTTTTATGGCATAAACTGTGACAGACTCACGGATGTATAATTATCTCCAAACTCATCATGTTGCATACATTAAATATGTACAGCTTTACTGAGGTATGTACAATCGTATCTCAATAAAGTAGGTTAAAAAAAACAAATGTTATCATAGATCTAAATGTAAAAGTTATAACAATAAAGTCTTTAGAAGAAAACATAGGAGAATATCTTCATAATTCAGATGTAGGCAAAGTTTCCCTATATAGGAAGAAAGTTAATAAACCATAAGAGGAAAGAATGATAAATCAGACTTTATCAAAATTTAAAAGTTCTGTTCATGAAAAGATTCAGTTAAAAAAAATTAATAGGCAAAACAAAGACTAGAAGAAAACATTCATAAAATATATACCTTGACAAAGGACTGGTAACCAAGATATATAAAAAGCATCTACCTACAACTCCACGAAAAAGGCTTAAATGGCCAAATATTTAGAAAAGACACTTCATAAAATAAAATATATGAAAAGTAAATAATCACATAGAAAAGCGCTAAGGAGATGTAAAATAAAAACTATCTCACCACAGGACTTGCTAAAAATTAAAACAATAACACCAAGTGTTGGCGAGGATAAGGAACAACCAGAACTCTCACACAGTAGCGGTGGGAGTACTAAACGCTACAACCACTTTGGGAAAAGCTCTAGCAGTTTCTATTAAAACTAATCACACACAATCACCATATTACCTACTAATCCTAATCCTAGAAATTTACCCAAGAGAAATGAGAACATATTCCCACACAAAGACTTATCCAAGAATGTAGTTTTATTCAAAACAGCAAAAACTAGAACCATTTCTGGTGTCCACTAATAGGGAAATTGATAACCAAATTGCAGCATATTCACTCAATAGAATACCACTCAGCAATAAAAAGGAACAGATTACTGAGACATACAACAATGAAAATGAATCTCAAAAACATAATACTAAGTGAAAGAAGCTTTCCATAAAAGTACATGTCAGAGGACACCATTTACATAAAGTTACAGAATAGGCAACAGTATGGCCTAAGAAGTTTATAATAGTGGTTACCTCTATGTGAGTGGGGCAGAAATTAACTGGGAAGGAGCATGAGGGAGCTTTCTGGGGAGATGGTAATGTGCTATATCTTTGATAGGGGGTTGAGATCCATAAGTAGATGCATTTGTTAAAAAGTCAGCAAGTGGGGGCCTCCCTGGTGGCGCAGTGGTTGAGAGTCCGCCTGCCGATGCAGGGGATACGGGTTCGTGCCCCGGTCTGGGAGGATCCCATATGCCGCGGAGCGGCTGGGCCCGTGAGCCATGGCTGCTGAGCCTGCGCATTCGGAGCCTGTGCTCCGCAACGGGAGAGGCCACAACAGTGAGAGGCCCGCGTACCACAAAAAAAAAAAAAAAAAAGTCAGCAAGTGTACACTTAAGATTTGTACACTCATTGTATGTAAAATTTACAACATGAGAAAAACTTGTAAAAATATTGAACTCTAGTTAATGACATGCATGTTAAAATATTTAGGGGACGCATACAGATGTCTGCAATTTACTTGAAAACATGTTAAAAATAAGATGGACTGAAGGATAGATAAGAGGGATAGAAAAACATGTGATAAAACAAGTATGACGAGATGTGAATGGTAGAACTGAAGTGGTGGCTATGAAAATATTCACTGTATGATTCTTTCAACTTTCTAGTATGCTTGAAAATGTTCATAATAAAATATTAGGGGGAGCTCCCTGGTGGCCTAGTGGTTAGGATTCCGGGCTTTGACTGTCATGGCCTGGGTTCAATCCCTGATCTGGGAACTGAGATCCCACAAGCCACATGGCACAGCCAAAAAAAAAAAAAAAAATTAGGGTGAAGCGGGGTAGTAACGAAAGAGAAAATAAAAAAGGAAGGGACAGCAGAGGTTGCTAAAGAGGGATCACCAGTGAAGGAGAAGGACAAGGAAAGTATGATATCCCAGAAACCAGTTAGAAAAGACATTTCAGAGGAAGGAATGGTCAACGGTCAATGGCATAGATTTTTCTGAAAATCCAAATAATGTTAAAACAGGCCCAAGGAATTTGGCTGTAAGAGGGGTGTAAGTAGAGGAGAATGAAAGCCACAACGAAGCGGAGGGAGAGAAAACTGTTGGTGAGAAATGAGAGACAATAAATGAAAACAATTCTTAAGACACTTGGCTGTGAAAAGGAGACCAGAGAGACGGGGCAGCAGCTGAGGGAGAATGTGGCGTCACTACACTGAACACCAGAGCATGTTTATGTGTGGGTGGCAATGAACCAGTAGAGAATCAGGGGGTGTTGTGGCTGCCCCGAAAATATATGTTTAACTCCCAACCCTCCGTACCTGTAAATGTGACCTTCTATGGAAACAGGCTCTTTGTGGATACAATCTAGTTAGAAATGAGACTGTGCTAGATTAGGGTGAGCCCTAACCCAATGACTGGTATCCTTATAAAAAGAGGGCATGATAAAAAGAGGAATTTGGACACAGACACAGAGAGACACAGAGAAAACGCCATGTAACAGCAGAGGCAGAAACTGGAGTGATGCATCTACCAGCCAAGGACTGCCAGCCACCACCAGAAACCGGAAGAAGAAAGGAAGAATTCCCCCCTAGAGCCTTCAGAGAGAGCATAGCTCTGCTGACACCATGATTCAGACTTCTAGCCTCCAGAGCTGGGAGAGAATAAGTTGCTAGTATTTTTTTTTTTTTTTTTGCGGTACGCGGGCCTCTCACTGTTGTGGCCTCTCCCGTTGTGGAGCACAGGCTCCGGACGCGCAGGCTCAGCGGCCATGGCCCACGGGCCCAGCCGCTCCGCGGCATGTGGGATCCTCCCAGACCGGGGCACGAACCCGCGTCCCCTGCATCGGCAGGCGGACTCCCAACCACTGCGCCACCAGGGAAGCCCCAGTTGCTAGTATTTTAAGCCACCAAGTTTGTAGTGCTTTGTTAGGACAACCCTGGGAAACTAATATAGGGGAGATCAATGGTGAAGAGAAACAGCCGATGAGGACGGGGTAATGTCCTTGAGAAGCTGATATGGAACCATTTCCAAGATCCCAGGGCAGGAGTTAGCCTTCGAGAGGATCAGGGCCACCCTCTTCCATTGAAATACGTATAGCATCATTCATGGAGGATCTAAACAAATGAGGGGTTTACCCAGAAGGCTTGGACAATAAAGAATGTTCCAAAGAGCCTTTGTAATAGCTTCTCTGTCTTTTTAACTAGCACACAATATGCAGCCTGCGTATTAAAGCTACGAGTCTTCCTCTAAGCATACAAGAACCAACCCATGAAACTTAAATACAGCAACTCTGCCTTCCAAAAGGAGTTTGAGAGCAAAGAGCAAGTCTTACCAACAGGAATGGAACCACATGCTCAGCCAATGTTTGTCAAAACAAAACACAACAGACAGACACAAAGCCTGGTAATCCAAATTCAGGAAGCTCCTTACCTTGAGCTGCTGCTGGAGTTCACTGTTCAACCGGGCCAGCACTGCATTTGCCTCTTTATTTTTGCGGATAGCAGTTTGAATAGCCTTCTTCTGTTTGGAAGACTGTCTACAAAAAAGTACAAACAGTTCACTGAAATAGAACTTAGAGGTCTGGATCCTTGTGGGTCAGAACTCTCTGATTCACAGTAAGTGCTAAACTAACAAGGGGCTAATGTCACAGGGCTCCAAAAATAAAATCAGATATTCACACAGGCAGGCAGGCAGGCACACACCAAAGGAAAGAAATTTGTTGGCATGAATTATTTACACCTGAAGTAATTTCCATTTTATAACTTGAAGAAAAGCTGTGAGTTGGGCCTTTTCAAACACTCTTCGTTCCATTTATCCAAAGACATTTTAATAACTATTTCTTCCTGACAAATGACATTAACTGAAATGCCCTTTTTGTGCAATCATTAATGGTGTTTCAAAGAACTGCAAGTGGCCCCGTGGACAAGTGTGAAGGAAAAGAACAGAAGAATATTCCCTTTAGCAAAAAATCCTACATTAACTTAGCCAGCCTACATACCTCTCTTTTATTTCTTTATTATTTGGCATGAATGCCTGAGTGTGTATGTGTGTGAGCACGTGTGTGCATGTGCATACACCAACATACATTCTGTGGCACTTGAGAAAAACACAAAAATGTTTTAATACCAGTCTTTCCAAATTAAGTCAAGAGTAAATTCACAGAACAGGTATAACTAAGGGGACCACACATCCCACCCGGCCCATTACAGTCTCTGCTTACACTGCCTGTCTGGCCCCAATTTTTCTTAACACCCTCTTTCCCCCTCAAAACTGTCAATGTGGTTGTAGAACCTACATACTTATATCCCACAGCAAGAAATACTGAATCCTCAGAGCAAAAGGGCAATCTAGGTTCCCCTAGAAAAACAAACGTATTTGTAATCACTGGGAGAAGGGTTCTAGGCCAGAGCGACTGAACGAGAATGCACTGTGACCACTAGAGAGATCTGGTGACTGTTCACTATGAATATACACTATGCTAGCCACTCTGCTCACCTGTAGAAGGCATGCTCCCTCCCCAACAAGTTGAAAGATTAATTTTTTTTTACCCATAAATGGGCAGGGAAGACGCTTCAAAATCTATTTTTTACAAGATATAGATTGGATTTCTGGTTTCAGGATGAGACGGAGTAGGCACACTTCTCTCTATTCCTTCCACTAAATACAGTTAAAACCCTGGACATAATATACAGAATAATATAAGATGACTCTGCAAAGTGAAGTGAAGTGGAGTGAAGAAGGCAAACCAGCTAGGAAACTCAGTACCAAGGGAAAGAATAGCCACGAATTCCCTGGGTTTTCTTTTTCACTTCATGCATCCCATCAATGCCAATGAGAGCAGACAATATAAAGCCTCCCCAAAATTCTGCTCTCTCTAGCCAAAGGACTTGGAAAGGGGCAGCCTAACAAGACAGAAAATTAGACACAATATCCCTCCTGAATACAGATGTAAAATCTTTAATAAAATATTAGCAAATAGAATTCAGCAATATAAAAAAGAATTATATATCATGACCAAGAGGAGTTTATTCCAGGGATACAAGACTGATTCAATACTCAAAAAACAATCAATATAATTCACTATCTTAACAGGTGAAAGAAAAAAATCACATGATCATGTCAACTAATATAGAAAAAGCACCTGATAAAACGCAACACCAATTTATAATAAAAACTTTCAGAAAGCTATTAATAGAGGTGAACTTCCTCAACTTGATAAAGAACCTCTACCAAAAAAACTATAGCTAACATCATACTTAATGAAAAACTGAATGGTTCCCCCTAAGCTTAGGAACAAGGCAAAAATTTCTACTCTCATCACTATTTTCAACATAGTGCTGGAAGTCCTAGCCAGCCCAATTATACAAGAAAAGGAAACAAAAGGTACACATATTGAAAAGAAAGAAACGAAACTGTCCCTATTTGCAGATGACACGATGGTCCATGTAGAAAATTCCAAGGAATCTATAAAAAAACTCCTAGAATTAACAAGTGATTTCCATAAGGACAGAAGTGAATTTGCAAGATAGATTAACCTACAAAAATCAGTAGTATTTTGATATACTAACAATGAACACCTGAAAATCAAAATCAAAAATACAACTTCATTTATAAAGACTCAAGCTGAAATTCTTAGATATATCACAACATATACGTAATTTACATGCTGAGAACTATACAACACTGATGAAAAAAATAAAATAAGATCTAAATAAATAGAGAAATAAATGTTCATGGATTGGAAAACTCAACATAGTAAAAGATGTCAACTCTCCCCAGATTGACATAAAGGTTTAACATAATTCCTATAGAAATCCCAGTAGGATTTTTGTAGCTCAAGACAAAATTATTCTAAAATCAAATGGAAACTCAAAGGAATCAGAATAGCTAAACAATTTTGAAAAATAATTTTAAGTGGGAAAAACAGAAGACATATAGCTATAGTATCAAGTGGTGAGGTAGTGAAGATACTAATCTTCATTACTATCTTGTGTGGTATTGGCAGAGGGAAAGACACATAGATCAATGGAACAGAATAAAGAACCCAGAAATAGACTCACACTAGTACAACCAACTTACTTTTGACAGACGTGCAAAAGCAAGTCAATGGAGAAAGAACAGCCTTTTCAACAAAAGTGCTGAAGCAATTCAATATCCATAGGCCAAAAAATGAACCTTGACCCAAATCTCACACCTTATATAAAAATTAACACAAAATGGATCACCAACTTAAATGTAAAGTGTAAAATTATAAAACTTTTAGAAGAAAACGTAAGAGAAAAAATCTTCAGGACCTAGAGCTTAGTGAAGAGATTTTAGAGGTGACAAGAAAAGCACAATCCATAAAAGGAAAAGAAATAAGTAAGTTGGACTTCCTTAAAATTTTTAAACTTTTGCTCTGCAAAAGACTCTTTTAAGAGGATGAAAAAACAAGCCCCAGACTGAGAGAAAACATTGCAAACCACACTGATTTGTATTTAGAATATATAAAGAACTCTCAAAACTCAACATTAAAAAACATTTCAATGAGAAAATGGGCAAAGGAGATGAAGAGACATGTCACCAAAGAGGACACATGATGGCAAATACACACATGAAAAGATGTTCTAGCCATTAGGGAAATGCAAATTAATACCACAGTGGGATACCACTACACACGTATTAGAACAGCTAAATTTAAAAAACAGTGACAATACCAAATGCTGGTGAGGATGTGGAGACACTGAACCTCATACAGTGCTGGTGGGAAGATAAAATGGTACAGCCATTTTGGAAAACAACTTGGCAGTTTCTTTAAAAACTAAATATACACTTAGCACACAACCCAACAATCACACTTTTGGACATTTAGCCCAGAGAAATGAAAACTTACGTATACACAAGAACCCGTACACAGATGCTCAAAGCAGCTTTATCTGTAATACTCGACAACTAGACACAAACAAAATGTCTCTCAATAGATGAATGGCTAAACAAACTGTGGTACACCCATAGCATAGAATACTGCTTAGCAGTATTGATTTATACAACAACTTGGACAGATGTCAAGGGCATTATGCCAAGTGAAAACAAGCCAAACTCAGAAGGTCACATGCTGTGTGATTCTATGAATATAACATTCAGAAAATGACAAAGTTATAGAGATGGGAAACTGATCAATGATCACCCCGGGTAAGGAGTAAAGAAGAAGATGGGGTAAGGGTGACTCCTGTACCTTGATTACAGTGGTGGTTACAAGACACACACATGTGATAAAATGGCAAAGAACTATACATATACACTGTCCCAACATCAATTTCCTAGTTTTGATATTATACTATAGTTAGGTTAAATGCAATCATTGAGAGAAACTAGGTGAAAGATACACAGGACTTCTTTGTACTATTTTTGAATTTCCTATCAATCTATAATTATTACAAAACAAAAAGGTTTGTTTTTTTTATAAATTTATTTATTTATATTTTATTTTTGGCTGCGTTGGGTCTTCATTGCTGCATGCGGGCTTTCTCTAGTTGCGGTGAGTGGGAGCTACTCTTCGTTGCGGTGTGCGGGCTTCTCATTGCGGTGGCTTCTCTTGTTGCAGAGCACGGGCTCTAGGAGCACAGGCTTCAGTAGTTGTGGCATGTGGGCTCAGTAGTTGTGGCTCGCGGGCTCTAGAGTGCAGGCTCAGTAGTTGCGGCACACGGGCTTAGTTGCTCCGAGGCACGTGGGATCTTCCCAGACCAGGTCTCGAACCTGTATCCCCTGCACTGGCAGGCGGATTCTTAACCACTGCACCACCAGGGAAGTCCAAAAGTTTTATGGAAATACATGTTGATCACAACTGGATGCCCCTACTTAAACAAATACCACGCTAAGTGTGCCAGCTTATAACAGTTTCCCCTCCTCTGGGAACTGTCTCCATCCCCTTCCCCCTCCCTCCACAGGGATGGGCCCCAGGCAGACAGTCCTATTTGTCTTAAGAAATGCTCAGCTCTGTTTTCACACTTGAACAGATGCTGGCCTGTGCTAAGCTAACCAGATTCTCTCTCCCAGGGATATATGGGTCCTGGTTAAGAGTTTGGTTTAGGCTGGGCCCTGCACAGTGAGAATGTAACATCTGGAGCTGAAGGTGGTTGAAAAGTCTTCACAGATAAAAATGACAGAAAACAGAGAAGAATCAGGAGGAGAGCCAACAGGTATACAGTCCTCTCTTCCAACCCAACCCTGCCCCTGGTTTCCATGAGTCACCCCTGTATTCTTATAATAATGAACAGGGTTTTGCTAGCTCAAGTTGCTCTTTATGTTTTACAACCAAATGAGCCCTAAGTAACACACAGACAGGAGCCGGCCCCAAAAACCTCTCAAGGGTTCAGTAAAGGTGTCTAACTTGCCTCACCTCTTAAGACTTGCTTCTAGAGTTTGTCTCTCCAGGTTCTCCTAACTTCGTTACTCACTGTTCCAAGGTGGGCTCTAAGTGGCCTGGTTTCCAAGGAGGAAGATAAGGGAGTAACAGCAAGGTGTTTATTTCGCCTGCTGTTGTACGTCAGGCGATCTCTCAGTTTAGAACTGTGTACTGTGAGGCTCATCCACTGAAGGTTCTGTGGCAGACTGTCCTCCAATCCTATTCTCATGCCTTCCTGTTTTCAGTAGCATCTCCTCAGGTTGAGCTAGGCACATGGCCATGCAACTAGAAACTAGTTGCATTTCCATGTCTCCCTTGCAAGTAGATGAGGCCACATGCCTAAGTCTGGGTGAAAGGGATCCGAGAGAAGTGATGTATGCCACTTCTGAGTCATGCCCTTAAAAGTAATCTGTTTTCTCTCCATTTGTTCCTTCCCCCTTCCTGGGACCTGGAACACGAACATGTTAGAGGTGAGCCACCTCCGACCCTATGGATAAAGGCAACCCTCACAGGGATCTAAAACAAGACGACAGAAGGTACCTGGGTTCTGGGCAGGTACTCTTCTGGACCACTCACCAACTCAGACTTTTACATAAGAAAGTAGTTAATTTCTATGTTATGTGAGTGACTGTTACCTGGTTTATGTTCAAGCAGCTGAACCAATGTTTGAAGGAATATAAACTGGGGTCTCTAGATGAGAAAAGTCTTCTTAGCCTTCACCCCGGGCCCTGATTTCTCCCACGGAATTCTGAGTACAGCTTTTAAGAAGTGAGTTTATACTGCCTTTTCTCTTCTTGGAAATGGTAGGTTTTCATTAGAGATGCCAATCATCAACCCCAAAGATATTCCGGTGTTGCCAAACATGAGGAGGGAAGGGAGACAGAATCCCAGACACACTGAGAACGTCATATAGACAAGCAGACACTGCCACACAAGCTCCTTGCAATGCCCTGGGGCGGCCCAGGACAATTCCTGGGGTTCCAGAGAAGAGCAAAGGCCACAGAGGCTGGCACAGATTCAGTCACAGTATTGCCACACAACATCGTCTAGTTCTAAACTGTTCAAACAATTCTATTTTCCCAAAATCCATCCTTAGCAGATACATTAGATATGGGGGAAAAAAATCAAGCTAAATTATTTCTAAGAAAAACCCACTTCTGTCCTTACGGGTAGCTCATTAATGACGACACAATGGGAGAGCTGTTTATTACTTGTAACCTGGACTCAGGAGCTCACTTGGAGAGAATATTTTATTAGTTCCTCTCCCCTAAATGGAGCAAACAATGATGATAGCTGAAGCAGAATTTGTTTCTTATTAATAGATCAGTTCTAACGTTAATTTCCCCAAAGGCTGAAGACCATTTTGCAACTTGAGTTGTGACTCTTTTCTTGGTTTTCCCAAAGACAGTATATAGTAACAACCACTCTAAATGCATTGGAAAGAGATTAACTTACTACATACAGTGGATGTCTAAGGGCATCAGAGCTTAATTCTCTCCCAGAACCCTAGTTGAGAAAGGGCCACACAGACTAACCATCATGTGTCTGGCTGTCCTCTCTCCAGGTTTTAAAAAATTATGAATGCTAAGGTGCTCCTTATCACTCCAAAATAAACTGGTCTGGGACCTGAAGTAAGTCTTATAAAGTTCCCTGTCATTTACAGCACTACTTGTGTTGCTGGTGGGTGCTAGCCTCTCTCAGCCTGACCCCATATGGTCACCTAACTAGTGAAAGAGTATCATGGTGAGGGGCAGTGACTGAACAGGCAGATAAAAGAAAATATCTCCTTTCAACACATGCTGCTGGGACAACTGGAAATCCATATGCAAAAGAATGAAGCTGGACCCCTTCATCATATAATACACAAAAATGAATTTAAAACAGACCACAGGGCTCAATGTAAGAGCTAAAACTATAAAGCTTTTAGATGCGAACACAGGAACAAATCTTCATGAACTTGATTTGGGCAGTGGTTTCTATGGTAAATTATTTTTTAATATCTTTATTGGAGTATAATTGCTTTACAATGTTGTGTTAGTTTCTGCTGTATGACAAAGTGAATCAGCTATATGTATACATATAACCCCATATCCCCTCCCTCTTGCGTCTCCCTCCCACCCTCCCTATGCCACTGGGCAATGGTTTCTTAGGTATGACAGCAAAAGCACAAGTAACAAAAGAAAAAAAATTAGATAAATTGGACTTGATCAAACTTAAAAATATTGTGCTGCAAACAGCACGATCAAGAAAGTCAAAAGACAATGCACAGAATGGGAGAAAATTTTTGCAAATCATACATCTGACAAGGGACTTGTATCCAGAGTATATAAAAAACTCATAACTTAAAAATAAAAAGATAAATAATCCAATTAAAAATGGGCAAAAACCTGAGAAGACATTCCTCCAAAGAAGTTATACACATGGCCAATAAGCAAATGAAAAGATGCTCAACATCACTATTCATTAAGGAAATAAAAATCAAAACCACAACGAGATACCACTTCACACCCACTAAGATGGCTATGATAAAAACCCTAAAAATCAAATAACAAGTGTTGGCAAAGAGGAGGAAAATTTGGAACCCTCATACTTTACTGGCAGGATTGTAAAATGCTTTAGCCACTGTGGAAAACAGTTTGGCAGGTCCCCAAACTGTTAAACATAGAGTTACCATATGACCCAGCAATTCTACTTTTAGGTATAAATACTTAAGACAAATGAAAAGGTAAGTCCACACAAAAATTTGTACACAAATATTCACAGCATCATTATTCTTATTAGCTGAAAAGTGGAAACAACCCAAATGTCCATCAATTGATGAACGGATGAATAAAATGTGGTATATCCATATAATGGAACATTATTCAGCAATTTAAAAAAATTAAGTTCTGACTTACTATACAACATGGATGAACCTTAAAAACATGATGCTAGGTGAAAGAAGCCAGTCACAAAAGACCACATGTTGTATGATTCCATTTAAATGAAATGGCCAGAGCAGGCACATCTATGAAGACGGAAAGTAGAGAGTGGTTGCCTGGGGCGTGAGGGAGGGGAGAATGGAAACTGACTGCTAATGGGCATGGAATCTCTTTTGGAGGTGATGAAAATGTTCTAAAATTAGACTGTTATGATGGTTGCACAACTTCGTAAATATGCTAAAAACCACTGAAGTATACACTTAAAAGAGTGAATTGTATGCTATATGAAATGTATCTAAATAAAGTTGTCTTTTAAAAAAGATGAAGAGGACTTCCCTGGTGGCGCAGTGGTTAAGAATCCGCCTGCCAATGCAGGGGACACGGGCTCGAGCCCTGGTCCAGGAAGATCCCACATGCCGCGGAGCAACTAAGCCCGTGCACCACGACTACTGAGCCTGCGTGCCACAACTACTGAAGCCTGCATGCCTAGAGCCCGTGCTCCACAACAAGAGAAGCCACTGCAATGAGAAGCCCGTGCACTGCAACAAAGAGTAGCCCCCGCTCGCTGCAACTAGAGAAAGCCCGCACGCAGCGACGAAGACCCAACGCAGCCAAAACTAAATAAATACGTTTATATATTTAAAAATAAAAGATGAAAAAAAAAGATCTCTGCGTCAATCCCACCAGCGGCCCTGCCATCCACTTTGGAGGATGTCGTAGCCACCACTGAGTGACTAGCATTGATGTGAAGTGCAGATTACAGTGGAAAGCTGGGGAGAACATGGTAGCAAGTTTAGCTGTCTGTGTCCCTGATAGAGATCCATCCTCTAGGCTGGAAGGTGGCTGGAAGATGGCCAAAGCTCTCAGTGACTATTAAGGACAAAATACACTTCCTTTATGCACTAATACTACCAGGGAACTGTCTATTTGGAAAAAAACAAAAGCCATTACCTGAAGAAGAGTGCTGCACAGATTCAGAATGGGGATTGGCTTCAAAGGCAAGCTGCACCCACAGAACCTGTTGCTTTTCTTCCCATAACAGTGTAAGCAGGAGTAACTCCGAAGCAGCCCCTGAGACCCACAGGGCCCCTGGAGCGGTGCCATGACGTATCCCGAGCATTTGTGTCAGTGACTAGTCAGGCTCACTTGAAGTAACATGCAGCAGCAGTTTTCTGCCCTGGACACCTGGCTCAATTTCACTGAGGCAAGTGATGGCTCTTCTTAAAGCCAAAGCCTGGAGAAGGATGGTCTTCTCGGTCCCGGGCCATGTCCACAGGTGTCCCCACCCTCCATCCAGCTGATCATACAGACAGATATCTTAGCAGCTCTGCATGTGACCATTCTGTGCTGAGATGCTCAACAACAGAACCTCTTCATGGGGATAGAAAGGAATCACACACCACTTCTACTCAAAGTCGGGTCTGAGAGTCTTGAAGCTGGCCACGTGTACCGGGGAACATGAGATAAGACAGGCAAAGAGGGAAACTGCCATTTATATTACTGTCTTCTTCCCAGGAAAACACAGGCCAGAACAAAGAAGAGCGGTAGGAAGGAAAGGAAGAGGAGGGAAGGAGGGGAAGGAAATCAAACCAACCCAAAGCACACCCCAGCCTGGGACTTGCTGGTCCCTGGGGTCAAGCTAAGCCCTATCACTTAGAAAGCCTCTTTCTATGTGACCGGGAGACTATAATCCCATCATAGAAATGAGTAAGGTAAGACTATAACCATTAAAATCACACCTGTCCACGGTGATGAGTGTAAATGTACGTTTACATTTACATATGTATATGCAGATTTAAAATAAAGTTTCTGACCTTTCGCTCATTTATCTGTTCTACTTACTTTTGAACTGTTGGATGGGGTTTCACGGTTGCTACAGAAGCTGGCCCGCCTACAGCAGTAGTAGGCTCTTGACTTTCTGTAGCTTGATTTTCAGGTCGGAATTTTCTACGGATGGGCTTTGATGGGGGCTGAGAATACGGTATGTCCTGTGGATTTAAAAAAAAAACCCCAAAAGTTAAACAATTAAATGCCACCCATGATGTCAATGCCCCATGTTCCTCTCGGCCTATCCCCAAGGTCAGTCGTGTGCTCTATTCAAACTCCACACCTCAGGACAAGTGGCTGATTCGTGGCTTGGCAAGACCTGGAGAGACCCGGGCATCAGATTCCAGGGGCCTTTCCTTCTTTCTCTTTCTTTTTTTTTTTTTTTTCATGCTTGCAGCCTATTACCTCTTTTGTCACCTGGAAGGACACAGGACTCAGATGCCCTCTCTCCCTCCCCTCTTTTCTTTTTTAAATGCTGTGTGCATCTCACACCACGGGGCCTTTCCTTACTGAAGACAAAATTCACTCTTGCCTCACTTTGGGGCTTTTGGGAATATGTTCTGAATCTGTTCTAAGTTTTAAAGTTTGTAGAGGTCTTCGTCATATGCTCATCATTCTCCTACCCCCAGCTCCTACGTCAAGCCAAGCTGACGAGCCACTGTGTCTTTTGGAAGGAGACAGTTGGCCTGCTTCCTTGGAGGCCGTGCCTCACCTGTGCTCTGTGATGGGAGGAGGGCCTGAGAAAATGGGCAAGGAGAAAGGAGTGGGAGAAGACGAATGGGAGAGCACGGTGAGTGAGCGAGCAAATGGCCCAAGACCTGGTGACATGGCTGGGCAAGGGGAGACCGTGGCAAAAAGACTAGGAAGGAGAGACCACCCCAGCCCCCAGGGTGCTCCTCGAGGCTTAGCAGGGTGCAGGGCTCCCCACTGCACCTCTTGGTCTTGCCAAAAGCAAGGCCACCATATTTAGCTGGGAGGTTGAAGAGGGAAGTACAAACTGTCAGAAACATCAAGGTGGAGCCCAGGAATCATCAGGACCCTAATCTTCACGAAGAACACAGATTCTAGGAAATCTGGACCATAAACATTCATGTCAGGGCATGAAAACTTTAAGACGGTATGTCTGCTAACAGAGGCAAGCAGCCCAGGGGAGGGAGGGGTCTCAAGGCCATCACAGTAACACCCTCACGCTGGCCTTACCTTCTTTGTTGGACTACTTTCCGCAGCTTGGGAGGGGGCTCTGTTCAGCTGGGGGTGTAACTCGGCCTCAGACGCTTGTTCAGACTGTAGCAAAAGATCAGAGAAAGGAAAAAAATGCAAAAACATAACCACCTAAATATGTAATGAAGAGAGCTCAGGAAAAGAGTTACTAAGGAGACAGAGCCAAGGATGGTCGGGGCTGCCGACCGTGAGAAAAGCTTCTGTAGACCCTGCTGTTCCCTCCCATCCCTCCTCCCAGCACTGTTCAATCTTAGGAGAAGAAGTCACAGGAATGTCTTCTGTGATTGGATGTATGTATTGCTAAAAACTAATGCTTCGAAAGCACAAACTAAAAATAACAAAGCGTATCAGAAAAATAGGGTGGGGAAAGAAGTTAAAATTTCAACCTGAGCACTAACAAAAACAATAATTACAATGAAAAGCACTGAAAGTGTTTTAAATATTAAATTTCTGATCAACACTCTAGTAGATATGACTCTTTACCTTAAAAAAAGGTGAGGGGTAAGCATGATGGAAGGGGTAAACAGAGGGATTCTGGGGGCTGAGTGGTATGGAGTCCGTGAATGAAAGCGCAAAGACGGGGGAGGAATGGCCCCAAAGGCCTGCAAGACAGCGGGGCCACACAGCCCGGCGCAGAGCCCAGGGAGCACGGGTGCCCTGCTCAGCTTCCTATCTCGCGGGCTTGCTACATTCAGCGCTGCTCGAGTCCTTGGCTTTCAGCCACTATTAGCCAGTGATGCATTAGCAGTGATCCAACGTGACCTCCACATTATCAGTCCTCTACTGACCCACAAGCTAATCTGCATCAGGGAAACACACACTGCAGCATACAACCTTCGGGCCTGAGGGCACCTACCTCGTAGCTAAGCAGCCCTCTCCAAACCCTTGCGGGGCCTGGCTTCTTCCTTACTCTGACCCTACTCCTCCCCGCCCACCGCCCCACCCAGCACGTTCCAGCTGCCTCTAGTCTTCAGAGATCAGCAGCCCAGCTCGGCACCCTCAGCTGTGTTTGTAAAGCTCCTGTCCCTGGCATCTGATGAGTCGCAGTCTCCTACTCGGAATCATCCTCTCTTCCTGCTCTGGCCCCTCTTGTCCCTCACGTGTGCGCTTTTTCAAGGTCCTGTTTTCGGCTCTCCTGTTCCACGTTTCCCTCCCTGTCCACGCTTCCCCACAGTAAGCCTGTCTGCTCCTACACTTCCACTGCCCGTGCTGGAATCCTTGGTGCCCAAGCAACTCCCCACCTCTTTGAAACCCACGCTGCAGGCACTCAACATGTGTGATTTCTAGTTCCAAGTTTTTCTTATAGCCTTCTCCTTTCCATTAAGGGTAACTGTATTATTATTGTTGCTGTTGTTGTTATTAATAGATGTGTACTATGAACCACCGAACACTTGCTATGTGTCACATTTGCTCTAGGTGTTTTGCATGGATTATTGCATTTCATCATCACAGTCTTAGGAAGTTGGGAAGAAACTAAGGACCCAGAAGGTAAGGGACTCACCCAAGATCACACAAATAGCAGAGTCCAAACCCAGGCCTCAGGTTCCAAAGCTGGGCTGTAACCACTATGCTATACAGCCTCCAGCACTCTTGGGCCTGAGTGTTATTCACTCAAGAAATATCTATCCAACAGCCATGACAGGCAAGCCCCTGTAGTAGCACCGGTGTTCAAGGATGAACAAGCCGTGGACCTTGCAGTCTAGTGGGAAAGGCAGAGAACAAGCAGGCAAACAGGCTTCAGGGGAATAAGGACTACAGCGAGGGTGTGCGGGGGCTACAACAGCAGCCGGCCTTGTGGGTCACCAAGACTCAGGCAAAGGTGACATCCCGGCTGCGAGCTGGGTGCAGAGGGGCCCTGCACAGGGGTGGCGAGAAAGGAGGATTGAGGGGCCTCCCAGGCTCTGACACCCAGGAGGGCAGGCTGGGGTACCATGAGAGCACGGAGGCCAATCCCCGCAACAGGAACCGACGGAGAAGCAGGTGGGAAGGGGAGCCCGCTTTGGGACACACTGAGTTTGAACTACCCGGAAGCATCCAAGTGAAGTCAGTCAAGAGCCATTCACGGTCAGGCTCCCCCACCTTCTCAGGGGTTCGGACAGATGGCATCACACTCCAAGATGCGCTAGTCCAATGTCAGCTTTCTGAATGGCTGAGCAAGGACCTGACAAGCACCTAGTGCAGGGCTGCCCGTGACCTGTGCTGAAGAACAGGACCTGGACCTGAGGCCCGCACTCGCCGTCCACTGCCAATCCACGGCCTGCCCTGCTACGGCCCGCCCGGTCTCCACAGGGACCACAGGTGTGCGCCCACATGGCCCAGCAGCCAGGCAGAGAGGAGAGAAGTGACAGACCAGTCACCCCACCTTTCAGTTGGTCAGTTCCCCTCCGTATCATCAGGCAGGTGGAGATAGGTGTCTGTCCTAACGCTCCCTTTCCTGGGGAGATGAGTGAAGTCTCCTTCTTGTGGAAATAGTGAGGGAAATGATAAATTTCATCCTCTTTTCAACAAAAATGAGGATTCTGAGCACAACAAAAGCAGTAGAGTGTCTTTATCACTGACTTCCTTTTCTTGTAAACATCTCTAAATCACCAGCAACAATGGGGTGGGGCTTGGGAAGGATGAGGAGCAGTTGTGAGGCCTGAAAACTGTTTTCCATTTTAAAATTTACCTTCCTGGGCTTCCCTGGTGGTGCAGTGGTTAAGAATCCGCCTGCCAATGCAGGGGACACGGGTTCGAGCCCTGGTCTGGGAAGATCCCACATGCCACGGAGCAACTAAGCCCATGCGCCACAACTACTGAGCCTGTGCTCTAGAGCCCACGAGCCACAACTACTGAAGCCTGCGTGCCACAACTACTAAAGCCCACGTGCCTAGAGCCCGTGCTCTGCAACATGAGAAGCCACTGCAATGAGAAGACTGCGCACCGCAATGAAGAGTAGCCCCCACTCGCCTCAATTAGAGAAAAGCCCGTGCGCAGCAACGGACACCCAACGCAGCCAAAAATAAATAAATAAATTTATTTAAAAAAAATAAAATTTACCTTCCTGAAATTGTATTCAAGGGCCTGGGTTTTCTAGCTCTATGACTAATAACAAACAACTCTGCAGTGTTAAGTCAGGCTGATCTAACCATCAGTCTCCTTAGGAGGAAACTCAAGACCTCCCCACCACTTTCTACTGCTCCAGGATCCATTCTAAATGGGTCCACCTATTAACATTCAAAAGAGCAAATAGAGCAAATCTCAGGAGGGGCCTAGAACACAAGAATCTGGAAGGACCTGGAAAGGCAGAGCCTCACCCCAGCCAGAACTTATCCCAGGAAAAGAGATGGAAAAAGAAAACTAGCTTTGTGCTTAAAAAAAAAAAGAAATTTAAAAAACCTGAAGATGAGACTTAGACACACAAAAGCCCCTCTTCCCAATAAACTATTCCACTTCCCTCCATGAAAACAGTATGAAGCTCACATAAGACTTAGCAGCTGGCAAGCAGAACAAACTGGGAGATTTCGTTGCTATTTCTTCAGACTTTTCTAAGTTAACAACTCTGGGAGAATGAAAACCCATGAAAACAGGGGGACCTCAGTGGCTCCCTTTCTTCTCTGTGTATTAGAGAAATGGGGGAACAACTCTGCTATCAATATGGACAATATGTCCTTGTCCAAAAGTTCTTGTTGTCTAAAGTGAAATCCAATGCCTGAACTTTATGAAAGAAATAAATATGTGGATTACAATTATATTAGAATATCAGTCCTTCCCTCATGGCTCCATGTGTAACAACACATACCTAGCCGGGACGTGACAAGCCAGGAAAAGGCACTTTTAGCCAAGAGCTCATTGAAACTTGAGCTAAGGTCCCTTTTAAAAATATAACTGTCATTTTAATACTCTCCTATCCAGAAATGAGAAACATATTTTCATTCTAATTTTGCAATAAAAAACCTGGACAGGTCACATGGACTTGGAAGGTGCTGCCACTCAGGATGCTGAGAACTGCTGTGGGGTTTTGATGGGACAACATGGGCTCTGCTCAGTTGGCTTCCCAGAAAGGGACATAGGCCCA
This sequence comes from Hyperoodon ampullatus, assembly GCF_949752795.1. Taxonomy (NCBI): domain Eukaryota; kingdom Metazoa; phylum Chordata; class Mammalia; order Artiodactyla; family Ziphiidae; genus Hyperoodon; species Hyperoodon ampullatus. The sequence goes on along the minus strand of NC_136913.1, from coordinate 15,380,683 downwards.
GGGAGGCTAAGCATTTGGATTCTCCACCAGAAGAAGGGATCATTCAGTTATTCAATTATACAGATAATTATATTATACATCTGATGTGTCACTTTCCAAGAATCCTCAGCTCAGGTTCTGCCTCTAGGCAACCGGACCTGAGACACCAGATAATGTGCTCCCAGAAGAGGGGAGTTAAAGCACTCTAGTATGTTTCTCCTTGGGCTGTCTCTTGAATCACTTGTTCTGGAGGAAGCCAGCTGCCATGTCCTAAAGCCACTCAGACAGCCTTGTGGAGAGGCCTACATAAGAAGGAACTGAGGCCTCCTACCAACAGCCATGTGAATGCACCATCTTAGAAGCAGATCCTTCAGCCCCCACCCAGCCTTCAGATGACACCAGTCCCACTTGATATCTTGACTCTGGCCTAATGAGAGACCCTGAGCCAGAACCACCCAGATTAGTTGCTCCTAAATCTCTAACTCACAGAAACTATGAGATAATAAATGATCGTAGTTTTAGGCCTCTAAAAAAATACACTCTAGTAAGTCTGGAACTTGGGGTCTAGTAGGGTGGAATAAGTGTGAACAGTGGAGAACAATGGGAGAGCTGAAGTTGGAGAAGGGCAGTGGATTGGAGCACACATGGTCTTACAGATTGTCATCCTGGACTATTTATCAGCCACTCAGTACCATTCCCCACGTCTATGCTCTTCCCTACACTGCAGTGGGTCAGAACCTGGGAACTACATTTATGGAATCTCCTTTCAACACAGTTCCTTACTGCCACTGACAGTCACTCACATGAAACCAAGGAGGTGAGAGAAAACAAGCCATATTACTGCTCCTCTGGCAGCGGTGGGCAGAAAAGCATGGGCTTCAGCAGTCAGAAGATCTTGCTGTGGCCTTGGGCATTTCCCTGCAAATCATGACTTCCATGCTGCAGGCAGCCTGAGCATCTCCAGCTGTTTCCTTCAGTTCTTGGAATATCTGCATTTCCAGTAAGTTGTGGTAAACCTGATAGCGGTAGCCTTCACTCACCTGTGCTCCTCTAGCACATCTAACTCTTTCTGTAAGCACCTAATTCCGTGAATGAAATCTCTTCCAGTGTGAAACACCTAGAGCAGTTTCTGTTTGCCTGACTACACCTTGGTTGGTACATCCATACTGAGGATTTGGAGCTTATCCCCAGGGCCAAAGGGGCCAATGAAGGATTTCAGGTAGGGAAGTGAGCTGACTAGATTTGTGTTTTAGAAGGATCATTCTGGACCCAGTGAGTAAAACAAATTGGAAGCGACCCATACTGGGGGAAGGGAACTCAATTAGAAGGCTAAAGAAGAAAACAAGACAAGAGACGATGCTCATTCAGACCAGTCTGGTGAGAGTGAGGTTAGGCAGATATGAGAGCTATTTAGACTGGAAACTGGATACCTCCTTGGAGATTGGTGGAGTGCGGGAAGTGAAAGAACAGTGATACACGGAGTCCTGGCTTCCATCTTAGACAATGGGCAAATGGTTGAGACAGGAAATAGTTTAAAGCAAGAGCAAAGAAACATGGCAGCACAGTAGCTGAATAAAATTAAGCAGACTCATCACAAACCAGTGCTAGAACAACCCACCCAATAAGGATTCCAAGGGAACGCCAGTTCCACGAATTTCTTAGAGGAGGGACTGGCAAACTTTTTCTGGAAAGAGCCAGACAGTAAGTACTTTCAGTTGTCCCGGTCATTCAGTCTGGGTCTCCAGGTCTCTGCTGCCAACCTGCAACTCTGCTGCTGAGTGCAAAATCAGGTGCAGACAATACAAGGAATGGGCGTGGCTACATCCCAATAAACTTTATTTACACAAACAGGTGGCAGGATAGATTCGGTGTGTGGGTCATAGTTTGCCAGTCCCTGACCTGGAGGGGAGAAGATTCTACACATAAGCTTAGGAAACACTGCAGAGTCTCTCCCTCTTAGAAATCCAGAGAGCGCACAGCACGCCACACACCCTGAACTCCTGTGAGGTAAAGGAAGCCACTACCTTTGTTTAACCCAGCAGTTCACAAACGTATTTGGCTTCAACTCCTTATTCTCATGTAATTCACATTACCATCCAGCAAAACTAATGTTCTGTGGAACACACTTGGGGAAACACTGACCTACAGACTGGGTTCTAGAGGAATAAAGGAAAACCATTCCATCTGATCTGAATGGCAAACTCCATTCAAGTCAAACGTACATCCCTCTGCCTCTAGCCTTGGCCAAGCATGTGAGGCAGGGTGAGGACGGGTTGTTGTTGCTGGGCAAGAAGGGCTCCCTCCCTGCCTCTCCGCTTCCCTGCGGTAGCAGCTCTCGCTGCTGCTGCCAACTACTTCTCTGCAAGAATTTATTTACTGCACTCCTCTAAAACCTCCTGGACACAAACACAATAAAAATCATTCCTTATGGTAGTTAAAACACATGAACAGAACACTGATAGCTTATGGATTTTTTTCTGAAGTAGCTTAAAAACAACACGTCTCAGGTTCCAGTCCCACCCAGGCAGGTGAGCTCACAAAGGCCCCGCGGCTCCCATCTGAGCCCAGGTGCTCATCACACCCACCCCCCCAACCTGGGCCACTGCAGAAACTTCAATGCGTCTTTCTCCAGCCTTCGGTTTTTCCCCTGGTCTAATCCACCCTGCATACCACTGAGGAACTCCTCTTGTAAAGCGCCTTCTCATCAAAACACTTTTTCTCAAGGCCCCTTGATGGGTCCCTAAGGCCTGTGGCACACAACACAATCCCTCAGCCAGTTAAAGATCTTCCATCGGGCTTCCCTGGTGGCTCAGTGGTTAAGAACCCACTTGCCAATGCAGGGGACATGGGTTCAAGCCCTGGTCCGGGAAGATCCCACATGCTGTGCAGCAACTAAGCCCATGTGCCACAACTACTGAGCCTGCGCTCTAGGGCCTGCGAGCCCCAACTACTGAGCCCATGTGTGACAACTACTGAAGCCCACGCGCCTAGAGCCCATGCTCTGCAACAAAGAGAAGGCACTGCAATGAGAAGCCCATGCACCGCAACGAAGAGTGGCCCCCACTCGCCGCAACTAGAGAAAGCCTGCGTGCAGCAACAAAGACCGAACGCAGCAAAAAGTAAATTAATTAATTAATTAAATAAAATAAAGAAATAGGAAAAAAATTAAAAAAAAAAAGATCTTCCATCATTTGGCCCCAATTTACCTCTGCATCATAACTGTGTTAGTTTGCCGATCGGGAACCCACTCCAGGCACATAAGTATTACCTGAATCTTCAAACACACCATAAGTTTCTTCTCAACTCAATTCTATTTATTCTAGAACTTCTAGCCCAGTGGTTCCCAAATATAGCTTCACAAGAGAATTATCTGGGGAATCTTTATAAATTACAGACTTTTAGATACTACCCCAGGCTTCTCTAATTAGAATCTCCTAGGGCTGGAACATTAGAACTTCTATTTTAACAAGCTCCCTGAGTGATTTTTATGTAGCCAGCCCAGACCAGCTAGGGACCACTGATGGCTCAAACTCTTCATTTAAGAAATGAGAAGACCAAGTCTCCAAGGTCCTAGTCTGGAAAAGGCCACAGGTACTCCAGCAAAAACTAACCAGGCTTCTTAATTGTTTTCTTCTCCATTTACCATGGAGGCAATAGGTGGTATATGCAATATGGTTTCATAAATAAATAAATACATATTGGAATCTGTGCAAAATTTTTACCAGTAAGACTTTTATTTAAAAGTCAAGGGACTTTCCTGGCAGTCCAGTGGTTGGCACTTCGCCTTCCAATGCAGGGGGTGTGGGTTCAATCCCTGGTCGGGGAAGCTGGGATCCGACACACCTCACAGCCAAAAAAACAAAACATAAAACAGAAGCAATATTGTAACAAATCCAATAAGGACTTTAAAAATGGTCAACATTGGGCTTCCCTGGTGGTGCAGTGGTTAGGAATCCACCTGCCAATGCACGGGACACAGGTTCGAGCCCTGGTCCAGGAAGATCCCACAGGCCGCAGAGCAACTAAGCCCATGAGCCACAACTACTGAGCCTGCATGCGCCACAACTACTGAAGCCCACGTGCCTAGAGCCCGTGCTCCTCCACAAGAGAAGCCACCACAATGAGAAGCCCTCACACTGCAACGAAAGTAGCCCCCGCTTGCCGCAACTAGAGAAAGCCGGCGTGCAGCAACGAAGACCCAATGCAGCCAAAAGTAAATAAATTTATTTTTTTTAAATGGTCAACATCAAAAAAAAAAATCTTTAAAAAAAGAAACATGAATGTGTTTTTAAAAAATAAATAAAAGTCGAATTTGCAACAAGCAAAGAATCACATATTCATGCTACTGACAGGTTAGAAAAAGAAACTCAAGCTTCATTTACCTCCTAAGAATCCAGGCAGATCCCAAGACAGAATCACAAAGGTCAAGGCTAATTTCTAGGCAGATGAGCAGATAATCCTGCTACTGTATCTAGGGGATCTCCAGCATCTTAGTGGTAGTCTCAGTGTCATTTGGTGCTTGACTTTAACCTGACCCCAATCTCTGCTGGTTAAGGACACGCCAGAAAGCCCTGTGGTCAAACCCAGGCATAGAAGATGCAGAACCAACAGCCAGCAGCACAGTGGCCACAACAAACCCCATCATTCCACAGTCAGTCTCAGAGAGAAAACCCAGAGGACTGAGTTCTCTGTAAGAACAATTACCAAAATCCATGACCCAAGTCACTTATGAGAGACAGAAATGGAGCTGAAGTATAAGCACCTGGAGGGCAGGAGCTGGGTCTTGTTTCACTCTCGCTTTCCCAGTGCCGAAGCTAAAGACCAGCAAACAGCAGGTCCTCTGATCAATGTATGCAATGAACTAGTAATGAATCCAACACTGTTTCATATTCCAGTGGACAAGTCAAAAACTTCATCCCATGGCAACTGGGGCCACAGAGCACAGCAGGTACAGGGCACAGGCTTTGGAGTCAAATCCAGGCTTGGCACTTGCTTAGGCATGGGCTTAACCTCTCTGAGCCACAATTTCATCATCTGCAAAAGGGGATAATCCATCTAACTCCTAGCATTGTGAAGATTAAGTGGAACATCTGTCTAGGGTGCTAAGCACAATAACACAGTCGCTATTCACTAATGGCAGCTACTATCATAATCGGTTTCCCAGACACAGGATCTATTTCTGCAAGTAGAAGCTAACTCAACATGAGGGACTTTTCCCCTCTTGCCAAAAGACGAAAACCTTGACTGGGAGAGTGCTGACTCTAGTTTAGATAATAAGCAGATCCCATAGAGCAGGCTGTCCACAATCCAAATTTGTGCCACTGGATATTACTGCTACCAATACTGGAGGGAAGACATTTTTACAAATAAAAGCAGATTTCGTGGCTGCCTCAGTACAAACATCTCAGGCAGCTTGCACTGAGTATATCTGGTGGCCCTTACAGCAGGCCAGTCCAACACCAGGGACACCCAGGGGAACACTGACAGAGGAGCTCAAGGACAATTTCAATGGAAGTGGATAATCAGCAACTATAATGGACAACTAGCCCCTGGATACACAAGTCACAAAGCATAATCACTCAGGAATTCCTGGAACCTACTGGATTATGGACAACATCCATGAAACAGACTTGCTGTTACAACTAGAGGACTATGGGCACTGCAGTTTGGTCTAAAAGAAAAGTATTTGACCATAACTAGATTTTGGTTCTTTTCTAGTAATAGAACCAAGTCTGAGCCCCACCCTCTATTCATCCCATATGTAAAGCCATATTATAACACGGCCCAAAGAGTCAACAACACAGGCCTCACAGATAAGGTGATATACGGCAAGATTCTCTTGAGACCCATTTTCCCCACTGTAGGGTTGAAGAAAGATGCTATATGAACGCCCCTTGCCACACCAAACAGACTCTTACTAAAACAGGTACCCACCACCATCAAAATTCAAAGCCATCTGGTTACGAGGCCTTTAAAAACCTTTTGCTGGTCCCTCACACCTGACATACACAGACTGGCAACAATACAATATAAAAATTTCAAAGCGCCTCAAAGTCCTAGCTTCACTCGATGTTTTACCACACTTATAATTTTGAATTCCTTTCCCATTCCCATTGCTCTGTATTAGTGATGGAGTGTTTCAATAACATTTCTTCTAACTGCTGATAGCTCATACTTAGACTGTGATAAATGTCCCCTTTCGGGATGACACGGCCCTTCCTGCATGAGCAAGGTCCATCAGAGAAAAGTGGCTTTAGAAGAAACTCAATTAGACATAGCTGGCTAGAGAGGGAGCTGTAAAAATTATGTAAGAGTTAGGAACCAGCCATAAAATAAATTCAGTATTGATAAGGATGTGGAAGTGAAATGAGAACACTGTTGATGGAGTATAAATCAGTACACTTTATAAAACCATTTGGCAGCATCCACTAAAGCTGAACATATGCTTACCATATAACCCAGAAATTCTACTCCTAGGGGTAGACCCAAGAGAAATGAAAACATACATCCACTCAGAAACTCGTACATGAATATGCATAGCAGCATTATTTATAACTGCCAAAATTTGAAAACTACCCAAATATCCATCAACAGTAGAAAACAGTGATACAGAACTTCCCTGGTGGCTCAGTGGTTAAGAATCCACCTGCCAATGCAGGGGACACAGGTTCGAGCCCCGGTCCGGGAAGATCCCACAGGCACTGGAGCAACTAAGCCCGTGCGCCACAACTACTGAGCCTGCACGCACCACAACTACTGAAGCCCACACGCCTTGAGCCCATGGCTCCACAACAACAGAAGCCACCACAATGAGAAGCCCATGCACCTCAACGAAGAGAAGCCCCCGCTCGCCACAACTAGAGAAAGCCTGGCACAGCAACAAAGACCCGACACAGCCCCCCACAAAAAAAAGAAAGAAAGAAAACAGTGATATATTTGCATACACAATGGAATACTATACAGCAATGATCTACAACCGCATACAACCATCTGGATGGATCACACAAACAGCATGTAAGCAAAAGAGGCCAGACACAAGAGTATATACTACATGGTTCCACTTAATGTAAGGCAGGAAACAAGTAAAACTCACCTATGCTGCTGCGAGTCAGAATAGTGGGAACCCTAAGAATAAGGGATAGGAACTGAAAAATAGCATAACAGGGGCTTTCTAGGCACCAGTAATATTCTGCTTCTTGATTTGAGTGCCAATAACATACGTGTATTGAGCTTGTGATAATTCACTGAGTTGAACACTCAATGTGTACTCTTCAATACGCATATTATACTTGAATAAAAAGTCAAAAAATAAACCTAGTAAAGCCAATTTCCTGTAATGTCCTTAAAGTGCCACCTAGTGGCACAAGTTAAATGTAAACAAGAAGGAAGATTCATTTCAAGTTGACTTGAAAAACATGGCCCCATTTCTATCAGCACAGTTTGGGACTGGGCTGGAACAGTGCCCTAGATTTAAAAACAAATGAAAAAAAACCCCCACAAAACAACAAAAAACCTTTCCCCTGGCACAGAGAATACTGACACAAAGATTCAGTGACAAAATAAAGCTGTCTACCACAGGGCACGCTGGTACCAATGAGCCAATGATGATGCACATCCCTTCCCAACTGCACCTGCGATCAACCATGGTGGGAATATTTACAACCAGAGGTTGGCAACAGCTACAAATAGGGACTTTTTCTTTTTTTCAGAGAGAAGATTTACCAGCACACAAGTAAGGGATACCTACAGAACTTGCTGAGCAGAGCGGGGTATTCCGGAGGGAGACGGGAAGAAACAACTCCTTTATCCTGTTTTCCCAGGACAGGCTTCTTTCCCTCTTCCTCACCTTAAAGGCAAGGCCTTAGTTGGTTTCTTCTAATTATGCTTGAGAAACACAGAGTTGAGAAGGACCACCCACAGCAAGCCTTGGAAGCTGCCAGGTGAATAAATGATATTTGCTCGAGGTTTTACTAGTAAAGTCGGAAAGACAGAGCATCTTGATCAGAAAAAGGTCCTCAAGGCAAAGCCGCAAACTATAGACACAGGCATTGCGATCCTTGTGTTAGGAGATGGTGGGTTAAAAGGCTGATGGGGGGACTGTCTTTCTGTTGATTCTTTTCCTTTTCATTTCCACTATTTACAGAAACAGGTGACATGTGGATCTGGCCTATAGACTGTAGTTTTTTGACCCCTGATGTAGGCAGAAGGCCAGCCGTGAAAGGTCACAGAAGGGAAAGAAGGTGGTTCAAACACAAGGAGTTTAGTAAGCCAGTCCGGCACTCATTCTGGGCTCGTGACCATGAAGTTCTGACTGTCCCGAGTCTGTTCTTCTGTTTGCCAACTAGACTCCACCTCTGGTTCGCTGGGCCTGTACTGATAATTATAATAGCTCATTGTTGGTGAGAGCTGACCATATGCCAGGCACCATCCTAAGTGCTTTACAGATATTAACTTGCTTAATTATCACAACCCTATGAGAGTAGACACTACAACTATCCTTATTCACAGATGATGAAATTGAGACACGGAGAGGCTAAGTAAATGTGTCCAAAGACACACAGCCAGTAAGAGGCAGAGAGAGGATGTGTACCCCAAGCCCATGTTCTTAACTACTCTGTCGGGCTGCCTCCCTGGGCTCACCCTCTGGGCATCCTCCACCATCCTCTCCTAGTGACACCACGGCACAGGGGGGCACCCTCCCATCCCATCCTGCTTCTCCCCTGACACTTAGGGGCGCTTCCTGCTTTTTGTCACTGTGTGGGGGTGTCAGAGAAGAGAAATAAGGATTCCTTTGTTCAGGAATCTAGAAACCAGCCGTAGCTGACTCCCAGGGGAAACACCGGGCTATCTTGTTAGTTATAGGAAATATGGTGTCCAGCTATTGCCTACAATCCTTGAGCAGGGAGCATGAGAAAATGGGTTTAGATGAGACACACGGAAAGTGACACAGTTACATACATACACCATGAGAGACTACAGGATGGAAGGTGTTAGGTGTGGCCGCTTTCTGAGGGTGGGGAAGGGGAAAGGAGCTGGAGGAGAAGGAGCACATCACAACCTTTGTGCTCCCACAGCTGTGAGCAAAGTGTGGGCCTCTCATAAGCAGATTTCATTAACACCTGATGAATTCATTAGATGAACTTAAGGCATCTTCCAGAGGAGTGATGCTAGCACAGTAAGCTTTACACAATAACATTACAAGCGAAATGTAATAAGGAAGGGGAAACCTAGGAAAGAAAACAAGTTACCAGTGGTAGGATAAAGCTAATTTATTAAGAGGTTTCAGAACATAAAATGTATTGGTGATAATGTGTCAACTCCGTTGTTAAGAAAGAAGAGGTGGGCTTCCCTGGTGGCACAGTGGTTAAGAATCCGCCTGCCAACGCAAGGGACAAGGGTTCGTGCCCTGGTCCAGGAAGATCCCACATGCCGTGGAGCAACTAAGCCCGTGCGCCACAACTACTGAGCCTGCGCTCTAGAGCCTGCGAGCCACAACTACTGAGCCCGCGTGCCACAACTACTGAAGCCCACGCGTGCGCGCATAAATAAATGAATGAATGAATGAAGAGAGAGGTTAAGAAAATAACTGTGGGACGTGGTTGCATAGCAGAGCAGAGCATGGTAGGTGGAGCCGGCACTCTGAGCCTAGATAGTCAGGGTCAGAATCACAGCTTTAACTTGCTGTGGGTGACTTTGGCCAAATTTCTAGTTCTCTGTGCCTCAGTCTGCTTACCTGCAAAGTGAGGATAACAACAGAACCTACTCCACATGGTTGCTAGGATTAAATAAGTTAATATTTATAAAGGACTTAGAAGAGCATCTGGCACATAAACCACTATGCTTAAGTACATGATAAATTTATAAAATAAATAATCACAAAGCCTCAACGGTTTGTATACTTTTAAAATCAATTTTGAAATTCATAAATAATAATTATTTATGATGTTAAACTTCTGCCTTTTTTTCCCTGTTTGAAAGCAGGATATGGATTACACTTGGCCTTCTGCTACACCAAATATGGCCCAGTGACCAAACTGTGCAACCTATTTTGGCAAAGCTGAACGTTAAGTCTGCACTGGGGAAGGCACTTTAAAAAATAAACGTTTTAGCTTAATGTTAGGAAATATCGATACTTCATATTTAGAAAATGGGCACAGAGACGGAAAATCCTTATTAACTTGTGCTTAGCAGATCTATAGTTAATTTTTATGATGTGCGATGAATGATTTCTCTCTCTCTCCCTCTCAAGGTTTATCATTAAATTTCTAGCACCAGCCCAGAAACCTTTCCCAGCTCTCCTGTTCTACAAAAGTTGGTTCTGTCACTTACTACCGAAGAGGTCCCAAGTAGTTCACTTCCGCTTTCTGAACTTCAACTTCCTGTTCTGTAAAATGCTATGCAATGACAAAGGAGAGCATGAGCACAGAAGTGTTAAAATTCGAAAGACTGAGACACACTCAGCAGCAAGACAAAGATCCCCGTGGGGCCAAATCACAAAGTGGCAGGCATATGCATAAAATAGATAACAAATAAGCACCTGCTGTATAAAAACAATAAAATCCAAAACAGCGAAAAAAACACCAAGTGGTAGACCAGGCTGAGGGTTCAGCAGTAGGTGGAGGCAGCTGAGAGCTCATACCCAGCAGAATAACAGGGATTTAAATGCCCCACATGAGGCAGGGGTCCCACATCAAGCTCATTCCCTAAAGCCAGAGGCTAAGGTGACACTTCACTACCTATAAACCTGCAAAGCCACGAAGAAGCCTGTGAAGGTGCTCGGGGCTGCCTCCTAAGTAAAGGAAGCAGAAACAGATACAGCACTTTAGCCGGTCTTGGGCTCAGCCACCATCTGGTGACATCTGCATGATCACTTACATCTGTACCAGACGGAAGTGCTGAACCTCAAGGAGAAGAACTGGCCCCAGACTAGAGGCCCATGGGCGCAGGGCGGTGGGGTATGGTTGGCAGGGACACCACTGAACTGCTAGGAAGAGAGGAGCTCGGAGAACTGAGAATGAAATTGAAACTCCGATGCCAAATAAGACTGCTAAGCAAATTTCCAAAAAGCATGGAAGGAAAAAAGCCAGCAATAAGAACAGCCTCCCCAAAATAAGATGAATTTACTCCTGACAAAAATGAAGACAGAACAAGTTGAAAATAACTTTAAAATAATTTTGTTTAGAACCCACCAAGTTAAAAGTAGGGAATGCATCCTGAAAAAGAACAGAGAACTATGAAACAGAAATTGGGAAAAGTGAAACAAGAACAGGCTGACATAAAAAAGAATGGACTATAAAACCTGGAATCATAAACAGTTATAAATTTGGAAGTCAAAGATTTCATCCACAGCCAACCCAGAGAGATCATGACATAAAAAGATGAAAGTGCCATTACTAGAAATAAAAGATGTGTTGACAGACATAGAAGCATAGCTAATGAGTTTGAGAAGAAAACAGAAGAAATAAGTAGAGAATCAAAACCTGCAGAGATATGACTAAGAGTGTTCTAAAATTAAAGACATGATTTCCCAGATGGAAAGTGCATACCAATCATCATCTAGAATAAATTTAAATCTATGCCTAGGCACATCACAGTGAAATTGCAACAGAACATCGAAAATGAAGTTTTAAAAGCCACCACAGAGAAAAGACAGTCACTCCAAGGAACCCGAAATAGATTCACAGAATACTCAGCAGCAACAAAAATAAATGCCAGAAGAGAAGGATGTAATACATTCAAAATGCTGAGGGAAAATAATCTTCAACCTAGAATTCTATTCATACATGCAGCAAAATTACCACTTAAGAGAAAGGGCAATAAGTTTACCATCCAGAGAACATGGATGAAAAAAAACTACTAGGTTATGTATTTCAGTAAAAGGTTTATGTGAACCTCACAATTGCTGGAGTTATCCTAACTATACGATTATGCAATATTATACGCCTCATCACAAGTTCTGAGAGCATGGTCTCTTAAAAGTAGCTTCCAAAGGCCATTTTATTCTGATAGAGCTTTGACTTTTTTTTATTCTAGTTGTCATAACAGAGAGCATTTTTCCCTTTCTCCCAATCTTTAATTGAAAGAGGAAATCTTTAAAAGAAAAACTGCCTAATTTCCCCACCAAAACAGCTATTTAAACTGCTACCAGTTACTGCAGTCCACTTCCAAATGCTCAACAGTAGATATGTGACATTTATGATTAAAATGTATAGAGACCTTGAAGGATACCCAAATTCACAAACCTACCTCTCACAAAGAGTCTCCCCAAAATAGAGAATATACTTATATAAACAACTTATCATAAGATGAGATAGCTAAGTTATAGATGAATTACTTAAGTGACCCCTTTAGACCCCTAAAAAGAGTTAGTGGAAATTCACTGAGGAGTTAACTTCAAAGTTCAAAGGCCCAATGAGGAGCGAACACTGGCCAGCAACAAAGGAAAAGGAATTTAAACTCTGACCACAGCAAAGGGGCCAATCAGTGTATTCTATGGACCTTCAAGATCACTCTCAGAGAGTAGAATATCTTACTATCAAAGGTCTACTGAATACTTTTATGTGGTACAATCAGTAAACATTTCTGTATTTGGATCTTTTCTACTATTTTCCCTGTAAACATTCTAATGGGATGTCTAATACTCTATTGGGTGGATACACATACAATACTCTTAACCAGAGCCTTCTTCTTGGACATTTGTGTTGTCTGTATTGTTTTAATTTTTATCAATAATACTAAAATAAGGGTCATCATAGAACTTTTCCTTTCTTTTGAACAAGCTCTTGGGGAAAATTCTAATGGCATTTGTTGATAGCTGGCAAACTTTGAGTGCTCCTTTTAAAAGGAGGGGATTTATACTTAATCTTTCCTCCTCTATTCCAATGCCAGTATTTCATCACTCTCTCTTCTCCTTGAACTTCTCACCACGGCCATTTCCTTTGCCTTTTGAATTTCTCATTCAGTGCCAGCTGTATGAAAATAGTACTTTTCAAATTCCTTTAATAAATCCTTATAAGAGGACTTGGAGAGCTCTCAAAATTCTATCAACAAAGATTGGTCTAAACCACAACTGTTTCTTCATGCTACACCAACCTGGAAATATGATTAGCTTTTTGAGTAAACTATGAAACAATTCTACAACTAGGTACCATAGAGTAAAATGTACTGCCAAAATCAATATATGAAAAAAGGTCTTACACAAAGCAGAATAATCTACTTGAATCTTCAGCCTTGATAAATTCAAAACAATGTTATCTACAGTGAGAGAGAAATTTATCAGAACCTAATTTTAATTTAAAATACAGCCTTTTATTTTAACTAGAGGACAACACAAGAGGAGTTGTGTCAGTCAAGCTACAGGTTTGTCAATTTTGTTGATCATCTAAGAAACCCAACTTTGGGTTTCAATGATTTCCCTCTTGTTTTCCGATTCTCTATTTATCTCCACTCTATTCTTTATTATTTCTTTCCTTCTGCTAGCTTTGGGTTTAGCTAGCTCCTCCTCTTTTTTAAAATATTTATTTATTTATTTTTGGCTGTGTTGGGTCTCTGTTTCTGCACGAGGGCCTTCCCCAGTTGTGGCAAGCGAGGGCCACTCTTCATCGCTGTGCACGGAGCTCTCACTATCGTGGCCTCTCTTGTTGTGGAGCACAGGCTCCAGATGCGCAGGCTCAGTAATTGTGGCTCACGGGCACAGCTGCTCCGCGGCATGCGGGATCCTCCCGGACCGGGGCTCGAACCCATGTCCCCTGCATTGGCAGGCAGACTCTCAACCACTGTGCCACCAGGGAAGCCCTCCTCTATTTTTTTTAATTGAAGTATAGTTGATATACAATATTATATTAGTTTAAGGTGTACAGCACAGTGATTCAGCATTTTTACAGACTATACTCCATTTAAAGTTATTATAAAATAATGGCTATAATTCCCTGTGCTGTACCCTAACCCTAACCCTTGTTGTTAGCCTATTTTATACATAGTAGTTTGTACCTATTAATCTCATATGCCTATCTTGCCCCTCCCCACTGGTATCCACTAGTTTGTTTTCTTTATCTGTGAGTCTATTTCTATTTTACTATATACATTTGTTTACCTTTCAGATTCGACACGTAAGTGGTAACACTCAGTATTTGTCTTTGCCTGCCTGACTTATTTCACTAAGCACAATATTCTCTAAGTCCATCCATATTGCTATAAATGGCAGAATTTCATTCCTTTTTATGGATGAGTAATATTCCATTTTATATATACACACCACTTCTTTATCCATTCATTGTTGACAGATACTTAGGTTGCTTTCACACCTTGGAAATTATAAATAATGCTGCTATGAACATTGGGTGCATGTATCTTTCCAAATCACTGTTCTCATTTTTTTTTGGATGTACACCCAGGAGTGGAATTGCTGGATCATAAGGTAGTTCTATTTTTAGTTTCTTAAGGAACCTCCATACTGTTTTTCACAGTACCTGCACCAATTTACATGCCCACTGACAATGTACAAGAGTCCCCTTTTCGCCACATCCTAGCCAACATTTGTTATTTGTGGTCATTTTGATGACAGCCATTCTGACAGGTGTGAAGTGATGTCTCATCATGGTTTTGATTTGCATTTCTCTAATAATTAGCAACACTGACCATCTCTTCATGTGCCTGTTGGCCATCTGCAGGTCTTCTTTGGAAAAACATCTATTCAAGTCTTCTATCCATTTTTTTAGCCAGGTTGCTTTTTTAAAAATATTGAGTTGTATGAGCTATTTATCTTGGATATTAGTCCCTTGTTGGTCATATCATTTGTAAAGTATTTTCTCCCATTCATTAGGTTGTCTTTTTGTTTTGCAGATGATTTCCTTTGCTGTGCAAGAGCTTTTAACTTTAATTAGATCCCATTTGTTTATTTTTGCTTTTATTTCTTTTGTCTTAGTAGACAGATCCAAAAATGTATTGCTTCCACTTTTGTCAAAGTGTTCTAGTTTTACGCTTTCAGGTCTTGCAGTTAGGTCTTTAATCCATTTTAAGATTATTTTTGGACATAGTGTGAGAAAATGTTCTAATTTCATTCTTTTACATGTAACTGTCCAGTTCTCCCAACACCACTTATTGAAGAGACTGTCTTTTCTCCATTGTATATTCTTGCCTCCTTTGATGTAAATTAATTGGCCATAAGTGCATGGGTTTATTTCTGGGTTCTCTGTTCTGTTCCACTGATCTATGTGTCTGTTTGTGTGCCAATACCATGCTGTTCTGCTTACTGCAGCTTTGCAGTATAGTCTAAAGTTAGGGAGAGTGATACCTCCAGCTTCATTCTCTTTTTCTCAAAATTGCTTTAGCAATTTGAGGTCTTTTGTGGTTCCATATGAATTTTAGGGTTCTTTGTTCTACTGTGGAAAATGTCATGGGTATTTTAATAGGAATTGCATTAAATCTGTAGATTGGGGCTTCCCTGGTGGCGCAGTGGATAAGAATCCTCCTGCCAATTCAGGGGACACGGGTTCAAGCCCTGGTCCAGGAAGATCCCACATGCTGCAGAGCAACTAAGCCCGTGTGCCACAACTACTGAGCCTGTGCTCTAGAGCCCGCGAGCCACAACTACTGAGCCCACGTGCCACAACTATTGAAGCCCGTGTGCCTAGAGCCTGTACTCTGCAACAAGAGAAGCCACTATAATGAGAAGCCCAGGCACCGCAACGAAGAGTAGCCCCCACTTGCCCCAACTAGAGAAAGCCCGCGCACAGCAACGAAGACCCAATGCAGCCAAAAATAAATAAATAAAATAAAATAATTTTTAAAAATCTGTAGATTGCTTTGGGTAGTATAGACATTTTAACAATATTAATTCTAACAATACAAGAATATAGGATATCTTTCCATTTCTTTGTATCATCTTCAATTTCTTTCATCAATGTTTTATAGTTTTCAGAGTATAGGTCTTTCACTTTCTAGGTTAAATTGATTCCTAGGTATTTTGTTCTTTTTGGGGCAACTGCTTTTTGGTTTTGTTTTTTGGTGTTTTTTTTTCTTTGCTCTCGCTTTCCGATAGTTCATTATTAGTGTATAGAAAATTAACAGATTTCTATATATTAATCTTGTATCCTGCAACTTTACTGAATTCATTAATTAGTTCTAATAGTTTTGAGGTGGAGACTTTAGGGTTTTCTATGTATAGTATCATGTCATCTTCAAATAGTGAGTTTTACTTCTTCCCTTCTAATTTGGATGATTTTTATTGATATTTCTTTTTCTTCTCTGATTGTTGCTGTCAGAACTTCCAATACATTGTTAAATAGAAGTGGTGGAGAGTGGGCATCCTTGTCTTGTTCCTTATCTTAGAGGAAATGCTTTCAGCTTTTCACCACTGAGTATGATGTTATTAGCTGTGGGTTTGTCATAAAGAGCCTTTATTATGCTGAGATATGTTCCCTCTATACCAACTATGATGACAGTTTTTTTTATCATGAATGGATATTGAATTCTGTCAAAGGTTTTTTATGCATCTATCGAGATGATTACATGATAGTGATCCTTCCTTTTGTTAAGATGGTGTATATTACATTGATTTGTGAATACTGAACCATCCTTGCATCCCTGGAATAAATACCAGTTGATCATGGTGTATGATCCTTTTTATGTATTGTTGGATTGAGTTTGCTAATATTTTGTTGAGAATTTTTGCATCTATATTTATCAAAGATGTTGGTCAGTAATTTTCTTTTTTTGTAGTGTCTTTGTCTGGTTTTGGTATCAGGGTAATGGTGGCCTCATAGAATGAGTTTGGGAGTGTTGTTATGTCCTCTTAAATTTTTTGGAATAGTTTGAGGATAGGCAGTAGCTCTTCTTATGTTTGGGAGAATTCTCCTTTGAAGCCATCTGGTCCTGGGCTTTTGTTTGCTGGGAGCTTTTTTTATTACAAATTCAATTTCACTACTAGCAATAGGCCTGTTCAAATTGTCTGTCTCTTCTTGATTTATTTTTGGCAAGTTTTATGTTTCTAGAAATTTGTTCATTTCTTCTAGGTTGTCCAATTTGTTGGCATATAACTGTCTATAGTATTCTCTTATGATTTTTTGTATTTCTGTAGTATTGGTTGTTATTTCTCCTCTTTCATCTCTTATGTTGTTCATTTGGGTCCTCTCTCTTTCCTTCTTTTTTTTTCTTTTTCTTTTTTTTTGGCAGTACGCAGGCCTCTCACTGTTGTGGCCTCTCCCATTGCGGAGCACAGGCTCCGGACGCACAGGCTCAGCGGCCATGGCCCATGGGCCCAGCTGCTCCACGGCATGTGGGATCCTCCCGGACCGGGGCACAAATCCGCGTCCCCTGCATCGGCAGGCGGACTCTCAACCACTGCGCCACCGGGGAAGCCCTCTCTTTCCTTCTTGATGAGCCTGGCTAAAGGCTTATCAATTTTGTTTATCATTTCAAAAAACAGGTCTTGGTTTCATCTTTTCTATTTTCTTTTTTTTTTGGTCTATTTATTTCCTCTCTGATCCTTATTATTTCCTTCCTTCTGCTCATTTTGGGCTTTGTTTGTTCTTTTCTTTCTAATTCCTTTAGAACGCTTAAGTTAAGTTGTTTGAGATTTTTCTTGTTTCTTGAGGAAGGCATGTATCCCTATAACGTCCCTTCTAGAACTACTTTTGCTGCATCCCACAGATTGTAGAAAGCTGTGTTTCTATTTTCATTTGTCTCATGGTATTTTCTCATTTCCTCTTTGATTTCCTCATTGTCCCATTGGTTTTTTAGGAGTGTGTTGTTTACTCTCCATGTGTTTGTGCTTTTCCTGGTTTTTTCCTGTAATTGATTTCTAGTTTCATACCACTGTGGTTGGAAAAAATGCTTGATATAATTTCTATCCTCTTAAATTTGTTGAAACTTCCTTTGTGCCCTAGCTTGTGATCTATCCTGGAGAACATTCCATGTGCACTTGAAAAGAATGTGTATTCTGCTCTTTTCCGATGCAATGTCCTTACTATTAAGTCCAACTGGTCTATTAAGTCATTTAAGACCACTGTTGCCTTAATGATTTTCCATCTGATCTGTCCATTGATATACGTGGGGTGTTAAGGTCTCATACTATTATTGTATTATTGTCAGTTTCTCTTTTTATGTCTGTTAATATTTCCTTTATATAGTTAGGTGCTCCTGTATTGGGTACATATATATTAACAAGTATAATATCCTCCTCTTGTATTGATCCCTTTGTCATATAAAATGCCCTTCTTTGTCTTTTTTTATAGCCTTTGTTTTAAAGTCTATTTTGGCTGATATGAGTGTTGCTACCCCTGCTTTCTTGTCATTTTCATTTGCATGAAATATCTTTTTCCATCCCCTCATTTTCAGTCTGTGTGTGTCCTTAGCTCTACAGTGCGTATCTTGTAGACAGCATGTACGTGGGTCTTGTTTCTATATCCAATCAGGTACACTATGTCTTTTGATTGGAGCATTTAGTTCATTCACGTTTAAGGTAATTATTCATATGTATATTCTTATTGTTATTTTGTTAGTTGTTTGGTGTTCTTTTAGGTCTTTTTTGTTCCTTTCTTCTTTTGTTCTCTTGTGATTTGATGACTATATTTAGTGTTATATTTGGATTCCTTTTTATTTTATGTGTGTACATCTATTATAGATTTTTGGTTTGTGGTTACCATGAAGTTTTTATATAGCAATATATAAAATATGCTATAAATATCATATAATATATATGATTGTTTTAAGTTGCCCATCTCTTAATTTCAAATGCATTTTAACAACTCTGCATTTGTACATCTAGTTGTTTTGTGTATCCCTTAAGGCCACTTGGTTTTTTAAGAGTATGTCATCTAATTTCCACATATTACTGAATCTTCCAGTTTTACTTCTGTTACTGATTTCTAGTTTCATTCCACTGTGGTCAGAGAAGATACTTTGTATGATTTCAGTCTTTTTAAATGTACTGAGTTTTGTTTTGTAGCCTAACATATTTTCTATCCTGGAGAATGTTCCATGTGCACTTGAGACAAAATGTGTAGGCTGCTGTTGTTGAGTAGAGTGTTCTATAGATGTCTATTAGGTATCTATTTCCTTATTGGTCTTCTGTCTAGTTGTCAATCCATTAACGAAAGTGATATATTAAAGTCTCTATTACTGTAGAACTGGCTATTATTCCCTTCAGTTCTGCTGGTTTTGCTTCATATATTTTGGGGCTCTGTTGTTACGTGAGTATATGTTTATAATTTTTTATCACATTAATGGATTGACCCATTTATCAACACATAATGTCACTCTAAGTCTCCTGTAACAATTTTTGTCTTTAAGTTTATTTTGGTCTGATATTAGTATAGCCACCCCAGCTCTCTTTTGGTTCCTATTTGCATGTAGTATCTTTTTCCATCCTTCCACTTTCAATCTATTTGTATCACTGGATCTAAAGTGAAGTCTATTGTAGACAGCACATATTTGGATAGTTTTTAATGCATTCTGTCTGTCCCTGCCTTTTTTTAATATATATATTTTCTTTTAATGTATTTTTATTAAATTTGTTACAATACTGCTTCTGTTTTTTATGTTTTGGTTTTGGGCCATGAGGCATGTGGGATCTTAGCTCCCTGATCAGGGATCAAACCCACACCCCCTGCAGTGGAAGGTGAAGTCTTAACCACTGGACCACCAGGGAAGTCCTGTCTCTGCCTTTTAATTGGATATTTTAATCCATATAATTTAAAGTAATTACTAATAAGGAAAGATTTACTTTTGCCATTTGCTGTTTGTTTTCCAGGTCTTATACCTGTTTTCTTCTCAATTCCTCCATCACTATCTTCTTTTGTGATTAACTGATTTTTTTTTAGTGTAACATTTTTATTACCTTCTCATTTTTTCCATATTTTTTTTTGTTTTTTCCTTAGTAGTTACCCTAGGAATTAGTTAATATCTTAACTTTATAACAAGTTTGAATTAATACCAACTTCATATCAATAGTATACAAACCTCTGCTCCTACATAGCCCTGCTGCCTCCTTATATTACTATTGTGACAAATTACATCTCTATGCATGTGTGCCCATTAACACAGACTTTAAATTATTGTTTTAAGCCTTTCCCTTTTAAATCATATAGAAAAACAAAGGAGTTACAAATTAACAATGCAACACTACTGGCTTTTATACTTATATATGTAGCTACCTTTACCTTTCTTCATTTCTTTTTAGAGCCTCAAGGCACTGTCTAATATCCTTTCATTTCAGCCTGGAGGACATCCTTTAGCGTTTCTTATAGGGCAAGTCTACTAATGACAAATTCCTTCAGGTTTTGCTTATCTGGGAATCTTTCAGTCTCCAGTGACACTGTCTGTGGGGGTGTAAAGTGCCTCCCCAGGCCATCTGCTGCCATCAGTCACACTTGAGAGACCAGATTCCCCCTTTGGTCTCTGCTGAAGCCATGTTTGCTGACTAGGAAAGCACCACTCTGGGCTGTCTACTGCTACCACATGAGGAGCAAAATACCAGCCTCTCCAGTAGGTCTCTGCTGACATCAGAGGGGGGAGCATCCATGGTGTTTAGCTGGGGTACAGCAAGTATTGTTAAAAAGGTTTATATCCAGCTTAGCTACCGCCTTCCCAGTGCTTTGGCTGGGGAGTATATTTTTTTGTTTGCATCTGTCAGTGGTTCTGGGTTGCAGGATCCTCCAGTGTCCAGTCCAGGATATATGAAAGATTTGTTAAAACTCAGGGGACTCACTACTATGCTATTCCTCAGGTCCTGAGGCCCTAGTCAGCCTGCTTTCCTCTTTACATCTTTTGAAATCCTCTTTCTGCCATATTATGCCTAGGGTTTTTAATTGTACTTAGCAGTGGGAGAGCAGGGAGAAATTAGTCTAAGCCATCTTGTCCTCAATTGTGTTTTGTGATGTTTCATCTATACTTGCAACAAAATTTTTCTTGGAAAGAGGAATACAACACATAATCAGAAACTTTAAGCACTAAAACGATCTATCTAGTCTAATCTTCTCATTTTCTAGAAGAGATAGTAGGTCCGTCAGATGAATTTGCTTACTTCCCATAAAGCCATAGAGCTTCATTATAGTAAGGCTAAGAATAAGACCACAGACAGACACATTTCTATAATGCTGTACAGCTTTCATTACATTCTTTCATCGTCGCAGATGAAGATAAATCCTGGACCTAGATCTTCTTTCCTTAATCACTGAAACACTCACTAACATACTGTGATTTTCAGCTAATCTTCAGCATGCACTGTAGGACAGAAGAGAGTAACACTTTGGAAGAAAATGAAGATGGCATCTTAGGTGATATATGTTTGTAAATTCTCTTCAAAATAATTACTGAGTTTCTAATACATAAATACATAGAAGACTACCTCTTGATATATACTAAATTTATATTTTGATGAGTGAAAATCAGGATGCCGTATATACCTTGGAAAGCTTACAAATATGCTTCATCTACATAACCAATATATTAAGGTGATTTAGTAACTAATGTACATTACATGAGATCATCTGAATACATTATAGCAAAAGAACTCATGATATGTGATATATGCCCACTGGGTTTTAATTTGATAAAGAAAAAAGTCACAAAGTTTTAGAAGCAGTAACATTTCTATATTGTTTACATTTCAAGAATGTTTCTTGCTGTTTTCTTATAGATATTTGAAAATTGCCAGTGAGATAATACTTCATTTTACTCTTCTAAAAATGGATTTAGTATGCATTTAAAATGGATTCAGTATGCATGTTATACTTTAATCAAATTTACATTTTAAAAACATATTACATAACCCTGTAAGAGACTTACATAATCACTAGTAATGCCAAAAAAGAGAGAGAGCTCTAAAACTCTTTAATTTCTCCCAGGAGAATTTACTATTTTGTATCATCAACTATATTAACTTAAGGAAAACAGTCTTGAAATGAAAAGATACTCATTTACAAGGACAATGTATTCTTTTTTTTAAAAAAAGCATGGAGTATCAAATACTTCAGAACTTCAGGGCCTACAAGCTGCCATTTGAGTTTAAGTGAGCCTCAGTCTTCCCTTGCAAATTAAATGAAGAGAGTATTTTATATCAAGTTGTATCTAAGAAGTCTGGCTTTGAAGTAAAGCAGCATGCCCAGCATATTCCTACTGGATTCAGTATTGCCTTAGAGACCTGATCCTAGCCAGATGGCAAAGTCAGATGACACATTAGCTGAATGGACTATGGATTCCTTTCAAGGCCATCTGTGTTCATGGCTAGTCCTTCACAACAGTACACACAGGACCGGAGGCACACAGTGACTAGTCATTCCAGCAAGACCTTCCCATCATGCCCCCTGACCCTGCTGAAATCAGTTATCACCAGAAGCCCGGGACCCCCAGGCCATTCATTGTGATCGGGGTCCCTGTCCCCACAGGGTCTGGATATATCCTCTAATCAGACTTCGCGTCTCCCACCCTCCCCAGCTTGAGAAAGCCTCCCACCGTGCCCTTTAAGAACTCGGGGTGGAGCATCAACAGATCCCCTATATTCTCAACTTCTTCTTTGAACATTCCTTCCTCTCACCTTAATCCAGTGCTTCTCAATCCTGACTGCACTTCAGAATCACCTGGGGAGCTTCTAAAAACTCCCAGCGCCCAGGCCTCAGTAGGTTGCAAGCTCCCCCAAACGATGCTGGTGTCCGCAAGGGTGAGCGCTGCTGGGCTGAGTGACACCCTGTGCTGTCCCCTCAGCAGCTGCTTCCCAGACAGAACTCTCTCATCAGGGGGCCTTTCCTCTCCCACAGCTCTGGCACCACCGGGACTCAAGTGAGCAGTCTGGCTGCTCTTCACTGCCACCTCCAAACATGAAATCTCTCCTCTAAAATCTCCTAGCTTTCCAAATGGCGGGCAGCTCCTCCAACACACAGGGATCTCTTGTACACCTGTTTCTTTGCATTTGCTTTTTCTCTGGAGTAATGTTCTGAACCCCTCAGCCATTAAAAAGAAAAGTTCTTTTGTTTCTGTAAAACTCATTTCACTGGTAACCTTGGCCCTTGCATGAAGCCCTCTTGGTCTCTCTGAGCTTAGAAGTATTGCTAAAATGCTTCCTCCATAGCACTTTCATCCCACAGTGCTATTGTAGTGCTCACTGCATTGCTCGCGAAGAGGACTTGCCATTATAAAGTGAGAAATCAGGGGTGTAAGTAGGAAAATTTGGAGCACATGAGTCTACAGGGAGCTGCAATTCATCACATGTGGTGCTAATACAAAACTGAAAAGATTATCCTTTGGACCAAAAAAAAATCTTCTCTTTATTAAAGATAATTACACTGAAGCTGTGGCTCTATCACAACTGCTATAAGAAATCTGGCCCGAGATCAACACTATTAAAGGGATTTGGCTATTGAAGTACCACACAGGCCCCGAGCAGAAAACAGACCTACAGGACAAGCACCAACCCTGTGAGTGGCATTTTACTCAGTTCATATGCACACAAACAATGAGCTAATAAGTTTAACTAACTCTCCTTTTAACACTGCTCCATATGAAACAGTTACCTCTAATTGCTTTTTAATCATTTACACTATGAATCAGTCTTTAAAAAAAAAAAAGTGTCACCTCTGGCCTCTAGCCTGAGCCAAAATACTACACCCTGCTCTCTGGCCTGTCCACAGGAAAACGTGGGACCAAAACATTTGATTCTTTATATACTCACTTGGTCCTTCTTGATCTTACCTATATAGCCTGAAAAATAAGATCAGTTTCTTTGAATTTATTCCTTTTCCTAACTCCAGGGCCCCATTTGTATAACTTAATCCAGATGTTCATATCATGGTGGTGCCTGGTCTAAGTAAGGGCCAGTGAGGCTGCATTTTATGCTGAAAACCTAAATCTCACCTCTCACTTGATAAAAGTAGAGACAGACTTTTGGTGTATGTATGTATGTATCTATCTATCTATCTGTATATATATATATATCTTTGTGCACGTATCTGCAAATGTACAAACTCTCTTACATACTTAAAAACTGATGGTGCATTACTGATTGGCCACATAGTTTTTTAAATAGTGTTCCTCTTGGGGGAATAAAATGTTTGCTTTAATATAATCTAGTCTTGCCCGTTTATCAAGTTATATAATATGAAAATGTTAAATCCAAAAACTTTTTATCTTAATCTCTTCTCAAAGCTACTAATAAATACAATGATTTTAATTATACCAGGCTTCCTGGTTTCTCCCCTAAGTACTACAGTTTAAGCCCTACAAAAGAAGTCTCTGTAGTTAAGTATATATATATTTTTTTCCAAAGTCACCTTGATTGTCCATATATACCAAGAAACAGTCAAAAAATTTTAACATAGCAAAAGAATAACTCAGAGTATTTAAGTTCTCTATAATAAAATTTGTTACTTTTCTGTGCCTTCTTCCTCTCTCATGAGGAAGCAACGAAGAAAACACAACAAACCGAAAACACAACAATTTGAAATCCCAAGCTACTGTGTGGTAAACTTTCTTTTTCATTTTCATCTCTTCCAGGGAAACCTATTGGCATAAGATATAAAAATTTAACTTTAATCACATAATATACAGATGAGGTGACAGATTAAAGGTGTTTGGAAATGTTCTTACCAATACCTTAAGGCTGGTGTATAATCATGTGTCCTAACTGCTACGCCCTCAGGAAATTAACAGTATTTTATAAATAAAGGGATGAATGGTCACAAGCTAGAAAGCTGCCAGCTTTAACAAAATTGACCAGGTTGGGGCTTCCCTGGGGGCGCAGTGGTTGAGAGTCTGCCTGCCGATGCAGGGGACACGGGTTCGTGCCCCGGTCTGGGAAGATCCCACATGCCGCGGAGCAGCTGGGCCCGTGAGCCATGGCCGCTGAGCCTGCACGTCCGGAGCCTGTGCTCCGCAGCGGGAGAGGCCACAGCAGTGAGAGGCCTGCGTACCGCAAAAAAAAAAAAAAAAAAATTGACCAGGTTGCTTTACTGTAGGACTTCAAAGCCCTTAATGAGCTGGCGAGCACTGCAAATCTCCCAGAGCAGGTACAGAGGCAGCAAATCTGTCTTACCACACAGCCCTATTAATATCTCCCAGGAGAATGCTTCATCAAAGTAGTTTGGGAAAGACTGAAACATATAGGTGCCCCATACAGATGGTTAGGTGACTTTCTCCTGGGGCCAACAGTAGGGATTTGACATGGCACAAAGACTAAACGCCACCATGTGTGGATCAGCCAGGACTTCCTCTGTTGACCGTGTGTGTCCCACGTACAGTGGGCGGGGGGGGAGTGTAGGGGAGCGAAGTGGTGGAGGGCTCTTCTGCCTGCTTTTCGTACACACCTGTTTCTATAGTCTAAAAACTCCATAGTTAGGCAGCTGAGCTGGAAGCTTGGGCTGAGCGCTAGGCGCACTGTTTACGCTGTGATGGGAAATCTGATAGACAAACAAGCAGCCTCTTTCGTTAACAGTGACTTCAGAATTCCCAGGCCCCCACCAGCTCCTCAGTCACCAAGCCCCAGAGCAGGCAGGAAGCCCACCTAGAGCAGCTCAGATGAGGACTGCTGATAGCGGCAGCACGGTTCACAACCAGGAACTAACTACTGTCACTTGTGCAGCAGGAGAAACATAAGGAGGTTGGTCACAAAAGCCCTTTCAGACAAGTGTTCCAAGCATTCATCCAGGTGGCTCCCAAGTCCTGGTCTGAAACCAGCAGCTGGTAGATAAGCACCTCCGGAATGCCCACTAATGTTGTTGTGACAGGCTTGCTGTTGGTGTAAATCAGGAGCATCAGCTCATCTAGGTCCTCCTGGGGGACGTGGTGAATGCCTCAATTGCCAGCGCAATGGAGCCCTGTCTTCCTGTACACACGGATACTTTGACTCAAACAATGGGAAGGGGGAGGAACCTTCAGGAGATGGACCCTGGCTCTACTGTTTACTAGCTATGTCACCTTGGGTAACTTGCTTAACCCCTGTATGCTTCAACTTCCTCATCTGTTTTTCTTTGTTTTTTTTTTTAAGGTTAATATTTATACCTACTTCATAGGGTTTTTGTGAAGATTAAATAATGCACTGAAAGCACTTAGCACAAATGTGTGCTCTATTATAGATGCTCAATAAACACAGCTAATGATTTACATGAGTAGAAATCACAGCCAAGGAAGGGCAAGGATAGAACTAAAGCTTGGCAGTAGTAAATAGCAGGGACTCAATAAACACTTGTTGACTGGTTAATTAATCTCTCGTAAAGCTAATGCTGAAATACTGAAAAAACGGTTCTCACTTATTTATATGTGGGTCAGGAGGAAGAGGGCTTTTAATTACCCTTCAAACTGAAGAAGGAAGCCCATGTCTCATGGTATTTGCATCTCGAGGTTGAGTGGACACTAAAGACCATCTAATTCTCTAAAAGAAGGACAAGCCAATGTTTAAAGTGGTTTCAGTGACTCAGCGAGTCCTGAGATGCACCATATGGAAACATATGCTCTGAACTACCCAGAGCAATGAGGTAGAAACTGGGTCTGTTTATAGAGAAATTTCTCAACATTTCCTGCCCAAAGTCAGAGAGGGTCTTTAAAGATAGCTTCTTCAGCAGCAATTAATGAAAGGAAGGATCTGTAGCACTCTTTACCACACTCCACGGATTTGCTGTTTGCTTCTCATTTTCAACTCTACAAAGAGTGTTCATGTATAAGGCCATAGTAGCACATGTCAATAAGGCAGAATTCATTCACAGGTGAAACAGATTGGGGTGATACAGTCTCCCAATGCTGCTGATTCAGCTTTTCATCCCAAAGGAAAATACCATCCTAAAAAAAGCACTGTGGGGCTTCCCTGGTGGCGCAGTGGTTGAGAGTCCGCCTGCCGATGCAGGGGACGTGCGTTCGTGCCCCGGTCTGGGAAGATCCCACATGCCGCGGAGCGGCTGGGCCCGTGAGCCATGGCCGCTGAGCCTGCGCGTCCGGAGCCTGTGCTCCGCAACGGGAGACGCCACAACAGTGAGAGGCCCACGTACAGCAACAAAAAAAAAAAAAAAAAAAAAAAAAAAAAAAAAAAAAAAAAAAAAAAAAAAAAAGCACTGTGGGTGCACTAACTCCATGCTGAGGACCATTTATTTTTAGTTTATGCAGAATTAACACAGCTCCTAAAACACTGAGGAAAATATAGGCACTCAGACTGCACATACTACACAGAAAAGCCATGTTCCCCAGCACCAATCGGAGAGGCACCCCTTCTGCTCCTTTCTCTGTAATGAAAACCACATGCAACCCTCAAAAGCCAAGACTGAACTGTTTCACACATTTGCTTGGTTGCTTATTGAGGAAACTGTCCCTTTTCCACATGAGGCTGGGGGCTGGCTGGATAGGAAGAAATTCAACCCCACTCTGCTCTCCCGCTCCAGTCCAGACATCATCTTGGGAACCTGACCAGCCAGTTCTGTGGTGATCGATCAACCCTCGCAAAGGAACCACAGTGGGAGGACAACTGCCTACTGACAGTTCTCAGAAATCAACATCATCTCCTACCTGCGATGGACAAGGTCTCGGAGGAAGCGCAGGCGGTGGAGGTAACAATCCTGACTTAGAAGCTGAAAAGAAAAATACACACTGTTAAGGACCACCGAAAACAACACACAGCACTCTTCCGCTTGTTAACTGGAAAGAGCTATCGCATTTAACAAGTTTAAATTTTTTAAATCTATCTGAGGTTTTTTTTTTTTTCTTAAAAAAAAAAGAGTACATGGGGCTTCCCTGGTGGCACAGTGGTTGAGAGTCTGCCTGCTGATGCAGGGGACACGGGTTCGTGTCCTGGTCCGGGAAGATCCCACATGCCACGGAGCGGCTGGGCCCGTGAGCCATGGCCGCTGAGCCTGCGCGTCTGGAGCCTGTGCTCTGCAACGGGAGAGGCCACAACAGCGAGAGGCCCGCGTACCGCAAAAAATAAAAAAAAAGAGTACAGGCTATTTCCAATCCCTTCTTCATTTTCCTCCTATCCAAAATCCAAATATTTATATAGGCTGTTGTGATTAAGACAGTGTAAAACAGTACGGAAATGACACCCTTTGATCAAAAGACTGGAACCCAGCACGGGAAGGACAGTCAATCCCCAATTAATCTGATGTTAATTATTTAGTTTCAAATACTCTAGGCCCTTTGGCTCCTCTCCTATTTCTCCCAAGCTCTCAGCCATTACACTGCTCATTAGCTTGAGTTGGGAGCCAGAAATCCAGAATCCCAACAAGGCAGCACTGCTGCCCTGTAAGTGAGTGGGTCTGATAGCAGTAGGAGAGGCTGAAAATGATGGACTAAAATGATATTTAGGGATTCTTCAAAGATCTCAATTTCCTTTTCGCCCTCTGATCCTTATTATCAGGGATAATTAAATCTGTTTCTAAAATAATCTGGTCCCATCTGAAGCATCTTCTGAAAGAAAGTTTCATTCTAACTTTTAAAAAAATTTTTGTGAGAGACAGAGAAAGCTGGAGTTAAGCCAAGAATGTCTGAGTTGTAATTTTACAATGAAAACAAACATCTGCTATCGAATTATAAATAAGGCTCATGATCACACGCAAGAAATAAGTTTATCATCACACACTGGCCAAGTTACACCACATCCCTTACAAACTCCTTAGAAAAGCACACCGTGCTCTATATAACTATATGCAGTTTATCTCCAAATCTGTAATATGTGGGCTAATATTTGGACAACTTTCTATGCCTTAAAAATAAATCATACCCTTTCTCCTGCTGCCAGGATAGGAGCTCAGCTCTGCGTTTCCTAGGCGGATTGGGATTCCACTGGCCATGTAGATCTTGGGCTGCGGTTCACCGCACACCCACTACACTCCAGGCGCCCAGGCGGGGCTCCTTAAACGATCCACCATGTGGCTGACATGGTCTTGGTGCTCCAGCCTGCTGTGAGGCTTGAGGCTCCAAGGTAGGAGAGCCGAGTTCAGGACACTGGTCCACCAGACCTCCCAGCCCCATGTAATATCAATCAGCAAGAGCTCTCCCAGAGATCTTTGTCTCAACGCTAAGACCCAGCTCCACCCAATGGCCAGCAAGCTCCACTGCTGGATGCCCCATGCCAAACAACTAGCAAGACAGGAACACAACCCCACCCATTAGCAGAGAGGCTGCCTAAAATCGTACTAAGTTCACAGACACCCCAAAACACACCACCAGATGCAGCCCTGCCCAACAGAAAGGCAAGATCCAGCCCCACCCACCAGAACACATGCACTAGTCTCCTCCACCAGGAAGCCTACACAACCCACAGAAGCAACTTCAACCACTGGGGGCAGACACCAAAAACAATAGGAACTACGAACGTGCAGCCTGCGAAAAGGAGACCCCAAACACAGAAAGTTAAGCAAAATGAGAAGTCAGAGAAACACACAGCAGATGAAGGGGCAAGGTAAATACCCATCAGACCAAACAAATGAACAGGAAATAGGCAGTCTACCTGACAAAGAATTCAGAGCAATGATAGTAAAGATGATCCAAAATCTGGGAAACAAAATGAAGAAAATACAAGAAACATTTAACAAGGACCTAGAAGAACTAAAGAGCAAACAAACACTGATGAACAACACAATAAATGAAATTAAAAATTCTCTAGAAGGAATCAAAAGCAGAATAACTGAGGCAGAAGAACGGATAAGTGACCTGGAAGATAAAATAGTGGAAAAAACTACCACAGAGCAGAATAAAGAAAAAAGGATGAAAAGAATTGAGGAGAGTCTCAGAGACCTGTGGGGCAACATTAAACGCACCAACGTTCGAATTATAGGGGTCCCAGAATAAGAAGAGAAAAGGAAAGGGACTGAGAAAATATTTGAAGAGATTATACTTGAAAACATCCCTAATATGGGAAAGGAAATGGCCAATCAAATCCAGGAAGCACAGAGAGTCCCATACAGGATAAATTCAAGAGGAAACATGCCAGCAAACATATTAATCAAACGATCAAAAATTAAATACATGGGCTCCCCAGGTGGCACAGTGGTTAAGAATCTGCCTGCCAATGCAAGGAACACGGGTCCAAGCCCTAGCCCAGGAAGATCCCACATGCCGCGGAGCAAATAAGCCCATGCACAACTACTGAAGACTGTGTACGTAGAGCCCGTGCTCTGCAAAAAGAGAAGCCACGACAATGAGAATTCCATGCACCGCAAAGAAGAGTAGCCCCCGCTCACCACAACTAGAGGAAGCCCACAAACAGCAACGAGGACCCAACAGAGCCAAAAATAAATAAGCAAATACATTTATTTTTATTAATTAAGTACAAAGAAAAAATATTAAAAACAGCAAGGGAAAAACAACAAATAAAATACAAGGGACTCCCCTTAAGGTTAACAGCTGATCTTTCATCAGAAACTCTGCAAGCCAGGAGGGAGTGGCAGGACATATTTAAAGTGATGAAAGGGAAAAACCTACAACCAAGATTACTCTACCCAGCAAGGATCTCATACAGATTCCATGGAGACATTAAAACCTTTACAGACAAGCAAAAGCTAAGAGAATTCAGCACCACCAAACCAGCTATACAACAAATGCTAAAGGAACTTCTCTAGGCAGGAAACACAAGAGAAGGAAAAGACCTACAATAACAAACCCAAAACAATTAAGAAAATCGTAATAGGAACATACATATCGATAATCACCTTAAATGTAAATGGATTCAATGCTCCAACCAAAAGACACAGACTGGCTGAATGGATACAAAAACAAGACCTGTATATATGTTGTCTACAAGAGACCCACTTCAGACCTAGGGACACATACAGACTGAAAGTGAGGGAATGGAAAAAGATATTCCATGCAAATGGAAAACAAAAGAAACCTGGAGTAGCAATACTCATATCAGACAAAATACACTTTAAAATAAAGACTATTACAAGAGACAAAGAAGGACACTACATAATGATCAAGAGATCAATCCAAGAAGAAGATATAACAACTGTAAATATTTATGCACCCAACATAGGAGCACCTCAATACACAAAGCAAATGCTAACAGCCATAAACGGGGAAATTGACAGTAACACAATCATAGTAGGGGACTTTAACACCCCACTTTCACCAATGGACAGATCATGCAAAATGAAAATAAATAAGGAAACACAAGCTTTAAATGACACAATAGACAACATAGATTTAATTGATATTTATAGGACATTCCATCCAAAAACAACAGACTACACTTTCAAGTGCTCATGGAACATTCTCCATGATAGATCACATCTTGGGTCACAAATCAAGCCTTGGTAAATTTAAGAAAATTGAAATCCTATCAAATATCTTTTCAGACCACAATGCTATGAGACTAGATATCAATTACAGGAAAAAATCTGTAAAAAACACAAACACATGGACGCTAAATAACACACTACTAAATAACCAAGAGATCACTGAAGAAATTAAAGAGGAAATCAAAAAAACCTACAAAAAATGACAGTGATAACATGATGACCCAAAACCTATGGGATGCAACAAAAGCAGTTCTAAAGGGAAGTTTAGAGTAATACAAGCCTACCTCAAGAAACAAGAAACATCTCAAATAAACAACCTAACCGTACACCTAAAGCAATTAGAGAAAGAAGAACAAAAAAACCCCAAAGTTAGCAGAAGGAAAGAAATCATAAAGATCAGATCAGAAATAAATGAAAAAGAAATGAAGAAAACAGCAAAGATCAATAAAACTAAAAGCTGGTTCTTTGAGAACATAAAATTCATAAACCATGAGCCAAATTCATCAAGACAAAAAGGGAGAAGACTCAAATCAACAGAGTTAGAAATGAAAAAGGAGAAGTAACAACTGACACTGCAAAAATACAAAGGATCATGAGAGATTACTACAAGCAACAATATGCCAATAAAAAGGACAACGAGGAAGAAATGGACAACTTCTTAGAAAAGCACAATCTTCCGAGACTGAACCAGGAAGAAAGAGGAAATATAAACAGACTAATCACAATCACTGAAGTTGAAACTGTGAGTAAAAATCTTCCAGCAAACAAAAGCCCAGGACCAGACGGCTTCACAGGCAAATTCTATCAAACATTTAGAGAAGAGCTCACACCTATCCTTCTCAAACTCTTCCAAAATATAACAGAGGGAGGAAAAATCCCA
Organism: Hyperoodon ampullatus; assembly: GCF_949752795.1. Classification (NCBI taxonomy): domain Eukaryota; kingdom Metazoa; phylum Chordata; class Mammalia; order Artiodactyla; family Ziphiidae; genus Hyperoodon; species Hyperoodon ampullatus. Next base: position 15,348,616 of record NC_136913.1, on the reverse strand, counting down.
AACTCATTCTATGAGGCCACCATCACCCTGGTACCAAAACCAGACAAAGATGTCACAAAGAAAGAAAACTACAGGCCAAAACCACTGATGAACATAGATGCAAAAATCCTCAACAAAATACTAGCAAACAGAATCCAACAGCACATTAAAATGATCATACACCATGATCAAGTGGGGTTTATCCCAGGAATGCAAGGATTTTTCAATATACGCAAATCAATCAATAATATACCATATTAACAAATTGAAGGATAAAAACCATATGATCATCTCAGTAGATGCAGAAAAAACTTTTGACAAAATTCAACACCCATTTACGATAAAAATGCTCCAGAAAGTAGGCATAGAGGGAACCTACCTCAACATAATAAAGGCCAGGGCTTCCCTGGTGGCGCAGTGGTTGAGAGTCCGCCTGCCGATCCGGGGGACATGGGTTCGTGCCCCGGTCCGGGAAGATCCCACATTCCACGGAGCAGCTGGGCCCGTGAGCCACAGCCGCTGAGCCTGTGCATCCAGAGCCTGTGCTCCGCAACAGGAAGGGCCACAACAGTGAGAGGCCCACATACCGCAAAAAAATAAAAAATAAAACATAAAGGCCATATATGACAAACCCACAGCCAACAAAATTCTCAATGGTGAGAAGCTGAAACCATTTCCACTAAGATCAGGAACAAGACAAGGTTGCCCACTGTCACCACTATTATTCAACATACTTTTGGAAGTTTTAGCCACAGCAGTCAGAGAAGAAAAAGAAATAAAAGGAATCCAAATCGGAAAAGAAGAAGTAAAACTGTCACTGTTTGCAGATGGCATGACACACATAAAGAATCCTAAAGATGCTACCAGAAAACTACTAGAGCTAATCAATGGATCTGTTAAAGTCACAGGATACAAAATTAATACACAGAAATCACTTTCATTCCGATACACTAATGATGAAAAATCTGAAAGAGAAATTAAGGAAACACACCGTTTACCAGTGCAACAAAAAGAATAAAATACCTAGGAATAAGTCTACCTAAGGAGACAAAAGATCCGTATGCAGAAAACTATAAGACACTGATGAAAAGACATTAAAGACGATACAAACAGATGGAGAGATACACCATGTTCTCGCATTGGAAGAATCAACATTGTGAAAATGACTATACTACCCAAAGCAATCTACAGATTCAATGCAGTCCCTATCAAACTACCAGTGGCATTTTTCACAGAACTAGAACAAAAAATTTCACAATTTGTATGGAAACACAAAAGACCCTGAATAGTCAAAGCAGTCTTGAGAAAGAAAAACGGAGCTGGAGGAATCAGGCTCCCAGACTTCAGACTATACTACAAAGCTACAGTAATCAAGACAGTAGGGTACTGGCACAAAAACAGAAATATAGATCAGTGGAACAGGATAGAAAGCCCAGAGATAAACCCACGCACACATGGCCACCTTATCTTTGATAAATGAGGCAAGAATATACAGTGGAGAAAAGACAGCCTCTTCAATAAGTGCTGCTGGGAAAACTGGACAGCTATATGTAGAAGAATGAAATTAGAACACTTCCTAACACCATACACAAAAATAAACTCAAAATGGATTAAAGACCTAAATGTAAGCCCAGACACTATAAAACTCTTAGAGGAAAACATAGGCAGAACACTCTATGACATAAATCACAGCAAGGTCCTTTTTGACTCACCTCCTAGAGAAATGGAAATAAAAACAAAAATAAACAAATGGGGCCTAATGAAAGTTAAAAGCTTTTGCACAGCAAAGGAAACCATAAACAAGATGAAAAGACAACCCTCAGAATAGAAGAAAATATATGCAAACGAACCAACTGACAAAGGATTAATCTCCAAAATATACAAGCAGCTCATGCAGCTCAATATCAAAAAAACAAACAACCCAATCCAAAAATGGGCAGAAGACCTAAATAGACATTTCTCCAAAGAAGATATACAGATTGCCAACAAACACATGAAAGGATTCTCGACATCAATAATTATTAGAGAAATGTAAATCAACTACAATGAGGTATCACCTCACACCGGTGAGAATGGCCATCATCAAAAAATCTACAAACAATAAAGTGCTGGAGAGGGTGTGGAGAAAGGGGAACCCTCTTGCACTGTTGGTGGGAATGTAAATTGATACAGCCACTATGGAAAACAGTATGGAGATTCCTTAAAAAACTAAAAATAAGGGACTTCCCTGGTGGCACTGTGGTTAAGAATCTGCCTGCCAATGCAGGGGACACAAGTTCAAGCCCTGGTCAGGAAGATCCCACATGCCACGGAGCAACTAAGCCCATGTGCCACAACTAGTGAGCCTGTGCTCTAGAGCCCATGAGCCACAGCTACTGAGCCCACGCGCCACAGTACTAAAGGCCATGCACCTAGAGCCCGTGCTCTGCAACGAGAAGCTACTGCACTGAGAAGCCCGTGCACCACAACTAAGAGTAGCCTCCGCTCACTGCAACTAGAGAAAGCCCACGCACAGCAACGAAGACCCCATGCAGCCAAAAATAAATTAATTAATTAAAAAACAAAACAAACAAAAAACACTGAAAATAGAACTACCATATGATCCAGCAATCCCACTACTGGGCATATACCCTGAGAAAACCATAATTCAAAAAGAGTCATGTACCACAATGTTCACTGCAGCTCTATTTACAATAGCCAGGACATGGAAGCAACCTAAGCGTCCATCGACAGACGAATGGATAAAGAAGATGTGGCACATATATACAATGGAATATTACTCAGCCATAAAAAGAAATGAAATTGAGTTATTTGTAGTGAGGTGGATGGACCTAGAGTCTGTCATACAGAGTGAAGTAAGTCAGAAAGAGAAAAACAAATACCATATGCTAACACATATATATGGAATCTAAAAAAACAAAAAGGTTCTGAAGAACCTAGGGGCAGGACAGGAATAAAGATGCAGACATAGGGGATGGACTTGAGGACACAGGGAGGGGGAAGGGTAAGCTGGGACAAAGTGAGAGAGTGGCATGGACATATATACACTACCAAATGTAAAACTTATAGCTAGTGGCAAGCAGCTGCATCACACAGGGAGATCAGCTCAGTGCTCTGTGACCACCTAGAGGGGTGGGATAGGGAGGGTGGGAGGGAGATGCAAGAGGGAGGGATAGGGATATATGTATACATATAGCTGATTGCTATACAGCAGAAACTAACACAGCATTGTAAAGCAATTATTCTCCAATAAAGATGTTAAGAAAATAATTATTCAGATTTAAAAAAATAAAATAAATCTTAGCAATGTGCCAAGAACATAAACATTTTTACATATCACTTTTGATTTGACCCAGCTAGATCAGACAAGCTAGAAGGTGGAGTTCGGGGCTTTCCACAAAGGTAACTCAGGAATTTCATAGAGATTTTCCTCCTGAGCCAGTGCATGGATGTGGTACAACCATGTGGGCCCATCAGTGATTTCTCTCAATCTGTCTTTCATTAACATTTATGAAACACATCAGTGAGTCAAAACTCCAGAGGTGGTGAGACCTTGAACAGCCTTCGGTAACAAAGCATGTAGCAACAGAGAATGACAAAAGCCTCAGGAATTATCCACCTCAGGGCCCCCACTCTATAGGTCCTCATGGATTGGGCCTTTAAATTACGGGTTACTTTAAAAGTAAAATGAAAAAACCAACAAAACACAAAATTTATGCTTGCTTTTAAAGGAGAGGTCTTGCACCAGAATGAAGTGTATGTTAAAACAACCCTTCAGGGGCTTCCCTGGTGGCGCAGTGGCTGAGAGTCCGCCTGCCGATGCAGGGGACACGGGTTCGTGCCCCGGTCCGGGAAGATCCCACATGCCGCGGAGCGGCTGGGCCTGTGAGCCATGGCCGCTGAGCCTGCGCGTCCGGAGCCTGTGCTCCGCAACGGGAGAGACCACAACAGTGAGAGGCCCGCGTACCGCAAAAAAAAAAAAAAAAAAAAAAAAAAAAAAACCTTCATTAACAAAAGAGGACTAAGAAGCAATAAGCCATTTAATTAAATAACTTCTGATTCCAGCCAAGATGGAGTAACAGAGGCCACATTCACCCTCCCCTTTTTAACAGCCAGAAACAAACATATAGATGTTTTTTATATAAAACAAACAGTTCTCAAGACACCAGAAAATCAGGCAACAAGACAGTGATCCCTGAGAGACAGGAAACAAACCAGGTGAGCTCTGTGACTCACTGTCCCTGCTGACAGCCCTGCAAGTTACTAGAAACAGAACCTGCCTCCAGATTCACGTCTGATTAATTTAATTTTTACTATTATTTTTGAAACAAATGCGCTATTTTTGTAAAAGATGATGTAAGGGTATGTTGTGAATATACGTTGGGATAAAATTACATCATAAATATTAACAGCAGTTTTCTTTCCTCTTTTCAGTACCTTTATCTATTTCTTCCTTACCTGGCTACAACACCTACTATAGAGTCAAATAATGGTGACATGAGCATTCTTGTCTTCTCTTGATCTCAAAGCTAAGGCTTTCGCTATTTCACCATTAAGTATGGCATTTGCTGTAGGTTTGTTGTAGATACCCCTTAATGGATTACAAAAATTCCCACTTATTTTGAGACTTTTTTTCATGATAATTCATTGTCAAATTTTAACCAAAGCCACATCTCCATCTGTTGAGGTGATGGTATGATTTTTTTCCTTATGATTTATTAATATGGTAAATTACACTATGAATTTCTTAATATTAAAACACTCTTGCAGACCTAGGATAATCCCAACTTGGTCAGGTTTTTTCTTTCTGCTAGATTTAGTTGGCTAATACTTTGTTTAGGATTTTTGCAACTATATTCATGAGTTCGACTGACAAGTCAGTTTCCTTTCTCATATGGTCCTCTGATATGCTTGATTCAGCTGGAGAGTGTTCCCCCTGTCTATGCTCTGGAATAGGTTGTATGAGATCGAAAATTGTTGTTGTTGTTGAATGTGAGGTAAAACATGACAGCAGAGCCATCCGGGCCTCAGTTTTCTTTGAAACGAGACTTTTAATGATTTCACTTCTTTAACTGTTATAGGATTATTCGGACTTTCTAATTCTTAAGTCAGTTTTGATAAATGATATTTTTCTAGACATTTATTCATTTTCTCTAATAAATTTTCATATTAACTGCCATAAAGGTGTTCAAACCCCCCTTATCATCTTAATTTCTGCATATGTAATTTTCTTTTTCCATTCCTAATACCGTTTGTGTCATCACTCTAGTTTTCCTTCATCAATCTCACCTGACATTTGTCAAGTTTTAGTACTCTTTTCAGAAAGCCAACTTTTAACTTTTCTGAGCCTCTAAATTATATGCTTGTCTTCTGTTCAATTCGTGTCTGCTCATCTCCTTCCATTTACTTTCTTTGGGCTTATCCTATTGTTCTTTTTCTAGCTTAAATTGGTTGCTTGGCTCATTAACTTCCAGCTTTTCTTCTTTTCTAACATAAACATTTAGGGTTATAAACTTTCTTCCAAGTATCTCTTTAATATACTCCCATAGGTTTTGATATGTGATACCATTCAGTTTTTAAATTTTCCTGATTTCCATTACAATTTCTTTTATGATAATACCTTGTGTCTGAAGTTCATCCTTTAGAATTTCCTTTATTGAGAGCCTGTTAGTAGCAAGCTTAGTCATTTTAACTAAAAACTCTTTATTTGGCCCTCATTCTTGAAAGGTGATTTCACTGAGTACAGAATTCTAGACTGATAGCTATTTTCTCCCAGCACGTTGAAAATAACATTTCACTGTCTTCTGGCTTCCATTATTGCTGTTGAAAAGTCAGATGTCAATAGAATCATTGTTTTTTGGTAGGTGGTCTGTCTTCTCTCTGGTTGCTTTTAATTTCTATTCTTTGTTTTTGGTACCCTGCAGTACCAATCTTACCTTGCATCTGCATGTGTATTTCTTCACCTACTTTTTCTTTCATAAGCTGCTAAGCGTTGTCAGAATTTCTGAACCATGTGGCATCCCGTTAACTTTGGGAAACTGTGATTCCTCAAATAGTCTTTCCACCATTTTCTCTCACCTCTCCTTCTGAAGCTCTTTGTCTAACCGTGAGGTATCCTGGATAATTTTCTATTATCTGCTGTCCAATTAACCAGTTCCCTCTTCAACTATACTTAATGTCCTGTTAAGCCAGTCTTTCATTTTATTTCAATTACTAAATTTTTCATTTCTAGGAGTTCTATTTGGTCTTTTTTCAAAATGGCTTTTTCATTTTTATAATTGATTGGCTACTTACTCATTTGCTTCATCTGCTTTTCTTTCAATATACTAAACATATTACCTAACAGTCTGTGTCTGATAATTCCAAAATCTGAGGGGTTTGTATTTCCTACTGTTTTGTTGCTTCTGTGGGCTCTCTCTCATTGTGTTCCACTTCCTAGAGTGCTTGGCAACCTTTAACTCTGAATGCAACCTTTAATTCTAAATGTTACCTACAGGAATACTTCGGGGCCTAAGAGGAAGTGGGTTCTTCTTCTATTACTTCTGCCAGAAACCTAAAGGCACTATCAACCCGGGACCACTTTAAACTAAAATCTTGGTTTGATAATGTGTAGGATTCCTAGTTTCTGCTGTCCTGATATTTTGTTAAATGTCCTATAAATACGACTTTTGAGTAAATATAGTAGTTTGAATGTTTGCAACTAATCTCACTCTTACCTCATCAACAGAACAGTGATGAGGACTGTTAAAATTTTCTTGTTTAAATTGTTTAAATTTGGAATTGGGAAAAAGGATGAGTGACTGATAGCTGAATGAGCAGTAGAGAAGGCAGAGAGTAACCAATTTGGACCAGAGAAGCCCCCAGTTCTCAAGAACTGGTGACACCAAACTCTTCAAGAAGTAGGGGTAAAATGAGGAAAGTAATGAAAAGTAAAGAAAGTTAACTGATAGGGGATCCTATGTCCCACCCTTCAGGAGAAGGGTGTACCTCGGCAAAACCCTTGAAGATCTGGTTCCAGCTACACCTCATGCTGTTTTGGGCCTCAGGATCCCTGCTCCTGTGGTCCCTTCTGCCTCTAATTCACCTGGATAACTCAGAATATAGTAAGTGACCAACAAATATTTATTTGAACTAACATAAGAAAGAACTATACTATTATGCTCCATTCCTACATTTTTAAAAAGCTGATTGAAGGAGTTCAGGAGCAGTTAGATTCTGAGATTTTTCTCACACATTCTGCACAGTTTCAGCCTTTCTCCCACTCCAGAAAAATGCTAGAAATATTTTCTTCTCCAGGGAGGACACAAGGCCCAGATGAAGGCACAGGGGCCACACTGAAAACAGTAAATGTAGGACTCTGGATGCTGAGACACTTCCAGCCCTCTCCCTATCTGCTCCCAGACTATTTTACCCAGAGACTAGAAGACTGTGCTCCAGGGAATTGGACCAGCCAAGATGGAAGATCTAGATATCAACATCAAGAGATCTCCAAGAAGATGGTCCAGCCAGATCATTCTACCATGAAGCCCACACATGGCAAGCCCCGTCCATTTACTCATGAATTCCAATCAGCTTTTTAGCCCCCATTCTTAAATATAAGCAGGTGATGAACTACCACCAGATATCTGCAGAAAATTTTCTAACCTAAGACAGAGCAATAAAAATAGAAAACAACTGGCCTCAAAGAAATAGATTAGATCTATACAAGGAAAAAAAATTTTAATGTTATTAATATCATCAGAATGATTATTCGGTTTAATCCAGAAATATTTAGACATTTACTATGTCCCAGGCACTGTTTAAGGTGCTGGGAAAATATCAGTGGGAAAAAAATAAACAGAAAAAAAAGCCTTAGCCTCATGAAGCTTATATTTCATTGATAAGACAGATAATGGGGTAGGAGTGAGGGATGAAATTTTTAATACAGTCAACAGGGAAAGCCTCAATAAGAGATAAAAAATGTTATCTGCAAAGATGAAATAATAGGATGTTACTGAAAATAGAATATTCAAAAAATTAAAAAGAGAGCTTGGAAATTAAAAACATGACAGCAGAAGAGGAAAAGCTTAATAGAAAGGTTCAAAGTCTAAGGAAATCTCAGAGAGAGTAGGGAAATATCCAAACAAAAGTTCCACAAAAAGAAATAGAGAAAATAGTAATAAATCGATTAACTAGTTCAAGAAAATTTCCCAGAAATGAAGAATATGAGTTTCTAAATTAAAAGAGCTCACAGAAGGACTTCTCAGGTGGCGCAGTTAAGAACCTGTCTGCCAATGCAGGGGACATGGGTTCAAGCCCTGGTCCGGGAAGATCCCACATGCTGCAGAGCACCTAAGCCCGTGCGCCACAACTACTGAGCCTGTGCTCTAGAGCCCGTGAGCCACAACTACTGAGCCTGTGGGCCACAACTACTGAAGCCCACACACCTGGGCCCCATGCTCCGCAACAAGAGAAGCCACCGCAATGAGAAGCCCACGCACCACAACGAAGAGTAGCCCCTGCTCGCCACAACTAGAGAAAGCCCGTGCACAGCAACGAAGACCAAATGCAGTCAAAAATAAATAAATTAATTTTTTTAAAAAAGTCACTGTTTTTGAAAAAATAAAATAAAATAAAAGAGCCCACTGAATACCCAGGATGGTGGAAGAAAACAGACCCATGGCACGGCACATCAACATGAAATTTCAAAAAACTGGAGTTAGAAGATTCTACTATTTTCCACCAGGGGGTGGGAGAGGAGGGAAGCCTACATACAAAGGATCAGATGTCCAAATGGTTTTAGATTTCTTATTATACCACTGGAAGCTAGAATTCATTGGAGCAATACCATCAAAATTCTGAAGAAATCTGATTTCCAACCTATGATTATATACCCGAACTAGCAGCCTGCATGATGGTTCAATTAAAGATATTTTTAGACATTCAAGGTCTCAAATTGAGCACCATGTACCCTTTCCAAGAAAGCTACTCAAGGATGTGCTCTACCAAGACAAGAGTAAACCAAGAAAGAGTAAGACATGAGGTACAGGATAAAGGAGATCCAACATGGGAGAAATAGAAAGGGGATCCTTGGATGACAGTAGAGGAGAAGCCATGATGAAAACTACATACCAGGCATAGAACACAATCATTTTAGATTTCCTCAAAAAGATGAAACTAATACCTGATGTTTCAGAATTTCATAAGAGTAACCTTAGAAAACTGAGGGAGTCTACAGTTGATTCAGGGGCAAGTACACTAAAAAGAAACAAGATGATTATTCACTCCAAAGCAAACAAAAATCTGTGCAGTAGGAAAAGTGAAAATTTTTCTATATGACTACATAGCCATAGTAATAATATAAACACTTAATATTAATCTAACCAAAATGATAATAATACTATATTGGTGGGGTGGAAGAGGGGAAAGGTGACAGGGGAGGGAAGACAGTAAATGATGACTAAAATTGTAAAGTCAACAAGAGGTTATACAAATATCTTATTTTGAAATATGAAGGAAATACCAAAATAAGCAACATTAAAAACTCTGTAGCAGAGTGCATTCTCCCAAGTCTTCAGGTAAATCAATGGCCTCGGAGGAACTTCCCAGACTTCAGTGTGTCCCGTCAGTTCACCATGGAGCCCTGGCCGTCAACGCCATGGTATCGGGATATCAGCTGCGATTACTCACTTTTGCAGCTTCTTCCCTCTCTTTCCAGAAGTCATGTCCACTGACCCTCAATCAAGAGAAGGGAAAACTAACAGTTCCCACTCATTCCACTTCACTTCAGATTTGGAGCATCAGTAAGAAATCTCAAGACTAAAAGATCCCACATGCTGCAACGAAGATCCCACACAGGGCAACAAAGGTCCCCCATGCTGCAACTAAGACATGGCACAGCTAAATAAATAAATAAATATTTAAAAAGAAAGAAATCTTAAGATCTGCCTACTCACACACACGGCTCCTGGAAGGAGGCAGGCTGAGCCAAGAGTGCACCCCCAAGCCTCAGTTTTTCCCTTAGCTGCTACTCTTTCCCCCCAAAATGGCATTAGCTCATGCATCTCTCCTTGTTTGGTTGTTGCTGGGCAATTTCTTCCACGTGTTTATGATTCTGTGTTCATTTCCTTTAATGGCAGGAGATATTAATCTAGCTTCATTCTACCAATTTTATGTCTAATTCATCTTTTGGTCTCCCGTGGCACCTAAGCACACTACCTTGTGTTTAGTAAGCACACAGTGGGTGAATAACTGGAATTTAATTTAGTGAAAAATCTTTCTTATAATATTTTCAGTCCATTCATGACCTTAAATTAGATTCAAATATTTTATCCAGCATGCTTTAATCAATTTTTTTAAAAAGTACACCTTCATGCAAAGTGAAATTGAAAATGTACTTCAGCTGAATAATCTCGTGTACACATGCAAAAGATGACAATGTACCTGTTAATAGTACCACCTGCTTTCCCAGAAAGGAAGAGAAGGAGAGAAAAGAGGGGAGGAGAACACATTTTCTGCATACATTAAAAGCAACCATACCTGTGAAGCAATTACAGGTTTATTCCTAAAGTCTTAACAGTTAATAAGATGGGACACCAGATATCAGTAAGCCTTTGTCAAATAAGTGTCTATCAACAGATAAACGGATAAAGAAGATGTGGTATGTATATGTACAAAATGGAATAGTACTTAGCCATAAAAAAGAACAAAATGTTGCCATTTGCAGCACCATGGATGAACCTGGAGGGTACTATGCTCAGTTAAGTCAGAGAAAGGCCAGCACTGCATGTTTTCACTTGTATGTGGAACCTAAAAAATGAAATAAGTGAATGAATATAACAAAACAGAAACAGAATCATAGATACAGAGAACAAATTAGTGGTTACCAGTGGGGAGAGGGCTGAAGGGAAGGGCATGATAGGGGAAGAGGATTAAGAGATATAGACTACTAGGTATAAAATAAATTAGACACAAGGATGTAATATACAGCACAGGGAATACAACCAATATTTTATAATAACTTTAAGTGGAGTATAATCTACAAAAATATCGAATCACTATGTTGTACACCTGAAAGTAATACAACATTGTAAATCAACTATACCTGATTTTAAAATTTTTTATAAGTGTAATCAGGGAAAAGGTAATAAATATCCATATCTTGAAAAATAGATTAAAAACTTCATGAAAGAAACTACCATTTAATCCTAAATTCAAAAAACACAGTAATAATTTCCAGTGTTTATTAAATTTATTGAAAGATATGCATCTTCTGACACTGATCTGCTGAATCTCAGCTTCTTAGTATCTTTATCCAAAACACTAACCTCTAAAATTTTTTATCCCCTTACTTCATTATGCTTAGAAATTTCCCAACAAAATATTATTCATTTATATTACTGCCTATTTACTAATTTCCTTCAGATTTTTACAAAGCCCCAAATCAATGACTAAATGAAAACATGTTCCAGTTTACTGAGTGGAAATAAAGCAGCAGATGTAGCAACCGAAAGCTTCAAGGAACAGAAAGCCGATTCTTTGGGGGAATAAAACTTGGAATAACTTCAGCTGTGGAAAAGGGCTCCCATTCCCCCAAACTAGGAATATTTTATGAAAAAAATAAAAGCATTCAAATGCCAAAGGAAAAAAAAAACCCTTAAAGGATGGAAAATGTTGAAAGAAGTCTGCCTGTGGGAACTACACTTTTAAGTATCAATCAAGTAGTGAGTTGGCCATATGCAAAGCTTCAAGGATTTCATCAGTAAGGATCATTCTTCTTCTTGGCAAGTTTATAAAAATGGCTATTTCTTTGTAAAAGAAATTGTTCTTTCTTTCTCTCCTTTCTAATCACAAAAGCATGTGTGAGCCTATGCCTGCCCCCTGATCACCCAGTTACACATAGTGATGGGTTCACTATGTCATATACACCTATATATATATATATATGATGAAGTGTGTGCCAGGAGTACCTTTCCAACAATACCTGCCTTGATCCCCTGATAATGACCAACTTACCCTAAAAAAATAAAAGATCATTAAATTCTCTGTTAAGCGGAATAATTTTTTCACCAGTTAAAAGAGATGTACTTACATATGCCTTGGAACTGTTCAAGAAGGAAAATACTGATGACTGCGTTTGGAAAAGTAATGAAATCAAATTCCATTCTTTCACTTTACAGATGAGAAAATTAAAGCCTGGGGCAGTAAAATGACATCATCAAGGTCACAAGGCTACTGTGATGCAGCAATCAGTATCACATTTTGAACCTACAGGACAAGTAGTGGTAAACAGCAGAAGAGGGCACTGAGATGGGAAATAAGCAGCTGCAAAGGGGTTATTCTATACCCAGAGAATAAGTATGTCAGAAGGCTATAAAGCAAGAATACTGAAACTAAAGGATGCTTCTGCATATGCGACGCACCACAAACTCATTTAAGTAAGATGCTAAACACTACCTAAAAATGTGCCACTGCAGCAAATATTTAGCCTTCTGATTCATATGAATGCCTCTTCACAAGCCTACATGTAACTGCCCTGCTTTATAAAATATTCAGTGTACTAATGGCATACAGACATACAGATCAATGAAACAGAATGGAGGGTTGCGAAATAAACCCTTATATTTACAATCAAGTGATTTTCGACCAAGATGCCAAGGCAATTCAATAGGGAAAGCAGAGTATTTTTTCAACAAATAGCACTGGGACAAGTGGATAACCACATATAAACAGAGGAACTTAGACCCTTACCTCACACTATACACAAAAATTAAATCAAAATGGATTAGAGATGTGAATGTAAGAGCTAAAATTATAACACCTTTAGAAGCAAACAGGAAAAGATCTTCAAGACCTTGTGTTGAGCAAAGATTTCTTAGCTGTGACAGCAAAAGCACGATCCAATCAGGAAAGAATTCATAACTTGCATTTCATCAAAATTCAAAACTTTTCTGCTTCAAAAGACACTGTTAAGAAAATGAAAAGACAAGGCACAGACTGGGGGAAAATGTTTGCAAGTCACATGTCTGATAAAAGACTTGTATCCAGAATATACAAAGAATTCCAGAATATACAACTCAACAATAAGAAGACAAACACCCAATTTAAAAGTGAGCAAATGATTTGAGTAGATATTTCACCAAAGAAGATACAGGAATCACTAATAAGCACCTGAAAAGATACTCAATATCATTAGTCATCAAGGAAATGCAAATAAAAACCACAATGAAATATTATGTCATACTTACTAGGATAGCTATAACAAAAAAGATAATAAGTGTTGGTGAATATGTTAAGAAATAGTAAGCACTGCTGGTGGGAATGTAAAATGGTACATGAACTTTAGAAACTAGTTTGGCAGTTTCTTTACAAGTTAAATTTAGGGACTTCCTTGGCAGTCCAGTGGTTAAGACTCTGCGCTTCCAATGCAGGGGGTGTGGGTTCGATCCCTGGTTGGGGAACTAAGATCCCACATGCTACTCGGAGAGGCCAAAAAAAAAAAAAAGTTAAATATAAATGTACCATACACCCAGCAATTCCACTCCTAGGTATCTTGCCAAAAGAAATGACAACATGTTCACACAAAGATTTTCATGCATTTAAGTCCTGACATCATTACTCATAATAGGCAAAAAGGAAAATCAACTCAGATGTCCACTGAACTGAAGAATGGATAGACAAAATAGTGTAGCCATACAATGAAATACTATTCAGCAATAAAAAGAAATGAAATACTGATACATGCCACAACATGGATGAACCTCAAAAACATTATACAAAGTAAAGGAAGCCAGACACAAAAAATCCCATATTGTATGATTCTATTTATTATGAAATGTCCAGAAAAGGCAAATCTACAGAAACAGAAAGTAGTTTAGTAGTTGTCTGCGGCTGGGCATTGAGATTAACTCTAAGGCATGAAGGGATGTTACTGCGGTGCTAAAAATGTTCTAAAACTGGAATATGGTGACTAGCAAAATTTCATAAATTTACTAGAGATCATTGAGTTGTTCACTTAAAATGGATGAACTTTATGGTCTGCAAATCATACCTCAATAGTTGTTTTCTTTAAATTGAAGTTGATTTACAATGTTGTGTTAGTTTCCAGTGTACAGCAAAGTGATTCACTTTTTTTTATAAAGATACAGATATATATTGTTTTTCAGATTCTTTCCCATTATAGGTTATTACAAGATATTGAATATAGTTCCCTGTGCTATGCAGTAGGATCTTGTTGTTTATTCAATATGTTTTTTTAAAGCTACTCATGGAGAAAAAGTATAATTAATCATATGTGAATACAGGTGAAACAAGATGGGTGAAACAGTGATAATTATTGAAGCTACGGGTTCAACATTCTATTCCTTTTCTCTCTCATACACACACGCATAAGGTTTTTGATAATAACTTAATTTTTTAAATCATTAAAAGAACAGATATATTCCTAACATCTCCAAGTACTTATGAAGGCAAAACTTCCTTTCCTGTCTCCCTGAAGTACCTCAGGGAAATCTGTCCAACACTGTACATCACGTAGAAGGAAACACAGGAAAATGATATTAGTTTCTTGCATATAGAGGGCAACAAATTTATTCTTTAATATATTATTTAACTTTAGGTATTAATTAGTGTTATTACCCATAGAAAAATAGTAAGGCATGCCCCCCAAATTAAATTAATATAGATTGCTTTCTCTGATACCAAATCTGCTGCAACAAAGATCTGAACAAAGATTTCCTATCTTCAAAGGATTCTGCTGGAGAACAAAACAATTACATTCTCTGGATCTCAGTCTCCTAGCCTGTAATATGTGAGAGTTGGCCAAGATGACAAGAGAACTCAAATTCTCTTTTAGCACTGACTTTCTATGATTCTAGAATTTATTTGCCAGTGTTTACCAATAACTCCTTGTTCCTGCACCATGGGATATGTGACAAGGGTTAGTTAGCTCTCAAATGGAGACACAGACAGAGTTAAATGACAAAAACACATAAGATTTAACTTCAGTGAAAGACAAGTTTCATTTCTCATATTACACTTACATAAATGTATTTCTCCTAATCATTTTACTAGTAAACTCCTTAAATCACCAGCCTTGTGTGTGTGCACACGTGAGCATATGCACGCACGCACAGGTGTGTGTGTTGGAAGGAAGGAAGGTAGGCGAGAAGGAAGGCAGGCAGACAGGCAACCTGGAGACAGAGTCTATTGGAATTGTCTCTTTTCCATGATGCATTTTTAAAATATGACATATAGTCAAACCAACTTTTAGTCTTAAACATTTCAAAATGAATTCGTGATAACTACTTCACACCAAAGTTTCTTAATCACTCCATAACCTTTTGCAATCCGAATTAACCCTACCATGCCAATGGACTGCTCTGACTTCCTACAAACTCCTTCGCCCCTAGTCTCCATTCTCCTTGGCCAGTCAGCAGACTTTTAGACTTCCAGTCTCCACTTATTCCTGAAATACACTCCTCCCTGGGTATGCCAGGTCATGGTACTATGTCCCTTACTGAATTCATGTACTCTAATGGCTTCAGGTCCAGTTGTCAAAACAAAGGAATCTAGTGTTTACACAGAAGGTCCTGAAGGGTTTTGAGGAGGGAGGTGACACATCATAGTTGTGCTCAAAACAATTAATACTGTTGCTCTATGAAGTAAAGAATGAAGCAAGCAAACCAGACTGGAGACTACTTAAGTAGCCTCCCAGGCAAGTGGTAATAAAAACGGAACCAAGGCAGATACCAAAGAAAAACGAACAGAATTTGACTCCAAAAATCATATCCACCCTTCAGAGGTTAGCTTAACAGTCTGCACACCCCTCCCCAACACATCCACAGATCATCCTAGAGAGCCAACTGTGCAGATGTGTCCAAACCCCACATTCAGCGACCCATCAGTAAGAGTGAAATTGGCCACGGCAGGAATGTTTACTCCATAAAAACTGATAATGGCCAGTTGTTAAACATTTACTAACACGCCGCTAGATGCAGGCAATGGTGATTAATACCTGATAAAACCATTATTTGAAAGGCTGCTGGGGATCTTTATCATAATGGATGAATCAGGCTAATACTACGTGAACCCACCGATCAATCAAACATGACAAAAACAGAGGCATTAGACATTGAGAACCTCCTAACGTGATGCAGTACAAAGTACACAGTTATCACTTGGACATCTTCTTGCCAAAAGTAGAATCCGATTCTAATGAAGTCTAGATCTATCTACTCATTTATAGGAAATACAGGGATGGAAGAACAGAGAACAAGTCAAATACAGAACGTGGAAATGTCTACGGGGTGGATGATTTTCTTATGAATGAATGAATAGCAAGGGAGGGGTTTAAAAAGGACCCTATCAATAAAAAGAGACTTAACAGATGGCAAAACAAGTACAATATGCATGTTGCCCTTGTTTGGATCCTGACTGGAACAAGCCACTATAAAAAAAGACATACTTGAGACAATTCAGGGAATCTGAACGCTGGCTAGATATTAGATGATACTGAGGGATTCTTGCTAATTTTGTTACATATGATAAAGGCTTAGTCATTTTTTTAAAAGGCCTTATCTGTTAGAGATACATATGAAGTATTTATGTATAAAACTATACACTATCTGGGATTTGCTTCAAAATAATCTGGGGATAGGGGTTCTCTACTTTTACACACATTTGAAATTTTCCACAATATGGTTCTTAACAGAGTAGCCAGTGTGTAGAACACATATAAAAAGAATGACAAAATTACCAGTACTGATATGGATATATCTCCAAGAAATAATATAGTATGAAAAAGCATTGGGGGAAACATGCACAGCATGACGCCAATTATTTTAAATACAAAAAACAAAAATGATGTCATAGGTACACATATACATTAATAAGTGTACTAGAAAATGTCAGAGAAATACATTCCCAGGGGAGGACACTGGGCTTGGTGGGGATGAGGTTAAGGGACCCATCTGTAATGTATGAATTTTATACACGAGAAAGTATTTTTCTATTACTCAAACGAGTTTTACAAACATTTTAAAAATAAAGGTTATACTAATATTTCCCACCCCATCCTCCAGAGATTCCAGTCCTGTTCCTCCCCACACGCCCTAGTTAAAGCACTCAGCCAGCAGGGAGGGCTGTAAAACTGGACGGTGGATCTAAAAGAGAAAGCACCCTGCCCAACGGCAGGACCAGCTGTACCCTCACCTCAGTAGGCCTCTGTACACCTCTAGCTTTTTGTCTTTTACAGATACAAAGCATACACTGTGCTACTATAGAAACTCTCACATAACTTACTGGAAAAGAAGAAACTTCTAAAAATAGAGAAAGGAACAGGAAAAGGCAAAAAGAAGCCAAAGACAGACAGTACACTGCAACCACAGCTGAGACTGGCCTGAGTCTGGATGAACACACTGAACACTGGCACAGACAAACCTGAAGCACCTGGACTGTATTTTTACCTCCAAAAATGTTCACCGAGCCCAAGAGCCCAGTCACACCTACTTCTCTATGTTTCAATGAACTTCCAGACTTCAAATCTCATGACAAAGTGACACTATACCTTTTATAAAAGCCAACACCTTTTATCTATCAACCACTGAGAAGCCCAAGGGGAAAACTTAATGAATTCTCAGTGTGTTACTTCTCACGATAGACCCCTCCACAAACAAGACCAGGCCTGAAAGCAAGGATTTAGGTCTAGAAAATTGGAAGGCATTCCCTGGCCATTCAAAGACAAGTGACTGCAGTAGCAGCCAACTGCCCAGGTCTGGAGATGAATCCCAGTCCTCAGCTGACTGGTGAAGCAGGGTGAGGGCTGCAACCAAGAGGAATAATAGCATTCTGCCTTCTACCCTCTCTTAAGAACTCAATCTGCAGCAGAGGCACCTGAACAGAGAGAGACGTGCCTAGTAAATATCTGGCCAAATAGGCAAGTTGGGAGAGGCAAGTAGGGTAGAGAGAAGAGAAATACTTGCCCCTTCTTGAGGCAGCAGAGCATAGGCTCCAGCATTGGACTGCATGAGTTTAAGCGTTAGCTCCACCATCAACTAGCTCCATGACCTGGGCCAAATTAACCTCTGTACCTCAGTTTCTGCATCTCTAAAATAAGGACAAAACAGCATCTACCTCATTAGGATTGTTGTAAGGATAAGAAATAATGCATATAAAGTACTTTAAACGTGTCCTTTGTACAAAGTAAGTCTCGAATTCATATCAGCCGTTATCACTATGATACCTAGTACTTGGTGTTAATGGAGTAAACAGCCCAGAAACAACACTTGCAAATCGGGAAACTTCGCTTAGGACAGAGTGGACATTGCATACTGATGGGTAAAGAATATACTATTCAATAAATGGGACTAGATCAATTGGTTTCACAAATGAGAGAACAAGTAAAACTGGTTGCAAGCATTCAGTAATGATTCTTTCCATGTTTCCCAAACACGAAAAGGGATTTCCTCCCTGACTTGTGGAAAGATGCAGGATTAGATAAACAGTTAGAAGTCCAATAATGAGTATGTTCCCTACCTCATTATCTAAGTTAAGGATAAGATGTGTCCAGACAACAAATAGACAGGTTCAACAAAGTCACAGGATATAAGATCAATATACAAAAAACAATTATATTTCTATACACTAGCAATGAAGATTGCAAAAATGAAATTAAGAAAACAATTTCCTTTAGAATAAAATCAAAATAAATAAAATATAGTCGTTCCTCAGTATCCCTGGGGGATTGGGTCCAGGACCCCCTGTGGATACAAAAATCCAAGGATGCGCAAGTCCCTTATATAAAATGATGTAATACTTGCATATAACCTATGCACATCCTCCCATATACTTTAAATCAGCTCTAGATTACGTATACTACCTAATACAAACAGTTGCTGGTGCACAACAAAGACAAACTTTGTTGTTTGGAACTTTCTGGAATTTTTTTCCCTAATATTTTCAATCCACAATTGGTTGAATCGGTGGATGCAGAAACTGAGGATACAGAGGGGTGACTGTAAGAATTTGAAGAAGTGCAAATTTGTATGCCGAAAATTACAAAACATTCTTGAAATACTTAAACAAATGAAAATACATTCTTCCATTAAGACTGGAAGACTTAATATTGTTAAAATCAAAAACACCATGTGTACACCATAAATATATATGATTTTTATTTGTCAATTAACCTCAAAGTTGGGGAAAAAATATTAAGATAGCAATACTAATCAAACTGATCTACAGATTCAATACACTCCCTAACAAAATCCCAGCTGGCTTTGTTTTTTTTAAATAAACAGAAATTGAGAAGCTGATCCTAAATTTCATATGAAAATGCAAGGTACCCAGAATAACCAAAACAATCTTGAAAAAGAAGAATAAAGTGGGTAGTTATGCACTTTCCAATTTCAAAACTTATTACAATTCTGTAATAATCAAGACAGTATGGTACTGGCATAAGGATAGACATATAGATCAATGGAACAGAAATAAGAGTCCAGAAATAAACCTTTATGTTGATGGTCAATTGATTTTCAACAAGGGTACCAGGAAAATTCAACGGGAATCAATCATTTTCTCAACAAATGGTACTGGGACAATTGAGTAGCTACATGCAAAAAAATGAATCTGGACCCCTATCTCATACCATATACAAAAATCAACTCAAATGGATCACAGACCTAAATGTGAGAGCTACAAATATAAAACTGTTAAAAGAAAAGGGGAGTAAATTTTTGTGACCTTGAGTTAGGCAATGGTATCTTCTTTTTTTGTTTAATTTATTTATTTTATTTATTATTTTTGGTTGCATTGGGCCTTTGTTGCTGTGCGTGGGCTTTCTCTAGTTGCGGCGGGCGGGGGCTACTCTTTGTTGTAGTGCACAGGCTTCTCATTGCCGTGGAGCACAGGCTCTAGGTGTGCGGGTTTCAGTAGCTGTGGCACACGGGTTCAGTTGTTGTGGCTCGCAGGCTCTAGAGCACAGGCTCAGTAGTCGTGGCACACGGGCCCAGGTGCTCCACGGCATGTGGGATCCTCCCACGTCAGGGCTCGAACCCGTGTCCACTGCATTGGCAGGTGGGTTCTTAACCACTGCACCACCAGGGAAGCCTTAGGCAATGGTTTCTTAGATATGACACCAAAAGCACAAATGACAAAAGAAAAAATAGATAAAGTGGATGTCATCAAAATTAAGAACTCTTGCACTAAAAAGGACACCATCAAAAAGCTTGAAAGAACAACCCACAAAATGAGAGAAAATATTTGTAAATCATATATCTGAAAAGGGACTTGTATCCAGAATATATAAGGAACCCTTACAACTCAACAAAAAAAGACAAATAACCCAATTTAGGGCCTCCCTGGTGGCGCAGTGGTTGAGAGTCCGCCTGCCGATGCAGGGGATATGGGTTCGTGCCCCGGTCTGGGAGGATCCCATATGCCGCGGAGCGGCTGGGCCCGTGAGCCATGGCTGCTGGGCCTGCACGTCCGGAGCCTGTGCTCCGCAGCGGGAGAGGCCACAACAGTGAGAGGCCCGCGTACCACAAAAAAAAAAAAAAAAAAAAAAAAGACAAATAACCCAATTTAAAAATGGGCAAAGATTCTAAATAGACATTTCTCCAAAGATGACATAAATGTAGCCAATAAGCACAGGAAAAGATGTTCAATATCATTAGTCATTAGAAATTGCAAATGAAAACCATGATAAGATATCACTTCAGACCTACTAGGATGGCTAAAATAAAAAGGACAGACGATAACAAAGGTTTCAAGGATATGAAGAAATTGCAATCCTCATACATAGCTACTGAGATGGCAAACTGGTACAGCTGCTTTGGAAAACAGTTCAGTAGTTCCTCAAAATGTTCAACAAAGAGTTAACATATAACCCAGAAATTCCACTCCCGTATATGCCCAAGAAAAAGGAAAACATATGCTTTTTTACACAAAAACTTGTACATGAAAGTTCACAGCCATATTATTCGTAATAGTCAAAAGGTAGAAACAACCGAAATGTCCATCAACTGATAAATGGATGAATAAAATGTGCCACATCCATAAAATGTAATATTATTTATTCATCCATAAAAGGAATGAAGTGCTGGTTCATTCTACAACATGGATAAACCTTGCGAACATGATGCTAAGTGAAAGAAGCCCATCACAAAAGACTATATATATATATATATATATGTATATATATATATACATATACATATATATATATTTGTCCAGAACAGACAAATTTATAGACACAGAAAGTAGGTTAGTGATTGCCCATGGCTCTGGGGAGAGGAGCGCAGTGTGGAGAATGATTGCTAACAGGTATGGGGTGTCTTTTGGGGGTGGTGAGAATGTTCTGAAATTGGACAATACTGATGGCTGTACAACACTGTGAATACACTAAAAGCCACTGAATTGTACACTTTAAACAGGTGAATTTTATAGAATGTGGATTATACCTCAATAAAGCTTTCATTTAAAAAAAAAACTATCTAGACTGACAAACTGAACCCTTGGCTGGCTATGTACTGTGGACCCCAAAGTCTGGGCATGGGGCAGGAATCCCATAATTCCACTAGATTTCAAAATCCTACTAGATTTTAAAAGGGAACAAGTAGCTCTCACAGCAATGATACAATAAGGAAATCTGTAAGGTCATAGCCGTGTGTGTGGCCAAATTCATCCTTTAAAAAACCTGAAAGGCAAGTTTGGTCCTGAGACCATCTCTTATTCCCAAGAGGTTTACCTTTTCTAAGGTTACAGAAACAGGGCTTCCCTGGTGGCGCAGTGGTTAAGAATCCACCTGCCAATGCAGGGGACACGGGTTCTAGCCCTGGTCCAGGAAGATCCCACATGCCTCGGAGCAACTAAGCCCATGTGCCACAACTACTGAGCCTGCACTCTAGAGCCCGCGAGCCACAACTACTGAGCCCGTGCACCACAACTACTGAAACCCACGCGCCTAGAGCCTGTGCTCCGCAACAAGAGAAGCCACCGCAATGAGAAGCCCGTGCACCACAAGGAGGAGTAGCTCCCGCTCGCCGCAAGTAGAGAAAGCCTGCATGCAGCAACAAAGACCCAAAGAAGCCCAACAAATAAATAAATTAATTAAATTAAGTTGCAGAAAGAAATATTCATCTGTAGAAAACCCAGGACGAACTGTTCTCAGTTCATCACTCAATAAACACACCCCCACCACCACCAAATTAAGACAGAGCCCTTATCACAACCCTCTGCCCATCCATACATCTCACAATGGAGGCTATGGGAAGTCCTCCAAAACTATTCCTCAGTGTCGGAGGGCCACTGAGGAGGAATCCTTAAAGAATGCTCTGGAATGCTCTGTCATTTCAGCTCCATTCTAGGAGGTGGCAGCAGATCGGCTGTAAAAATACCCTGGATACAGATTGGTAGGCAGGTTTGAGACAGATAAACTCATCCGGGAAGGCCATCTCTGGTACTCTCAGGTGCCATCTGGTCACTACAGCTATAGAGTGAAAAGTAAATTTTTTGTAGTCGGTAATATCTGTACATGAGGCAAAACTGAAGAGATACAAATGGATATTCGATGAAAAGTAAGTTTCTCTCTTATGCCTGGGCCCCAGTCATCCTATTCTCTTCCCCAGAGGCAACCACTGTTACCACTTTTTCAAGTATCCTTCCGAAAAACTGTCTATACAATGAAGAACATACGTATCATGCACCAATGCCTTTCTCACTCGTCTCAGGTAGCTCTCCACTTAGTACACGTACCTTATTCTTTTTAACAGCTTCATAAGATTCCATGGTATGGATGTACCATAATTTCTTAACCATGGAGTGAACTTTTATTATCAGTGTGTCTAAAGCAGAGAGAGGACATTATCTACCCATGGGCAGATACTACCCATGGATGTGTTTTGTTTGGCCATCATAATGGTTTTAACACGTGGCTCTCAGTGTCCTCGGCCATACGGGATGTGGTGGAAAGAGCTGTCCACCGAAATGCACTCTCCTTTCTTAAAGTAAGCAGGGTGGCACTGGGAAGTGGCAGTCCTGCCAGGGACTTCCTTTCCCACTGCCTGGCAGCTAGCTCTATCCAAGGGACTAAGTTGCCCCTGTTAGATTTGTGCGGACATGATGAAGATTCTTGGTTTGAATCTCTAAAGGGATGGCTACGTCTCCCCCCCGTAATCTGCCCTTTCTGCCAGGCGGAGGCTCAGTGGCTGGACAGGGCTGTGTGTAGCACTGAGGCAGCTGACTGTCACTATGGAAACCTCGGGCTGCAAACCCATGGCTTTGGAGGAGGCAAGGCAGTGTCAAGAGTGGGAGGAAGGGAGTTCCCACCCCACACAGTGAAACAGAAGAAACCCTTTTACGAGGAAGGGAAAAAAGCCTTATGAAAACAACTGTTTCAGTGAGGAAAAAGAGGTTAGGATCTAAAAAGTATCGTCTTCACTGTCTGATTTTTCTTACAGGAATTTCAGCAATAAAACATGTTACGTGGCTGTAAGTATAGAGCTATAAAATCTAAACCTCACTGAGCAAGTCCCAGGTTTGACTGCCTCTACATTTTGTATGCTTGCATCATCATTGCCTTAGACCTTCTTGCACCTTTTTTTCTCTCCAACAGAGCAGCTATATGGGACTGTGAAAGGATGGCTCCATGGTCTGAATCAGCTATGACAAAGGTGAGCTCCCTTTTCCACACAGCGATCCTATTATGTCAACTTCTCCCTATGAAAACACACGCTTTAGGTGTAATGCCAGCACCTACCTATCTCGAGCCCTGGGATAGACTAGACTCCTGCAAATCACATGTTCACACCCTCTTTGCAGATATCAAGGTTAAAGCCAACTGTCCCACACTGCCAGAGTTGGCCTGGTTCATTTTTATAGATTTACAATCTAAAACAATCCTTCATTATTCTTCCCCGTATTATGTTACCTATCATAAATTTGAAGGCATTAATGCCACCCACTTCTGAGCTACTCCTTCCTTCCCAAGAGTCCTTTGAATGCTGTCTGAATCCTATACCGAGTCTGTGGGCTCTCCCCCGCTTGGTCTCTTTGGGCTCTTATCCTATTTGCTTCTCCCTCTGTATAAACATCATCACCACTATATAACAACCATCTCACCTTTTCCTCTTTCATTCTTGCTTCTTTGCACCTTCTCTCCATCCTACTTCTTCTCCACACTATCGCTCCACTTTAGGCTACTCTGACTCAGCAACTTAGCCTCATTCACTCTGTTTTTCAAAATCCTGTGATTCTCATTTTTAAAAACATTAGCTTCACTTTATCTTTCCTTTTCAACTCAAGTTCGTATCTTATTTCATCGCACATTATCTTTCCCTGTTTTCTTTACCTTTCCTCGTTCTTCTATTGTTATAAACAGGATGGCCTAGGTAGTAGAGTCTGTCTTAAGTGATAAAGTTGGCTAAAAGATGGGGTACTGGGGGCTGGAAGAACATGGGCCGCATGAAGGAGCAGGTTAGCTTAGCTTCCCCCAGGCCACCTTCACATTCCCAAGGGCTTGAGATAAGACAGGTCCAGACCCTCATAGGAAAAATGAAGAGGAGACAAGTGGTTTCTGTGGTTGGGCAAAGAGCAGGAGCACCGGCAGCTAAGTGCGCCTCCACACGAGCAATTCACAAAAGAAGAAATATTAACGTCCAATAACGACACAGGAAAAGATGTTCAGGCTCACTAGGAATCAAGGAAATGCAAACATTTGTCTATCAGATACGTAACGATTAAAAAGATGAACATTACCCAGTGCTGGTGAGGGTGTGAGGAAACACTCTCAGGCGACGTTACCAGTGGGATAAGTTCATAAGGTACAAGTTGTTGACAGCACAGTTTGGCAACCTGTGTCTACACTTCAAAGGTATATGGCCTCTGACTCAGCATCTCTGACTTCGGCCCAAGAAAATAAGTAGACAAGGAAACAAAGATATAGATACGAAGTCATTAATAACCTCTACCTTGTTTATGACATGAGGGCAGAGAGAGGTTGGTGGCGGAGCCTGGGAAAGAGAGGTCCATGCCTCCGTGGGGGCGGGCGGAGAGGAGAGAAGCAGAGAGGGGAGGGGAGGAGAGGGGAGCAGCATGTGAGCACGAGAGGACACTACGAGGAAGAGACAGGAGGAGGAGATGGGGGGAGACGGGGACACAGAAAGCCCCATATAGGGCGCAATCAACCACGTCACCCAGGCGCGAAGAAATGACACAGCTCCATATTATGAAAGAGGGTTAATCAGGAAGCGCAGGATATAGGACAGCAAGCACAGTGTGACCCAGCTTAGCTAGAGTGACACATAAAGACAAGTGTGGCAGAGGGGTGACTACGTGGGCACCACGGTTCTCACTGAGGGTGCTATGGTGACTGGTTTAGACTCTACCTCGTGCTTTCCTAGCTTGTCAGAATTTTAATAAGTAATTTCTAGCAATATGCAATCCACTAAAATTCTACATACTTCAGACAGACCCTTGTACTTTCCTGTGAGAATTAACCCACAGGCAAACAAATTAAGTAGATGAAATGGTACCACCTGCTTTTCATAATGCAGACATGCTCTGTTTCTCATGTGATCACTTTAAACTGTTCGTTAAAATTTCATTTGTGTAAACCTGTACTGGAAAGACAATGGAATTAAGCTATGAACACAGATGTCACCCACCTAGCTATTCCCTGGCATTTATCAAATGAAAATACTTTTCCCTTGAAGTCCTATCAACATCGGAGCTGTAAAGAGAAACCGGCTGAATGCAGGCTCTCCTGAAAGCAGCCCCTACCGCCGGGACTTGGGAGCAGGCATTTGATTTGGGTGCGAGGCGAGCACGACAGGGCAGGAGAGCAGCGGGCCCAGACAAGGTGTGTTAATGAGGGGCTACTGCCACAGGTGGCCACAGCTCGGTACCTCTGCGAGCCGTCCCGGGGACTGCGAGGATCAAGGCAGAGAACTGTCCCGCTGGGGGTCAGGGCGTCAGGGGCTTTCCTCAGACCTCCTCTCCCCGTCGGGCTTCCGTGGGAGTGAGTGCCTAGGGGCCAAACATGGCACTACTAGAATGACATCTATTACCTCATCAACACCCTCTAATTCTCTGGAGGGTTGGTCCTGTTTTCGAGATTAGGAATCTGAGATGCAGAAAAGATTAAGCCACTTGCTGAAAATCAGATAGTTAATAAGCAGCTGAGCTGAACTCCACATTCAGTCTTCTCTCTCCCACTCTAGGGTGCCACGTGGTTAAAGGCCACGGCCCGTCCACTCTCCAGCACAGCTGGCGCTCCTCGTGGGGAGAGAGATACAGGCTGAGAGGGGGGGCATGTTTCCAGCCTCTCTCCTTGCAAGGAAAACGTATGGTTGCCCAGATTGTTTTAATCTTCTTGTGTCCACAGAAAAATCTTCTAGGTCAACATCCACCAGCCACGTGAAATTTTTATAGCATCATCATCCGTGGCTACTCCCACCCCAAATACCAGTTACTATGAAATTATGCCAGAATTTGGATCAAAGTATGGGGGAAAATTCAAGACAAATTTTTATCTGATGAACTCATGGCAGAGAATCAAATTTCATAGAGAGTTCCAGATTCTGGTAATATTAAAAAACAATCTATAACTTTACTATGAGGAGAGTACTTTATTAGAACAAATAAAACATGCTGAGCTCTGCCGGGACACAGGGGTCATGCTCATGTGTGAGCCAAGGAGATTCTTTCCTTGCTTTAGTAAAAAAGATAATCATCTGCAAATCACTAGCATCTGAGGTTGGCTTGATTTAAAATGCACAGGCATACAGAAAAAGTTCCAGGAAATCATTGTATTTAGAGCCTGCCTGCATTAGTCAGTGGAAAGGCCCTTGCGCCTCCCAAAATAACACTTGGGACAGCAGCTGTACGCTAGCACCTTCACTCATGTGAAGGCATGGCTCGCATCTGCAGTTCCGCAGGCTCCCGGGAGGACAGCTCCTCTTCACAGGGAGCCAGGGGAGCAGACAGGCCGCCCCACACTCCCCGCCTCCCGCCCAGCTGTACAGCAGCTGCCTTGAGCAAGTCCCATCCCCAGAAGCCCCAGAGCAGCCCAACTGAACGAGCCCTTGACCCAGATGCCCACACTAAACACCTAACCATCAGTCAGATTTAGAAAGCAGAGCCCCCTTAAGCATTAAGCCTGGAGGACACAGGATCTTCACCAGAAGGATAAAATGCAGAAAATTCTGGCCAGGCATTGACCACCGAGACCTGTCACAGAAGAACGGCATAAGCGTCTGAGGAAATCACAGATGGCAATCCTGGACACAAGTTACCACGATGCAGAGAACAAGACCCTGGCCA
Organism: Hyperoodon ampullatus; assembly: GCF_949752795.1. Taxonomy (NCBI): domain Eukaryota; kingdom Metazoa; phylum Chordata; class Mammalia; order Artiodactyla; family Ziphiidae; genus Hyperoodon; species Hyperoodon ampullatus. Next base: position 15,321,340 of record NC_136913.1, on the reverse strand, counting down.
CACACTCAGTGCACTGTCTGGGGAGGAAGCATTTTCATCCTCTGGGTACAGAATTTCATAATTCCTGGTCCATAGCAAGTGTGGGCAAGGCTCCAGACACATGTGATATCTATGTGCCAGCCACGTGAAGGCCGTCTGGGCCAGGTCTGCTCGTTCTCTGGACCCACAGAGGCCTCTGTAGTGACACCCATCCAATGACTCCAACGGGAAAGGGAAGGGCTGGGGCGCAGAGGGGCACTTCACCTGGCACACTGGGCTGGAAGACTTTATTCAGATCCAAGGAGGAGGCTCTGGAATGGGTTTTCTGTGGCCGCGGTGGTGGGGTGGGAGGGTCCTCGCCTCTCTTCATGGCCTCTTCTATGGAAGTGCTAGAGTAGGATCTGCAGCAAAATAAGGGAAGGTCAGAAGGCAGACAGCAAAACTTTACTCTCTGAAATTGGGCCGAAACAGAAAATACCCACAGAAGACAAAGCGACTGCCAAGGCTTGCTGAGTTCCCGGAGCAGCCAGGCACGGTGCTGCCCCCTGGACACCACAGCAGCTGCAACAAGCGCCCAACCCCCAACCCTGAGTCACAACCTTTTTTAACCTCTTTGCTCTTATTATACCTTAGACCTGAATTTACCCCAGAGGGAACGCTTTCTGTAAATTCAAATCCATTTTGATTGGAATTGTTAATAAGAATAACACGTAAACCCTTCCACTTAGGTACTTCCATACTTTAATAGAAGGGCTTCATGGTATTAACTGACCGCAGAACTCTTCTCCTGTTTACATGCAAATGTGATAACAGGCACATATGGAACTGGGACAGATAAGCTGAGAGTAAGAATCAAATGTTCAACAGAATATGCCACAAATGAAATTCAGGAGAGGAAAACACACATCAGTCAGGTTGAGGGGCCTTGGTTGTCTTACCATGAGAAATACAGGTTTGGGGAAATTTTCAAAGCAAAAGCCTCCTCTTAACCTTCTCTCTCAATCTGTAACAAGGTAGGAGCTAACTAGGCAATTTCAGAGATTATAACTCCAATTCATGGCATTTAATGAAAAAGGAACTAAGTAAGTTGCTAAAGGTCACATAGCTAGAAGGTTACACAGGTTTCATTCACATTCCAGTCTCAGTTTCTAAATTATATCTTTAAAATGTTCTGAGACTGCCTGCCTATGAGCCAGGGAAGAAAACTTGGGGCACAGCTAGACTATATATTAGAGCCCTACTTATTTACTAAATTAATTCAACTCAGTACATTACTCTATCGCTTAGGAATAAGTTTGTGGATGAATTCCCAATATGATTTTCTAAGAAGCTCATGTGTACATCTTATGTCTGTTCTATTCAGCTTCTGAGCTAAGTTCCTGTCAAAGAAGAAAATGACCTTTGATCAGAGGTGTGTCCTACAGATAAATTAAACTCAGAAAAGTGTCTTGGTATTTAGCTATTACAGTGGCAGTTAGGAAATTAGAATCTACCCATTACTATTAAGCAACTTCAGTTCTTGGTAAAGCTGGTTTTGACACAGCAAGTTCTTATTTTCCTGAATAACTTCCTCAAGGTTTCTTTGTGGTAGTCCAGAGGTTTTTTGTCATGCAAGGTTGCAATCTTTAATAAAGCCACCATAATGGCATGTGACATGCTCTGGGGTGGTCCCTGTAACACAACTGGCAAGACAGGCAAGGCAAAGGCAGGCAGGAACTAGCAGGAAGGGTGCTCTGATCCTTTCAACCAGAATAAAAGGGAATCCAAAGAAAAGGACAACAAAGTTTTCAAATGGGAACTCTTGATTAAAAAAGGAAATTAGAGACCCTGGCTAGAAAGAACTTTCTATGCCAGATACAGCTCTAGTGACATTTTTCACTCAAGAAAGAGAAAATAATGTGTACGTGTATAAGGCATGTGTGTGCATGTGTATATATACACACATACATATAATTGAGCACACAATCTCATACTACATCTTATTCCATTTTACTTCCATATATAACCTGTGTATTTGTATTTTTATATGGAAAGTTAAATGAATATCCAATAAGTGATACAGTAAAACTATGACTGCAACCAATTAAAACATAAATGTGCAGGGAATCAACAAAATGATGAATGTAGCAGTGTTAGAAGGGTGATTTCCCTTTCCCTTACATTTCTTTTTTTTTTCCCTTACATTTCTACATGGCTTTAGTATTCTAAAAAGGAGGATTAAAATAATTTAATTCTCACGGTCTCAGTAAGGACCCAGTTGGGTGTAGTGAAAATAAAAACATCCAAATTAGACCAAGAGACCAATCCCTAAAAGAATAGTATATAAAATTTAGCAGAGATATTAATAATAGAATATGTGACTGAGATTTTGTCATTTCACTCGCTTTGAGAGGAAGCCAGAAGAAGTAAAAACTGTGAGGTTCAATTTCTGCCATTCAGAGAAGGGTTTGCCTACTATGAAGGCAGATGAATGTTACTATTCCTACATCCTAAAGGCAGCATGGACTAACTTGTAAAAGATCCATTCATCCTTCAAAATCAGGATGAGTAAATGTGGTGGCCATAGAGAGAAACAGGAACTATAACTTCCTTTCCTACCAAAATGAATTAGTGTCCCTATTATTTTAAAAAATATGAACACAGATATCTGTACCTTCTACAAGGGGTAACTCTTTGACTTACAAGGAGACGAGAGTTCCTTAAATTGGCAATATTGCAAGCATACAAAATATGGTCAGATTTAAATTCACATTCTCAGGAATACATCCAGCAGCCAAAGGAGGAAAAAAGTCACTAAGAGCCAAAGCAGAACTTGGAAAACACACACGTAGCATCCTGTCTCCCACTGCAGTCTACTGGTAAAGAGCAGTCTCAACACCATTTCCCCTCTTTGAGGTTCTAGTATTTCTATGAGAGTCTGTATTTCTCTTCGTTCCTCCCTTCTGATGTCTGACGTCAATCACAGCACTGCCTTACTGGCTCCCCCTCTTCTACTAACCTCTACTGACTTAAAAACTGTGAAGTTGAGAAGAGGCTCTACGAGGATGAAACAGTCCACAAACACTGCTTACCTGAAGTTTCGAGCCGCACTGAAATCACCGAAGCACTGTAGTTCCCTACTCTAGATTTTATCCCCCAGACTTCCTATTTTTTGGTGTTCACCTTGTCATGATAGGACATTTCAGTGTTAGTTACCTTTTAACGGTATTTCCTGCTTTCCAAAGCTACTTTCCCCCTATTCGTTATCATCCTGCAGCAACCGGGTCACATCACATTGCCCCTTCTTTGTGTCAGGTGGCTGGAGAGCAGCAGCCCCTCTCCCAGCACTAACAAACACAGAAACTAAGCGCCTCCCCAGCAGCACTGCGGGCTCCAGTCAGGCCCCTCATGATGAGTGAACTCACCCTCATCCTAAGCTTCAAATTGAAGGGAAAAGATTTTGGGTTGGAAGGTTTGTTTCTAGTCAGGGACATGGCACAAAGGGCATTCAAGCAGAAGTTAAACAAACACTACCTGGATCTTGGTCTTGCTTTGAGACTGTTGGAATCCTTAGGAGTGGCTGAAATAAAGATTAGATGTTGTTTGCTTGGGTTTCATGTCTGCAGTTAAACAGGTTTTAAGCAGCACCTGGGCTAGTACAGAACACATCAACAGGTAAACAGGAGGTACAGGTATCTGTGTGGAAAACTTGACCACTTCCACATTTTCATGATTCCATAATTTTATTTCTAAAGCTAAAGGCACAATTAAGAAGAAAGAAAAGCCAACATATTTTTCCTTTCATCAGACCATTAGCCATGAAGCCATTCTCAAATCGAAGTTGATGAATGAACCAATTCCGGCCTAAAAGACAACTCTCTCAAGAGGTTATCTATTTATACAATGATGGGTTCAGACTTGAGGGTTTCTTGGTCTATCACGATAGCCTAGTAATAACAGATTTTGAACCAGTCTCCCCTGAAGGCTAGGAAGAAATCTATTGGGCTACATATTTTAAGATTTTCTTAAAATACACCACCAGGACCGCATGACCACAAGAAATCAAAGTCCCACAGTTAAGTCGAAATGATCTATGCAGCTTTTCCTATAAGAAAATATTCTTGTGTCCCAAATCGTACAGAGAATATTATGAAGTGAAATCATTAAAATATTTTGTCAACCATACAACTTTTCCTTCTCCAATTTAAATCATGAACTAGCTTGCTCACTACCAAACACACGGAGCCTACTTTCCCATCATAAGTTGTTGGGAGTAATGAGAAATACTTACAAAAACATTAATCCTCTTTTTACGTTTTCAATCCTCTGTGGAGGACAACTTTAGAAACCACTAGCTGTGCTAAGGTTTTGCAAACATTGCAAATTTTTCATCATAAAATGTCATAAAAATTCAAAGAAAAAGTGCTACTAACTAGGAGCAAGGAGAATATAGTTTGTATACTGTTTGCACAAATTTTTCCGGAAAGAAAATGTCTCACTGCATGATGCCATCCTCTTTTACATTACTCCAAAGATAAAACCCCTCCTTGGTATGAAGCATGCTGGATTTCTGACGATCATTAAACTCCTTGGGTTGGATAAGCAGGGCAGAATGCGGAGCTGAAATGCTAACAAGGCCCAGAGCAAACTAGCAACACACCTCCCCTTAGCTTCAGTCAGCTATAGAAGACGTGCTTTTCTCCCAACTGAAGCGCTCTGGCTTCTTGGAGTGCGGACACGGGCATCTTTTAACTGCAAACCACTGAAAGGCTGCTGGAGCCCCGAGAAGCATGGGAAGCCCAAGCAGTGTGAGCCTGCCTTGCCCAGTCTCGTCCGCCCACACGAAGATGGAAAACCACCTCCCCTCCTCCAGCCCCCTGGCGGCAAAAGATGGCGGCCCAAGAGAAAGCCTCTCCTCCAGCACAGCAGGCTACCTGGGGGCTGGGCGGACAGTGCAACGACCACTCACCATGGGACTGAGGGCCACCCTCCAAGCAGGCCGCCCACGGCTGGCTCCGGCCCGCTTCTCTCAGGCCCCACTGCTTCCCAGAAATATGTGGGCAGAAGTCTCAGCCATTTTAAAACACTGTTCCCCAAACCAGACCGCGGTGACCGTTACTTCCTTTGTCCACTGCCACTATCTTTGTCTTTGTGCCAGGGGGAGGGATGGGTGTGGAAGGAGCGGGGAACCCTGCTGGTGAGAGATAGACAGGCAGGCAGATGGCGTGATGGGTGTGGCTGAGGCGTGGAGACCAGGCCAGGAGTCCTGAGGTCCAGGGGCTACTCCTGGCCTCTAGCTGTGACCTCCATGAGCCTCAGTCTCCTCACCTACAGAATGAAGATAATAAAATGAGGCCCCTTTCTCACTCAGAGAGATAAGAAAGTGAAGGCGCTTTAAAAACTAAATGTATTCTAGAATTGCAACATATTACTGCTGTAGGGTGTTCCTAATTTTTCAAGCTTAGAAATCTGGTTTTGAAATTTAGTTGCTTCTAGGATAGCACAGGAGGTGCAGGTGGGTGCAGGGAATGGAAGGAGAGACCAAGCGGTGGCAGCCAGCAACTGGGCAGCTGTGAGAATCACCAACAGCAGGCTGAAGACTACAGCGTGAGGGCGAGCAGGCCCGACGCCCTCGGCAGGACCTGGAGACACAGAAAAAGATGGCCATGGTGCAGTATGGCCTTTTGAATTAGGCTAGAATGTGCCGTTAGCTAAGAAATCCAGCAGATTCCACTAATATGTACATGTTCAGCACTTCAAAGGGTAAGGGTCTATGAGAAAAATATGTAACAAGGAATACCGCGTTCCCTGATGACACAGTCCCATCCCATCTGTAAGCCACCACATTTCCTTCACCACCATTACTACTATCATGGTTATCACCACCCACTGTGGAAGGAAGAGCAAAAGAGGGAAATGAGATCCCAGGCAGGGCTGGTAAGCTTCCACAGGTTCAAGATCAGAAAAAGCTGCAGAATACGATTTTAGGTAAGTCTTCCATCAGCCTCCAAGCCCCTGAAAGTCAGACTCAGCATTTGGAGCATGTGAATATCCACAAAAATGGCAAGGGCAGGTTGGGTCAGAATCCAGGCAGAAGCCCACGGGCGGATCACAGCTTCTCACTGAGCTGGGCAGAGGGAAGAAGAATGAGAACTTCCTAGAACACTCCAGGCATGTCATCTTTCCAGGAAACAGAAACAGGATAGGAGGGCAAGCCTAAAGTTTAATTCTCCACTGAGGTGAACTGCCCACGTGGCATGGACAGCCTTCCAGAATTAGAAACCACCACCTTGAAACTCTTGTGTCTCCCGCTAGGAATCCAAACATTCCCCGGAAAAGAGGGTATTAAATACGTTTTCAGATGAGGGATTCCCTCATATCCACTCCAGAAAGGGCAGCAAAGGGAAGAACAAATCAGAAACCACATAGCATGCTCCCAGGCAGAATGTGAAACAAATTCAGATATACTTCACGTACTGTGGCACGCACACCCTGATAGGTTATGTCTGGTGACGCCATGCCCTATTCAATGAAGGAATGTTGAAAATGACATCTAAAGCTCATGCCCCAGAGAACACGTATGCTCATGGAAAAAATAGGAAGAGTTATTAGCCTAAAAGGCTGTTGGAGAAGCACAATTTAACACTCCAAATTTAAATAACTTTTACTGATACCATAACATGAAGTTCACAAAAACTAGGATGTATCCACTTCATTTCCAGAAATTAGAGTTGGAAAGTATCTACCTCAGGCATCTGTCCTATGCAAATAGAGCATTTCCGCCTATGATGAAGGAACCAAAATCAGTTCCAAAAGCCAAAACTAGGCTTGAGAATTCCTACCACTTTTGGAGTCATAGTTGATCTATGATCTTAATTTTCTATTTCTTAACTTCGCTTTCTAGAGGTAGTGGTTCCCAAAACAGGCTGAACATTAGAACCCCCTGGGCGGGGAGGGGCTGCCTAAAAATACAGATTCTTAGGCCTCATCACTGCAATCAATCATATATTCTCGTTCATATTAATTCTCCCTCCCTCCATCCCTCTCTCTCCCTCTACCCCTCTCTCTTTTAAACCTTAAATGAACTTAGTGTTTGGGAAATACTGTACTGTAGCATAAGCCTCGATGTATATTGATTCCTTTGTTCCAACTTAAAAAAAAATAAAGCCTGGATGATAGCTAGTTAAACAAAACAAACATGATTTACTTATGAAATATTAAGAGAGATAACAATAAAAGAGAAAGCAGCAACTTCTTTCATGTGCTCATAACCAGAGCTCCAAACAGTAACGCCATCCCTAGCCAGTTTGTTCTCAGCTAGGTCCACCTTGGTTCAGTGACGGCTCTGTCAAGAAAGCTGAGGCCACAGGCCCGACTACCTCCATGGTTCCCAGACACAGTTCTGACTCTCCAAGAACCTGGGCAAACATGACTTTTATTTCTCTCCTTGGAATCCACTCCATGTGTAAGCACATTTACCTGCCTTCCTGGTGGTGAAGCATAATGAAAGCGTTTGAGATTTATGCTTTGGAAATGCAAAGTTTCACCTGTGAGCCTCCCATTAATCCACCCCATCAGCTTACTCTACACAGAGATCACAGTGGCTTGTTGAAATCTTCCCAAATCCAAGCCTTCTCAATTTTATACTTAGTGACAATGAGGCCCTCGATTCAAACTGAGAAATCCTTTCAGTAAAACCTATATTCAGAACTTAAAAAGAAATCACCCTCTTCTCATACCTGAGAAGAGGGGAGGAGTAAAAAAGAAACCAAAAGGTTTCCTTAGAATAAAACACAAGACAAATATTTGGACAGAAATATATATATATATATATATATATATATATACACATACTATCACAGATGTACCAGTTTTCTCACTGAAACTACAGGGTTGTTTTGGTTTGTTTGTTTGTTTAAGAAATAATTACATTAAAAATATATTAAATTGGTTTTCTCCTACCTGAATCCTCGGACATATCCTTTGGTAAGGCTTCATCCGTAGCACTCTTCAAAGCTAGCAGTGTTTCGTTTTGTTTTCAAAGAACAAGAGAGAGAAAAGTAAAGAAAAAAAAATTTTATGTCTCAGACACATTACATTAAAACAAAGAATCCCTAGTCATCACTTATGAAAACGGTGTTACAAACATCTATAAGTTGCTATAGCACTTACTAAAACAATAAAAGTCTCCTAAACTATGGTAACAGGTTCTCCTCCTACAAAGAACAGAGGTATTTTCAATGTTCCAGAGAGAGTGCCTCTAGTGGCTGGGAGGAGTATTACCAGGAAGTATCAAATTTCCCCGTTTCTTTCCTGACATCCAGAGCAAAGACATAAGGATCTCTCTGAGAGTGAGAGCCAGGATTCAGGATTTTTAGAGCTCGCCAGGTTATTCCAATGGGTAGTCAAGGCTAAGACCCACTAGTAAAGACAGTAATCAGAGTACTTGCTGCCACAGACAACATCTAGGTCTGCCTGCCTCTCCTGAGCAAATACTGAAACAGAGAGCATGCAATTACTGTTTCCTAATGGGAAACATTTTTCATGTTTAACTCCCATACAAAGCTACATCCATGGCAGGTCATGATAACAAAACCTGAAATAGCTTCACTGATTTTTAGTCCCTTCTGATAAGCCTTTCATTCATGGGCAGTGAATCAATATCAGATAATAGAAGGAATACTGGCTTGAGAATTCAAAAATCTTGGTTCTTATCCCTGCTCTTTTTCTTACTGAGCAAATAATTCATACTGCCTGAACTTTAGTTTACTCATCTTTATATTTTATGTGATAAAACATACCAGCCTCCATTCCACTTTGTGAGGACTGAATAATACAGTGCATGAGGAAGGACCTGATAGATTATAAAGCCTTATATAGAAGTATGGCAGGAGGTGGGGTGTTCCTCCTGCTCTTCTAGATAAGTCCCAGGCCAACTCATCCCTGTGCTTGATGCTAGCTGTAACACGGAACACCGTGCTGCACTGCTCTCACCCGTCCAGTTAGATAAGCAAATCATCACAACACAACACCCACAAGGTCCCAGAGCATAAAGCCCAGGGGTAGAAACTCTCTCCAGAAGGTAACTTCCTCGAGGATTAGACCCGTGTACAAATGTGCATGTATATTGATATTCTGGGATCACATCTGCCAACACAAGATGTTATGCTCACAAACCGTTCACTTCTAGTCATTTCCTAATTAGTACGATCAGATTCCAATAAAAGATGTTGGAGTAGCCTGAGGGTCAGCAGTGAGCACGGGGTCGTAACTGAAGGGGCTTTGGACACTCATGGTCTTGTTACCACTTTATGAACTATAGTTTTGTGACAGCAATTGGAACTACTTAATCCATCCAAATGTGGTCATATACAGAGAACAGTCCTCAGATGCTCTAGAAGCCAGCCATTCCAAGAGAAGTAGATTAAAAATATATATAGGTAAAATGTCCCTAAAGGGAGAAAACTTATTCTTTTCATACCTTGTTTGTCATCACCAGTCACATCTTGGGTAGGGACAGGAAAGTCGGCCATGTCTTTAATAGATAGCTTCTTGGAAAAGAAAAGTAAATTAATAATATGGGTTGGAATGGAAATGAAGTGATGTGCACATCTGATGCAAATGTTTTTAAAAGCTATGTGTCTTGTCAATATTTCTGCCTCCCATAAACCCTGACATTTAATACTATTTTACTTTTTAGGTTTCTAGTGAGGTATAAGTTAATTTGTATTGAAAAATTTATATATACAGAGGGAAAAAATAATGACTTAGATTGAGGTACATGTATAGACCACACATTATATCTCAATCTGGTGTGGGACTCAGCCAGAGTTGTGGAGCATTTGCCCACGACACCAGTCAAGAACAAACCTGTGCTCTAGGTACTTTCTCACAAGCAGAGAGAGGTTCTGACAAGTGGCCCCATCACATGGGTATTTGCCAGGATCTCTTATGTAGAGGGTGTTCAACCTGATTCAAACAGCCTCCTTGTTATGGAATAAGAGAATTTTACTGATGAGCAGAACAAAATTTTCTGCTAACTCACTGAAGGGAGAAGTCCTCAGTTACACTAAGAAGATGAATACCCAAACTGATCAAGTATTGATTAGCTTAAAATTCTATGTAAAATCTACTTACTATAATTTCTTCTACACTCTCAATTAACATGGACTCTGCCCTCTGATAAGATTAAAGGATAATACATATTCATAGTTGATATATATATAAACACATTCTAGAAAGATATATAAAAATTGAAGGGTGATTGGTAGGTGGGGATAGGGATAACAGGAGAACTTGTCACTATATGCCTTTTGATATTCTTTTTATTTTAAACATATTAAAAAAGTCAAATAAAGATAAATTTTAAAACTTAAAGAAGTAGGGTAAATTCCTGGAGTTAGCCGGTGCTCCAAAAGGTTAACTGGTTTACCTCTCAGAATCTGAACAGCCCAAGAGACATAAGCAGTACTTCTGTTTTCAAACTGTTTCAAAGAATGGAGTTAGAATACTGCTTGGTGGTAACCTGATCTAGGGTTTAGCCATCCACAGGCAAGTCATTCTTGGCATTACAATGAAGCTTCCAGATGTAATTTAGAACAGAGAATGTATCTCAACAGCGCCCTTCTTTCATTTTCTTGTCCCACCTGGATTGTAATCCAGATCCATAGCAGAATAAAATAATTTAGGAGTAGAAAATATAGATAAAAAGAAATCCAAAAGAACACTGTTGAAAGAAATTTTTAAAATCTAAATAAAAGGAAAGACACCCCATGCTCATGGGTCAGAGGACTTAATATTGTTAAGATGGTAATATTCCCTAAATCCATCTACAGATTTGAAGCAATCCTCCTTGCTTTTTTGCAGAATTTGACCAGCTGGTCGTAAATTTCATATAAAAGTGTAAGGGACCCAGAATAGCAAAAATATTCTTGAAAAAGGAGAACAACTTAACAAAAAGTTATAGTAATCAAGAACACTGTAGTACTCACATAATGACAGACATATAGATCAATGGAATAGAAATGAGAATCCATAAATAAACCCTTAAATTTGTGGTCAACTGATTTTCAGTAAGGGTACAAAACAATTCAGTGGGAGAAAACTGTCTATTCAATAAATGATGCTGGGACAACTCGATATCCATATAAAAATAAAGAATGAAGTTGGACCTCTTCTTCACGGCATATATAAAAATTAACTCAAAATGGATCACAGACCTAAATGTAAGACCTAAAACTATAAAACCCTTAGAAGAAAACATAAGAATAAACCTTCATGATCTTGTATTAGGCAATGGCTTCTTAGATATGACACCAAAAGCACAAGCAAAAAAAGAAAAAAATTAGATAAACTGAACTTCATCAAAATACAAAACATTTGTGTTACAAAGGATACTATCAAGAAAGGGAGGGAAAACAAAGAAAAATACTTGCAAATTATACATTTAATAAGAGATTTATATCCAGAATATATAAAGAACACTTACAACTCAATAAACAACCCAGTTTATAAATGGACATGGGATAGGAATAGATATTTCACCAAAGAAGACATACAAATGGCTACTTAGCACGCAAAAAGATGCTCAATATCAGTAGTCATTAGGAAATTCAAATCAAAACCACGAGATACCACTTCACTCCCACTAGGGTGGCTAAAATCAAAAAGACAGATAATAACCAATGTTAACAAGGGTATGGGGAAACTGGAACCCACATACACTGCTGGTGGAGGAATGTAAAATGGTGCAGCTGCTCTGGAAAGTAGTTTGTTAGTTCCTCAAAAAGTTAAACACAAGGTACAATATGATCCAATTATTCCACTCCTCAATATATACTCAACAGAATTGAAAACATGTGTGCACACAAAAACTTGTACATGGACATTCACAGCAGCATTTTTTCTAACAGCCCAAAAGGGGAAACAACCCAAATGTCCATCAGCTGAAGAATGGACAAACAAAAAAATGTGTTAGTATCCATACAACGGAATACTATTCAGCAATAAAAAGGAATGAAGCACTGATACATGCTACAATGTGAATGAACTTTAAAACATTACACAAAGTGATCTCATCACAAGAAAAAAACTTTTTTCCTAATTCTTTAATGGCGCGTATTTATGTGAGATGATGGATGTTCACTAAACTTAACACAGCAATCATTTCAAGATGTATGTAAGTCAAATCATTTTGCTGTATGTACACCTTAAACTTATCCAGTGCTATATGTCAACTCTATCTCAATAAAACTGGAAGATCAAAAGCAAACATTATAGTAAGTGAAAGAAGCCTGTCACAAAAGACCACATATTTTACATTTCTATTTATATGAAATGTCCAGAATAGGCAAATTCAGAGACAGAAAATAGCTTAGTGATTACTAGAGGCTGGAGGAAGCAGGGAACAGTAGATGACTGCTAATGGGTACAGGCTTTCTTTTTGGAGTGATGAAGATGTTCTAAAATTCGACTATAGTGATGGTTGCACAACTGTCAATATACAAAAAAGCACTGTATACTTCATACAAATTGTATACTTTAGATGAATATGGTATATGAATTATATCTCAATAAGCCTGTTTACAAAAGAAACAAATCCAGTAATCTAAGAAGCACTGCTAAAGACAAGTGTCCCTGAAATTATAATCTTTAATTCTTGATGGAAATAAGTACATGGTACAGCTCTGCTGTCTTTAGAAAAAGATGTACTGCTGAGCAAACTTCTCAAGACCTGACTCAGCTACAGCTCCATTCACAACAAACACCTTTATGGGGTCATCCTTCACAGGGCTGGTACCAAGATCTATCTAAACCCCAAGCATGGGGAATTCCCTGGCAGTCCAGTGGTTAGGACTACATGCTTTCACTGCTGAGGGCCCAGGTTCAATCGCTAGTTGGGGAACTAAGATCCCACGAGCCACGTGGCATGGCCAAAAAAAATAATAATAAAATAAAATAAACTCCAAGCATGCATTCCTGTGTTTAAAATATCTCCATTTCCAGGCTTCACAGACACCTGTATATTTGCTCCTTTCCTTTTAGAGATGATAAGTGAGTACATGAAGAACAGCAACATGAGTCAGTAATTAACTTCTCCCAAAAAAAACAGCATTATTTATCTCTGTTGGAAAAGCAAAGCCCATCTGATACCATGGCAAGTTGGAACAAAATGTTTAACTAGAGAAAATGCGAATAATGACTTTTTTAGTAAATCACCTAACAACAACATAATTTTACACAAGCAGGGGTACCCATAGCAAAAAATTTTTTAAATAAAACAAAAAGACAAAACAAAACAAACAAACAAAAAATAAAACAGGGCAACTGCATAAGATAGTTGTAGAGATGTCTGTCCTGGCCTGACAGACAAACTTCTCCGTACACTGTCAGCAACCCCAGAGTACACTGAGGGCCGGGAAAAGTGACTAACAATCATACTTGCTTCACCATCATACACATTCTACAGAAAAAGAAATTGAAAAAGCCAAAACTCTTCGAATGTACATCTATCACTCCACCTGAAATCACTTTATCTCCTTCCGAGTAGAAATCTGCTAAGGAAAGGAACACGGAGACTACGACTCAAAGAAAGCGCAGTAGAGAGGCCAAGAGAGACGTTATCAGAGGGGGCGCAGCAGAAGCAGGCTTGATTCGCTCAGAGAGGAGCAGAGGATGGCATCCACAACATGCACTACAGGCACGAGAGCCTTGTGGGAAAGAATAAATAATCACACACAATCACAAGAAATTTTTTAAATGGCCCTGTATCCTGCCTCTGACTTCTATCATCTTGCAACGTCGGAGCACTGTAATAGGAGCCTATGAACAAACCTCCATTTATGAAACATTTCCAGACTTTTTTTCAGGGTGGGAACAGCAGATATCGTAAGTTGTCATCACAGCAATCATGATGGTGGTGATGGTGACGAAAGTGCTGATATTAACAATAACCATAAGGACGCCTAAAGCACACAGTTAAGCCCCTGCATCAGTGGCCCAACGTTATAGGAATTCTTCGGGTTTCTCTTGAGGATCATCCAAATCAGGCAGCTTTCAATGTGATCTGGGGCCCTCATATACAGTTCTCAAACCTCCTCTCAAAACTGTTCTGATTCATTACACCTTGTTAATAATCAGCTGCTAAAAATACAACTTTACAATGTTTACTTCAAAATTAAAGCTCGGTTAAAGTAAATAACCTGGCTTACATTTTTCTGGCTTAGTTTGGCTATACCTAAATTTCACCTCTAAAAGGTCAAGAGGCTACTTTGCTTTTTCACCAAATCTAGTTTTAGGGAGAAGAGAAAAAAAGATAATTATAGATATATCTGGTGTCTAGATTTGAAATGCTGAGCTTCAAAGTAAGTACTAAGTATTAAGAGAAATCGTTATGAAATCAAATTTTCCAGAGTTTGTAAAGAACAATCAGCTAATGGATTTAATAGTACACACATCCTTACTTATTAATACATGAAGATCTTTTACCTCCATCCGATTCAAGTCACGGGGTTGTTGGTTTGCTGGCACTGACTCAGAATAAGAATCAAATAACGCACACTCCCACTTGGGCTTAGGAAAGGCTAAGAAGAAACAAAAAGAATGCATAAGAATATATACTATAGTCATGGTGTTTCCTAGCAGCTTTTCTGTGCTTGGTAAATAGAGCAACAAAATCAGCCAGCTCCTGTATACTAGAGATGGCACTAATCACGCTGAGGTAGTATTTCAAGTTCTTTACATATACAAGCTAGTACTTCTGCCATGCCCACTTTACACGCAATAAAACTAAGGAGCAGTGAAGGTAAGCGCCTTAGTCAAGCTCAGAGAGCCAGTAAATGAAGAGCAAGGACTTGAACTGCCAGCACTCCTGCTGGAGGGTCCATGCTGTCAGCATTTCATGTTGTAACACAGAAGTCATTTTCCACCTTAACCATCACTATCACAATACTTCAGTTTTAACTAAGCTACTAGCAGCATTTTAAAATGGCAGTAACTATGGTGACAGTTTGAATACCATAAACATTAACTGGGGAAATACTTCATTTTAGCTATTACTACTGGAAGTAAATAGACAAGATCTTACAATGATATGTGCCGAAGAAAGCTTTATGAAATACTCATTTCTTTTGGTTAGCAGGAATAACAAAAATAAGAGCACAAGTTCTTCCTGATTTATAACAATGAAATAATCACATTATGGGTTTCTTCCAACATAGTATAGTGACAGCAGCTGTTAGCTGGGTAGCTGAGTGGATCAGCGTAAGAAAAACCAGGCTACCTGGTAAGCTAACACTGAATACTCCACTATTTCTTAGAAACAGATTCTGTTTCACCACTTTTGTCACAAAGTAAGTAAAAAAGAAATGTCTCAACAACCAGGAAAACTATCAATATTCCAAAGAGGAAAAGCAGACTGTGGTAGACAGTAAACAGAAGCTACAAATCAAATTTGTCAAGACCAGCTATTAAGAAATCAAAATTTTAATGCCATGTTTAAAAACACTTTTTTGAATCAAATGTTAAAAATGGATTGGCAGGGACTTCCCTGGTGGCACAGTGGTTAAGAATCACCTGCCAACACAGGGGACATGGGTTCGAGCCCTGGTCCAGAAAGATCCCACATGCCGCAGAGCAACTAAGCCCTTGCACCACAACTACTGAGCCTGCACGCTAGAGCCTGCGAGTCACAACTACTGAGCCCGCGAGCCACAACTACTGAGCCCGCGAGCCACAACTACTGAAGCACGCGTGCCTAGAGCCCGTGCTCCGCAACAAGAGAAGCCACCGCAATGAGAAGCCTGTTCGCCACAACTAGAGAAAGCCCACTCACAGCAACAAAGACCCAACACAGCCAAAAATAAAATAAATAAAATAAATAAATTTCTAAAAAAAAATGAAAAAGCACAGAGAAGACCCAAAGAGTTCTGGCCATTTTCTTGAACCAAATACAAAAATAAACAAGGGTGATAAACCATTTAAAAGTTAACTACTAAACCCTTAGGGTTTGCCTAAAATATACTATCACTAAGTTTGATGGGGTTTTATGAGGTCTCTCATGATTTCTGTTAAAACTATTTAATTATTATTTAAGATTAATCCCACAAACTGGAAATGATGTGCAATTTTTGTTTAATTGAAGGGTATATGATGGATTCTTCTTCAGTTGTTTCTATATAAATGCATGCTCCATAAAAGGCCATTAAGAAATGAGAGGGGACTTCATTCAAAATGAAGGGAGATGCTCTTGACTGAGGCTCTATTTTTTAGACTCCCCTCTACTGCGTAAGCAAGGTAAAAGCAGCCATTTGCAGCAGTAAAGGAATCAAGAGGCTATTTCTCTTTTGTCAATACACTTTTTGCTCAGGGCTTTCAGACCTTTAAAAATTTCATCAGTGGGCTTCCCTGGTGGCGCAGTGGTTGAGAGTCCGCCTGCCGATGCAGGGGACACGGGTTCGTGCCCCGATCCCGGAAGATCCCACATGCCGCGGAGCGGCTGGGCCCGCGAGCCATGGCCGCGGAGCCTGTGTGTCCGGAGCCTGTGCTCTGCAACGGGAGAGGCCACAGCAGTGAGAGGCCCGCGTACAGCAAAAAAAAAAAAAAAAAAAAAAAAAAAAAAATTTCATCAGTGACTTTTGAAACAGGCCGTGAAACACCTGAACACCTACAGTGACTCCTCAAATAAGGAGTCATGACACCCAGCCTAGGTTCCATAGCCACACCACATAAGAACAAAGAAACAGCATTCCTCAAGACCCCAAACAGGAAAGAGAGGGAGGAGAGAGAGCGAGACGGAGACAGGGACACAGAGAGACACACTAAAGAGGAAACACAGCAGTGTGTCATGCTGCCCAACTGCAAACTAGTTCCTGGGGACCCCTGAGGGTCTCCCCCAGCCTGTAAGGAAGGGGAACATGCTGGAGTTACGGCCCGCTGGAGTCAGAAAGCAGCTGCTATTAGCAAAGTCCAAGCTCTGAAACAAGTAATAGCTTTTGCTCTCTGAACCCTCCCCTTTGTACATTTTCTGAGGGCCTCTGGGCAAGATCCCAGAATGGGTCATGCTTCCCCCAACATGTTCACTAGTCCCTGGCACCAGCCACATACTTAGTCTCTTCCTTTTGGTTGAGCCTCCACCCCATCACTACCGAACACAGAACGACAGACTTTTTATTTAAGAGTCAGAGACCCGAAGACGGACTTAGATAAGTCATTGGGTACTTTGAATCTAGTGCCGTTATGAGGAGGGGACAAGACAAGATAATCTAAGGCCTTTCCAGATCTAACCACGAAATTTATGATCTGTTCAGGACTAACCACATTTTCTTTAGACACTGGTTCCCTCCTGCCAATAATCATCAATGACTAAGCTCTCATGTTTTAGAGGCCCTCTCTAAAAAGTGAGAAAGGCTGTTGAAAGCACCAGCTATTTCTGGACCCTTTCGATGGAGGCTATACTTCTGTGAATAACAGAATTCACATCAGAAATCAGCCCACTGCCTTTGAAAGGGCAAGAGACACTATTCATTTTTTCAATCTTCCAAAGAAGTTAATACAAAGGTTGGACTCACCATGACTCTTTCCTATCCAAACGATTTGGGGATTAACTGTTTTATTAATGAGAAAGACAAAGAGAGCTCTATTCTAACTTTCTGGCGTGCCAGAATGTTCTATATCTGATTGCAGTTACATGGGTGGATACATATTTAAAAAATCGAGTGTACATTTAAGATCGGAGCCTTTCATACATTTCACTGCATGTAATTTTTAAACTTTTTCATTAGGTACAAGACTCCTAGTCCATTCCGTTGCCCAAGGCCACTCGGGGATACCGGGATGGGCCTAAAGATGGCAAGTCAGCACTGGCTCTACAGGAAGATCTTCCTCTTAATTTTTTATCAGCTAGGGATTCAGTAGTTGCCTGGTCCACAATTTTCATGAAAGGGTTAAGTGACTTTGGTTCAAATCCATCCAGACAGTACTAGAATGGAGATAAAAGATGACTCACATTTGCTAGATCATCCCTATGACTCACATTATAAGTTGTGAGAGTCTAATATCAGTTAATGAACAGTAACTGTATATACAAAGGAGTCCTCAAAGTGTCTGGACAACACCTTAAGGAACAAAACTCTCTTCCAAGGTCTGGAAGGAAACGCCTAAGGTTTAGGATTTATGATGAGGCATTACCTGCTTGCAGGTACTCCGGCTGCAGAGTTGGAGGCAGGCCCTCAGGCAGTGGGTAGCCGTTCTTCCGGGCCACAATGAGATGAAACGCAGCACAGAACTCCGGCAGGCTCAGGGCTCCATCGCAGTCAGCATCGCTCAGTTCCCTAAGGATAGCAGATGTTATGAGCGCCTAACACGGGGCTCAGATACAAGCACTTCATTTCTCAGCTTTAAGGAAAAACCTTGAACTTTTCAAGCTGCGAATGCTGTATCAAAACTTTGAGAACTCCCTCCTGGGAAAACACAAGTAAGCTCAGTAAATACTGGTTGAACTATGTTTTCAGATAAAACTAGCAACTAGGGAAGGCTGGAATCAGATGAGATAGAAAAGAAGAAAGGGAGAGGCTTGAAAAGGCTTATCTTTGCTTCAGCCCTTGTTTCCCACTGAAAAGCAGAGGTTTATCTGCCAAAGTAACTAAGACCCCAGAAGCTCAACCAGTCTCTTAGGTGTACAGAGACGAGTACGCTTGTGTTAGGACATGCAGAGCGAGAAGGCATATACAATCATAGTAGAAAGGGGGTTACTATTTGAAAGAAAAACCACGGAAGGTAAGCTCCGGAACTTTCCTTTGGACCCTTCACATCCTTGTCCCCCTTGAATATTCAGAAAGCACCAGCTCCCCAACGTGAGGAGCCAGGGAACTGTTTCAAACACTGGGTGGAGAGAATCCCACAAAGCTTACATGGATATGTCTCAACAAAAAGATAGAAACCCTCATGCCGATAATGTTAGGACTGGGAATTCTGCCAAAACAAACTGTATTCTTTACAAAATGATAGTTTCTCTTTTTTCCTAGCTTTAAAGCCTAATAAGGCTTGCCTTTTTTTTTTTTTTAATGCTAGAATATATTGCCGAAAAACCGAAATTCAGCTCAGGATACAGTGGCATTCACAAGTGCCAGTGGAATAGTTTTCCAATATGATGCACAAAACATGACAAGCAATTTTAAACTCTATTATCATTTTTTTGTAAATCCTCATGAAAAAAAGTTTTACATAAATACAATACTTTAATTATATATTTATCACAGGGTGGTCTCCCACCCAGTCTTGAGGAAGAAGAGCCCACACGCAGCTGGGAGTTTACAGAGGTACGGAGCATTTTCATAAACGCAAACAGAGCCATCTGGACCAACCAGCACAGCCCTTCTGGAGCTGGTGATGGAGCCGGCACAGCAGCAAAGCACCAGGCACGCCACATGTGCAAGTCTGAACCAGGGCCCAGCTGATAAACACCAGCCAAATTTACGAAGCTCAGAGGCAGCGAGAAGAGTCAAATTTAACTTAATTCCAAAATATCTGTGGAACTTCTGTTCGCCCGGCCTCATAAAATATTATAAAGAATAGCTTTTCAAGGTTCTCTGGTCACTTACACCACATCAAGTAGAAAAATCTGAAAATAAAACACACAAGATGGAAATTCTCATATGCTCACACAACTGCTTAGACTGAAAAGGCATCTAGGTGAGGATAATAATTAGGAAATTGCTTTTTAAGTAAGAGCTAAAGCAGTGCGTAGTATGTGCCAGACACTATTCATTGTGCTTTCCATATAACTTGCTTAATCCTCACAGCAACAATAATCTAAGTTCTTTTCATTCTCTTAGTCTGTATTTTAAAAAATTCAAAAGATTAGATTTTTAAAATGCAAAAGTAGGAGCTAAGGGATGGCTATGGATAACAGTATGATACTATGAGGCATTAACTGTACTTACCATATATAGGAGAGTTCTGGAATGGAAAGCTTTGATTTGGTGAAGAAGTTCTTGGCCACAGAACCTGTCAAGAGCCATTGTTTAAATAAATCATGAATTACTTATCTAGAGCAGCTTTTATATTTATATGTAAACGAATCACCATTTCTTTCATTCAGCAATTCCTACCATATAACCACAAATATAACAATTATTCATCAAAGCAACTACGAATTGTGTGGCTAAAAAGCAACATACAAACGGCTTTTAAAAGAGTATGTAAATTAGAACAGGGCAAAAGAACTAACGACCTAATACTTATTATGACATGAAAATTATATGAATTCCTTCTTTGTATTTCCAAAAATCTGCAAAATTTACTAAAAACTCAAAAGATAACTATCAAAGTAAAAATCTGTCGAGCACTTTAATGAACGGATGCAAAAGTAATACACGATCATGGTAGGAAACAGCAAAAAGAAGAAAAACTAACACCATTAATCTCATCATACTAGAGATAAGACAGACATCTTGGGAAAGCGTTTCAGTGAGATTTAAGATCTCTTGGTGGCTCTTCAAGAATCGTATCCAGGAACCTCTTGCTACTTTCTTTATTCATTGCAAATTTACCAGTATCAATGGAAATCAGGTAATCATTCCATTTTACATGTTATGTAGCTTCAAGTCCCAATTGCACTTAAAATGTTTAGACCCAATCCTTATTGAGATTGAAATTTTTATGCTTTCTGCTCTCAAAACAGTTTCACAATTCAAAAGCCTCAAGTCTAATACAAAGAACACTCAAATCAAAGCCCTAAACTCTATTCTAAACTGATAAAGTCAAAAGTCTTTCCTTAGCCATCAGGAGACTTCTAACTGGCCTTGAAACAAAGGATTATAGTGGACCCTAAGGCAGACTTATTTTCCTTTGATAGATGAAGGATCAAAGACAAAGTACCCTATAAACGAATGAGCCTTCTCCCCAAGAGCATCCTGGAAATAATGCTGACACAGGACTGTTGGCCATCCATGCAGCCTCCTTGCTTTGTCAAACATTTGTCAGAAATGTCTTGAAAGCCCATTTGCCAGCTATTTTATACATAGAAAGGCATTCTCCCCTAATTTCATTCTTCTTTTTCCCTCCTGATCGCCTTTCTTCAAAGTATAATAGGCTCAAACCCACAGCTAGAGACCTGGCCTGGCCTTCACACAGTAGAGAGAGACTGTCGGCGCACGGTGTCCCAGAGTGGTTGGGTGGCGCCCACAGGGAAGATGATGGCTAACGAGGTCAGAGAAGGAGCACTTGAGCAAGCCCGAGTGCTCCCTCCTTCGGTGCTGACAGGTCAAACGGGGAGCTGGAACCCTCGCCCCAGCCCCACCCCCAAGCAACAAAGAAACCCCAAACAAGCCTCCTTTCCTTGCTCTCTCCAGCCATTTTCAGATCCACCTGAGAGCCACATGTGGGGCAGAAGAGGTAGAAGGGAGGCTTAAAAGCGGTCAGCAGTCAAAGATCAAAACCATGAATCCAGACGTTTTCTTACAAGGGGTCTCTCAGCCCAGTAAACTACAGCTACCCACAGCATTGATCCATCAGTGACTGAATGTTAATACATCCAATATATACAGATCTTTTAAAAAAAAATGAAGACCAGTAACCCACTGTAAAAATGGATTGAGCTATGAGAGTTTAAAGAAATAGATGCAACTGACTCTTAATCATATTGAAAAAAAAAGTTCAACCTTGTTCGTGAGACATCTGTAAGTTAAGGCCACACAAAGACATGATTTCTTGACTATCAGATGGGAAAAATACAAAAGTTCAAAAACGTGTTTTGATAACAAGACTATGGGAAAACAGGCACCTCATACAATGCTGGTGGGGTGACAAAATGGCACAACCCCAAAGAAGGGGTGTTTTGCAAAATCACATTTGACCCAGTAATCCCACTTCCAAATTATCCAAGGATACACTAACAAAAATATAAAAAGACATATGCAGAAGGCTGTTTACAAGAGAAATACTTGTAATAGCAAAGGACTAGAAGTAATCCCAATAAAGGATTGGCTGAATAAATGATTGCACATTCACACAACCTATAAGGGGAAACGAGAAATATCTCTACATACGACTAGAGTAATCACCAGAATATATTGTTAAATGAAAAAAGCAAGGTGGAGGAAAGAATAAGTAGTATGCTACCACTTATCTAAGACAATATGGAGATAAGAACACACACACACATAGAGAGAGATATGCGCATACATGTATTTGCTTCTATTTTTAAAAACAGACAAGCCATTAAACAAGATGTTTACCTATAGGAACAAGGAAGGAACAGGGTAGAGGAGCTAGGGGCAGGAACTAGACTTCTTTGAATGTAGCTTGTTTTGTAGACTCAACTTTAGGACTGTGTTAATATTTTATATAAGTAAAAAATTAAATTTTAAGAACACAATCCCTAAAAATTGAAATCAAAACAAATAAAACTGAAAAGCACAAAGTTGGAGAACTCTCACTATCCAATTTCAAAAACTTACTATAATAATCAAGACAGGGGCTTCCCTGGTGGCGCAGTGGTTGAGAGTCCGCCTGCCAATGCAGGGGACACGGGTTCGTGCCCCGGTCCGGGAAGATCCCACATCCCACATGCCGCAGAGCAGCTAGGTCCGTGAGCCATGGCCGCTGGGCCTGCGGTCCGCAACGGGAGAGGCCACAACAGTAAGAGGCCCGCGTACCGCAAAAAAAAAAAAAAAAATCAAGACAGTGTGGTATTGGCATTAGGCTAGACATAGAAATCAGTGAAATAGAATTGGTAAAGAAATAAACCCTCACACTTACAGTCAGTTGAATTCTGACAAGGAACCTAAAACAATTAAATGGGGGAAAGAATAGTTTTTTCAACAAATGGTGCTGGGACAACTAGATATTCACATGCAAAAGAATGAATTTGAACCCCTACCACATATCATATGCAAAAATTAGCTCAAATTGGATGAAAAAACTAAATGTAAGAAATAAGACTGTAATATAGGGAATTCCCTGGCAGTCCAGTGGTTAGGACTCTGTGCTTTCACTGCCAGGGCCCGGGTTCAATCCCTGATCTGAGAACTAAGATCCCACAAGCCACATGCGTGGCCAATAATAATAATAATAAAACAAAACTAATATGACCTTGGATTAAGCAATGGTTTCTTAGATATGACACCAAAAGCACAAGCAACAAAAGAAAAAATAAACTGAACATCAAAATTAAACTTTTTTGCTTTGCAAGATACCATTAGGAAAATAAAAGGACAAGCCACAGATTGGGAAAAAAATATTTACAAATCATATGTCTGATAAGGAACCTGCGTCTAGAATACACAGAGAACTCTTTCCACTCAACGATTTTTTTTTAAAAATGGCAAAGTATCTGAATAGGCATTTCTCCAAAGAAGATGGACAGTAAGAGCATGAAGAGATGCTCAATGTCATTCTTCATCCCGAAAGAGATACCACTTCACATCCACTAGGACGGCTACAATCAAGAGATAAAAACAAGTGTTGGCAAGGATGTGGAGTAAGACACTACTGGTGGCAATGTAAAATGGTGCAGCCACTTTGGAAAACAGTCTGACTAGTCCTCAAATGGTTAAATACAGAGTTATCCTATGATCCAGCAATTCCACTCCTAGGTATATATCCAAGAGAAATAAAAACATACATCTACACAAAAACTTGTACACAAATGTTCACAGCAGCATTATTCTTAACAGCCAAAACAACCCAAAAGTCAATTAACTGATGAACAGATAAATAAAATGTGGTCTATCCATACAATGGAATGATATTCATCCATAAAAAGGAATGAAGCTCTGGTACATACCGCAACATGGATGAACCTTAAAAACATTATGCTAAGTGAAAGAGGTCAAACACCAAAAAACACTTATTATACAATTTCATTTATATGAACAGCCCAGAACAGGCAACTCTATAGAGAGAGAAAGTAGTTTAATGGTAACCTAGGGCTGGGGGGTGGGGAGAGCAGGAATGGGGAATAAATGCTAATAAGTAGGTAGTTTATTGGGGGAAGGTGCTCTAAATCTAGATTGTGACTATACTACACTAAAAACATTGAATTGTACACTTTAAATGGGTGAATTTAGAGTATGTAAATTACATCTAAATAAAGATGCTTTCTAAAAAGGGACATCAACTAATTGCAATGTATGAACCTCTCCTGACCTTGATCAAACTAAACTTTTTAAAAAGGCATTTGTGAGACAATTGAGGAAATCTGAACAAGACTTGATATTAAGTAATTTGTGGGGTTTTTTTTAATGTGCTAATGAGTTGTGGTTATGTTTTTAAAAGAGGCCTTATCTTTACAGATACATCCTGAAATATTTTCAAATGAAATAGTCTGGTAACTGCTTCAAAACCATCTAGGCTCAGAGAGGGTATAAATAAAACCAAATTGTGAGAGATGAGTGACAGGTACAGAGGAGTTTGTTATACTAGCCACTTCAGTTGTGTCTGTATTTGAAATTCTGCAAAATGAAAAGGTTAAAAGAAAATAAAAACATTCCTAACAGCTACCTACGTGTATTTGGCTAAATATCTGCATACATTGTGAAAAAACTCACTTAAGCGGTGGGTAAAGATAGCAAGTGGTCAATAAATGCAATCTGGGTTTCTGCTTTTTTAAAAAATCATGCTGTCAACGTTAATTTTTTGTATCTACAATATTCCACCTTCAAACAAAGCCATTACCACCAACCAGAAAATATCTGCGTTTATACAGGTATATTTCAACTACGTACCTTATTTCACTAGAGAACATTAATCTTAGTCCACACTGCGATATGTCAGGTTACAATTATCAAGGACATATCG
Organism: Hyperoodon ampullatus; assembly: GCF_949752795.1. Taxonomy (NCBI): domain Eukaryota; kingdom Metazoa; phylum Chordata; class Mammalia; order Artiodactyla; family Ziphiidae; genus Hyperoodon; species Hyperoodon ampullatus. Next base: position 15,296,584 of record NC_136913.1, on the reverse strand, counting down.
TTATTCTTCACAATTGAAGTATAAAAAGAAAGTTTTATGAATTTATCTTCCAGACTCTACTATTTCACTGTTTGTTTAGTCTTCAGCCGGGTGAAATGTAGGCACATGGGAATTAAATCAGTTCCTCTCAGCTTGAATTTTGCATGAGAACTCAATAGGAATATGTATTTCTGAAGATAACCCAGAAGAACTAACATGTGGACATAAAAATGCTGGCCAATTTTCCTCCCATATTTTCTCTCAGAAAAACCAGAGGAGAAAGACTACAGCCAAAGAAAACAAACATGAACTTGAACTCTAAGGTGTATATAACATAAGGAGACCTGTGACAGCAACTCTTTGGGATGCTACACTATGTCCTTGCTGTAACATCGACATAATGAGTATGCAATTAAAGGTGCGACACTCATTTCAGGAACTGCTCCAGCTAATAAGGCACAGCATCTGAACCAGGATGCTCCAAATTCCCATTTAACCCCCCTTTGAAATGGAAACATAACTTTCCCAATATCATTGCCAAGTGTTTTTCTGCATGGTTTATAGTTGATGAGACATTCAACCTCAGAGAAAAACAAACTAAAATCATAGAAGGTTGTTGTACTCATTTTGTGTGGACTATTTCTCAAGATGGGCGCTGTTATTTATGTGAGACAGTGAGCTGGGACCCGTGTTCTCACCCACCAGACTTTGTTACCTGAAATGAAGGAACTCGGATCAGGCTGAAGGGACCGGAACTGGTTGACATAATACTCTCGCTGCTCTTCCGTTATCCTCCAGGGTTCGTCTGGGTAACTACTGTTGTTATCCTGCAGTTCTCTCTCCACTGAAAAGGACTTTAAAAAGAAATCAATAAGCAGATGCTCACAGAATCTGTCTTTTGTGAAACCAAGTAGAAATATTAAACCCAAGCATTATAATTATTTTTTTCCTCAAGGGGATGAATTTAAACACCTTGTGAGTAGAATTTAATGGGAATGTAAACTTCTGAAGGTCAGACATCATGCTTTATACCTTTCTTTTGTATTTCCCAAAGTTGTTAACAGGACTGAGCATGAAATATTGAACACTTGGGTGAGTGATGAAAGATTTTCCAGTGTGATGAAGGGGAAAAAAATACAATCGTTCTTTTCTTCAAATACTCACCACATTTTGATCCTTTTAAATTAGTTGAGTAGATAGTAAGATAATCTAGATTCTTTTTAAACCATTTTTTTAAAATCTAGAACAGCTATAACCACACCATCTTTCTTTCTGAGGCATTCCCGTTGTATAAATCTGGGAATCAAAAGCTCCGAATCAAGTCCCACGTCCCCAGGTCCCACCTGAGTGGCAAGTCAGGATCACCAAACCTCTCCTTCCACATTTGTGAACTGGGGGTTCTACTTAGTAATAGAGCTGAGCGCAAAGATGGGCTGTCATGGTACCACAACAAACAGGGTAACAAGGGGTGCATCCGACCTGCCACTAGGGGGCATGCAAGCCAAATTTGAGAATTTAAGGATACAGAGAACCGGAGTAGTAGTGCAGGAGAAAAGAGCTCTGCTAAGCAATGGGGAAAGAAGCAAAAATGGTGATTCTGGAAGGAGCAGCACAGGGCTTTGTTGCATCCCTCCCATCTACCCTAAGGCTAAGGTGCTACTTGCCAGGGGCCACCTTCATGGAACTAAAAGGTGAACACAAGGAGGGTGAGCCTGAGACAAAAGGAGACTAGGAAAGAAGGGGAGAGGTATTACTACTAATACCCATCAAGGTGCCTGCTTCTGAATGAACACACTACCAAGGAATTAATCATTAGGAGGGTATTCTACTCACTATCCCCAGAAAAGACAACAGACCATCTCTGCCCCCTGCCTCAACCTCCCCAACAAACACACACCACATTCTGGAAGTAACTCTTCCCAGGAACACTTGGCTCTCCTCTGATGCCATTCAGAGAAGAAACAACTCTTTAAAAAGTTTGAGCTGTGATATGACCTTGAGATGCCATCTTTGAAGTTTGCATACTAGATGAGTTTCCACTAAATCTAAATCAAACCGTTTTTAAATGCCCTGAAAGTCACTATCCAGTAGTTAATGCCTTAAATTCATAGAGTGTTTTGAAATTTACAAAGCATTTCATACACCCCTATCTCACCCGAGCACCTCAAACATTTGAGAGGTAGACCCAGCAGGTATTAGTATCCTTTTCCCAGATGAGGAAACCGAGGCTCAGAGAGCTGAAGGGACATGCCCATATCCTTCACTGAACCCCTGCAGTCAGCAGATAAGTGCCCACTTTTTTTTAATCTGTTGTCAAAATCTCCATGCTAGGTATTGGCTGCTGCATTCCCTGGCGCTGACATGGAAGCTTCTACTCCCCTAAAATGCACTCTCCTTCCCACCTGGAACCGAAGCTGCCATACCCAGTCGTTGCTGGTAGTGTCATCCCATAACCATCTGCTCACCCTATTTCCTCTCCCACATTACTTGACCCCTGAGTGGCATCAGTGGTCTCTTAGCAGGTCTCAAGTCTAATCTGACAGCAGGAATCGGAAATGGACAGGAGAAAGTGACTGATTCCTCTGCTTAAAAGCTTTCAGGATGACCTATTGCCCAATAAAACAAACCCCACTCCTCCACCTGTCTTTTAGGGCCCTTATAATCCAGGCTCCTCCTTGGTCACTCATAGCAGGCTTCTGATAGCCCACATGCTCTCTCCTCATGGGTCAAGTTTGCGTCTTCTCCCCAGACCACCCTTCCTCTGATCCCAGCCCACTCAAATCCTACCCATCTGGGCTTCCCTGGTGGCACAGTGGTTGAGAATACGCCTGCCAATGCAGGGGACGTGGGTTCGAGCCCTGGTCCGGGAAGATCCCATATGCCGCGGAGCAACTAACCCCGTGTGCCACAACTACTGAGCCTGCGCTCTAGAGCCTGCAAGCCACAACTACTGAGCCCATGTGCCACAACTACTGAAGCCCGCACACCTAGAGCCCGAGCTCCGCAACACGAGAAGCCACTGCAGTGAGAAGCCCGCGCACCACAACAAAGACTAGCTCCCACTCGCCACAACTAGAGAAAGCCCACATGCAGCGACAAAGACCCAATGCTGTCAAAAATAAATAAAATTTTTTTAAAAAGTGCCTTCCAACAATGACAGAGGGCATGTGAACACCAGGCAACCCGTACCTGGCGTGGCCCTTCTACCAGCCTGCACGAAACAATCTTAACCTACCCCCGTCTCTTTCCCCTTGCTTCTCACTGCATGTTTTGAATTGATTTGATAAACCAAGTGATTTGAGCATCTTAGAAAATATGAATCCTTATTATAAGTATGCTAAGTATCACACAGTTTGAACATTTAAAGTGCTGTTTGTTAAATATCTTCATTCAGGTTTCGATCTGGAGGGCGAGAACCGTATCATCTAAGCCTTCATTCTGCACGCTGCCCCTAGCAGGCTCAGCAAAAGTCGGGTGGGGGCCACTTACTGACGGGCTCTAACAACTTCAGGGGTATGTCTTATGTTGAAAGAGATGCAAAAACACTACTCTATGCTGCGCGTAATGAAAGAAAGCCTATGGGTCCATTTCATATTTTATTTTATTTTTTTAAAGACTAACTTGATTTTTTTAAAATATTTATTTATTTGGTTGCACCAGGTCTTAGTTGCGGCAGGCAGGCTCCTTAGTTGCAGCATGCATGTGGGATCCAGTTCCCTGACCGGGGATGGAACCCAGGCCCCCTGCACTGGGAGCGCAGTCTTATCGACTGCACCACCAGGGAAGTCCCCATTTCATATTTTAAAGTTTGAGATCTATCAACAGACGTCCCTGTCGGTCCCATGGTCTGATCTCTATGGAGAGGTTTCAAGGTCCTTATTCATTAAGTGAGTGATTTCAGAGACAGGTGGAAGGGGCGGATCACATTCCACATTCCCTGAAGCCGAAATATTCCAAAAGAAAGCTGATCCATACTACAAGAAGCCAAACGATGTGAACTTTGCAGCAGAAACACTGACCTGCTCATTCATTCATTCATTCATTCACAGACACTTATTCAACAACACCAACATCCCAGACACTAGTCACTAGGGATACTCTGATGGTCAAACACATTCTTTTTCCCAGGAAGCCTGGAGTCCAGTGAGGGAGAAAGACGGGCAATCGCAAAACAGTGAGGTGTGAGCTGTGGTGAGACAGGGAACCCCGGAGCTCCGCGGCTGGGAGTCGGTCCACTGACCGCCCGCATCCGCACCACCTGGGGACTCGTCAGAAATACAGAAGCCCAGGCCCTACCCCACACCTAGTGAATCATCAAGTCTGGGAGTGAGGCTCAGGCATCTGGGATTTAACAAGCCCTCTAGATGATACAAAGCACACTCAAGTCTGAGAAGCAATGCTACAAAACATGCAGGGCAAGGCAAGCAAAAGGAACAGCATTTGCAAAGACACCTTAAAATGCCAGAAAATAGCCATCTCCTGAAAGTAGCTTGGTTGAGCTACATACAGATAGAATGGGCTGCCAGGGCAGAGGAGATGCGAGTGGAGTTGCCTCAAGACGGTCCAGACCAGAGGTCCTCAACCTTTTTGGCACAGGGACCAGTTTCGTGGAAGACAATTTTTCCACGGACCGGGGGCGTGGGGCGGGAAGAGGATGGTTCAGGTGGTAATGCGAGCGATGGGGAGCGGTGGGGAGCGGCAGATGAAGCTTCGCTCCCGAGCCCGCCACTTACCCCCTGCTGTGCGGCCCAGTTCCTAACAGGCCTCGGACCGCTACCGGTCCACAGCTCAAGGGTTGGGGACCCCTGGTCCAGACCATGAAGGTTCAGGTGCAGCAGGTTAAGGGCTTTAAACTGTATCTAGAAGACAATCGGGAGCCACAGGTAAGTATGACACAGGCCAAGGAAATAATCAGTTGTGAGCTGCAGAAAGATCACTTCAGTGAGGAGAGTGGAAGGGAAGACTAAAGGTCAGAAGACCAATTAAGGCCATATCGGCAACCCCGGCCAGAGGTCAAGGTGGCCCAGAGGTAGGGAGGGCTATGAGGGGAGTAAGAGAAAAAAGCCATAGGGCCCCCACCAGATGAAGGCCCATTCCAGCAGCGGGATGGCGGCTTGAGACCTCTCTGGCAGCAGCTAGGGGGACATCTCCTCCAAATGAACCCAAAAGGCAACCGTAACAAAGACCTGAAATCGGTCACCTAAGAGAGAATGTCTAATTGCAAAGACTGGAGGCACTGAGAGATGGGGGCGGGGGAACGATGGAGCCTTGGGCTTCCGAGGAGAAGCCGGAACCAGGAAGAGCCCCACCTCCACGTGCACCCAAGAGGCGCCCCAGTTCCACTCCAGCTGTAGTGGTTTGCTTGGCTGGGTGGAGATTTTTGCTACTTGGTGCCAATTTTGAGCTCTACCAGCGTTTTTAAGAAAATATAAAAGGAGGGAGAGAGAGAGAGAAAAAGAGAGCCAGAGAGAGAATCGTCCGCATCTGTGTGCTTAAGCCTCATACATATGGTTCATTATACAGTTTCTCTAGACACAGGAGAATTAGATTTGCTTATATTTAAAACATTCAAACCCTTGGTTTTGTTTCAAGTGAAATGCAAATATCTGGCACTGCAACTTGTTACCTCTGGGGAATACAGGCTGTTTATAATGAAAGAGACTTCAAAAGACTCATTAAAAAGTAATACTATTAATAAAATCCCAAAAGGTGACATTTACCCCTGAAGTATCTTAAAATCAAACATAGATGAAAAATATGAATTGCAAGGAGGCATTGTCAGGGAGAACTTAAGAAGGGGGTGTGTATTGTTTCAACCACAGAACATTTCTGTTTAGAATATAACCCTACCCTGGAGGCCTCCTGTCAATGCTGCCTTAGAGTCCAGCCATTTCACCTGAGGGTGCGATGATCTTTGTTAGAACAACATCCTTTTGGTGGCTTAGCAAATAAACTGTCTGGGGGAGGAAAACCTCCTAGCAAGCCCACAGTGACTCTGTGAGGATACCTCCCCTGCCAACGACCTTTTAGAAATAAGAACACCATACTGCGACCACTGATCAAAGCATGATCTCATGAGCAAAGATATGAGAAGAGGGCCTCCCTGGTGGCGCAGTGGTTGAGAGTCCGCCTGCCGATGCAGGGGATACGGGTTCGTGCCCCGGTCTGGGAGGATCCCATATGCCGCGGAGCGGCTGGGCCCGTGAGCCATGGCTGCTGAGCCTGCGCATCCGGAGCCTGTGCTCCGCAACGGGAGAGGCCACAACAGTGAGAGGCCCGCGTACCACAAAAAAAAAAAAAAAAAAAAGATATGAGAAGACTCAACCACCCTAAAGGGGAAGACTGGCTCACAGGCTGGTAAGACTAGACCATAGCCCACGTGACAATTAAGCTGCCTACAGAAAGATCCCGGGATTGATCCGTCATGGGGCAGAGAAAAAAGAAGAGTCAGGGAAGCAAATGATAGCCGTGCTTCTATGTGGGCTTATGGTGGTTGTCCTCTGACCACTCGCGCCCTACATGCCTGGTGTACGGGTGTCACCGAGTGGCTGTCCAGTCAGTAATGACATTTTCCAGCCCTTCCTGCAATTAGCCACAGCCATGCAACTGAGTTTCAGCCAATGCAGTGGGAGCGCAAGTGACCTGCACCACTGCCAGGCAGAGCTAGCACCCCATGGTCCTCCTCTATGCTTGTCCCCATCAGCCCACTGAGAAGGGGCGGCACAGCCACAGGACAGAAGCAGCCCTGTCGCCTGAATCACCAGGTGGGGGGAAGCTGCCTGCCAATCTGTGAGATGAGTGAGAAGCAGACCTGCTGTGGGAAGTCATTAAAATGCGGGCGTATTTGTCAGAGTGGCTGTTACTCCAACCAACCTACCCTTCAAGCGAGGCCCAAAGGAAAGGCACACCTGCCTAGCGCCAACAGCACAGCCACTCCTGCACTGAAGACGAAGCATGAAGCCATCTTCCTTTTGTAATCTGACCACCTAATGACCTGAGACCGCTCTGAGCCCAAAAAGCTTTCTAATTTGATTGCTCACGAGGACTATCTTCAGGGACAGCATGTGGATGCATCTTTACAGCTGTCTTTCTATGCTTGGTTAATATGAGTTTGATAGGAGATTCTCAGGGAGGAAGTACAGAGTAAAGAGAAAAGAGGGCTGTGGTAAAACTGGGAAAAACTGGGAAATGAGGAATGAAGAAAGGAGCTAAAGAAGGAGGTGGAGCTCTGCGATTTTGTTTTTCACATTCGACTGTTCCGTATCATACTCTATAGCCTCACTTATACTGTTTCCCACCTCACTCTCATTCTAACGTTAAGGCCCATGAGGACAGGAAATTTTGTCTATTCTGATAACAGCTATGCCCCAGAGCCTAGAAAAGTGCCTATCACATGGGAAACACTCAAAAGACGTTTGGCGAATAAGTGAACAAATAAAATAAACAAATGATGGGACAAGCTGTCAATTCTGACTCATAGACAGAACGGTTAACCTGAGCCCTCCTATAATGACTGGAGCTGAAGTTTCGATGCACTTACCAAACAACTGTCACCCAACAGTGTAAAGGCTGGACCCTCTCCCTTACCTATAAAATCAGAGGGGGAAGAAAACTTTTGTTTTCTTTTCCTTTTAAAATATTATAGATTCGCTGGAAGTTGCAATAAATAACTTCTGTTTTTACCGGTAGCAAAGTTAGTTACAATTAAATCCTAACAAAGCAGTTCAACTTTACCAGTTTCTTCGTGGAAATAAATTCACAAAGATGCCTTTAATCACATACTGCCAAACTTACTTAGGGATCTAATCTCAACAGCTTAGAAGGCTGAAGCCCAGACTATAGGAATCTCTGAGTCTAATGAGCAATGCACAGTTGCTGCTTATTATGATAAACTAAATTTTTTAGATGATCACCACAGACATCAGAGAATGTCAGATAACATGTATTCATTACGTGCCAGACACTGTAAGCACCTAATACACAGGATCTACTTTCATCTTCACAACAACCCTGCAAAGTAGGTCCCATTAGTCCCATTTTGCAGAACAGGAAACTGAGGATTAGGGAAGGGAAGTGACTTAACCAAGACCACACACCTAGTAAATGGTAGAGTCAGAACATGAACGGAGTCCAGAGTGTATATTCACTCAGCGAGCTCCGTGGTTCTCCCCCTTAACCATCCATCCACTCTTTAGCACCATTTCCTTTTAAGAACTAACCTCACTGTAGTGCCTAAAACACTGTCGCAATTCTGCAGATTGAGGATCTGAGTTGAGGATACAAATATCCCATACTTCCACTTCCCCCTCCATTACCTAGTTTAGTTGCAGATTTTGGCCAGTGAACTATTAAATCATACAGACAGAGCACCATCTTATTTCTCACATAACTTTTGCTTATAAGCATCTGGCATGTTTTCGCATCAGGAAAGCATCCTGTAGAGAGCCATACAATACAGATATTAAATCACTGCGCTGTTATTTTAGTATGTGGCACTAACACTATTTTGATTAACAAAAGAAATGCTTATGAGTAATCACTGTCTCCAATTCTTCCACCAGGAGCCAAGATCTCCTGCTCAGAAGCGCATTTTTCCTTTACGATTGTCAGGATTTTGCTCTCCGCTTAGAGGGGAAGAGCAAGAGAAAGCAAGAAAATCAGCAGTTAGAAGAGCATTGGATGAGGCTGCGGGCTTCCAGTGCTATTACACTAACGTGCCAGTCCCATCCTTGCTGATGAGGTCAAGGCTGCCTGTCTCTTCCCCACTGTCCTCCCCTTAACACTCAAGGCAGCCTGAGGTCAGATGGGAAACAGATGCACCAAGAACTCAGGCTGAATCCACAGAATGCTTTAGAGAGTGAGGCTACAGACTGGAGGCACAACAAGAGTGCGGGTTCTGGGGCTTCCCTGGTGGCGCAGTGGTTGAGAGTCTGCCTGCCAATGCAGGGGACAGGGGTTCGTGCCCCGGACCAGGAGGATCCCACATGCCGCAGAGCAGCTGGGCCCATGAGCCATGGCCGCTGAGCCTGCGCATCCGGAGCCTGTGCTCCGCAACGGGAGAGGCCACAACAGTGAGAGGCCCACGTACCGGAAAAAAGAAAAAAAAAAAAAAGAGTGCAGGTTCTGGAGGCAGACAGGTTTGGGTTCAAATCTGGGATGGTCACTTACTTCACTTCTGAGCCAACAGTTCCCCACCTACCTCTCCAGCCTCACCTCCCCACGACTCCAGGCTCCAGCCACACCAGCCCTCTTCCAGTACTCCATGCTACACAGGGCACAAGGGCTCACTAGACACGGGCTCCACCCCCTCTTAGCATAACGCCCTGCACTGCAGACAACGGCTACATAAAGGCTACACCTTCTGAACACCTCTGCTGCTAGAATGCTACACTGGAGTCAGGTTCCACTAAACATGCCCACAGAAAACAGATGAAGAACCGAGTCGCACGGTGAAAGAGGCAGGGAACAGAGCGTTCACTTTGCCAGCCTTAGTCATGCAGGTGGGGCACCAGGGCGAAAGCTAGGGCAGCAGTTGCCCCATTCCACAGCTCTGCTCACGGCAGAGGCGCGGCTTCCTTAGCCACCAGTTCTGCTGTGGGGTTTGGGAATTGCTCCTGCAATCTAAGAACACAGTCTGAATTTTCAGTCCTTCCAAAGAGTTGGCAGGCTCTCCACACCCCTTATTATAAATCCCTATTTGCTTCAGCTAGTCAGAGTAGATTCTGGTCTCAACACTGAAGCATGCCCTTTGTCCAGACTTTTCCTGGGGCGTGAGACACCCCTCTCGTCACGTCCCAGCACCATCCCTCCAAGTCCTCCTTCACAGCTTAGTCCAGCATCACTTCTTCAGGGAAGCCTCCCTTCACTTTCCAGCCCCAGGGCCGATTTCTCTGTTATATGCTATCCAACTGCTCTCTTGCCTTCAGGGCAATTGTTAGTTTTCCATTATACATGCAGAGGCAGGATCATGTGATTCCCATCCATCTCCCCTGCTCGACTGCTCCTCGACAGCAGGGACCATGTTTGTCATCCTCAGGGCACGCTGGCATGGCGGCTGACCCACAGAGGCCACTTAGTAAGTACTTCCCAATGGATGAGTCAAGAACACAATCTGGCAGGCAGTCTACCCTGCAATCAAGACTGCTGGGAGGACGAAAGGGCACAGACTAGTGAAGAGGACGGCACAGCACGGGGTCCAGAGAAGCACTCTGTCGGTAGTGACTCTTGCTGGGACACATGATCGGGAGCATGACACCGCCTGCTGCCCTGAGATCGGGGGATACTGATGCGCTTAGGGGTAAAATGGTGCCCCTGTAAGGGAGCCTTTCCTGTTCACACCACACTATCTAATGAGACCAAAGGGTCCTAGGAAACAAACACCACACTCCCTTCCAGCTTTACAAAGTACTCTCTGACACCAGGAGTTCAACTGGGTGTTTTCAGTTATATCCAAGAGGCTAATTCAGAGGCACCCTGTCTACCAAATCAGTGTGGGCCCTAGCTACTAGCAGGAAAGTTCTGGACACCATAAGCCTTTAATGAAATGCTCACAGCTGGGGTGGAAAAGCAACACTGACCCCACAAATAAAATGTGCTTATTTGCTATCATCTAACCAACCTGTCTAATCACATGGATGCTAGAATCCTAATGTGTACCAGCCTACCATTCTTACATTCCCCACCGCCTCTAAGCATGGATTCTGAAAGGCCTTAAAGGCGGCACCCCAATCAGTCATGATATTTACTCGATCAATATCTTTGTCCCATAAACATCCTTCAATCTCTATCCCAGACACCCTCCTCTTATATCCTAGAGTCACATTTCTTTCAACGATCCAGTATCTCTTCACTATTCTCATCTCATAACACAGAACATTTTTGCCTTTCACGTAGAAGTGTCTCCCAGTGAAGAAACCAGGTGACTGCCATCACTTTAATCATTAAGAAGTGTAGGTACATGGGGAGCACCTGGGGAATACCATAAGCGACAACTACAAAAGATTTAGACTGAGAAAAGTAAATTTCAGTATCATTCAATAAAACGTTTCAAAAATAAGGGATAGAAAATCTGAAAAAGAATTATAAGTAGATGAAGGGAATAAGTAGGAAAAAGAGGCTGGATGCTATGAAAAATAGGACCTCTTTGTGGTAATAACAGTGACCACTGGGATATCTGTGTGTTCTAGGTAGATTTGGGGAAGCAGAACACATCAACCTTTCACCCCTTAGGAGATGACCAAACTCCATCTAGGGTTTCAAATCAAATAGGGAGTGAATCTGGTAAAACAAGATGTCAAACCGAGAACAAGTCACGTGCATTCCAACAAATTTTATCAACCAGTTCTTCCTGTTACACACAAACACACATATACCCTCTCCCTCCCTCCCTGCTGTCCCTCCCTCCCTCCTCCTCCTCCCCGCTTTCCCCTCACCCTTCCATTTCAGTCAGAGGAAGAGAATTTAGTTGTCTGAGCAATGCTGAGAGGTGTACACACACACACACACACACACACACACACACACACTCTGTGTTGACATTTACCATCCCTAAAACAGAAAATTTTCCCAGCCCTAATCTCTAGCCATAAGCTAATTCAACTTTACTGCCATAAAGGTAGAAACAAGAAATCAGTGCCACTGGGCCTGGGGCACTCCAGAACGAAAAAGAAGTGGGGTCCCTAACCTCCTCTAAGGGCATCAGGGGCCCAGGACCTCCTCTCGACCACACAAAAGAAGTGGTAATTAAAACTACACCAAGATTTCATTTTTCACCTATCAGATTTGCCAAGATCCCTAAGTTTCTTAGCACACTGCGTTTGCATGGGTATGAGAAAATACACACTTTCATACATTTGTTAATAAGTGTGTAAATGGGCACCGCCTCCAATTTGAAAATCTCTACCAAAAATTTAAAATGTGTAGCCATTTCACCCAATTATTCCATTTCTAGGAACTATTCCTACATATATACAAACACTGTGATTGCAAGTCCTAGCTATTGATCAGAGGGGACTGGTTACATGGTTTCTGGCAGATGTACACAAGGAAATACTATGCATTCGACAAAACCGAAAAGATGAGGACATACTCTATGTACTCTTACAGACTGTTATTAAAGCTTATTGATAAGGAAAAAAATGCAAAGTGCACAACAGATGTATAGTACGCTACCACACATGTAAAAAAAGTGGAACTATATATTTTGCATATATTATATATAATTACACAAGAATACCTATATTCACTTGTATATGCATAAAATAATCCTCTAATGATACAAAAGAAATGGGTCATGTCAAGTGCCTTGGGATGGGGAACTGGATGGCTGGGAGAAAGAGTGGGAAGGATACTTTTCTCTCTGTAGCCTTTTGTATCTTTTGAATTTTTTACATTTAAAAAAAAATTTTAATTGCTCTAAAGAACAACAGTATTTGAAAGCTCACAGCCCATGATCCAATAAAATAACAGCGTGGTGTTTACTGCAGAATCTGAAACAAGCAACCAAAATCTTCGAGCGCTTTGGCTGCCGCCTAGTGAGGAGGGAGATCATCACTAGGCGGTATTTGGGCTCCAGCCACTCGGGAGAACGGCACGTAGTCGGCCTGCAGCCTGAGGACTAGTGGAAGTGGCCCGGTGCTGGAGGAGACGCGGGGAGCTTCACAGGGGGCAAAGTCAGAGCTCGCAGAAAAGGGGCGAGGGGAAAGATTCCAAAGTGAGGGGGAAAGGCCTGAGGCCCTACTGGAAAAAAAACCAACCCACACACAGAGCGTGGGGGTGTTCATTTCTTTCACCACCCATGACACGGTCTTTGCTACTTAGAACCACACCAAAAGGACCAAAGGAGCAGACAGTACCCATCTCTGGCCATAAGTACCTACGGGGCAGGGTAGGGGGGCATGGCAAGAAATTGAGATTGAGTGAGAATGAGGGGAAAAAGGACACAACTAAGTTAAATACATGTTTTTCAAGTTTCAGACTTTTTAGATTTATATGGTGGCTGGCTACCAATGTGTAACATCTCCTCCTATACCTGTTCATCAGAAAACTTTCACCGAAAACATAGCCAAACCCCCAATTAGAATGGCACGGTGATAAAGTTCTCTAAATTCTGTTTGTCATTATTTTGTCTTTGAAATAAGAAGAGCAGCAAGTATTGAGAATTTGCCCCCCAAAAGACTGTTAAGTTCATCCTTCCATAAAGAGAAAAAAAAAATCACAGCACATATGTTTTGGGTTTAAAAAGTAAGTGTGTTTGGTTTAAAATAAAAGATATTTTTTAGTGGGATCTGGCTGGAAGGATATTTCATTTCCCAAACCAGTCTCCCTAAAGCCAGGTAAAGGTATACTGCATATATTAGATACGTAAGAATACTTGTATTTGCTCACATACGCATAAAACATTCCCGGGATAATACAAAACAAACAGACCACACTGGCTGCCTTTGGGATGGAAAACCAAGAAAGATCAGACGCCCATCCCTCCAGCTGAACCTCACAGATAAATGAGCGGACGAGCAATGAACTGCTTTTTAAGAATGAAAAATGGAAACCTCACAGGTACAAGAAATATTAGAAAGTTCTCACACTTCTTGTTATCAATGGAGAAAAAGCATAGATGAATTGAGACAAAGGAGGAAGCCCGGAAGGCAAGACCGAGGCTGAAGAGTAAGGTTCCCACGCAGAGAACACTGACTGTGCGGGAAACACTGGGCAGCTCTGCGGGGCCTGCTATGGCTACTGGGGTGCGCAGGGGCCCGACGCCAGCGCCCCAAGAGCCGCGGGTGATCTGCTGGGAGCAGTGGGCAGAGAGGGACAGGCTTCAATCAAGGGGGCAGGAGGATCACATTCGTGTTTTTTAGGATGATTTTTGTCCAAGACGAGGATAACAGATTTGAAGAGGCCAGTGGTGGAAGCAGGAAGAAAGAGTCAGAGGCTGACAGAGTAGATTAGGTGACAGAGGGCAGCATGACCTGAGGAAGTGCAGAGAAACGGACAATGGAGAGAGGTATTTAGAAAGTGATATGGCTAGGGCCTCCCTGGTGGCGCAGTGGTTGAGAGTCCGCCTGCCGATGCAGGGGATACGGGTTCGTGCCCCGGTCTGGGAGGATCCCATATGCCGCGGAGCGGCTGGGCCCGTGAGCCATGGCCGCTGAGCCTGCGCATCCGGAGCCTGTGCTCCGCAACGGGAGAGACCACAACAGTGAGAGGCCCGCGTACCGCAAAAAAAAAAAAAAAAAAAAAAAAAAAAGAAAGTGATATGGCTAGTACTCGGTAGCCGATGGGCAGACGGGATGGGAGGGGCATCAGAAAGAGCGAGCCGTGTGCTGGCCCACGTGCCAGGGGCGTGGAGCCAGGGGTGGGAGGGTGAGAACTGCTTTTGTGGGAAAAGACGTGTTTAAAGTGACAGTGGGGGGACTTCCCTGGTGGTCCAGTGGCTGAGACTCCGTGCTCCCAGTTCAGGGGGCCCATTTCAATCCCTGGTCGGAGAACTGGATCCCACATGCATGCCTCAACCAGGAGTTCACATGCCGCAACTATCATTAAAAAAAAAAAAAAAAAAAGGATCCCACATGCCACAACGAAGATTCTGCATGCGGCAACAAAGATCCCACGTACCGCAACTAAGACCTGGGGCAGATAGATAGATAGATAGATAGATAAATAGATAAATAGATAGATAAATAAATAAATAAATAAATATTAAAAAACAAAAAAAAGTGACAGTGGGACATTCGAGTGAAGATATCTGGCAGGTGGTACGATGTGGCCATCAGGCTCCATGTAGCTAAATAGTAACAGAGTGAGAACTAGACCCAGGGATCCCCAACACACAAGGGGCAGGTGAAGGAGGGAAACTGAAATAAAAAGCTTAGCAAGAGGCAGTCACAGAAGCAGGAGACAAACCAGGAGAGGACAGTGGGAGCAGGAGGGTCAATTCTAAACCCACGCCAGCAATATCACAAACGACTACGTGACCCACATGGTTAGGATCACTTGTGAACAGTAAACCACAAAATGACCTATCAACACACCACGACAGAGAAGCAGGAAAGAATATTTACCATTTCTTTACACACCACTGTCAACCACCCACCAACATAGGATGTGCTCAGTATCTGAAATTTCAAGGGGAAAAACATCCAACACCTGAACGAAAAAAATCAAAATTCCGAAAACATTAAGACTGTTCATTCCAATGTCTGGGACTGAATTCCACATAAGCACCTGTGAAATGACAAGCCCATGAGCTGCAACACTGCTGACCCAGAGTCCCTAAAAGCCTTCCCCCGTTCCCAGAGGCCACCCCTCTTCCAATCAGGCAGGAAGGACTTGAATACAAGGCCACAGAGGAAGCTAGGAGAGAGCGAGGCTGCCATCAGCCCGTGCACGTGGCAACATGGGGAATGAGTGAGCCCGGCCCAGCCTAGCATCACACCCAATCCCTATTAATCCCCTACCACCAAAATCTTCCACTTTACATCCTCTCATCTACATGGCTAACTCAGGTTGGCATTTTGCTGTCTGGGACATGGAGTTCAGCCAAACCAAGTTGAAAGGAGTAAGAAGGAAACCTAAGAACTGAAGAAAGAAAAACACATCAGCCATGAAAACCACAGACTGCTGTCCCAAAAAAGGCCCCTTGCTCTCATCTTAAACAGAAGGCAATGCTCCAAACAGGAGGGGGGACCTCCACTGACACCAAACAAACATTAAGGGAATCAGACTGCTGCAGAGTATTACAATGGTCTGTTAAATCCATTCCAGCTCATTCGTGTTACAGAAAAGAGAAGGAACTTGCCCAAGGGCATGCAGAGTCTGCCTGGACCTGGGTGAGAACGTGTCTGGCTTTTCTGCACAATCCCGTGAGTCCTTCTAATGGCCAATGGCTGCCAAATACTTCTATCCAGCCCCAGCTCTCCCCAGAGCTCCAGCCCCATATATTCTACCAACTCCTCGACACCTCCTCTTGGCTGTCTCTAAGGCTCAAATTCCAATATGCAACACTGATCTCATGATCTTGCCTCAATACTCCCAACACGAGCTTTTCATTCAGGGCTTCTAGGCTTAACAGATGACATCACCATCCATGCGGTTCCTGAGACAAAGGCCAGGAAATCATGTCCAGTGTTTGAACTCTAGCCCTACCAGGTCCTAGCTGTGACCTTAGGCAAACTAAGTAAGGTCTTTATACTTCAGGTTTTGTCATCTGAAAAATGGGATAATGACAGGAATTACTTCATAAGATAGCTCTGAGCACTGCAAGAGAGGTGTATAAAGTGCTAAGCTCATAGAAAACATCTTTGTATGCACAGCTCCCTCTACCCTCTCGCCTGCTCTCCCCTGCCCCACCCCCCACCTGGTTAACATGGTTCAACCCTTTCCCTTTCAACTCGAGAGTGACTCCCCTCTGTAAGCCTTCGTTGATCAGTCCCTGGCTGCCAAGGCCAGGACCTAAATTCCTGCCGCCATTTTTCATCCTCAAAGCACACTGTAATTTCCACTCACCACATATCATAATTATATATTTACTTTGTGATGGTCTGATCAATGGCCATCTCCTCCAATAGTCTATAAGCTCCATGAGGGCAGGGACTGGATGTGTTATACCTCATTTTTGTATTCTCAACACAATACCTGGCACTTAATAGGTATTTAGTAAACATTAGTTGCTTGAAGCGCTCAAGAAGCACGTTTACCAGCAGAAAAACAGACCTAGAGATTAGAAGAGAAGTCCCAGGACACCAATCCAAGTGAGAGCCCATGGCCATCTTAGCCAGGTGGCTACGCAGAAAGGGCCCAGTGAGCCCCATCCAACCATGGCGAGGCTTGGGATTTACTGCTTGTTTGCCCGTCATTCTAACAGTTCAGGATGTGGTCTCCACAGCACTAGAACAGACTCTGCAGAAACATGCATGGCCACACCTCACAGATTTTTTACATGAATCCCAGTCCCTCCGATACCTTTCCTAATGTAACCATCACTCCACAGTGGGTGTGATTCTCATGTTTAAAAACACGTATTTTTGTACCACAGGACCTCTAAATGCAGCCAACTACTCCATCTGCGGCTCAGCTGAAGAAACAACTGTCTGTTCCAACTTGGGGGTAAAGCTGAGCTCTACTGGACCGAGGAGAGAATGGCATCTTGGCTCCCCAATGTGGTACCAATAAGGGATGTTCAGGAATATTTTTACTACACCCTATGTTTATTTACACAGCAACTCTAGAACCTAGTCTCCTTGTAACATGGGACTCTAACGTACATAGGAAAGTATTTGAAAGAGCAGGTTTTGACATTGGGCAGGCCTGGTTCGAATTCTGGCTCTGCCACTTACTAGTTATGAATGAAACCTTAGACCCATATGACTTGACCTCTCTCGGCCAGTTACCTCATCTACACTAAGAGATACAACAATACCTAGATCTGATAGTTGGAGGAAGAATTATACACAATGCACAGCATATGGCTATATATATTTATCTATCATCTTTAAGAAAATTCTTTGTACACAGAGTTCTACCTCAGAAGTTAAGTTCTGTACCACGCCTAACACAGAGCCCCACCCATCCCCAGAGGCTATAAAGTGAACACCTCAACCTCCCTTTGCCTTGTTTATTCTCTTCTAGAATACCAGCCCACTTCTTTATGGGTCTATCTGACATCACCCGTCTATTTTGAGAACTCTCTGAGCATAAATGATCCTTCTTCCTAAGTTGGACAACTGAAATGTTATACAAACCACCCTACTTCCTCTTGTCTTTAGAATCAAACAGCCAATCCAGTTTTCTCAGGGTTTTTCTCATGCTGACATACACATACACCCTTTTTTGGGACTATGACTTCACCAGCATAGGACTCAGAGGTACTATACAAGATAACAGTTGCAGACACGGGGGAAAAAAGTAAGAGCTCTTTATCCAAAGGAAACACTGGAGAAAGGGAAGCTGAAATTTGCTAAGTTGTGGTGTAGCCAGGAGAAACTGGGAGATCACTTGTGCTTCTGCCATATTGTATCGATTACAAACAGGAAACTAGTTGCTGCCACTTGTAAAATAACTGTTCTCCAAACAGCATTGAACTAGGCACTGAGAGAAAATACAGGAGAACCACCTCTGCCTTCCAAAGCTTGCAGTGTAACTGGAGGCACAAAACAAAATGGGCAATAGCGAACTATGCACTGAATAAGTAATATTAAAGAATAAGGCAGAGATAAGATAGGCTGTTTTGGAAAAAGTAGAGGCCTCCTGAAGGAGGTGCCTACTGATTAAGCAGATAAAGGCGGAAGGGCATTTTAGACATACCAAAGATTAAGAACCAGCCTGGATAGTCTAGAGACACTGAGAAGGGGAGAAACACACACAGTAGAAAAGATTTAGGAAAATACACAAGCAACAGAACAAAAGTACAATATTTGCATTAGGGGGCAGTTTTATGTCCTCCTTACAAAAACAAAACAAACAAACAAAAACAGGGCCATCAAAAAGCCATACCCCCGAAGTCTCCCACTGGCATAACCCCACAGCGGCGTCACTTACCCGGATAAGGGAAGCCTGATGCCGAAGGGGTTTGGCTCCTGGGCCCCCCAACGAGGGTCCCTCAGGCTGGACAAGGGGCTGTCTAGCTTCATAAGCAGCTGAAACAGCAGGAGGGAAAGTTAGCATGGTAGACAAAGATTCCACCCCAAAATTATGATTTCACACACAAATTGCTACAGTGTCTGCTTTTCAGGGAAGAATTAGCAAAAGAATTAGAGTTTACAGGGACAGGGCAATCTAAGACAAACAAACCTTGGTGCCCCTGGGTACAATTTAACTGAACAATCTAAAGACAGTCACCCAATTCATGATAAGGCAGGAAAATATTTATATCAGGTTAAGATTAGGAATAAATTAGAAAGGTGGAATGGTGTGAACCTAAATTGGGATAAAAAATAATGAGAGTAGTTAAAAAAGTGCCATGTTTTAAGTGTTCAAATTCTAAATATAAGGTAAATTCTATATATACCCTGCTATTTAAAAGGCTTCATTCATCATCCATACCCCCAAAGAAGCAAGAAAAGGAATATGCATTTTGAACATTAAGAATCAACATTGTCATTTATTTTGTTTTATTTTTTTTAATACTTTTTTATTTATTTATTTGACTGCATTGGGTCTTCCTTGCTTTGCGCGGGCTTTCTCTAGTTGCGGCGAGCAGGGGCTACTCTTCGTGGCAGTGTGTGTGCTTCTCATTGTGGTGGCTTCTCTTGTTGAGGAGCACAGGCTCTACGCACGTGGGCTCATTAGTTGTGGCTCCTAGGCCCTAGAGTGCAGGCTCAGTAGTAGTGGCACACGGGCTTAGTTGCTCCGCGGCATGTGGGATCTTCCCGGACCAAGGCTCGAACCCGTGTCCCCTGCATTGACAGGCGGATTATTAACCGCTGCGCCACTAGGGAAGCCCCTATTTTGTTTTATTTTTGAAAATAAATGCCACTGTCATCTTTTCCTTAACATAAAGAATGTAAAACCAAGTAGAGAAAACTACAAAAAGGAATAAATGCATTTTATATTTATTATTTTATCACTTAATAACCAAACTAAAAATAATTTTGCTACCTTTAAGAAAAGGTTTTAAGCCACCAAAATGAATGCATTTTTTCATTCCTTTTATTTCCAGAACAGTTAATAACGACCTTGCCAATATGGTAGGAAAACAGTTAAATGTAACCAGGTAGTATTCAGCTCCAACAGAAAGGAGAAATTATCACTTAAGATGAAACCATTTCTGATCTCTGTGGGTTAGCAGTTCAGGTTTTTGGAAGTATATAAACAAGTAAAATGCCTTTTTTCTGTAGCTTCTTATAAATAAAATTAGGTAGAGACAGCAGAGCAGCCTATTATGGCAACACCTTCAGCATACTTTGAACTTTTTAAAATAAAGAAGGTATAACAGCACGTTAAGAACAACAAACCACTCTTGGCTCACAACTGTTCTTTGTATTTCCTCCGAGGAACTGGAACACAGTATTATAACACATTAAATTACATTAAAACATCAAAATCACTGCCTGGCAAACCATGACGTGGATTTTCTGACCCTGCTAAGAATGTATTAAAAATACAAAACCTGCAAAAGAAACATACACAGAGAGCACATAGTCCAAATCTTAAATAAGTCTCACATGGTAAGCAGGTGTTGCCCTCAAAGAAGGATTTTTAAGATCATCCCATTTTGATGGAACATCAAATTTAACTCCTGTCGGAAGGCTTGAACCACAGCAAACTGTACCACGGCTGGGATACCAGTGGTCATGAGCTTCTCCTGGGAAGCTGACCTCACATGCCTCTGCCCCTGGCTCCCCTCAGAGGGAGGGAGCTTCTACTGCTCAGGAGGGACACGTGTGGAGGGAGGCTGCCTGGCCCATGGCTCCAGTCCCTCACTGACAAGAGTCTTCCTTCCCTTGGAAGAGACAAACACATCTTATCAATAAGGCTTGAACACTCAGCCGCATGGTGGGTCATTTTTGGAGAAGCCTGGCCTCAATGGCAGATTTTCTCTTCCTACTACTGTGGGAAGCCTGAGTTGTCCACACCTGCCTGTGACTGGAAAGATGAGTGTCTAAAGCCCTCTGGTCACAAATCTTAGACACGTGCTCCAATCAGCTCTACTGGTACCAAGCTGATATTCAGGCCACCATCAGTCTGACTCCTGCCTCGCTCCTCAACTGAAGCTGAACTCAGGAGGTAAAAAGGTAAAAGGTAAAAGGCTCGTTGCCTCTACTCTCCTTCCTCCCAAATAAAGCCTGAAACATGCAACTCAATGCAAAACAAACAATTCTTAGATCCCCTTATAAGAGGTTGAATAAGGAACTAGAAGTACCCCCTTTCTCCAAGGGGAGGAGTATAAAATGAACCCTAAAGATTTCATCACTCTGAGATTCAGTGTCAAACTAAAACAGAGACCACAACTAACTGCCCCATAAAGACTCCCCATCTGCAGTCACCCAATGAATGATATCCAGAAGGTGACTTTCAAGAATGCTTAAGAGCTTCAAAAATAAAACGGGGGCTTCCCTGTTGGCACAGTGGTTGAGAGTCCTCCTGCCGATGCAGGGGACACGGGTTCATGCCCCGGTCCGGGAATATCCCACATGCCGTGGAGTGGCTAGGCCTGTAAGCCATGGCTGCTGAGCCTGCGCGTCCGGAGCCTGTGCTCTGCAGCGGGAGAGGCCACAACAGTGAGAGGCCCGCGTACCACAAAAAAAATAAATAAATAAAATAATAAAAATAAAGCGGGTGCCAGATTCTAGAAACACAAAAGGAAATACAAGGGAATACCTGAGCACCTACAATGTGCCATGAATTGTGCTAGGAAGAGATGTTTATATAACATTCCTCGTTTCATCCACAGAGCAAACCTCTGAGGCAGAGATTATTCCATTTCACAGATAAGGGAAACTGAGGCTAAGAAAAGCAAAATACCCATAGTCACAGAGGCTAGAAATGGACAGAAATGAGAAATGTAGGCCCACTAAGTCTACCTTTAGGGCCAGGAGACGGACATCACAGCCCATGCTCTTAAGTGAGAAGATACCTAGAATTTACACATCAGAATAAGATGTGTAAGAAAAAGTAGAACAGACATTGATTTTAAGATAAGACATTAGATATCAGAAGAAACAGGTAAAAAGAGTCAAAAGTAGTTGCCTCTGCCTAGAAGGAACATACCTCAACGTAATAAAGCTCATATAAGACAAACGCACAGCTAACATCATACTCAATGGTGAAAAGATGAAAGCATTTCCTCTAAGATCAGGAACAAGACAAGGATGCCCACTCTCACCACTTTTATTCAACATAGTTTTGGAAGTCCTAGCCATAGCAATCAGACAACAAAAAGAAATAAAAGGAATCCAAATTGGAAAGGAAGAAGTAAAACTGCCACTGTTTGCAGATGAATTGATACTATACATAGAGAATCCTAAAGCTGCCACCAGAAAACTATAAGAGCGCATTAGTGAATTCAGTAAAGTAGCAGGATACAAAATTAATATGAAGAAATCTGTTGCATATCTATACACTAACAATGAAGTATCAGAAAGAGAAATTAAGTAAACAATCTCATTTACTATCACATCAAAAAGAACAAAATACCTAGGAATAAACCTACCTAAGGAGGCAAAAGACCTGTACTCAGAAAACTATAAGACACCGATGAAAGAAAACGGAAGACGACACAAACAAATGGAAATATATACCATGTTCTTGCACTGAAAGAATCAATACTGTTAAAATGACTACACTACCCAAGGCAATCTACAAATTCAATGCAATCCCTATCAAATTACCAATGGATTTTTCACAGAACTAGAACAAAATTTTTTTTTAATTTGTATGGAAACACAAAAGACCCCAAACAGCCAAAACAATCTTGAGAAAGAAGAATGGAGCTGAAGGGCTTTCCTGGTGGCACAGTGGTTAAGAATCTGCCTGCCAATGCAGGGGACATGGATTCGAGCCCTGGTCCGGGAAGATCCCGTATGCCATGGAGCAACTAAGCCCGTGAGCCACGACTACTGAGCTTGCGCTCTAGAGCCCGCGAGCCACAGCTACTGAGCCCTCGTGCCGCAACTACTGAGCCCGTGCACCTAGAGCCTGTGCTCTGCAACAAGAGAAGCCACCACAATGAGAAGCCCACGCACCGCAACGAAGAGTAGCCCCCACTCGCCGCAACTAGAGAAAGCCCACGTGCAGCAACGAAGACCCAATGCAGCCAAAAATAAATAAATAAATGTATTTTTAAAAAAAGAATGGAGCTAGAGGAATCACATGTCCTCACTTCAGACTATACTACAAAGCTACACTCATCAAAACAGCATGGAACTGGCACAAAAACAGACACATAGATCAATGGAACAGGATAGAGAGCCCAGAAATAAACCCATGCACTTATGGTCAATTAATCTATGACAAAGGAGGCAAGAATATACAGTGGAGAAAAGACAGTCTCTTCAATAAGTGGCGCTGGGGAAAGTAGACAGCTACCTGTAAAAGAATGAAATTAGAAAATTCTCTAACACCATACACAAAAATAAACTCAAAATGGATTAAAGACCTAAATATAAGACCAGATACTATAAAACTCCTAAAGGAAAACATAGGCAGGACACTCTTTGACATAAATCAGAGCAATATATTTTTGGATCTGTCTCCTAGAGTAATGGAAACAAAAACAAAAATTAAAAAATGGGACCTAATTAAACTCAAAAGCTTTTGCACAGCAAATGAAACCGTAAACAAAATGAAAAGACAACCTGTGGAATGGGAGAAAATATCTGCAAACAATGTGACTGACAAGGGCTTAATTTCCAAAATATACAAATAGCTCATACAGCTCAATATCAAAAAAACAAACAACCCAATAAAAAAATGGGCAGAAGACCTAAATAGACATTTTTCCAAAGAAGACAAACAGATGGCCAACAGGCACATGAAAAGATACTCAATATCACTAATTATTAGAGAAATTCAAGTCAAAACTACAATGAGGTATCACCACACACTGGTCAGAATGGCCATCATCAGAAAGTCTACAAATAATAAATGCTGAAGAGGGTGTGGAGAAAAGGGAACCCTCCTACACTGTTGGTGGGAATGTAAATTGGTACAGCTACTATGGAGAACAGTATGGAAGTTCCTTAAAAAATTAAAAATAGAGTTGCCATATGCTCCTGCAATCCCACTACTGGGCATATATCTGGACAAAAGTCTAATTTGAAAAGATATGTGCACCCCAATGTTCAAAGCTGCACTATTCACAACAGCCAAGACATGGAAGCAACCTAAATGTCCATCAACAGATGACTGGATAAAAAAAGATGTGGTGTGTATATCTATATATATACACACACATATACATACAATGGAATATTATTTACCCATAAAAAAGAATGAAATAATGCCATTTGCAGCAACATGGATGGACCTAGAGATTATCATATTAAGTGAAGCAAGTTGATAGAGAAAGAAAAATATATTACTTATATGTGGAATCTAAAAAAGTGATATAGGACTTCCCTGGGGGTACAGTGGTTAAAACTCCGCGCTTCCACTGAAGGGGGCATGAGTTCAATCCCTGGTTGAGGAATTAAGATGCCACATGCTGTGTGGAGAGGCCAAAAAATAAATAATAAATAAATGTTTACAAAACAGAAATAGACTCACAGACATAGAAAGCAAACTTATGGTTACCAAAGGGGAAAGGAGGGGAGGAATAAATTTGGAATTTGGGATTAACATATACACACTACTGTATATAAAGCAGATAAACAACAAGGACCCACTGCATAGCACAGGGAACTATATTCAATATCTTTTGATAACCTATAACGGAAAAGAATCCGAAAAAGAATATAAATATGTATAACTGATTCACTTTGCTGTACACTGAAACATTATGAATCAACTGTACTTCAGTTAAAAAAATAAACATTTTTTAAAAAAGGAAAGAAAGTAGTTGCCTCTGGAGACCAGAAACAGGTTGAGTGGGAAGGAGAAGTATTACTGCGATTTAAACATCATCTTTTAAAATACAGATAAAATACAGATGGCAGTATCTGCCTCTGAGGGTTGTGGTAAGTAGAAAATAGTGCACATAAAGAACTCTGAACAATGCCTGACACGTAAGTCTTACCCAGTGAGCATAAGCTATAGATACATCCAGCAAAGGAGGCTAGCAGGAGCCCAGAAGAGAGGCAGAAGAGAGGCTATGAATCACAGACTGGTCCAAAGATGCTCAGTCTGACTTAAAACATACACATACGCCCCATTAGCCAGGAATCATGGCAGAGTCTTGGACAGAGAACAACCCCAGAAAAATGTATTCCTAGAAAATTGTCCTAGCAGCAAAGCTGCTTTCTGAAAATGCATAAATCCAAGTTTAAGGATTATGATGTAAGAAGGGGCAACAGAAACTTAGAAAACAATATTTCAAGAAGAAAAGAGATGTCACAAGGAGATGTCACTTCACATGTAATAGAATAGCTAAGATTAAAAACACTGAAGAAAGAAACTAGAGTACCAACTGCTGGCAAGAATCACTGAACTCTCATATGTTGCCAGTGGGAGTGTGCAGCCACTTGGTGAAACTCTTTGGCAGTTTCTTATACACCTACACTAAGGTGCAGTAATTCCACTTCTTGATGCCAGGAAAATGACAACAGTGTCACAAAAAGACACACACGAATGTTCATAGCATCCTTATTCATAACAGCCAAACCCTGGAAATAACCTAAATGTCCATCAACAGAAGAATGGATCGTCACACCATGATACATTCATACAATGGGACAATACTGGGTAATAAAAAGGAACAAACTATTGAGACACTACACCATGGAGAATCTTAACCACTATGCTGAGGGAAAGATACCCGAGAGTACGGTCATTCAATATGATTCCATTATATGAGGTTCTAGAAAAAGCAAAACTAGTCTACGATGATAAAAATCAGAACTATGCTTGCATTGGGGGGGCACGGGCGGGGAGGGAGTGACTGGAAAGGGGCATCTCTGAGGTGATGGAAATGTTGGTTTTAATGTCAGGCAGACTACTTTTTTATTGAAGTATAGTTGATTTACAGTATTAATTTCAGCATAGTGATTCAATATTTTTATAGATTATATTCCATTTAAAGTTATTATAAAATAATAGCTGTATTTCCCTGTGCTGTACAATATATCCTTGTAGCTTATGTATTTCCTACATAGTAGTTTGTACCTCTTAGTCCCCTACTCCCCCACCCTGCAACCACTAGTTTGTTCTCTCTATCTGTGAGTAGGTTTCTGTTTTGTTTTGTTTTTTTGCTGTACGCGGGCCTCTCACTGTTGTGGCCTCTCCCGTTGCGGAGCACAGGCTCCAGACGTGCAGGCTCAGCAGCCATGGCTCACGGGCCTAGCTGCTCCATGGCATGTGGGATCTTCCTGGACCGGGGCACGAACCCATGTCCCCTGCATCAGCAGGCGGACTCTCAACCACTGCGCCACCAGGGAAGCCCAGGTTTCTGTTTTGTTATATTTATTCATCTATTTTATTTTTTAGATACCACATATAAGTGATAACATATAGTATTTGTCTTTCTCTGTCTGACTTATTTCACTAAGCGTAATTCCCTTTTTAGGTCCATCCACGTTGCTACAAATGACAAGAATTTCATTCTTTTCTATGGCCGAGTAATATTCTATTGTGTGTATGTATGTACGTGTATCTTCTTTCTTCATTCATCTGTTGATGGACACTTAGGTTGCTTCCATACCTTGGCTATTGTAAATAATGCTGCTATGAACACTGGGGTCCATGTATTTTTTCAAATTTGCGCTTTCATTTTCTTCAGATATATACTCAGGGGTGGAATTGCTGGATCATATGGTAGGGAAATATTTTATTCATGATCAAAGTGGTGGATACATGAGTATATCCATTTGTTAAAACTAAAATTGAAGATTTTATTTTATTTTAAAGACTTTTTTTTGATATGGACCTTTTTCTAAAAAAATTTTTGGCTGTGTTGGGTTTTTCCTGCTATGCGTGGGCTTTCTCTAGTTGCGGCGAGCGGGGGCTACTCTTCGTTGCAGTGCGCAGGCTTCTCATTGCGGTGGCTTCTCTTGTTGCGGAGCACGGGCTCTAGGCACACGGGTTTCAGTAGCTGTGGCCCACAGGCTCAGTAGTTGTGGCTCGCGGGCTCTAGAGCGCAGGCTCAGTAGTTGTGGCGCCCGGGCTTAGTTGCTCTGCAGCATGTGGGATCTTCCCGGACCAGGGCTCGAACCCGTGTCCCCTGGATTGGCAGGCAGATTCTTAACCACTGCACCACCAGGGAAGTCCTGATGTGGACCATTTTTAAAGTCTTTATTGAATTTGTTACAATATTGCTTCTGTTTTATGTTTTGGGGTGGGTTTTTTTGGGGTTTTGTTTTGGTTTGGTTTTGGCCCCAAGGCATGTGGGATCTTAGCTCCCTGACCAGGGATCAAACCCGCACCCCTGCACTGGAAGGCGAAGTCTTAACCACCGGACCGCCAGGGAAGTCCCTCAAATTGAAGATTTTAAATGTGTGCATTTTATCATATGTAAATTTTACCTCACTTTTTTAAAAAAAAAGGCTAAGAAAGAATGAAAGCATGGACAACCTTGACAAACGCCGCTAAAAGAGCGAAGGAGAGAAGCAGGTCATTTCCTTGCCACTGGGGGAATGAAAGCCCAATTTGAATGGAATGAGGAGAAAATGGAGCATGAAGCAGAGAGAGCTGGTACAGACAGGTTAAAAGGAATATCAGAAAAAAGAGTAGAACCTGGTGACTCGGTAGAACAAAATACGACTCACCTGTGAATTAAAATCCAAAAACTAGGCACCATGTTAGGCATAGGACTCCAATTTCCAAACCCAGATGAAATTAAGAAAAAAAACCCACTTCTAAAAATAGGGAAATTCGGCAGGAGAGACTATAAGGAAAATGAAGAATTCGCAACTGTGTTTTGTTTCAGACACCAATGGGACACTCAGGTTCCAGGGGAGTGATTTTTCTTTCCTATCCCCCAACAACGTTATCTTGCATTTGCATAGGATTCAATTTCCAATCAGATTTTATACTCATGCTCTCGCTTATCCTCACAACACCCCTATAGGATACTATTACTCCATTTTAAAAGAGGAGAGGAAAATCATGGTTCAGAGCAGTAAGTGGCTTGCCCAAGGTCACATAGTCAGTCACATAAACCCTCACCTTCTGATTCCAATCAAAAGATTTTTCCATCATGCTACACCTGCTTCTCTCGGCAAGATTATAGTCTCTCTTTAGTCCAGCCTAGCACATTTTTTTTTTATCTGTGTCCCTCTAGAAGTCACCACTATTTTCAATGCAGCAAAAACCTACAGAAACTGGGTCACTTTCAGTTACAGCTCACAGAATTTTTAAAAAAGGCGGGGAGGGGGGGAGTTACGGATATCCAATTCTAGAATACCTTTAGTTGGTCATATCTTAAACTAGGAACCTGAGCCCCACAAGGACAAGATGCTGCAGTGAATTTATGGAGCTTTAAGCATTGCAGCCTAGGGAGTCAACTCTGCAAGTCATTCTCAGAAGCAAGTAACATATTCTATCACTAACATGGCCAGCACAGTGCAAATGTGAGCAAGCAGGCAACCCCACAACTGGGCACTTCACACACCTGAGCACAATGCCTCCCCTGGCATTTCCCTTATTCTTATTCCCAAACACAAGAGCTAAATATTTTCATTTATGTGCTCAGTCTTTAAAGGTTGAATCAACTCTTCTGCAGAGTTCTATTTTTTAAGTAGTTTCATAAGAGCAGTTATCATATAAATATGTTTGGTAGGTTTGCAGAAAGGAATAACAATTCCAAAATAATACAAATCCTTCATGTGCTATGTTCCTGTGTAATAAAATTTGTATATGAAGGATTGATCATTATCTACAAGTCTAAAGATGAACTAGTTTGTAGGACAGAAAACAAGGCATTACTAACACAGATTTCATTTTATATTTTTTTTTGAACCTTGCTTGAGAGTATAAAATTAAATTGAGCCCTGTCTCCAAAGCCAGGGTAATTAAGTCAGGAGACTGAGCAGCTGGTGGCGTTGCTGCCCGATAGATGAAGGAGCCTCTAAGACACTGCCTGGGACAGCTGGCCTCTTACCTGGATGCATCTGCTCCGTGCTTTTCCGCAGTTTGCTGTAGCCATGGCTCAAGGGCACCCTCTGGTAATGAGGCGGGGAAGAAGGAGGGGAGGCGAGGGGTGACATCGTGGGAGACTGCGTTTCCTGCTTCAAAGAACCAGAGCAGAGTTCAGAGACGATCACTCAAGGAGCCTGGCGCTCTGAGCTGCAGTTATGAAGTATAACTCAACTCTACTGCCAGTAAGCAGGCTGCTTTAATAAATGGAGGAGATGTTTTCTCAGAAACGCAGCTTGGTTAAAAAGCAGTGTCTGAGGATTCAAAAGTCTCCCAGAGAACAGTCTCGCCGGAGCTCAGTTACCTAAATTACTAAAACAAGCCTGAAACACTTCCAGTTACTCCAATAATATTTTCCTTGGGGAAACGAAAGACACTGATCACATGAAATAACATTCATACTCCCCAATTTTGATCTCTTTGTGAATAGATTCAATTTTCATTCATTAATAAAGGCTTCTATTTCCTGGATTTACACTTATCAAGTCTTCCAACAATGTGGATATTTTTTTAATATTTTAAATGGTTAATGCTAAATATTCTGGGAGCTGGCTAGCCAAAGTAAAATGCCAGCTTTTTTTTTATACTGAGAAATTGCAAAACAATTCATTATGGGTAAACCACTCCAGCTAGCCTATTCCTAAACACTAGGATGGAGCTTTAATAAACTACAATTCAAATCTCAACTCGAATGTGAACTTTATGTAGGACCCCAGGCAAGACAAGCAACCTTCTTACTTGGCTACTGGGTTTCCTCCTTTTTTTTTTTTCTTTTAATGCTACCAATGGACTGGTAACTTTGGAACACCCAAGTAATAAGGAAACACTACTTTTCATCAATATAGAGACTATATAGGTGCTCTTAGTCACAAAAAATAATAATAATGCAATCTGAGATACTAATCAAGTACTCTTTCTCAAGTAAAAGAAAAGAATATTTGCTTTGAATTGTAAGCGCACACCCACAGACTGGGTGGGCCTAGCATAAGCCCAGCCTGAAGTGAAAGGATGTGTCCTCAATCGCGCAGCCAGGGGATGGGCCTGGAAAGTTCCCAGGGCATCCAACCATCCTGGGATAGTGGACCCTCATTCCTCTCCAAATGCTGGTGGGAAAACATGCCAAAGGGTATTGGCTGAAGATTCTGATACAGCCATACCTCATTTTATTGCACTTCACAGGTATTACTTTTTTTTTTTTTTTAACAAATTGAAGGTTTGTGGCAACGCTGCATCGAGCAAGTCTATTGGCACCATTTTTCCAATAGCATTTGCTCACTTCATGTCTCTGTGTCAAATTTTGGTAATTCTTACAATATTTCAAACTTTTTCATTACTATTGTATTTTTAAGGTAATCTGTGATCAGTGATCTTTGATGCTACTACTACTTGCTAAGATGACAGCAGTTTTTAGCAATAAAGTATTTTAATTAAGGTATATACGTTGGGGTTTTTTTTTAGCCCTAATGCTCTTGCACACTTAGTAGACTACAGTATAGTGTAAATGTAACTTCTGTATGTACTGGGAAACCAAAAAGTCGTGTGACTCGCTTTATTGTGGCGGTCTGGAACCGAACCCGCACTACCTCCAAGGTATGCGCCTGTACACCTTTATATCTAAATCCCTAAAAAAAATAAAATAAAATCAATCAATCAATCAACCCCTGAAGAACTAGTTTAAAACATGAGAATTATGAAAGCAACAGAACATGCTACACCTAACTTAAATATGAAACTTCTGCAACGATACCTCAAATATCCAGCATTATCAGGGTGAGCCATATACATTAGTTTTCCGACTTAATCCTTTAATTGTCTTGCATTTGAAAAAATTTTGATTGGTCTTCCTAAACATAACAGATTTTTCTTCCTTATAGAAGATACTATAATTGAATATAATTTGACTTTTATGCATAATTCAGTATCTTATCTTCATTGGAAGTATGGGATGTACCTTGATGCCCTGAGGGTTCACTAATGTGTAAGTCTATTTTACCTCTTCTTGATAAGCTCACTCATCTGGAATTTACACTTTGGTCTCTACCAGTCACTATCTGACTATTGCAAATAGTGGTCTAATTTTAAAAGTCCGTCCACCCTATTCTTGTTCCGGCTACACATGTAATGGCAGCATTTCCCAACATGGCACTCTAAACATGCTCCCCAAGAAGGGATTCCCTGGTGAAAGAAGTTAATACATGCCGATCTCCAGGTCTCTTTATTGCAGGACTTCTCAGGGCCTTTACTGTGCTAATGTGCACTGTGAACGTCTAAGACTGAGTATTTAGCCTTTCCCCCAAGAATAGGCCATGAAGCAGCATTCTCCAAACATATTTAACCAGAGAAACCTTTTCTCCAGGTTTTTTTGGAAGAAAGGACTTATTAAAAACTCCTAGAAGTTACATTTCGAAGAACCCATTTGGAAATGGTGATTAGAGACATCAAATAAGTGTATTAAATCAGTAGCCTTACTTGAGACACAATTCTACATTAAAGTAAGCTCTGAACGGCCCATAGGTGGCTCATGGTAATTTCTATGCATCAGCCTCTTCTTGCTACAAGGAAACTTTACTGGCTCACTTCCAAGTCTATAATTGTAACCCAGATGGTGCAATTCACTGGAAGCTTGACAGCAGCTAAGAGGCACTGCTCTGTGAGAGGATTCATGGTCAAAAGCAAACAGACATGTCTGATCAGACTATTTACCTGTTTATCCTCATCATCCATTCTTTTGAAGGTATTTTTTTCTGTGATTAAATATGGAATCTGAACTTTAGTTCCATGGAGCTCAGCCACGTTCCCAAACCGGATCTCAGCATCAGTTTTTGACATCATAAAGCGAGGCAGCGGCAGTTCTTTAGGAGCAGAATCAGAGAAGCTCAAGTGAGACTTTATTTGAAAACTGCAAAAAAGGGAACTCAATGGCCAAAAGATGAGTCACTTTTGAGGAAAAATTCCAGAACACTAAATATAGATTAAATTTGATTTCAACACAATGAGGACTCCTATAATAATGTCATAATAGAAAAATGCTACAGTTTAACATGGTATCCTGGCTCAACATTTTTAAATGCTATTGAATCATCGCAGAACAAATTCAGGTTTTGGACAGATCTCCCACTTCAGCCTTCAGTTCTGCACCAAGATAAAGGATGTGACATCGTAGAAATCAGTATCAAGTGACAAACAGTAGCAGGCAGAACGTATATAGTGCTTATTATATGCCAGACACTGTATTAAGACCTGCAAATATTAACTCATTTAATCCTCACAACTCACTACAGTAAGATGATCATTAGCCTCCTTTTACAGATGTGGAAACAGACCAGAAGGAGCTAAGGAGACACAGCTCATCTGTGGCAGAGCTGGCTCTTCACCAGCCAGGGCTGCTGACCTACAGAAAGGCCCCTCATTCCCAGGACAAACTTACTGCATACAACACTTTCTCACCTTATGTCATTGCTTAAAGAATTTTCACACTCAATCTCCAGTTGTCTTTTCATAATGGAATAAGGAAAATGGTATAAAGTTAGAGCAATCAGTCCAACGTTCAGTCAGATTCTACTGTCAAAACCATTAGCTACACTCTATGCCACAAAGAGCTGAAACCCAACTGTCTGGTATATTTACTTAGCTTTCAAATTTCTAACAAAACTATTCTGAAAACACAAATGATACTTTGGCACACTTCGAGTTCTCAGCACAGCAAATCACGTACAATACAGCACAAGAATGCCAAAAATGGGTATAATATTCTGGATTAGGCATAATGATTTGCATCTGGATCCATTGTTCGGGGTAATACTCATCAGTGTGCCTCTGCCTTCCCTTAGCTCCCTCTTCCAAAAACACAGCTGCACTTCCAATGATTGAAGCTGTGCTAAAGCCAGAAAACCTCTTAGCAACAGCAAGCAGTATCCCAGCTCCCCATGCAAAGAAGGCCCCTGGTTCTCTAATATCCACATCATGTTTATTTTTAGTTGCTATGTCCACATTTGATTTAAAGAAGTAGGCAATATGACAAATCCCTGCGTGATCAATCAGTCAAGGGCCCAAGAGACATAAATAGAATAACCAATCTGGAAAATTAAAACAAGACTTTCCTCTAAAGGCAGGATGGCCACCATTTTTAATATTTTACTCTTCCCTAACCATGGCAGCTCTCCAACACTCAAGGCAGGAATGGACTTCAAAAGAAAAAAGGCAAGAAAAAAGAAAGTCTAGATTCTTAGTAAATCAAATATCAGCTAATCCTATGGTTCTCTTCTCAGA
Source organism: Hyperoodon ampullatus (assembly GCF_949752795.1). Classification (NCBI taxonomy): domain Eukaryota; kingdom Metazoa; phylum Chordata; class Mammalia; order Artiodactyla; family Ziphiidae; genus Hyperoodon; species Hyperoodon ampullatus. The sequence goes on along the minus strand of NC_136913.1, from coordinate 15,263,611 downwards.
AAGGTATTTGTTTCAGCTCAGTCTGCAAAAAGGATCTAAAAAACATGGAATGAGATCACATAAAATAACTTGCACTCTAATCTGCCCATGAGAGGATGATGCTACTTCCAAGCCCTATTTGAGGGAGAAAAGAAGTAAATGCTTGGCATTTGTAAGCTCCCTGACCAGTGTTTCACTGGTGTTCAACAGATAACTCTGGGAACAATGGAACACAAACCCAGCTGATGAATATCAACTATTACACTAGAGCCCCCAGCTGTCCTTTAGGACACAGTCACGTCACACATTCTCCTTCCCTGGCTATGGCATTTCTCCAGAACTGTTCACCTGGGAAAGAACCTCCCTCCCCCCAGATAGCAAAAGACAAAATACAGCTGAATTTCTCTCGTACTTTCTTTGTTTACAAGGTTTTAAACAACTCTCACTTAACAGAATTGTAACCATATATAATGATATCCCTATCATTGAAAAGTTTAATGAAGGTGCTATTTTTCTTAAGCTGCTGCAAGCTTTTTTTTTTTTTAATGCTGCAAGCTTTTAAAAAGTGAGAAGTAAAACTCTAGTTTGTCGATGTTCAGCCTAAATGTTGTTTCCTAGTCATGTGTACACCAAATTTAATAGTGCAACTTTATTAGAAAATTAAACAGTAAAGTACCTGCTATCCAGTGATTTATGTCAAGTAATCACAGGAGAAGATTTATTTGTAGTAGTTGTTTAGAATCTTTTCTCCCAAACTGAATTAATACCAGGAAACACATCAAGAGTTCAAATGAAATACTGATAGGGGCCAAGGACACAATGAGCACAGCAATCATTTGTTTCATAATAGCATCTTATGTTGTATTCTTTGAACACAGAAATGCTTTGTATATTAAATAGAAATGACTATTTTTCCCTTCCACAAAGAAAACTATGCCTCTCCTTTTTTATACATGTGACCCTCTAAGGGAAAAAATCCTTTGTTTTCCCATGTTTGATGGAGCCATGAATATAAGAAATACTTCAATCTCCTCAATCCATTAGAAGAAACATAAGCAGCATAAATGCAGTAACAAATGGCAAATTACAAAGTGGCAGCTGCTGTGCAGTGTCCTCCCACGCTGTCCACTGGAAATATAATGTCAGCCACATATATTATTGTAAATTGTGTAGTAGCTACATTACCAAAAAAAATGTTAAGTAAAGAAGCCAGTGACAAAAATACAAATACTGCATCGTTTCACTTACATGAGGGATCAATCGTCAAACTCATAGAAACAGAAAGTAGAATGGTGGGTGCCAGGGGCCCGGGGTGAAGGGGAGTGGGGAGTTGTTTAAGGGGGGCGGAGTTTCCATTTTGCAAGGTGGGGAGATTGGTCGCACAACAACTAAACACTACTGAACTGTACACTTAAAAATGGTGAAGATGGTAAATTTTATGTTCTATATATTTTGTCACAATTAGAATTTTTGAAGTTGAAAAAAGCACAAAAGATACAGGTGAAATTAATTTAGTATATTTTAACCCAATGTTATAGATTACAGCATGTGATCAAGATAAAAATTAATATAATAGTTTACATTCTTTTTTCAGACTAATGCTTCAAACCCCCATGTGTACTTACCTGTACCACAGACCTCAATTCAGATACACCACATTTCAGGCACTCAGGCGCCACAGTAGTGTGGCTACTGGCTACCCTACTGGAACAGCACAGTTTGGCTGATGGTTGCTATGAAGGAATATGGACCATTATGGCCAGAAATCTGGATTTGACTAAGAAATACTATAGGGCTTCCCTGGTGGCGCAGTGGTTGAGAGTCCGCCTGCCGGTGCAGGGGACACGGGTTCGTGCCCTGGTCCGGGAGGATCCCACATGCCGCAGAGCGGCTGGGTCCGTGAGCCATGGCCGCTGAGCCTGTGCGTCCGGAGCCTGTGATCCGCAACGGGAGAGGCCACAATAGTGAGAGGCCCGCATACCGCAAAAAAAAAAAAAAAAGAAATACTATAATGTTAAATGTTAACAACTAACTGATTTCTTCTTAAATTACGTAAGTATTTTGTGTGGAGGGATGATTTATATAAAGCTTAAGTGTACCACCTGAAGACTTTTAACAAATGTATATATAAGCTCATAGCAAACACCCAAATTAAGATACATTTCCATCATATAGAATTTGCCTTCATATCCCTTTCTAGTTAATCCCCTCGCCTTGTCCCACTTAGCAACCTATTCTAATTTCTAAATCCACAGATTACCTTTGCCATTATAGAACTTCACAAAATGGTATCATACAATATTAATCTTTGTGACCACCTTCTCTGACCAACACTTTGTCTGTGATAATCATCCAATGCACCACATAATCATCCAAAGACATAATTCATTCTTTTTCATTGCTATGGAATAATCCATTTTTTATGAATATATTGAAATTTTTTAAATCCAGTCTCCTGTGATAAACATTTGGGTTGTTTCCAGTTTGGAGCCATTAGGAATATAGCTGCTATGAACATTCTTATAGATGGTTTTTGACAGACATGAATTCATTTATCTTGGGGATATACCTATGGACCACATTCAACCTGCTGCCTATTATTATGCACAAAGTAAGCTATAAGGATGTATTGTACAACAGAGGGAATATAGCCAATGTTTTATAATAACTATAAATGGAATATAACCTTAAAAAATTGTGAATCACTATACCGTATACCTGTAACTTACATAATATTGTACATCAAGGTATACTTCAGTTTTAAAAAATAGTATTACCATTAAAAAAAAGAATGGGGGCTTCCCTGGTGGCGCAGTGGTTGGGAGTCCGCCTGCCGATGCAGGGGACACGGGTTCGTGCCCCGGTCCGGGAGGATCCCGCATGCCGCGGAGCAGCTGGGCCCGTGAGCCACGGCCGCTGGGCCTGCGCGTCCGGGGCCTGTGCTCCGCAGCGGGAGAGGCCACAACAGTGAGAGGCCCACGTACCGCCCAAAAAAAAAAAAAAAAAAAAAAAAAAAGAATGGGTTTTACATTTTTGAATGTTTGGAAAACATCAAAAGAAAAATATTTCAGGACGTGAAAATTATGAAATACAAATTTCAATGTCCATAAATAGTTTCACTGGAACACAGCCACACTCTTTTGTTTACATATTGTCCACTTCTGCTTTCACAGTTCTGGGGCAGAGTTGGATATTTGCAACAAAGGCCACATGGCTCACAAAGCCTAAAATATCCACTACCTAGCCCTTTACAGGGAAAGTTTGCTGACCCCTGTGTTACACAATACAGTGGTTCAAGTAAAATGTAGTCTTACTAAAACAATACAGTTGCATTTAATGGAAAAATATTTTACATTACTTGAGTTTTTAATTTACATTTTAAATAATTTAAATTAATTATTAATTTAATTAAAAATTCAATTCCTCACTCGCACTACACACATTTTTAATGCTCAGTAGCCAGCCGCACGTGGCTAGTGACTACCATATGAGACAGCACAGTTTAGATGCTTGGCCAAAAAACACTACAAGGCAGCTACTATTGGTACACCCCTTTCTCCACATGAGCCATTTAAGCTCAAAGAGATTAAGAAACTTGCCTGAGGGTACACAAATAAAGAGTGATGGAGCAGGGATTCAAAATCAGGTAGTCTACTGCTAGGGCCTACACTCTTAGCCACTAGGCTACACTGTCATCCTGAAAATTAAAATAGTCTTTGTATTGCAGGTTTGAACATTCAGGCTGAAACTGTGGCGTTTCAGAGGGGGAAATGGTCTAGAGAAAATCTACTGGAATTATCCACATCTTACAGGTGAGGAACTGAGCCCAAGAAGGGGAGGGTGGGTCTTGTCTTACTCATGCAGCAAAATGGCGGCAGAGCTACAGCCTTAACAACACTCCTGGCCTCCTGGGGCTCCCTTCTCTTCTCACTACTTTTCGTCGCCTATTCATTTATACCAGTTACTTATAGGTTAACAAAAATTAATGACAACGATGTTCAGTAATTCCAAAGTGAAGCCAAACCCACACATTTTCCTTAAGTTACTTTGGAAAAACATCAGGTTGGTCTTACTAACCCAAACCTGGGTTGATCAAAACCTTATAATTGCCTACCTGCACTATCCACCTGTTAATTTGGAAAAACTTGTTGCTAAGTTGGAAATGGGAAGCTAGATGAGCAGGTGAAGGCTGGTGTGGGAAGGCTGATCTTTTAATTTTTTTGGAGGGGTGATGGTAAGTTACAATTATCCATAATCAATTTCATAAAAGAGCATTTAACAAAAGGAAACCAAAAACACCATCTTAAAATTGAACACATTTCCTTTTATAAATAACTCACTCCTTTGTCCTAATTCTTTCTCCTTTCCCTATAGACTGTGCCAGACTACCACCAGGTCAGGAATGAGGAACACAGCCCTAGAAGCCACATGAATCACATTATTGCACTACTGGGGTTCAGAGACTCCCCTTTAAAGGGGCTGTGGAAAAAAATCAAGGGGTCTGTCATGTTGGATAAGAAAGTAAATTACATCTTTATTCTCCCTACCCTAACCATAAGTTAGCATTTCTTTCAATTATGAATGTAAGCAATTAACTGCTGTAATATCGTTAGCAGTGCTTGCAACTTTGTCACCCGCCGAAATCAGATATTTTTATATCACATTACAGTTGCTGTGGACATCCTGAAGTACTGTTTATGTTCATCACTGTTCTGAAAGTATGCTAGTTATTTGGATCACAGATCTTTTATTTAATACATTAATAAAGAAGCATGTATATTGCTATATAACAACTTTTTTAAATATCTCAGTTTTAATTTCAAAATACAGTTGACCCTTGAACAACGTAGCTTTGAACACTGTGAGTCCACTTATACGCAGATATTTTTCAAGAGTAAATACTACAGAACTACACGGTCTGCGGTTGGCTGGGTCCATGGATGTGGAGGAACCGCGGATATGGAGGGCCGACTATAAATTATACATGGATTAACCCTCCAGTTGTTCAAGGGTCAGTTTTAATTGGTTTCCTTTATAATCCCACATTTAAAATATTTAAATATTTAAATATTTAACTATAAAATATTTAAAATATTACTCCAAAACAGAGACACAGATGTAGAGAAAAAAACGTATGGCTACCAAGGGGGGTAAGTGGGGGTGGGATGAATTGGTGGATTGGGATTGACATCTATACACTATTGATACTATGTATAAAATAGAAAACTAATGAGAACCTGCTGTAGAGCACAGGGAACTCTACTCACTGCTCTGTGGTGACCTAAATGGGAAGGAAATCCAAAAATGAGGGGATATATGTATACATATACCTGATTCACTTTGCTGTACAGCAGAACTAACACAACATTGTAAAGCAACTATACTCCAATGAAAATTTTAAAAAAAAACAAAAACATTATCCCAAGAAGGGGTCCACAAGCTTCACACTGCCAAAGGGGCCCATGGCACCAAAAGGCTTCAAAACCCTACTCTTGGCCCTGCTACACCTTCCCTCGGTCCTCACACCCACTCTTGGCCTGTCTTCGGAAAGGAGGAAGGTACAGGAGCTCCCAGGGCAAATGTTCGCACGTGGTTTCCTCTGCAGGAATTCTCTGCTGGCCCTGAACTTCACACCCGCCGTCTGCCCTTCTCAGTCAGCTTTCACCAAACGTGTTGCCCCAGCTCCCACTAGGGTGAGGCCAGAGAGAAGCCTGGGGCCAGCCCTCTCAGGGCCCTGGAAAGGCAGTGTCAGCACTTGCAGGGCCCGGGGAGCGAGCATCCCCTACAGTTATACACCCTGGGCGCCTCTTGCCTACCCCCAGTTCAGGCCCTGATGTGACCAAATCTGTACTCAGAGCTTAAGCAAAGCTCCTGAAAATACTCCACCCAGCTGTCTTTAGAAGTCACTCTGAACCCTGGCTCCACAGAAGAATCACCTGGGGAGCTCTGAAAACCCCCCCCACGCTCAGGCCACACCCCTGAGACTAATTTAACGATAATTTCTGCAGGTGGCCCCAGGTACTTGTATTTTTTATTTTGCATTTAAAGTTACCTAGATGATTCTCAAGTGCAGACGAGGGTGGGAACCAAAGCCTGAGAAAGATGACTTCTGTAGGCATCCCTCAGGAGTTCCAGGTGAACCTGAATTCCAAATGTTTGAGTTTAAAGAGTGGCAGCTGATTAAGACTCGCTCCCCATGCATAGGCATTTATGTCTTCATTCATTCAATCATTCAGTCATTCATTCATTCATTCAACAAACATGCTCTGAGTACCCACAAGGCCCCTCAGTGCAGGGATTACCAGATGCCCCTCCCTTCCCCTTGGACTTGCAGACTGCTGAGGAAGACAGACAAAAAACTTGTCAAACCTGTAAAGGAGTATTTACAAACTCTGATAAAAGTCCTATGAAGGAGCAGGCAGTGAGAGAGAATAAAGTAGGGAGGGGCCTGCCACATTATCTAGCATTAGGGCCCATCCAAGGAGTACCTCATTCCCTAGGGATGTGTGCTTTTTAAGTTACTATTTACTCTTGATTAGGCATTTTACAATACTGAAAGGGTAGATATTAACTTGTAGAAAACTGTTAGCTAACAAATACTTCTTGTCTGACAGCAATGCAAATGAATTTTATCTTAGAAAACAGTATAATAATCCAGTTACAGTTTTATTGTGCTGTAGGGCATTAATCAATTTTATATGTAATTTAGCAATCTTATTCCAGCATTCTTTCTTTCCATGACTATAAATACTTCTGACTTTCTTGAACCAGCTTTACTACATGCTGGTTCCTTTGTTGATGAATTAATCTGACAGGACATACTTTAGATAGGATGGTGGGGACAGCCTCGGAATCCTGAAGAATAAGGAGGAGGAGCCAGCATGGGAAGGAGAGAGGGGAAAACAGACCGCTAGCAACCCAACACGTCGACATAACATATAGTCTTTCCTACAACAGGAAAAGAGGTGGCCCAGAAATGGCTAGAAGGCCAGTGAGGCTGGGGGACAGACTGCAAGCAAGAAGAAGAGGTTTGAGATGAGGACGGAGAAGTAGGCAGAGACTAGGTTATGCAGGGCCTTAGAGATCAGTGTAGGGACTCCGAACATAGCACTATGTACAACAAGCAACCACTGGGAGGGTTTCAAGAAGCTGGATAAAATGATCTGGTGGCTATTTTGAAAAGATCACTCTTACCGCTGTGTGGGAAAAGAGACTGGAGTAGAGAAGAGAGAAGGCCAAGAAACCAATGACAAAATCATCGTGGTGCTCAGGTGTGGCTGCAGGTGGCCTGGTCCAGCAGAGGCAGAGACATGGAGGGAATGGGCAGTGGATTTTGATGGATTATATTGTGAATGAGGGAAAGGGGGGAATCAAGAAGGGCTTCTAGGGCTTCCCTGGTGGCGCAGTGGTTGAGAGTCCACCTGCCGATGCAAGGGACACGGGTTCGTGCCCCGGTCCGGGAAGATCCCACATGCCGCGGAGCGACTGGGCCCGTGAGCCATGGCCGCTGAGCCTGCACGTCCGGAGCCTGTGCTCCGCAACGGGAGAGGCCACAACAGTGAGAGGCCTGCGTACCGCAAAAAAAAAAAAAAAAAAGAAGGGCTTCTACCCACATGCTGTGCAGTGCAGCCAAAAAATAAGAAAAAATAAATATCAAAAAAAAAAAAGAATGGCTTTTAAGTTCCTGGCTTAAGCAACTGCATATGGTAGGGGTATTCAGCAAAATGGGAACGGCTAGGGGTTACAGGTTAACACACACATACACACAGGCACATGTCATTCATGAAATAAGGGTATGACTCTTACAAAAGGAGGGGCAGACTCACAACTCCTTGGGGGTGACAGGGCCTTTTAAAGGTAGTAGCCTTTCAGGTTAGGTTCTCAGAGAGCATTCTCTTTGGCCTTCAAGGTTTGTGTCATCAAACATTAAGCTAATGGATTTCAAGCAACAAATCGGAAAATGCTAAGTAGCAGCTCAAAGTTTGGCCCAGTCTTGCCCTCATCCTTACTCAACATATGCTGACTGCAAATAACTATCATTTAATAAATCTTTAAATGAAGGAAGGAAATTCAGAATTAACTCTGAGTAGACTTAAACCCTCAGAGGTAAAAGGCAGCATCAGGATTTATAAAATACAATGGAGAAAGCCTTGTATTTGGGAAAAGGGTTAATCCTTTACACAAGTGATAACTTAGTCCATCCCTTCCACCCCCTCCCTCCAGGAAATTAAGCTGTAGATCTGAGCACAAATCAGGTAAAAGACTTCAGTCTAACCAGATATAAGCAACAAAGGTGTCAGAAGTTTATTCTTTTATACAACAAAGCAGCTCTTAACTCTTCCAGAAGATGAAGTTGGGGGATACTACAGTAAAGCTTAATGACCGTTTACAATGGAATGGAAACTATCACTGCCTACCACAAATTGAAATTCAGTGAGCTGTAACTTTGAACTAATCACAGCAAATGAATGATAGCAGTGACCATTAGACACCAAACCAGCCACTGAAATAATACTTCATCATGAAACCTATTTTGGAACCAAATTTTCTAATACTGAGGGATGCTTTGGGGGTCAGATTTTTTTTTTTTCCCATTCGGAAAACATCCAGGATTACAGATTAGAGTCAGCACCTTACTAAACAGAAAGAATCATCCAGAAGAGGCTACTCTGCATAGCAATGAAGAGCATGGGAACTGGAGGCTGAGCTCCTGGCCAGAGCTGGTTAGAACGTTACAATCCTTAGGCAAGTTACTCAACCTGACCCACCGCAAAGCAGGAAGCGAGCCTTTATTCCATTAGGCACTGAGATTTCAATGGTACTTGTTATCACAGCTTATCGAAGGCAATGGAAACTGACACAATTATCTAATTTAGGTAGATGTCATGAGGACTAAATGAGACAGTGTCTGGCACCCACTAAGCCTTTAATAAAGGTTAGCAGGATGATTGCGGCCTCCTGATGGTTAGTGTAAAAAGGCTTCATTTCCCATAGTCAAGCGATCAGAATGTTCTCTGCTATTTGCAGCTGTCATGGACTAACCATAAATCCTCAACCCACGTCGAGGTCCACCAGGGACTTCAGAGAACAGGTAGGAACAGCTGAGTGATTTTTATCTCAAAATGAGGAAAAGGACAAAGTTCCTGCATAGCTCTGTGGCCATAGGAAAGTAATTCATATCAGAGTGAACTCAAAAAGGACCTCAGCACATCCACTGAATAATCACCTTCTTTAAACAGCCTGGTAAAACCAGTACTGAAGCAGTGCAAATGATGCTAAGAGTTTGGGGCTTTACTTTTGGTTTAAGTGCTCAAGTATGTTGTGGGTTGGGGGCAGGGACAGCAAGGTAAGAAAATGGTAAATCAAAGCTTTGAGAAGATAAATTCATTCTGCAAAACTTTTGGTAGCCCCCGAGTACTTAACAATCATGAAAATAGTGCTTTGGGAATTGGGAGATTAAAAGATGATCATACCTGACGTGCCTGGCAGGGAAAGAAGAGAGACAGAAGGGGCAGTTCCACTCAAATTCTCCCAGTTACTCAGCCCTAACAGAGCCTTAAACGACATTATAGATTCCTCGAGTGGAAAATTAAACGGTCTTATTATTTGCCACAGGCTCTAGAATCCCCATCCCAACCTCTGCCCGCTAAAGAACGAAATCTATTTTTAACTGCAAGTGAGTTAAAAGGAACTAATCTCAGGTCACTCTCTGAATTTTTTTCTCATTAAAAAAAAAAAACACTAAGATACCTGGTAAGTTTTATTTTACTTTAAAGAAGAGTTGGAAGAAAGGAAAAATTCCACAAATGCTTATAGAACAGGCCTTAAACCCACTAAAAATAGTTCTCACAAACAGGAAACCTGTCATGGATAATAAAATGTATCAATGGGAGATACTTACCACATTTAATACTCTCTATCCGCACGGGGAGGCCAGACTGTGCTGCAGCAATTAATTTCAGGGCAACGTAAAACTGTGTTGGACCAAAATAACCAACCCGCTTGACACCACAGAGTTCTGTGATCTGAAAACAGACAAGAGAAGGGATGCTGAAAACTCCATTTCATAACAGCAAAATGAGACAAAATAGATTATGAAATCTCAAGGATTTCATGGGGTAACTAACCAAAAAGTCCCTGGAGAACCTACGGGTACACGCTGGTTGGATTCTTTTTCCTCCAGTTTGCACGGAGGTTTTCAATTTGGATAATTCAATTCTACCTACGCGTGATGTTTCAGGACTGGGTGATTATTCCTCCTCTTTCAAAGATAAAAATAAAGGTGACAAAAAGATGGCTGTTAAGCTTCTTACAAAACAGTGACTTTTTCAGGGGGTGGATTGTAACATACAAAGTCTAAAGTCTAGAAGTCACTGGGGTGAAAAGAGAACAGATTAGTCATAACGACTACTTGTGGATTATCCTAGTTGATCGAAATTAAAAGTGAGTTCATTTTTTTAATGATTTTTTAATTAATTAATTTATTTAATTTATTTATTTTTGGCTGCGTTGGGTCTTCGTTGCTACACATGGGCTTTCTCTAGTTGCAGTGAGTGGGGTCTGCTCTTTGTTGCGGTGCGCGGTCTTCTCCTGGCGGTGGCTTCTCGTTGCAGAGCACAGGCTCTAGGCACGCAGCTTCAGTAGTTGTGGCTCGCGGGCTCCAGAGCGCAGGCTCAGTAGTTGTGGCGCACAGCCTTAGTTGCTCCGTGGCATATGGGATCTTCCCGGACCAGGGACTGAACCCATGTCCCCTGCATTGGCAGGCAGATTCTTAACCACTGCGCCACCGGGGAAACCTGAGTTCATTATTTTTCAAGTTCTCAAGCAAAATGATTTCCTAAACATTAAAATTACATCTTGAGTACACACTTCAGAGAAAAAAAAGTAACATACACACAAATATTATCAAGATATTGCAATCTTTCATTTGCAGACCTTAAGCTAACATGATATGCCCTATTGGTAGCTTAAAAATAACATTAAATATTCAATGACTTTTTTTGGGGGGGGCTGCGCTGGGTTTTTGTTGCCTTGCTCGGGCTTTCTCTAGTTGCAGTGCGCAGTCTTCTCCTCGCAGTGGCTTCTCTTGCTGCGGAGCACAAGCTCTAGGCGCGTGGGCTTCAGTAGTTGTGGCTCACAGGCTCTAGAGCGCAGGCTCAGTAGTTGTGGCGCATGGGCTTAGTTGCTCCACGGCATGTGGGACCAGGGCTCGAACCCATGTCCCCTGCATTGGCAGGCGGATTCTTAACCACCACGCCACCAGGGAATTCCCTTCAATGACTTCTTTAAAGTTACTTCAAAGTAACAGATACTCAAAAGTTCAAATAATAGTAAGTGGGGGTGAAGAAGTAAGAAGCACCCCCACTCCCTGTGCCCCAGAGGAAAACACTATACATTTCTTCTAGAAATGTTCTCAGCATATATATATAGCACACACCTGTTTTTCTTGTTGCTTATTCAAACTTTATGAAAATAGAATACCACATACTATTTTGCAACTTGCTTTTCATTTAGCATCATCCCCTGAATATTTTTCTCTAGCGCACAGTTAAAATTACCGCTTTAACAACTGCATAATATTCTGCTATAAAGATACACTGTGCATTTTTTATTATTCTTAGTTGGTCTTATGGATAGAGTTTAGATTTCCTATAATTAACCTCACAAACACTTTCAGAACAAACTATAAACAGACACTAAGTAATCTGAAGAAAATTCCTATTAAAATTCAACTGGGATGTCAACAAAAAATAACAGAATAAGGGTCTCCAAAAATTCTCTCCCCCATCAGAGCAATGAGAAACCAACTAAAATGGACACAACTCTGGAAATTAACCAAAAGTCTGCAGCAATCCGGGGAGTGTTTATTCAAGAAAAACAGCTGAATCTCAGGAAGAACAGCAAGCTTTGTGGCATTTTAACTGGCCTTACTTCCATTCTCTCCCACCCGCATTCCAGGTATTTTCACTGTACTGCAGGCAACCCCAGCCTGCAGTCACAGTGAGACTGGCAGCCACAGAAGGAGTCAGGACAGAGCTGGGCTTCTTGGATGTGAAGACTAGTGTTTGTCATCAAACTCGGGTAGTTTTTGGCTATTATTTCTTCAAATATTTTTCTGGCCCTCTCTCTCTTTCTCCTGCTGGTACTTCTGGTACTTCCAGTAGCCCACAGTCCACCTCTCCTAGCCCTAAACTATGAGCTGGGGTTGGGGGGAGTGAGTCCTGTCTTCTCGGCTAGACGCACCGAAAACAGAGCCTCCACCATGTGGAACTGGTGGGGGTGGGGAGAGGAAGAGGTCATGGCTCAAAGGCTGCTGGCTCACTGTTCTTACTAAGATTTAGGAGATTTTCTTGAATAAATGTTTCTACGTTTGCTGTATGTCTTCAGGTCAATTTCCAGAGACTTTAAATGATTATCCTTTACAGTTTTTACCAGTTAAGAGGCTGTTTCACTGGAAAGAGGATCTGCTGAGTTTCTCACACTGCCATTCCAAAGTCTCAACCCTCCCAGATTCATTCTTTTTTTTTTTTTTTTGGCGTTACGCGGGCCTCTCACTGCTGTGGCCTCTCCCGTTGCGGAGCACGGGCTCCGGACGCGCAGGCTCAGCGGCCATGGCTCACGGGCCCAGCCGCTCCGCGGCATGTGGGACCTTCCCAGACCGGGGCACGAACCAGCGTCCCCTGCATCGGCAGGCGGACTCTCAACCACTGCGCCACCAGGGAAGCCCTGAACCTACACTTTTAACCACTACACTGTCCTGGCACACATTCCCTTACTCTGAACACTGGTTATAAGAAAGGCAACTTGAGAGAATTAGTAAAGTAGAATACAGAACAAAGGAACCCCCCCTCCACTGAACACATGTAACAAAACATGTAAGAAAAAGATGTTGATGTCTCTTTATCCAGTGGCTATATATGCTGAGTCACTCCTGTAACAGTTACCAAATGCTTAGCATATGCTAAGAACCGTGCACCTTTAGAACACCCTCTGAACGTTGGCCCTGCCTTTTACTAGATGTGTGATCTATGGCAAGTTACTTAACCCCTTCGTGCCTCACATCCACATCTATGTAAATTATGTAGCTGATCCGTAGGCAGAAAAAGGACCCATTTCTTTGATCAGTGTTCGGAGCTGGTGGGTGATGGAGAGTGAAGGTTTGTTAAGCAAAGACTAGCTAGATGTTGCAGTTCCTTCCATCTTTCTCAACTTCTTTTCAGCTATTTTAAGAGATAAGCCTATGAGTATAATTTCAGTTCTACATGGTATGACAATATTTATTTTAAAAATAATATTAATAATTTATTAAGAGCTTATTTATTTATTTAATTTTTTTTTGGCGGTATGCGGGCCTCTCACTGTTGTGGCCTCTCCCGTTGCGGAGCAAAGGCTCCGGACGCGCAGGCTCAGCGGCCATGGCTCACGGGCCCAGCCGCTCCACGGCATGTGGGATCTTCCCGGACCGGGGCACGAACCAGCGTCCCCTGCATCGGCAGGCAGACTCTCAACCACTGCGCCACCAGGGAAGCCCCAGATTCATTCTTGAGTGGAGAAGCAATAGGGTGTTATGGTAAAGAGAACAGTTCTTGGAGTAAATGACTTAGGTGTGAATCCTGGCCCTAGCACCAACTGGCTACCTGTATAACCTAAGGCAAGTTGCTTATCTCTTGTGCCTCAGTCTCCCCTTAAGTGTAAACAGGTACTTACCTCACGAAGGCTAAAGTAGTAGTGCCCACAATAGTGTCCATTCAATAAACATGCCATTGTCTAATTTTTTGGTCTACTTGTTTATTTTGTTCCCATTCTAGCTGCAAATTAGAATAACCTGAGGAGCTTCTGAAAAATAAAGAGACCTAGCCTCCACCCCCAAAGATTCTGCTTTAATTGGTCAGTGGTGTGGCCCAGGCATGGGTATTTTTGTAAAGCTCTCAAGGTAATTCTAATGTGCAGCCAAGGTTGAGAATCACTGCTCTTTGGTAATCTCATTCTTTCCCCAGGCTTCAGTGACCATCCAAACGCTAATGATCACCAAACCGCTCTCTCCAAACCTAAGAACTCAGATACTTCATGCACTTTTCCAAAACCGTACTGGACATCTCTACGTGGACACCCTAAGCCATCTCAGACATAACATAAATTAAATAAGCCCTACTCACTTGCCCCTCCCCACATATCCTTGAACCTGCAGATCTTCCAGCAGCCCTCGCCTCAGTTGCTGGCATCAACAATTCCATATCCCAAATCAGAAACTTATCTTCGACGCTAACCACATCCACATCTATCACAGAACCATCTGCCAAATCAAGGCTATCTTCTCCTCTGCCATGCCTTAATCCTTCCTAATATCTCACCTGGCCATCGTGACATATTTTATTTTTTAATAGAATTCACACAAATTACTGTACAGGGACAGGTTTCTTTTTTAAAGTGTGACTTTCATATAATAGTGCGTCAGTTTTCCTCAGGTGTACAAGGAGGCATCAATACTTATTATCAGAATTTGTTTCTAGAAGAAATGTTGCTCTTGAAACTTAAACTTTTTTCCAATAATTTATATATTTAGCTTTTTATTGAAGTATATCCCTATAGAAAAACATAATATACAAACAGAAAAGCATACAAATAAGTGTATGGTATGTAGTTAGATGCGTTTTCACAAATTGAATACAACTACATAACGAGCACCCAGATCAAGAAATAGGGACTTCCCTGGTGGTCCAGTGGTTAAGACTCCACGCTCCAATGCAGCGGGCCTGGGTTTAATCCCTGGTCAGGGAACTAGATCCCACATGCCGAAATGAAGATCCCGCATGCCACAGCTAGGACCCAGCGCAGCCAAATAAATAAATAATTTTTTTTAAAATAAATAATTTTTTTTTAAAAATGAAAGAAATCAAAACTTACAAGCCTCTAGAAGCCCCCCTTCGAAGCTCCTTTCAGTCACTACCCACCCTTCATCTTCCTAACTTCTAATACTACAGATTAGTCTTGCTTGTTTCTAAACTTGTTTGTGACATTCTTCCAAGCTGTTGAGTGAAACTGCGGTTCACTCATTTTTGTTGTCACTCAGTATTATTTATCCCCTGCCACTGGACATCGGTATGGTTTCCAGTTTGGGAGGGGCTTGGGGGGGAGTACTGAAAGTTCCAACCCTCTAACCATCTGGTCCCCTGGAAGCAGCCTCCAACCTTGTTACCTAGGGACTTTTCCAAAAGTCACCTCGTTAACATAACAAGACACCTTTATTGCTCTTATCACAGGAAATCCCAAGGGTTTTTGGAGCTCTGTGCCAGGAACTGGGTTGAAGACCAAATATATATTTCTTATTATAAAATCACATCACGATAGGCCATTTGCATGTAACTGATTCTCTACTAGGCTAAGCTCCATGAAATAGGGAGATGTATGTCTTACTCACCAGTTCCTTTCCCTGCCACGTTGATTATGCTTAATAAATAGTGGTTGAACAAATAATTTTCTCGAACCAGTCTCTCCTCAGCTCATCTTCCAACTCCAGTTCATCCTCCATAGTGCCTGCATACCTGCCTTTTAAAAGCTAACAATACTGTTCTCATGCTTAAAGGCATCTCAGCCTGGACCCCCACCACCTCAGGACAAAATTCTATCTTCTTAGCGCAGCATTAAAGTTCCTTCACAACCTGGCCCTGAGCAGCTTCTCTAGTTTCACCTCTGGACACACACATGCACACAATTCTGTAGCTGCATTCAGCTTCTCCTGCTTTCCCAAGCACATCCTGACCTTTTACATTTCTGTGCCTAAGGTACACGGCACAGAAGATGGGAAACTAAACAGCCTTGAAGTCAAGGTTGGTCAGGCTGAAATCTAGTTTCCTCATATATATTGATAAAATAGAGATATTGTCTCTCCCATAAGACTATGAGGGAAAAAATTAAATAATGTACTAAATGAACCTGATATGATGCTTAGCAGTGTTCAATAATTGTTGGGTTCCATCCCATTCACCTCGACCTAGAACATCCTCACTCCCCACTAGATTAAACTCAAACGTTACTGCTCTGTAGCTCCTTCTCAAGTCACCAGGTATAGTCTCTTTTCCCTGTGTACTCTCTGACTATTCAAATGTCTATAAATGTCTATCACATGATACCTTATTGTCTTGGATTTGCTCCAAAATAAAAGGAGGAAAAGGAGTAACTGGAGAGTATGGGTGAAACAAGCATTACCAAGAGTTGAAAATGCCTGAAGTTGGGTGACAGGTTTGTGAGGGCTCATCCTCCTACTGTGTATGTTCGTATACATTTTGAAATTCTCCATATTCAAGCTTTTTAATGTCTATTTCAGCACTTATCAAATATTATAATTATCTGCTCCCATTAAAATGTCTTCTCTCCAAGGGCAATGGGTAACTTCTATTTATCTCCTAGCGCAAGGATAGGCATACAGGATACAGTCCAAAAAATTCTCCATCAAGTGAATGAAGCAACCCTCACAAATAAAAAGTAAGTGAGTTTTGTTTTTTTTTTTCTGGCTGCATTGGGTCTTCGTTGTTGTGTGCGGGCTTTCTCTAGTAGCTGCAAGCGGGGTCTACTCTTCGTTACAGTGCGCGGGGTTCTCACTGTCATCGCTTCTCTTGTTGCGCAGCACAGGCTCTAGGTGTGCAGGCTTCAGTAGTTGTGGCCTGCGGGCTCTAGAGCGCAGGCTCAGTAGTTGTGGCACACAGGCTTAGTTGCTCCGCGGCATGTGGGATCTTCCCGGGCCAGGGCTCGAAGCTGTGTCCCCTGCATTGGCAGACAGATACTTAACCACTGCACCACCAGGGAAGCTCAAGTAATTGAGTTTTATAATACATTCCTTACTGTGAATAAATAAATTACACATCTTTGGATACAGGATTGCCTATACATGAAAAAAAACTAACATCATCAATATAGTCTTGCAGAGTAATTCCTTAATATTAAGAAATTGTAATCCTTGTGATATGAACAATTTAACAACTATATTTCAGTCAGTGTTAATTTATTATCAAGGTAAACTTCCTTTACCATAACTATCACATAGGACTAGAAAAGCTCTTAACTAAAGGTAACTGAAATTGCTGCTAAAATATTCACTATGATACTTCAAGACTAACACCCAGATCTGGCATTAGTAAACCGCCTCATTTACCTTGGAATCTGTCCTTTGCTCCCATATACCGGTAGAATCACTGCTTTGTAGCCAATGTAGAATATACACACATAAGTGAGGTAAGCCCATAGGCCACTCTTCTTGCTCTTTGTACACCAAATCTCCATGAGACATGCCAAGAACTTTCTGAAATAGTCAAGCCGCAAGGATGATAAATTATAGGCCTTTGGAACTTACATATGGAATCTCGTAAGCTTGAGGCTTCTCAGTCCAAGATGCAGGTTAATTCTGTAAGTTTTTTTTTCTTTATTGAGGTTCAAAATGTTCTAAGTCTAAATTCTCCATGGAAAAGTTCTAAATTGTGGGTAGAAATGTTTTAATGCAATCTAAAGAAAAAATTGTGGTGCTTTATCCCAGATACTCAACTAGCAGGAGATATTTTATGTAACTGCTCCTTCAAACAGTCCCAGTTGCCAAGATTTTCTCAAAATAAAGAAAAAATGAAAAGACTCCACTCCTCTTCTTTAGTCTAAACTCCAAACCTGCAACCCTCTCAGCTGGATCCATCTTAGGTTACACATTGTGCAAAGTTCTAACACATAACAAGAACCTATGGACTCATGTTTGTTTTCTCAGGTGGAAGGCAAGAGATGGGAAGAAAAAAAAAGGAATGGATGAAATCAACTTCCTCACAGCCTACAGATGTACGCTCAACTGTCGGGGTGCTGGACACGCATCAGAAAAATTCACTGACCATTTGGGAGGAACCTGGACCAAATTCTGGAAGAAGATGGAAGGCCACTAAAATAGCTTCCCTCCTACCTAATTCTGAAAGATTAAGTGGCTGTGCTGAGTAATCAGTCCACACCCGTTCCAGTTTGCCTGAAATAATACTTTCCTTCCGAGCTGAAATGTAATAAATTTTCAAAACTGTTCAAAGGTTTGAATAAGCTTCCTCCTTCAAGTATTTTTAAAGACTTCCTCAGAGAGATTTAAAAATTCAAAGTTCTGGCGTGAGGGGTTGGAAGAATTCTCCAAGAACATTAGCGGACCCCTATTTTCTATTCTCCCTCCACCACAGCTCCCCAAGTTCAGAGTCTCTGCTCACAAACCTACTCCTTCAAGTCCGGCCCCCAGACTCCTGAGACCTCACACACCATCCTCCACATTCCCTCCATGATATCTTATTAAAACAAGACCGCCCCCCCAACTCAAGCAGGCTTCCGGGGCTCCTCGTGCCCTTTCTTGTAAAACCCAGAGCCCTGACCATGGTTTTCAGGCCCTCCCATCTGGCCCAAACTACCTTGCCAACAAGCCTGTCTCCTCCCCTTCCTGCATCCAAGGCTTCAGCCACTCCAGATGCCAACCAGCCTCTCAACACAGGACAGCCATGCAGGCCTCTCGGCACCTGGCATGTCTCCCATCTGGAAGCTGGATGTCTCCCCACTTCTTTTTTGTTTGTTTGTTTTTAAATGTTTCTTTCCTTTCTTTCTTTTCTTTCCTCCCTCCCTTTCTTCCTTCCTTCTGCCTGCACTGGGTCTTAGTTGCAGCACATGAGATGTTCGTTGAGGCATTTGGACTTCTGAGTTGTGGCATGTGGACTTCTTAGTTGCTGCATGCAGACTCTTAGTTGCGGCATACATGTGGGATCTAGTTCCCTGACCAGGGATCAAACCCAGGCCCCCTCCATTGGGAGCGCTGAGTCTTACCCACTGGACCACCAGGAAAGTCCCCCCTCCCCACGTCTTTACCCACCAGACTCTTTCTTCAAAGACCAACCTTATCTTTGAAACCATAGTCAATTCCATTCTGTATTCCCATAGTCCTTTTCACTACTTTTCTGTCACATCACTAGCCTTTTAATAGAGCAAAATCACTATTCTGGTCATTGTCTCCCATGTACCCCATCTCTTTCCCATACCCCTCAAGTGCCCAGCACAAGGCAAGAGTATATCTTTATCATTTGTATCCCCCAGGACTTATACTTTACAATGCTTACTACATATTCGGTTGCTCAATGAATGTTTGTTGAATTAATTGGCTTTCACAGCCCATAGTACCAAAATGCTCTTCTTTCTCTCATCTTGTAATTACTTTTACAAGTGACTGCTAAATGGGCTTTAGTCATCTCACACCACAGAGCCCGAAGAGCTCCTGCAGGAATATAACAGAGTATTAGCTGCTCTGTCCCCTACCTGCTCAGCTAGGAGGGACCAGGCAGGGTCAGAGAATGAGTATCAGACTGCACCACGCTCTGCCCTGGCCCTTGGCCCCCTACCCCTGGCCCTCGGCCCCCTACCCCTGGCCCTTGGCCTCTACCCCGGGCCCTCCGCCCCCTACCCCTGGCCCTGGGTCCCTACCCCTGGCCCTCGGCCTCTACCCCTGGCCCTCGGCCTCTACCCCTGGCCCTCGGCCTCTACCCCTGGCCCTCGGCCCCCTACCCCTGGCCCTGGGTCCCTACCCCTGGCCCTCGGCCTCTACCCCTGGCCCTCGGCCCCCTACCCCTGGCCCTCGGCCCCCTACCCCTGGCCCTCGGCCCCCTACCCCTGGCCCTGGGCCCCTACCCCTGGCCCTCGGCCTCTACCCCTGGCCCTCGGCCCCCTACCACTGGCCCTCCGCCCCCTACCCCTGGCCCTGGGCCCCTACCCCTGGCCCTGGGCCCCTTCCCCTGGCCCTCCGCCCCCTACCCCTGGCCCTCCGCCCCCTACCCCTGGCCCTGGGCCCCTACCCCTGGCCCTCGGCCCCCGACCCCTGGCCCTCGGCCTCTACCCCTGGCCCTTGGCCTCACAATCTAGAACCCCTCAGTGGTGCTCCAGCCACTCAGTGCGCTAAAGATTCATCACGGCCTTCTGCCCCCAGCCTCCTTCTGCTTAGCATACCCCAGGAGACGCCAGCCTCCACAGAGGCCCCTCGAAAACAGAAATAAAGAGGATTTAAAGTACATGCGTATAAGCTGTACCTCAGCCTCTCGGGAAACAGCTGAAGAGTCAGGTCCACTGTCCTGGGTTTTCCTTTCCCACTCATGTAAACGTTCTAAATATCAAGAGGGACTTTCAGTCCAGAGGGACCTGGGTGAGCCACCCAAGAAAATATGAACCCCCAGGTCTGATTACCCAACATGAGGCGCCCCAGCACATGCCTAAGCCAAAGCCCCATCCCATTAAAGAGAAGACAGACATTCAGGGCTCACGTGTGATTTCAGACACGGAAGCCCACTAATACCTGAAAGTACTTATTAAAGTATCCTGGGCACCTCCCCACTGAAAGTACCACACGCAGTGCCAAGACAGGAAGTAAGCCATGCTGAACGAAACGACTTACTCTTTTCTCTCTCTCTCATCCCCCCCAACTCCCTTTTCCTCCCTCCCCCACCTCTAAATAGTTTACTATTCACCTACCAAGACAGGACTATTCTCCTACACTATCCCCCCATCATCACCACATCTGAGGGAGTCACCATTAGTATTAGCACACAACATATGGTCCACACTCTCATGTCCTCAATCGTCTTAAAAATGGCCTATAGAACTGAATTTCCTTTCTCCCATCCAGGATTTAATCAATGTTCATGCATTACATTTTTATCTTATGTCTCCTCTGTCTTTCCCTAATCTAAAACAATGCCACCTCTGTTCTTCATTGACACTCAATCCTTTCAGGAGTTCAGGCCAGTTGTCCTGCAGAATGTTCCACATTTTGGATTTCTGTTTCCTTGGGATAACATTCAAGTCAAACATTTCTGGCAAGAACACCACACAGGTGGTACTGTGATATAGTAAGAGGTACACAACAGTGAGGGGTATGTAATTTCCAAACATCCCACCACTAATTGCCAAGTTTGGCCATTTGGTTAAGATGGTGACTGCTAGATCTCTCCACTGCAAAAACATATTTTCACATAGTACATTGAGACCATTTGAAAATTTTATCCCCTGACAAATCAGCTTTTGACTCTGCCCAATACTAATTCCAAGTAAGTCTAGCTAAGTTACATCAGCATCTACAGAACTGGAATCTTAACACAAAAATCGTAACAAACATGGGGATGATATTTATTCCATGAGGTGGCTGTCCTTACCTCCAGTTTATGCACAAATAAATGCCACAACTCAGAAAGTTCAGTGAGATGTTCAAGGTCACAGGTTCAGAGCCAGTACTCAGACCTACATGTGCCTGGGTCCAAATGTAAAGGTTTTTCCATTACATCAGGGGTTGGAAAACTGATGCTCACGAGCCGAATCTGGCCCACTGCCTGGTCTTGTATGTGCTGAGAGTGGTTTTTACAGATGAACATTTGCAGTCAATTTGATGACAGGGAACACTAACTTTGAACTCTGTGAGGTAAAACGTTATCCCCAAAACAAAAATTCCATACTTCTTACTAGTAGATCTGTATTAATCCCCGCCCCCGCAAAAAAAAAACTTGTACTCAATTATCATATTTTGAATTCTGTCAATAAAAACTTTGTGGAAGTTTGCTTTCTCTCTTGTCATATAAATACCTATACAATATCCTCAATTTTGCCTCTTGGCCCTCAAAGCCTAATATTTACTACCGGGCCCTTTACAGAAAGGGTTAGCAAGCCCTGATAAGACACTGGCTCCCAGAGCAATGCACGACATCCTGCAGATATGCTCAAAGCCAGGCAGAAAGGTATTTTCCTAAACTAATCAGCTACACTAAGTAAATTCCAACTTAAACAGTGAACAGTTCCAGTAGAAGAAAAGAACACACATGTATCCCCCACCGCATTTTCCACCCATTTATATACATTTGTTTAAAATTTTCAGGAGCTTTTGAACTAGGGCTTCCTACATTACTATAAACTTCCACAGCAACCAACTGGAGCCATCTTTCAGATATCAGCAAAATCTATACAATAATTCACATGCTAAAAATGATATTTTGCTTTTTTCACCCTTATTGAGGTAGTATAATTGACAAATAAAATTGCCATATATGTAAAGTGTACAATGTGATGACTTAATGTACGTATAGACTGTGAAAGGATTCCTACCATCGAGTTAATTGACACATTCATCACCTCTCATATTTACCTTTTTTGTGTGTGTAAGAACACTTAAGTTCTACTCTCTAAACAAATTTCACTTACACAATACCATTATCAACTACAGTCACCATGTTATACAGTAGATCCTCGTATCTTATTCATCTTAGGGCTGAAAGTTTGTACCCTTTCACCAGTGACTCTCCCTATTTCCTGCACCCCACAACCCCTGGCAACCACCATTCCATTCTGTTTCTATAAGGTCAACATTTTTTTTTCTTTTTTTAGATTCCATATATGATACCATGCAGTATTTGTCTTCATCTGTCTTATTTCACTTATTTGCTTTTTAGTTTTAAAAGGAGAAGGTGTTATAAATCTTCATAACCATTCTTTGAAAACATCCCTATGCATCTGGAACACACAATGATCCAAGATCTCCCAACATGTAAGCCACTCCCAAGTTGCAAATCAATTTTGGAAGCTCCATTACCTTTCAGATCCCCCAAGATGCCATTTAATTTAGGACCAGAGAGACTATACTAAATTGCAGACCAAATCCAGCCAAGATAATTAATTGATAGATGAATGAATGAATGAATGAATGGCAGAGGTTATGACCCCAGATCCAGCTTGTCAACATTTGTGGCCCAAGGTCAAAACTCACCCCAGTAGTAGGGAAGACCCAACCTGCCACTCTGGCTCAGATGGA
The DNA here is from genome assembly GCF_949752795.1 of Hyperoodon ampullatus. Lineage (NCBI taxonomy): Eukaryota > Metazoa > Chordata > Mammalia > Artiodactyla > Ziphiidae > Hyperoodon > Hyperoodon ampullatus. The sequence continues at coordinate 15,240,801 of NC_136913.1, read as the reverse complement.
ATCTGAACAGGGAAAAGACTCTGGGCAAAAAACCAGGAACTTATACACTGCCAATGGAAGCACAGAACAGTATAGAGACCATTTGGCAACATCCATAAAAATTACAATAAAAAAAAATAATTATAATCAAACTTTGGATCTAGCGATTCTACCTCTAGGAATTTACATTCCACTTTATACAAGCAAAATGACATATGTACAAGTTCATTCAATATGTATCACCTAAGATACAGATTTGAAAACAACCAGAGGTCCATCATCTAAAATATTAATCAATCGTGGTTCATCCACACAATAGAATTCTAGGCAGCTCTAGTAGAGATCTGTCATATCTGTGATTGCCCATCATCTCTTAAAAAGGCTTTCTCGGGCTTCCCTGGGGGCACAGTGGTTGAGAGTCCGCCTGCCGATGCAGGGGACACGGGTTCGTGCCCCGGTCCGGGAAGATCCCACATGCCGCGGAGCGGCTGGGCCTGTGAGCCATGGGTGCTGAGCCTGCGCGTCCGGAGCCTGTGCTCCGCAACGGGAGAGGCCACAGCAGTGAGAGGCCCGCGTACTGCAAAAAAAAAAGGGGGGGGGGGGGTGTTGAACCTAGATGCATTGACTTATATATTCATATGCTATCTCTGGAAATTGAAGCTAACAAGCTTAGCTGCAGCTGCTTCCAGGGAAGGGAATAGGTTGGCTAGGGTACAGGGGTAGGGAAGAGTTTACTGTATTTCATTTTGTACCTTTTGAATTTTGAATCATGTGAATGTATGATCTATTTTTTAAAATGAATTCAGAAAAGTTGTAAAGAGAAAGAGACAAAGCCTGGACTTCCCTGGTGGTGCAGTGGTTAAGAATCCACCTGCCAATGCAGCGGACACAGGTTTCAGCCCTAGTCCAGGAAGATCCCACATGCTACGGAGCAACTAAGCCCATGTGCCACAACTACTCAGCCTGCGCTCTTGAGCCCATGAGCTGCAACTACTGAGACAGGGCACCTAGAGCCCGTGCTCCACAACAAGAGAAGCTACCGCAGTGAGAAGCCCACGCACAGCAACGAAGATTAGCCCCCGCTCACCACAACTAGAAAAAGCCTGTGTACGGCAACGAAGATCCAACACAGCCAAAAATAAAATAAATTAAAATAAATAATTTTTTTAAAAAAAGAGACAAAGCCTAAATCCATGTCAGCAAGAACTAGTATAGACATACCCCAAAACCATTCACCTGTCACCTGCTCGAAGGGCGATTTCAAAACAATGTGCCCAGCTGGAGAAAGCTACAAAAGTCCTCCCTCACCAAGCACAGATTTCACACACACAAAGTGCTCTTTCCTCTAAGTTGTCAACATAGGACAAGGCAGCAGCTTGCTTTATCATTTTTTTGATCTCTATTTTATTTATTTCCTCTCTGATCCTTATTATTTCCCTCCTTCTGACTTTACGGGTTTTTTGTTGTTCTTTTTCTAATTCTTTTAGGTGGTAGGTTAGGTTGTTTATTTGAGATTTTTCCTGTTTCTTTGAGGAAGGTCTGTGTCGCTATGAAGTTACCTCTTAGGACTGCTTTTGCTGCATCCCATAGATTTTGTACGGTTGTGTTTCCATTGTCATTTGTCTCAAGGTTTTTTGTTTTTTTTTTTTGCAGTACGTGGGCCTCTCACAGTTGTGGCCTCTCCCGTTGCGGAGCACAGGCTCCGGACACACAGGCCCAGCGACCATGGCTCACGGGCCCAGCCGCTCCGCGGCATGTGGGATCTTCCCAGACCGGGGCACGAACCCGTGTCCCCTGCATCGGCAGGCGGACTCTCAACCACTGTGCCACCAGGGAAGCCTTCTCAAGGTATTTTTTAATAGCACCTTGCTTTATAAAAACTAGTCATCTTTGTCAAAGGTAGCTCTATCTAGCTGGGTGACCATGCAGAAGGCACCTGACCTCCCTCAGTCTTCCGTGTCATCTACTGGAATGAAGCAGTCAGACTATATAGAACACAAAGCTTTCTCTAGATCCAAAAATTCTAAAAAAAGGAATTGTATGGGTGAAAGCTAAAACTATGGTTTGAACCTCTCTCTCTGGCACTTACCACTTCTACTTGTATTATGGTTCTGAGGATACCTGCTACATCCCCCTAAAACAAGGCTGTAAGTCTCTTGAGGGCAAGTCCTGGATTTCTTTATAAAAACCATCCTTGTATTCCCCACAGCACACATCCCATTGATTTCTCGTTAGGAAGGCTTATGGAATGAATTAAATATGCCTACTTTGACTTAACTCTTCACTCACTAATAGAACCCCTATGCATGTTGCTTTGTACCTCTGAATTGTGACTTACAGGTGAATATATCAACCTATTCCCCCCCAAAATTTTTAAGTTTTAAAGGATAGCAAGAACCTGACGTGAGCTCAGGTAAATCATTTTGTAATCACCAAATTTCAAGCAAGCAAAGGCAAAGAGAAACACAGTTGACCCTTGAACACAGGTTTGAACTGCACAAGTCCACTTATAACGTGGATTTTTTTTTCAATAGTAAATACTACACGAGCTGCAGCTGGTTGAATCCACAGATGTGGAGGAACCGTGTATATGGAGGGCAGACTCCAAGCTACATATGGATTTTCAACTTTGGAGGATCAGCGCCCCTAATCTCCATGTTGTTCAAGGGCCAACTGTACAACATATCTTCCCAGGGTTTTGAATGTACTCTGTTTTGGTTTGGTTTGGTTCGGTTTGGTTTGTTTTGGTTTGGTTTGGTTTGGTTGGCGGGGTGGCGGGGGGGACGGGACGGAGAAGGAACATTTTTGTATTAAAAGACAAAAATATGGGGCTTCCCTGGTGGTGCAGTGGTTGAGAGTCCGCCTGCCGATGCAGGGGACGCAGGTTCGTTCCCGGGTCCAGGAGGATCCCACACGCCACAGAGCGGCTGGGCCCGTGAGCCATGGCCGCTGGGCCTGCGCGACCGGAGCCTGTGCTCCGCAACGGGAGAGACCACAACAGTGAGAGGCCCACATACCGCAAAAAAAAAAAAAAAAGACAAAAATATGCTAAGGAGTCAAATATGATATTAATACGGCTCTTAAAGACAGGAATTCAAAGAAATTCAACACTTAGGCTAGCTTCTTTGGTTTTTGCACGGTGGACTGGCATATATAGGTTTGACAGAGTGATTCTACAGATTTTTTTCATCATGCACCTAGATCGTCTTTTGGAATGAGGAAGGATTATTGATAGTGAAGAGATTTGATAACAATGATTTCTCATTATGACTTTTGTTATCTAGGCCTTCTTCGGCAAGCCAGTGCCATAGCTCTGGAAGCTGCCCAAGCCAGCTGCACACATGCGGGCATGCTCATCAGGGTCAGGAGTTCCTCGGGGCTGGCACCTGCCCAGGGAGAAACCGGGATCTAACAGCTCAAGGCGGAGGAGAGGGGAAGAGCGCACCGGGGGTGAACCACGGAGGTACAAAGGAAACACCCCCCCACACCACAAGAAGAGAGTCACTGTGATGGAGGAGAACGGTTAGGGGAGGAGAACAGTAGAATCCCCAGTAAGAACTAATCTTCACTGACGGCCGACTGTGCGCCAGGCACTCTCTTAAACGCCAGTAATTGATGAGATGAAGGAAACATACACACACAAAAAAGCAGTCTTAACACTAGAACTGAATTAAAATGCAATTACAGGTCAGATTACAAAAGAAACTTTGGGGATTCTGGCCTAGGTTTCTAGCCTCTGCACATCACAGTATTTCATACTGCTGGAAGCAGCAAAATCTCAGGTGAACACACATGCTGCCAGGATCATACAAAGCTTTTACTGGTTCTGGCAACTCAGACTTACCTCAGCAGCCAAAGGGTTCGCTTTTCAATTTGTTAACTGACATTTTTAGTGCTTTTCATAAATAAAGTTACAGGCTGAGGTTATTTGGTATTTTTATAAGTTTGTTGATTTCGGTCCATTCTATATTTTGTATCTTTTATTTTATACATACTTGTGCACGCACACACGCGCACACACACACTCATACACACATTTCTTTTTTAAAGAAACTAGTGCCAAAAAAATGAGAGAGAGAAAGGAATAAAGAAGCTAGTGCCTTAGCGAGATGAACAGAGCACGCCAGGACATCTCACGTAAGTGGAGCATCCATTTATTATACACAGATCCTTGAAATGCTTCAGAGGGAATGAACAAGTACAAGTTCAGTCTCAGATCACACCGGAGTTCTCAGTCTCCAGTATGAACCCACACAGATTGGAACCTTCCAGCAGAGTTAAACTTACACCAGAACAGCAGTTTCTGGTGGGGTAGGCAACCTGACTTCATTAATTGGGTTTCTTTGTCGAGTTCCCAGTGAAGACCCTATCCAACTGTTAAAATAACAAACGCCCCACTCACCTCCCCTCTGAGGATGCTGACCCCCGTCAAAGCAGGCTACTGCAGGGCATCAAAGCTGGAGACGGCCCCTCCCTGTTCAAGACAGTTCTCCTCCACTCAGCATGGCCTTGTGACAACCAGCACACTCAGTCCCCTGCATCATCATGGCAAATCCAGATGGCTTTAAGGGGCTTCAGCCCAACTAGCTGGAACCCAGCCCCAAGCCTATCCTGCTATTGCTCCTACTGTGACCCAGTGGCTACATTATATTGCACAAACCCACCTCTTTCCATGACCAAATAAATCCCCTTTCTATGCCCCAGCTACACACGTCCATCCTCTTCCCTCTCTAGCATGACAGACACCCATCACTGAAGGCCTGGCCTTGCTCTCACCTGTCTGTCCTTGTCCTGCACCTCACCCCCAGCTACCTGCTGACACTTACCTGATGCCCAAACTTTCCCTGCTCTTAGATCTCCTGCCAATGAGCTGTGCTTGCCAGGAGGGAAATCCCTAGGACCCAGGCGGATCTGCTAGCTCCACCCTTCAATCACATGGAGACACTAATTCATCAGCCCAGACAGACTGCATTGCCTGACCTGATACAATCCACCCTTCCCCCTAAACAGGTGCCCCCACCACAATGGATGAGCTGAGACCTAGGTCCTGATTCCTCCCAAGGTATTCTTTCCCAAGTCCGCTCCACTTTCACAAGTCATGCCTAAAGATTTGACAACTTAGAGATACTTGACACAGAAAGAAGAGTCCCTGCCCTCAAAGGGTTTCCAATCTGTTATGGACTGAATGTCTGTGAACCCCCCAAATTCATGTTAAAACCTTACCCGCCAGTGTGACGATATTAGGAGATGGGGCCTTTGAAAGGTGATTAAGGGGACTTCCCTGGCGGTCCAGTGATTAAGACTCTTGAACTGCAGGCGGCACAAGTTCGGTCCCTGGTCAGGGAACTAAGATCCCACAAGCCACACAGCAAGAAAAGAAAGGTGATTAGGATGAGATGAGGTCATGAAGGTGGAGCCCTCAAGAATGGAACTTGTACCCTTACAGAGTCACAAGAGAGCTTGCTTCCTCTCTCTGCTCCCCACCATGTGAAGACACAGCCAGCAGTTGGCAGTCTGCAACCCAGAAGAGGGCCATCACCAGAACCCAGCCATGTTAGCACCCTGATCTCAGACTTCCAGCCTCTAGAAATGTGAGAAGTAAATTTCTGTTGTTTATAAGCCACTCAGTTTGTGGTATTTTGTTACAGCAGCCTGAGCTAAGTAAGACATAATCTGATTGGGGTGTGTGTATCTAAGAAGTCTGAGGAAAAGGATGAACATTCCTCAAACACCCACTACCCACCCTCCAGGCAGTATACTTTTCTCTTTTATGTTTCATTTCTAACATTTAAACTAATCCTACATAAATGGTTTTTCAGATAAGTACTTCAGGGTTTAGAAAGGTTATTAGAGAAATTCTGGAAAATGAGAAACCACCTGAACTGAAAGATCTTGCCGCCCGACAATTTCTATTACAGATGTCATGTGAACCAAATTCACTGAGCGAATAGGCAACACCTTATGTTCACTAAGATACCATCCATTCAGTCCTCTTAGGTAGCACACTATGGCAGTGAATGGAATCGGGCTCACCAACTGAAAGATACACACTATCTGCACCTTGGCAGCCAGATAATACAAATTAGGTCCCACGATTCCCTGGCCTTCCAAATGGCCATGGACACACATGTGTGAGAGAAGGAGCAGGTGTAAAGGGTACAGCCTCAGAACTCAGTATATTCTCTCAAATGAACCAAGGAATGAACCACAAAGCACATTCCATCCTAACTGTGTTGTAACCAGCTAAGCTAACCAGAGTACAGAACAGAAACTGATTAACATTTGCCACTTTTCTTTTGCTGCCCAGCATCAGAACCCCTTGCCAATGTTTATGAAATTTTCCACCTGCCTCCAGCTCAATAAGCTAAAAACGTCAGATACCCACTTTCGTGATTTCTTCTCAATCAGGGTATGGGCACAGCACTTAAGCTTGGCCAGATACAACACACAGGTGTTTGAATCAGTAATGAGTGATGTGAGGCAGCAGGAATAGTAGATCATTGTATTCTGGAAACAGCAGCAACCCCAGTGCCCAGGGGCGGCAAGGTGCCCAGCCTCATGCCCAACGTCCAGGGCAGGCAATGTGTGCTGTGGCTGGAGGCATCCAATATTCAGCAGCTACAGTTCCAGCATCCTCACTGGACCAATTCTGTGCTGTAATGTGCCTGTTGTTCTGGCACTGTTGCCCCTTAGCTGTGCATATTTCAAGATGTTTCTCCAGTTTTCCGAAAGAAAGACTGAGCTACCCAACATCTTGCCAATAAACTCCCTTTCTGCCTAAATTACCCAGAGGTAATTTCTGTTACTAATGGGACAGTGTTACTAAGAATCCTGGGTGTTACAGAGGACAGGTCAAAGGCAAGCCTTGATTGGTCCAGAGCATCCACACCTGGCTGTATCAATCATTTACTGCTGCAGAACAAACCACCCCAAAACTTTAAAACAACATTTATTTAGTTCATAGTTCTGGGGATCAGCAATGTGGGCTGAGCTCAGCTGAGCAATGATACTCATCTAAGCCAGACTCTGCTGAACTCAGGTGGGACTCGCTTATGCTTCCGCAGTTACCCTTGGGCTGACTGGGCGCCTCCATTCTCCTCCCCATGGCCTCTCACCCTCCAGCTGGTGAGCCTGGGCTTTTTCACATGGTGGCAGAGTTCCCAAAGGAGCAAGAAATGAAGCTGAAATCCTTCTTCAGGCCTAGGTTCAGAACTTACCCAAGGTCTCTTCCACTGTATACTATGGTCAAACCAAGTCACAAGGCCGGGCAAGACTCTAAGGCTGGAGACACAGGCTCCAGCTCTTGATGGAAGGAGCTGCACAGTATCGGGGGAATTTTGAAATCTACCATACCTGACTGTTTCATACATAGCCCCATGGGGAAGCTGTCACAATAAGGATTCCGATTTATTAGAACTGCTTACATCTAGAACCTGTGCTCTCACAACCATTCCCTTTGACCACCACCAATGCCAGCCACTGATTCAACAATACCTAACTAGAAGCAATAAACACACAGTGCTGAGCCTGCCAACTCTGCAGCCTGTGGACAGTTTTGTACAGGGCAGGCCCCTTGGATTTCTCTTACTGTAGGGCATGCTGAAGATTATGGACTAGAATCATGTGGCATCAGACAACCAGATCTCTGGCTCTGGGCCTTTCTTTCTCTGAACCTCAGCTTTCCTCCCTGGCAAAGCTCAAAATCAACATTTTCTGCATATGAACAAATCGGTACTTTGATCACTTCAGGCAGAGGACTAGTTAATATGCCTAAGTTACAGAAAAACTTACTATAACTTGAAGGGAACCTTAAAAAGCTCTGAATTTATTTGAAAAGGTTTAACTATATCCTTTTCCAAGAGCCACTCAAATTGGCAGAGCCACAAACTGAAATTAGATGTTTCCCTGACAACTGTTGAACTGAGAAAGGGAGGGCTCCTGCAAGAAGTCTCCATGGAAACCACCCAATCCTTGCATCAACCATTTACCTTAGACTTTGGCTGACATTCAAGCACATCAAATCAGCAATAAAAATGTAAGGGAGATGGGAGTTCCCTGGCAGTCCAGCGGTTAAGACCCTGCGCTCCCACTGCAGCGGACATGCAGTTCGATCCCTGATGGGGGTAAGATGCTACATGCTGAGCAGCACGGCCAAAAAAAAAAAAAAAAAGTAAGGAAGATGGAAGGGCTTTGGAGCAATGAACAATGTCAGTGTTTGGTACAGTGAGATTTTCCAGAAAAAAGAAGGCATAATCAGTCCAAACATCTCAGGACTCAGATTAAGAAGCCTATGCATACCCAACGCTATCTTTTTTTTTGGCTGTGCCACACGGCACGTGGGACCTTAGTTCCCTGACCTGGGATTGAACACAGGCCCTCCGCAGTGAAAGCACGGAGTCCTAACCACTGGACTGCCAGGGAAGTCCCCAACCCATTTTTCTTAAATACACCAAAAAGAAGTTTTGAAACAACAGTGTCTGGTTTCCCTAGGGCTGCTGTGACAAAATACCACAAAGTGGTGGCTTAAAACAACAGAAATTTGTTGCCTTACAATTCTGGAGGCTGGAAGTCCAAAATCAAGGCATCAGCAGGGTTCGTTCCTTCCAAGGGTTCTGAGGAAAAATCTGTCCCATGCCTCTCTTCTAACCTCTGGCAGCCCCAGGAGGTTCCTTGCCTTGTAAATACATCACTCCAATCTTCATCGTCCCATGGCATTGCTCCTGGGTGAATTAGGAGTCCACCCTTCTCCAGTATGATCTCATCTTAACTTCATTACATCTGCAAAGACCTACTTCCAAATCAGGTCACATTCCAAGGTACTGGGGGTTAGGACCTCAACGTATCTTTCTACGGGGACACAATTCCACCCACAACACACAGCTTTTATATAAAGTATTTGATTTCACCTATTCACTAAGTGTTTGTTACAGCAAAATGATAGCTCTATTTAATGTACAGCTTAATCAAAACAGAAGGCTTGTACTTGGTGACAAAACCACAGTGAGCTACAATGAAATCCGAGCAGTGCAACCTCTACTCTGGGCAGCCATGTGCCCAGCTCAAAAATGGAGTTTCTACTACCATAGAAAAGAAGGGGATAGGGATCAGGCAACAGCAAGAAATCTCTACCACATAGGCAAAGAGAAAAATCACTCAGGAAAACAAGTCAGTGTCTAGACACTCTGGTCCTTAGGTGAGCACCCACTGCAGGAACAAGATCATAAAAGTTAATGGTGATTGGAAATGACCTTGGAACTGAAATGAAAAAAAACAGTTTGTGTATAACAGAAAACCAGAGGCAAAAGGTACTCAAAGGGCATACACTGAATAGCATCTCAAATTAGCAGCACTTGAGGAAACAAGTCAATCATACACCTTTGTACAGAGACTCACATGGACCCCTCCATGGCTCCATTTCAGAACAAAACTGGGCCAGGGCTTCAGAACATCACCAAATATAAAAGTGCTACATTATTTAGTATTTATGATTCTTCTGACTCTGATCCTTTCAGATCCTTTTTTCCTAAAATATATTTTTTAAAATTAAACTTTTTATTTTGGGATAATTATAGATTCACATGCAGTTGTAAGAAATTATACACAGAGGCCCTGTGTAACCTTTACCCAGTTCCCCACAACGGTAACATCTTACAAAACTATAATGAAAGAACACAACCAGGTCACTGACTTTGACACAGTTAAGATAGAGAACACTGCCATCACCACAAGGACCTTCATGCTACCCTTTTACAGCCAATCATTTCCTTCCCACCCCTGCCCCCTTAACCCCTGAGAACCACTAATCTGTTGTCCATGTCTATAATTTTGTCATTTAAAATAAGTTATATAAATGGAATCACATAATATGTACCATTCAGGACTGGCTTTGTTCACTCAGCATAAATCTCTGGAGATCCATACAGGTTGTTGTGTACATCAGTAGTTCATTCCTTTATACTGCTGAGTAGTATTCCATGATACGGATGTACCAGTTTCTTTAACCATTCACCCAATGAAGGGCATCTGTATCATTTCCAGTTATGGGCTATTAGGAATGAAGCTGCTATAAACATTTGTGTACATGCTTTTGTATGAACATAAATCTTCCTTTCTCTGGGATAAATACCCAGGAGTATAATTACTAGGTCCCATATGGTAGTTACATATTTAGTGTTTTTAAGAAACTGTCAAACTATTTTCCAAAGGGGCTGTATCATTGTACATTCCCATCAGCAAGGGATCAGGGATCCCATTTCTCTGCAGCATTTAGTGAGGTCACTATTTTTTAATCCACCTACTGTGATAGGTATGTAGTGATATCACATTTGGCTTTAATTTGCACTTCTCCAATGGCTCATGATGTTGAACATCTTTTCCTGTGCTTATTTGTCATTTGTGTATCCTCTTCACTAATATATTTCTTCATGTCTTTTGACCATTTTCCTTTTATTTTTCTTCCATTTTCTAATTGGACTGTTTCCTTTTTTCAATGTTGAGTTTTGAGAATTTTTACTATATTGCAGACAGTACTTTGCCAGACATTTGCTTTGAAAATATTTTCTCCCACTCTGCAGCTTCTCTCTTTTCTTTTTTAACATCTTTATTGGAGTATAATTGCTTTACAATGGTGTTAGTTTCTGCTTTATAACAAAGTGAATCAGTTATACATATACATATGTTCCCATATCGCTTCCCTCTTCCATCTCCCTCCCTCCCACCCTCCCTATCCCACCCCTCTAGGTGGACACAAAGCACCGAGCTGACCTCTCTGTGCTATGCGGCTGCTTCCCACTAGCTATCTCTTGTACATTTGGTACTGTACATATGTCCATGCCACTCTCTCATTCATCTCACCTTACCCTTGAGACTCCCCGTGTCCACAAGTCCATTCTCTATGTCGGCGTCTTTATTCCTGTGCTGCCCCTAGGTTCTTCATAACCATTTATTTTTTTTACGATTCCAAATATATGTGTTAGCATACGGTATTTGTTTTCCTCTTTCTGACTTACTTCACTCTGTATGACAGACTCTAGGTCCTTCCAACTCACTACAAATAACTCAATTTCATTTCTTTTTATGGTTGAGTAATATTCCATTGTATATATGTGCCACATCTTCTTTATCCATTCATCTGTCAATGGACACTTACGTTGCTTCCATGTCCTGGCTATTGGAAACAGAGCTGCAATGAACATTTTGGTACATGACTCTTTTTGAATTATGGTTTTCTCAGGGTATATGCCCAGTAGTGGGATTGCTGGGTCATATGGTAGTTCTATTTGTAGTTTTTTAAGGAACTCCATACTGTTCTCCATAGTGGCTGTATCAATTTACATTCCCGCCAACAGTGCAAGAGGGTTCCCCTTTCTCCACACCCTCTCCAGCATTTACTGTTTGTAGATTTTTGATGATGGCCATTCTGACCAGTGGGAGGTGATACCGCATTGTAGCTTTGATTTGCATTTCCCTAATGATTAGTGATGTCGAGCATCCTTTCATATGTTTGTTGGCATTCTGTATATCGTCTTTGGAGGAATGTCTATTTAGGTCTTCTGCCCATTTTTGGATTAGGTTGTTTGTTTTTTGATATTGAGCCACATGAGCTGCTTGTAAATTTTGGAGATTACTCCTTTGTCGGGTGCTTCATTTGCAAATATTTTCTCCCATTCTGAGGGTTGTCTTTTCGTCTTCCTTATGTTTTCCTTCGCTGGGCAAAAGCTTTTAAGTTTCATTAGGTACCATATGTTTATTTTTGGTTTTATTTCCATTTCTCTAGGAGGTGGGTCAAAAAGGATCTTGCTGTGATTTATGTCATACAGTGTTTGGCCGGTGTTTTCCTCTAAGAGTTCCTCTAAGAGTCTGGCCTTACATTTAGGTCTTTAATCCATTTTGAGTTTATTTTTGTGGATGGTGTTAGGGAGTGTTCTAATTTCATTCTTTTACATGAAGCTGTCCAGTTTTCCCAGCACCACTTACCAAAGAGGCTGTCTTTTCTCCATTGTATATTCTTGCCTCCTTTATCAACAATAAGATGACCATATGGGCATGCATTTATCTCTGGGCTTTCATTCCTGTTCCATTGATCTATATTTCTGTTTTTGTGCCAGTACCAAACTGTCTTGATTACTGTAGCTTTGTAGTATAGTCTGAAGACTGGGAGCCTGATTCCTCCAGCTCCGTTTTTCGTTCTCAAGATTGCTCTAGCTATTCAGGGTCTTTTCTGTTTCCATACTAATTGTGAAATTTTTTGTTCTAGTTCTGTGAAAAATACCATTGGTAGTTTGATAGGGACTGCACTGAATCTGTAGATTGCTTTGGGTAGTATAGTCATTTTCACAATGTTGATTCTTCAGGTCCAAGAACATGGTATATCTTTCCATATGCTTGTATCATCTTTAATTTCCTTCATCAGTGTCTTATTACAGTTTTCTGCATACAGGTCTTTTGTCTACTTAGGTAGGTTTATTCCTAGGTTTTCTATTCTTTTTGTTGCAATGGTAAATGGGAGTGTTTCCTTAATTTCTCTTTCAGATTTTTCATCATTAGTGTATAGGAATGCAAGAGTTTTCTGTGCATTAATTTAGTATCCTGTTACTTTACCAAATTCATTGATTAGCTCTAGTAGTTTTCTGGTAGCATCTTTAGGATTCTCTATGTATAGTATCATGTCATTTGCAAACAGTGATAGCTTTACTTCTTCTTTTCCGAATTGGATTCCTCTTATTTCTTTTTCTTCTCTGATTCCTCTGGCTAAAACTTCCAAAACTATGTTGAATAACACTGCTGAGAGTGGGCAACCTTGTCTTGTTCCTGATCTTAGAGGAAATGGTTTCAGTTTTTCACCATTGAAAACAATGTTGGCGGTGGGTTTGTCATATATGGCCTTTATTATGTTGAGGTAAATTCCCTCTATGCCTACTGTCTGGAGGGTTTTTTATCGTAAATAGACGTTGAATTTTGTCAAAAGCTTTTTCTGCATCTATTGAGATGATCATATGTTTTTCCTCCTTCAGTTTGTCAATATGGTGTATCACATTGATTGATTTCCATATACTGAAGAATCCCTGCATTCCTGGGATAAACCCCACTTGATCATGGTGTACGATCCTTTTAATGTTCTGTTGGATTCTGTTTGCTAGTATTTTGTTGAGGATTTTTGCATCTATGTTCATCACTGATATTGCCCTGTAGTTTTCTTTCTTTGTGACATCTTTGTCTGGTTTTGGTATCAGGCTGATGGTGGCCTCGTAAAATGAGTTCGGGAGTGTTCCTCCCTCTGCTATATTTTGGAAGAGTTTGAGAAGGACAGGTGTTAGATCTTCTCTAAATGTTTGATAGAACTCGCCTGTGAAGCCATCTGGTCGTGGGCTTCTGTTTGTTGGAAGATTTTAATCACAGTTTCAACTTCAGTGCTTGTGACTGGTCTGTTTATATTTTCTATTTCTTCCTGGTTCACTCTTGGAAGGTTGTGCTTTTCTAAGAATTTGTCCACTTCTTCCAGGTTGTCCACTTTACTGGCATAGAGTTGCTTGTAGTAGTCTCTTAGGATGCTTTGTATTTCTGCAGCATCTGTTGTAACTTCTCCTTTTTCATTTCTAATTCTATTGATTTGAGTCTTCTCCCTTTTTTTCTTGATGAGTCTGGCTAATGGTTTATCAGTTTTGTTTATCTTCTCAAAGAACCAGCTTTTGGTTTTATTCATCTTTGCTATTGTTTTCTTCATTTCTTTTTCATTTATTTCTGATCTGATCTTTATGATTTCATTCCTTCTGCTAACTTTTGGGGGTTTTTATTCTTCTTTCTCTAATTGTTTTAGGTGTAAGGTTAGGTTGTTTATTTGAGATGTTTCTTGTTTCTTTTGGTAGGATTGTATTGCTATAAACTTCCCTCTTAGAACTGCTTTTGCTGCATCCCATAGGTTTTGGGTTCGTGTCTTTTCATTGTCATTGTTTCTACGTATTTTTTCATTTCCACTTTGATTTCTTCAGTGATCTCTTGGTTATTTAGTAGTGTATTATTTAGCCTCCATGTGTTTGTATTTTTTACAGATATTTTCCTGTAATTGATATCTAGTCTCATATCACTGTGGTCAGAAAAGATACTTGATAGGATTTCAATTTTCTTAAATTTACCAAGGCTTGATTTGTGACCCCAGATATGATCCATTCTGGAGAATGTTCCATTAGCACTTGAGAAGAAAATTTATTCTGTTGTTTTTGGATGGAATGTCCTATAAATATCAATTAAGTCCATCTTGTTTAATGTATTATTTAAAGTTTGTGTTGCCATATTTATTTTCATTTTGGATGGTCTGCCCATTGGTGAAAGTGGGGTGTTAAAGTTCCCTACTATGATTGCGTTACTGTCGATTTCCCATTATGGCTGTTAGCATTTGCCTTATGTATTGAGGTGCTCCTGTGTTGGGTGCATAAATATTTACAATTGTTATATCTTCTTCTTGGATTGATCCCTTGATCATTATGTAGTGTCCTTCTTGGTCTCTTTTAACAGTCTTTATTTTAAAGTCTATTTTGTCTGATAGGAGCAGTGCTACTCCAGCTTTCTTTTGATTTTCATTTGCAGGGAATATCTTTTTCCATCCCCTCACTTTCAGTTTGTATGTGTCCCTAGGTCTGAAGTGGGTCTTTTATAGACAGCATATATATGGATCTCATTTTTGTATCCATTCAGCCAGTCTATGTCTTCTGGTGGGAGCATTTAATCCATTTACATTTAAGGTAATTATCAATATGTATGTTCCTATTACCATTTTCCTAATTGTTTTGGGTGTGTTATTGTAGGTCTTTTCCTTCTCTTTTGTTTCCTTCCTAGAGAAGTTCCTCTAGCATTTCTTGTAAAGCTGATTTGGTGGAGCTGAATTCTCTTAGCTTTCACTTGTCTGTAAAGTTTTTAATTTCTCCGTGGACTCTGAATGAGATCCTTGCTGGGTAGAGTAATCTTGGTTGTAGGTTTTTCCCTTTCATCACTTTAAATATGTCCTGCCACTCCCTTCTGGCTTGCAGAGTTTCTGCTGAAACATCCGCTGTTAACCTTGTGGGGATTCCCCTGTATGTTATTTGTTGCTTTTCGTTCCTGCTTTTCATACTTTTTCTTTGTATTTAATTTTTGATAGTTTGATTAATATGTGTCTTGGCATGTTTCTCCTTGGATTTATCCTGTATGGGACTCTCTGTGCTTCCTGGACTGATTGACTATTTCCTTTCCCATATTAGGGAAGTTTTCAACTATAATCTCTTCAAATATTTTCTCAGTCCCTTTCTTTTTCTCTTCTTCTTCTGGGACCCCTATAATTTGAATGTTGGTGCGTTTAATATTGTCCCAGAGGTCTCTGAGACTGTCCTCATTTCTTTTCATTCTTTTTTTCCTTATCCTGCTTTGTGGTAGTTATTTCCACTATTTTATCTTCCAGGTCACTTATCCATTCTTCTGCCTCAGTTATTCTGCTATTGATTCCTTCTAGAAAATTTTTAATTTATTGTGTTGTTCATCATTGTTTGTTTGCTCTTTAGTTCTTCTAGGTCCTTGTTAAATGTTTCTTGTATTTTCTCCATTCTATTTCCAAGATTTTGGATCATCTTTACTATCATTACTCTGAATTCTTTTTCAGGTAGACTGCCTATTTCCTCTTTGTTTGTTTGCTCTGGTGGGTTTTTACCTTGCTCCTTCATCTGATGTGTGTTTCTCTGTCTTCTCATTTTGCTTAACTTACAGTGTTTGAGGTCTCCTTTTTGCAGGCTGAAGGTTCATAGTTCCCACTGTTTTTGGTGTCTGCCCCCAGTGGCTAAGGTTGGTTCAGTGGGTTGTGTAGACTTCCTGGTGGAGGGGACTGGTGCCTGTGTCCTGGTGGATGAGGCTGGATCTTGTCTTTCTGGTGGTCAGGACCGCATCTGGTGGTGTATTTTGGGGTGCCTGTGACCTTATTATGATTTTAGGCAGCCTCTCTGCTAATGGGTGGGGTTGTGTTCCTGTCTTGCTAGTTGTTTGGCATAGAGTGTCCAGCACTGTAGCTTGATGGTCACTGAGTGGAGCTGGGTCTTAGTGTTGAGATGGAGATCTCTGGGAGAGCATTCGCTGTTTGATATTATATGGAGCTGGGAGGTCTCTGGTGGACCAATGTCCTGAACTCAGCTCTCCCACCTCAGAGGCACACGCCTGACACCTGGCCGGAGCACCAAGACCCTGTCAGCCACATGGCTCAGAAGAAAAGGGAGAAAGGAAGGAAGGGAGGGAGAAAGGAAGGAAGGGAGGGAGGGAGGGAGAGAGTGAGGGAGGAATGGAGTGAGGGAGGAAGGAAGGAATGAAGGAAGGAAGGAAGGAGAGAAAAGAAAGTTATTAAAATAAAAAATAAAAAGATTATTAAAAATACAAAATTAAAAAGTAATTTAAAAAGAGAAAAAAAAAGAAAGAGAGCAACCAAACCAAAAAATAAATCTACCAATGGTAACAATTGCTAAAAACTATAGTTTAAAAAAGAAAAAAAAAGACAGAACCCTAGGACAAATGCTGAAAGCAAAGTTATACAGACAAAATCACACAAAGAAGCATACACATACACACTCACAAAAAGAGAAAAAGGAAAAAATATATATATCTATATAAATAAAAGGAAGACAGCAACTAAATCAATAAACAAATCTACCAATGATAATAAACTCTAAATACTAAACTAAGATAAACATAAAACCAGAAACAAATTAGGTGCAGAAAGCAAACCCCAAGTCTACAGTTGCTCCCAAAGTCCACCGCCTCAGTTTTGGGATGATTCGTTGTCTATTCAGGTATTCCACAGATGCAGGGTACATCAAGTTGATTGTGGAGATTTAATCTGCCGCTCCTGAGGCTGCTGGGAGAGATTTCCCTTTCTTTTCTTCGTTCACACAGCTCCCGGGGCTTAGCTTTGGATTTGGCCCCGCCTCTGCGTGTAGGTCGCCGGAGGGCGTCTGTTCCTCGCTGAAACAGGACGGGGTTAAAGGAGCAGCTGCTTCGGGGACTCTGGCTCACTCAGGCCGGGGGTAGGGAGGGGTACGGAGTGCGGGGCGAGCCTGCAGCAGCAGAGGCCAGCATGACGTTGCACCAGCCTGAGGCGCGCCGTGCGTTCTCCCGGGGACGTTGTCCCTGGATCACGGGACCCTGGCAGTGGCGGGCTGCACAGGCTCCCAGGAGGGGAGGTGTGGACAGTGACCTGGCCTTGCACACAGCCTTCTTGGTGGCGGCAGCAGCAGCAGCCTTAGCGTCTCCTGCCCATTTCTGGGGTCCGCGCTGATAGCCGCGGCTCACGCCCGTCTCTGGAGCTCCTTTACGCGGCGCTCTGAATCCCCTCTCCTCGCGCACCAGGAAACAAAGAGGGAAGAAAAAGTCTCTTGCCTCTTTGGCAGGTCCAGACATTTTCCCAGACTCCCTCCTGGCTAGCCGTGGTGCACTAGCCCCCTTCAGGCTGTGTTCACCCAGCCAACCCCAGTCCTCTCCCTGGGATCCGATCGAAGCCCGAGCCTCAGCTCCCAGCCCCCGCCCACTCCGGCGGGTGAGCAGACAAGCCTCTCGGGCTGGTGAGTGCTGGTTGGCACCGATCCTCTGTGCGGGAATCTCTCCATTTTGCCCTCTGCACCCCTGTGGCTGCGCTCTCCTCCGCGGCTCCGAAGCTTCCCCCCTCCGCCACCCACAGTCTCCACCCGCAAAGGGGCTCCTTGTGTGTGGAAACCTTTCCTCCTTCACGGCTCCCTCCCACTGGTGCAGGTCCCGTCCCTATCCTTTTGTCTCTGTTTTTTCTTTCTTCTTTTGCCCTACCCAGGTACGTGGGGAGTTTCTCGCCTTTTGGGAGGTCTGAGGTCTTCTGCCAGCGTTCAGTAGGTACTGTGCATGAGTTGTTCCACGTGTAGATGTATTTCTGATGTATTTGTGGGGAGGAAGGTGATCTCCATGTCTTAGTCCTCCACCATCTTGAAGGTCTCCCCTGCAGCTTGTCTCTTGACAAGATCTTTACCAGCGTAAAATGGATTTGATGGTATCAATTTTATCATGTTTTTTTCTTTTATGGATCACACTGTCAGTGTCAAGTCTAATAATTCTTTGCCTAGTCCTAGGTCCTGAAGATTTTCTATTTATTTTGAAAAATTTATAGCTTTAAGTCTTACATTTAACCGTGTGATCCATTTTGAGTTATTTTTTGTATAAGGTGAGATTTAGATAGAGGTTCTTTTTTTTTCTTTTTTTTCTCTCTCTCTCTTTTTTTTGCCTACTGATGTTCAATTGATCCAGCACCATTTGTTGAAAAGGCAGTCTTTCCTCCTCCATTTAATTACTTTCACACTTTTGTCAAAATCAATTGGGTATATTTCTGAGGGCCTATTTCTAGGTTCTTTGTTCTGTTCACTGATCTACGTATCTATTCTGCCACCAATACCACACAGTCTTGACTACTATAGCTATATAAGTCTTGATATCAGGCAGATTGATTCTTCCTACTTTATTCTTCTTTTTCAAAATTGTTTTAGCTATTCTATTCCTTTGCCATTCCATATAAATTTTAGAATAACCATATCTGTATCTACAAAAAAACTTGCTGGGATTTTTATAGGAATTATGTTAAACCTATACATCAATTTGGGGAGAACTTATATCTTACTACATTGAGTCTTCTAATCCATGAACATGGCATGTCTCTCTATTTATTTCGATCTTCTTTGACTTCTATCATCAGCACTGTTACGTTTCAGGATACAAGTCCTGTGCATGCTTTGTTAGATTTACACTTTATTTTCTGTACCACTGTAACTGTATTGTGATTTCAATGCTAATATATAGAAATACAATTGATTTATGTTTTATCTTTATCGTGCAAACTTGCTGAACCCACTTATTAGTTCTAGAAGTTATTTTGTAGATTCCTTGGGACTTATACACAGACAATAACATCCTCTGCAAATAGGGGCAGTTTTATTTCCTCCTTTCTGATCGTATGCCTTTTATTTCCTTCTCTTGCCTAACTGCACTGGCTAGAACTTCCAGTGCAATGTTGAAAACCAGAGGTAAGAGGAGACATCCTTGCCTTGAAAATGAACCCAAAAGAACCTCCAGAGATGTAACAAGAAATGAAGAAAAATAAAGTAGTAAATATGTAGATAAATATAAATTAGTAGTTGGCAAACTAAGGTCTGCAAGCCAAATCTGGTCCACTCCCTGTTTCTGTAAATAAAGTCTTATTGGAACATAGGCATGCACAATCAATTACATATTATCTATGGCTGCTTTGGCACTACAACAGTGGAGCTGAGTAGTTGTAACAGAGACCATATGGCCCACAGAAGCTAAAATATTACCATCTGGCCCTCTACAGAAAAAGATTGCTGAACAAACAATGCCTGCATAAAATAATCTCTTGTAGAGTTTAATATATAATACTAAAGAATGTAAGACCTGAAACCATAAAACTCCTAGAAGAAAACATAGGCAGTATGCTCTTTGACTTCAGGCTTAGGAATATCTTTCTGGGTATGTCTCTGCAGGCAAGGGAAACAAAAGCAAAAATAGACAAATGTGACTACATCAAACTAAAAAGCTTCTGCACAGCAAAGGAAACCATCAACAAAATGAAAAGACAAGTTACTGAATGGGAGAAGATATGTCAGATATCAGATAAGGGGTTAATATCCAATATATATAAATACATGCACCCCTATGTTCATCACAGCATTATTTACATCATTACAATAGCCAAGATATGGAAACAACCTAAGTGTCCATCAACAGATGAATAAAGATGTGGTATATATATGCAATGGAATACTACTCAGCCATAAAAAATGATGAAATCTTGCCATTTGCAACAACATGGATGGACCTTGAGGGTATTATGGTAAGTGAAATAAGTCAGATGGAGAAAGACAAATACCATATGATTTCACTCATATGTGAAATATTTAAAAAAAACTAACTAAATAAATTAACAAACCAAACCAAACAAAAACAAATACACAGATACAGAGAACAGAGTAGTGGTTCCAAGAGGGGAAGGGAGGGGCGGAGTTAAATGAGTAAAAGGGGTCAACTGTATGGTGACAGATGGAAACTAAGCTTTTGGTGTGACTACGCTATAGAGTGTATATGATTAGAAACATAATATTGTATACTTGAAGCTTATAGGATGTTACAAACCAGTGTTACCTCAATTAAAAAATACATATATAATACTAAAATATATGGTAAAAATACATTGGGAGGTGGGAGAAGTAGAGTTAAAGAGCCTTGAATTGTCCAGGAAAAAAGATAAAGACAAATATTAATAACATCCCCTAAACACATCCTCTTAGGTTCAGAAGGTAGAAGAACCTCCATCTACTCTCGTTTTATTGTTTTTCAGACAAATCAAAGCAGAATCACTCACCTGCTAACATCATTGAACAGCAAGATGCTATGTGTTTATAATAAATCCCTCTTTAAAATATCTACAAGCGGTATTCACCAGTGCCAAACCATCCATCGCCATGCTATTCACTGCTAGGATGACTAGAACAACCATCCTGGTTTGCCTAGGCCTGAGGGGTTCCCAGGATGTAGGATTTTCAGTGCTAAAACTGAGAAAGTCCGAGTTAGTCACCCTCCTTCCAGCTCCAATGGCCCACACTAGTGAAATGGACTGAGCATGGCAGAACTAGTCCTTCTCTTTTCCATTCACTTCTAGTAGCCTAGTGAGCAGGTAAACAAGTGGAACTCATTAAAGTCAAGCACACCACCTCACTTACAGGTGTCACTTACAATTGCTCCCCAAATGATGTCTCTGAGAGCACACAAACTCCTTGGCTCCTCAAAGGTGCAGTGTGTCAACAAGTTAACTGAAAGAAGAACTCATGGATATCTTGTCAGGCTCTGACTTCTCACTTTCTAGATCCCAGCGTCCTACTAAAGAATACCAGTATGTAGCACAAAAACAAAATCTATTTTAATCTAAGAGAACTGGGAAACTTCCAAAGAGCACTGACCTGAAAAATCTTGACAGAGCAGAAGAAACTGATTTTCTACCAAAGCCATGCAGAAGATTAGACTCAGATTTAGGCCAATAAAAGATTTACATTCCATCCAAGTCCCAATATAACATGATGCACAGATGAAAACATGCTTGTGAACTGATATAGCTGACACACTTTAGAAAGGCCAAAGTAAAAATCAGCTCTTAAGAATGCTAGTCCCAAAAAAAAAAAAGAATGCTAGTCCCAACATATAAGTTGCATAAAATGTCTGTGATGAATCACAGCATAATCGTTTTTTCAAATAGATTTTCATAATTAATTTTTATTCTCATTCTGGCCCCTTTTCAAAATGATTGCCCACAAAACCTCAGGATCAGAAAATAGTACCTGTCATGCATTTATAATAATCAGAAAATTCTTAAAATTAATAATGGATATCTTAAATTACTGAAACCTCCAGCTTTCCAACTTTCACATATTAGACAACTACTCCACCTCCCCGCTACCACCCATGCAGACAATTGTTGATATCTCGTTTTTATTATAACGTCTATTAATTATGGTAAGGTCCCCGGCACTAAGAGTCAGTAGTAGTATTGGAGACCAGCCTAACCTTGATTGACCCGGGCACCTATCCTGGGCAGTGTACAAAGAAAGGCAGGTCTGCCCATCAGGTGGCCACCTATTCTGGCTACAGTGAAAATTAAAATTAAAGCTGTCTCTCACAACGCTCTTCACTTTTTCAAGTGTTCTTCAAATACTGATCTTTTTTTCAATCTTCCTATATCTAAAAAAGAAAATATGGTGCATAGGATGTCAAGTCAACAGATAAAGTCAAGAAAAGGCATCACTGTATAAATGAAGCATGACACTGGGACAGTAGGAATCAAAAACGAAAAGTGAGTTAGCCAGCCTCCATGTAGAACTGGTCACATCCAACTGAACACAATTTTAAAAGAAAAAGGAAAATACTTAAAGGAAGCAAGAAGCTCTAAGCCAATGCAA
The DNA here is from genome assembly GCF_949752795.1 of Hyperoodon ampullatus. Taxonomy (NCBI): domain Eukaryota; kingdom Metazoa; phylum Chordata; class Mammalia; order Artiodactyla; family Ziphiidae; genus Hyperoodon; species Hyperoodon ampullatus. Next base: position 15,218,833 of record NC_136913.1, on the reverse strand, counting down.
TCAGTAGTGGTTAAAAGTAATGGGTTGATTCCTGAGGTGGAAATGTTTTTGATTTCATGGTCACACAGCTAAATACAATAAATCCATATAGCTCTGTACCTAGTCAAGGCCCTTCCTTAATTCCCAAAGCTCAAACCAAGTGTAATAAACAAAAGTATAGTTAAACTGCTTCAGGAAAAGGACCCATCAACATCCTCAAGTTTCAGGAAAACCTATTTGAACCTTAAAGATACCTAGAAAAACTCAGTTCTGAATCTGTTTAAACAAACCCCCTTTCCAAGAGCCACTCAAATTGATGGGCACCACACATAAACTGGAAGGGGATGCTTCCCAGCAATGGCTGGATGAAGAAAGGAAGAGCTCCTGCAAGAAGCCTCCATGGAAACTGCCCAGTCTTTTTACCTACCATTTATCTTATACTTTGGCTGTCACTCAAGTATACCAAACCAACAGTGAGAACATAAGGATGTTGGAAGGACTTTAGAAAATGAAGAATTCAGTGTTTGGTAGAGGGTGATTTTCCAGGAAAGAAAAGAAAGCACCAGCAGCCCAAACTTCTCAGGACTCAAGAGGCCTCTGCTAGTTCAGCCCACTGAAATACAGATCTCCCAAATGAAGTATTTGCAACATAGCTTTTATATTAAGTATTTGATTTTGCCCATTCACAAATGTCTATAAAGGCAAATTTATATTTTCATTTATGTTGTGAATGATTTGGGTATTTTAAAGTATGAGATTCTGGTTTGAAATTTTAGAATATGAAAAGGAAATGCAATTTATAATTTTGCAACTATGGGATATAAGGATCCTACATATGTAGCAACCAGCCTCCAAGATGGCCCCCAATAATCTCCACCTACTAGTATTCATGATGCCTTTGTACAGCTCTTTCCCACATTGTATCAGGGTTGTCTGTGTGACCAACTCAAGTGATGATATGTGACTTCTGAGACAAGGTCATAAAAGATGCTATGGCTTCTCTCTTGCTGTCTCTCTCAGACCCTCACTCTAGGGGAAGCCAGCTGCCATGTCCTAAATACACTCAGGCAGCCCTAAGGAGAGGCCCATGTGGTGAGGAACTGAGGCCTCATGCCAACAGCCATGTGAATAAGCCATCATGGAAGCAGATGCTCCATCTCCAATCAGGCCTTCATATGATGGCAGCCCTGGATGACCACTTGACTGCAACCTCAAGAGAGATCCTGGGGCTTCCCTGGTGGTGCAGTGGTTAAGAATCCGCCTGCCAATGCAGGGGACACGGGTTCGAGCCCTGGTCCGGGAAGATCCCACATGCAACGGAGCGGCTGGGCCTGTGAGCCACAACTACTGAGCCTACGCTCTACAGCCTGCAAGCCACAACTACTGAGCCCACGTGCCACAACTACTGAAGCCCGTGCACCTAGAGCCTGTGTTCCACAATAAGAGAAGCCACCACAATGAGAAGCCCGCACACCACAACAAAGAGGAGCCCCTGCTCGCCGCAACTAGAGAAAGCACGCACACAGCAACAAAGATCCAATGCAACCAAAAATAATAAATTAATTAATTAATTAATTTTTTACAAAAAGAGAGATCCTGAACCAGAAACACACAGCTTAGCTTCTCCTGGATTCCTGATTATCAGAAACTGTGTGAGATAATAAATGTCTATTGTTTCAAAGTGCTAAGATTTGAGGTAATTTGTTACACAGCAATAGATAACTAATACAACACATAATTGTTATCACTTGGGAATCGCCTTCCTTTCTTTAGGTTGAAGCCAATGCTAAACAGGTAGTATGGTAGTGTGGAAAGAACAGGGTTCTGCAGGCAAACATATTTGGGTCAAATTCTTAGGCCCACCACCTACAACCTGTGTATTCTTGGTCAAATTACTTAATTCCAACACCTCAATTTCTTCATCTAAAACAAAATGGAGATGAGAAAATCAATTTCATAGAGTATTTGTAAAAAATCAAAATACAGTGGCTCCCTGAACAACATGCATTTTAACTCCACAGGTCCACTTAACGAAGACTTTTTTAATAGTAAATACTACAGTGCTGCATGACCTGTGGTTGGCTAAATCTGTGGATGTGTAACCACAGATACAAGGGAACTACAGATTCGGCAGACTTCACACGTGATTTTCCACTGTGGGGAGGGTCAACACCCTGAACCCCACATTGCTCAAGGGTCAACTGTACATATAAAGAGCCTGGTACTAAACAAGCATTTAATGTTAGTTCCCTCGCTATTTTAAGGGGTAAATGATTCTGCTAAAATTGAGACAATTTATGAACAAAACTTCAATTAAACTAAACTACTAAACCCTAGGAAAGCTGGAAAAGAACCCTTTTCCCAAGGATGCGAGGGAAGACTTTGAAGCCATCGCCAGGGCCTACCACGTAATTACAAAAACAAGGGGGCCACCCTGTGTGCTGAGTGTTTTATATAATTTAATCCATTTAATCTTTTCTCAACACCCCTGCATTAATCTGGGTAAACTAGGTTACACTAAAGCAAGGTTTCTCAGCCTCGGCACTACTGACATCGTGGGCCAGATCATTCTTGGCTGTGGGGGCTGTCCTGTGCACTCAAGGGTGTTTGGCGGCATCTGCCCACTACATGCCAACAGCACCTTCCCCAGCTCTGACAACCGACCAATATCGCCAGACATTGCCAAATGTCTCAGGGGGAGGAGTGCAAAAATGCCTCTTACTTGAGGACCTGTGTGCTAAAGTATCAAACAGTCACCAAATCTTAAAGGCTTAAGTTGACATTTTTTTCCTTGCTCATGCTACAAAGTCTATTCAGTACTGGGACTCTCTCTGCCCAACGTTATTGTCATCCTGTGTCTACATCACCAGTCGTCATGGCAGAAGGTAAAAGAGACATGACAAACCACATGCTAGCTCTTAAAGCTTCTGCCTGGAAGAAGGCACACATCACCTCCCCTCACAGGCCACTGGCCGAAGCAAATTCATGGCCAAAGATGATATCAAGAAAGGGACACTGATCTTTTGTAAGCAATTATGCAGTCTATCGACCCCTAAAACATCCAGAGGTACTAACATTTTATACACGAAGAAAGGTATTCACAGGTAACTTGACAAAACTCACCACAGTCTACCAAGATTCAACCGATATTTACTCAACACGCATACAAAAAAATCAACGTTCTCTCCACTTTAACACTGGTTTTCAAACTGTTCTCTATGGAAGTGAACATTTTCTATAAGTGCTTCAGAGATTCTGTAATATCTAATTCGTTTTTCATTTTTTTAAATACATGTTTTTTAAATTTATTTATTTTATTTTTATTTATTTTTGACTGCATTGGGTCTTCCTTGCTGTGCGCAGGTTTTCTCTAGTTGCGGTGAGTGGGGGCTACTCTTCGTTGTGGTGCACAGGCCTCTCATTGCAGTGGCTTCTCTTGTTGTGGAGCATGCGCTCTAGGCGTGCGGGCTTCAGTAGTTGTGGCTTGCGGGCTCTAGAGCTCAGGCTCAGTAGATGTGGCGCATGGGCTCAGTTGCTCCGCGGCATGTGAGATCTTCGTGGACCAGGGCTCGATCCAGGGCCCCTTGCGTTGGCAGGTGGATTCTTAACCACTGTGCCACTGGGGAAGCCCTAAAAATATATTTGATTCTACTCCTAAGTATATAGCCAAAAGAACTGAAGACAAATGCCCACATATAAACCTATACATGAATGTTCATAGCAGCATTATTCCTAAAAGCCAAAAAGTGGAAACAACTCAAATATAGTAAGTTCCCTACATAAGAAAAAGTTCCATTCCAAGAGCATGTTCGTAAATCCAATTTATTCATAAATCCAACAAAGTTAGCCTAGGTACCCAACTAACACAATCAGCTGTATATCAATAGTACTGTACCATAACAGGTTTATAATACTTTTCACACAAATAATACATAAAAAACAAACACAAAAAATAAAGAAAACAGGGCTTCCTTGGTGGCGCAGTGGTTGAGAGTCCGCCTGCCGATGCAGGGGACACGGGTTCGTGCCCCGGTCCGGGAAGATCCCACATGCCGCGGAGCGGCTGGGCCCATGAGCCATGGCCGCTGAGCCTGTGCGTCCAGAGCCTGTGCTCCACAATGGGAGAGGCCACAACAGTGAGAGGCCCGCGTATCGCAAAAATAAATAAATAATAAAGAAAACATTTTAAATCTTACAGTACAGTACCTTGAAAAGTACAGTACTACAGTACAACAGCTGGCATACAGGGGCTGGCATCGAGTGAACAGGCAAGAAGAGTTACTGACTAGAGGAGGGAGAGGAGGTGGGAGATGGTAGAGCTGAAGGATCATCAGCAATAGGAGACGGAGGGCAACCTGCAATTTCACTCATGCCTGACTATGATGGCACAGGTTCTGGCTCCTTGCTGGATTCAATTCTATCTACCCTCTTGAAAAAACGATCCAGTGATGTCTGGGTAGTAGCTCTTTTTTTCTCATCATAGATGACACAGTAGCACTGGATTGCATTCTGAACGGCTGCTGCAACCTTCATGTACCGTTCTACGTTCGGATCCTGTGCCTCAAAAACTAACAATGCCTCCTCAAAATAAGAAAATCACTTGCTTCCGGACATCCTGGGCTTGAAATAAAGATACTGTACTCTATACAATACTGTACAGTAAAGTGCACGAAAGCACAACCATTTCTAGAGGATGCATGCATGTAACAATGTATGCCAGACACGGGAACTAACTTACGTGGTTGGACATGCGAACACACGTTCGAATCTTTGAAGGTTCGCAACTTGAAGGTTCGTATGTAGAGGACTCACCGTATTCACCAATGGATGAATGGATAAACAAAATGTGGGGTGTGTGTGTGTGTGTGTGTGTGTGTGTGTGTGTGTGTATCCACAAAGTGGAATATTACTTGGCCAGAAAAAGGAATGAAATACTGATACATGCTAAAACATTGATGAACCTTAAAAACATTCTGTGAAGTCAAAGAAACCAGACACAAAAGACCACATATTGTATGATTCCATTTATATGAAATGTCTACAGTGGACAATCTATAGACGGAAAGTAGATTAGTGGTTGCCCAGGGCTAGGGTGGGGGGCTGCTAAAGGGTATGGGGTTTCTTATTGAGAGTAATAAAAATTATCTAAATTTGATGGTGGTAATGGTAGAACAATCCTATGCATATAATAAAAACCACCGTATTGTACACTTTAAATGAGTGATTTGTGTGGTATGTGACTCATATGTAATAAAATTATTAGCCAAAACAAGTTTGCCAGAATAGAAATGTTTGACTTTTTTTTTTATCATTGCCATCTCTTTTTTCCAGATCACTATAAAATAAACATGATACAATTTTTGCCGACAGGTGGTGGTAATCAAGGTTCCCAGGTACAGTGCTTGATCCCACTCTGAAAACCTGCTTCCCTACAGGGAGAAGGAGAAAATGTAATCTGGACACAAAAGGTGGAGGACCCAGATTCACAAACCTGATGGAGAATAAAAATGAATTTGAAATTTCACACACACAAAAATTTTCTTTTGGGCTTCCCTGGTGGTGCAGTGGTTGAGAATCCGCCTGTCAACACAGGGGACACAGGTTCGAGCCCTGGTCCGGGAAGATCCAACATGCCACAGAGCAGCTAAGCCCATGCGCCACAACTACTGAGCCTGAGTTCTAGAGCCTGCGAGCCACAACTACTGAGCCCACGTGCCACAACTACTGAAGCCCACGTGCCTAGAGCCCGTGCTCCGCAACAAGAGAAGCCACCGCAATGAGAAGCCCATGCACCACAACAAAGAGTAGCCCCTGCTCGTCGCAACTAGAGAAAGCCCGCGTGCAGCAACAAAGACCCAACACAGCCAAAAATAAATAAATTAATTTAAAAAAAAATTTTCTTTTACAGGACAGCACTTGTCATACAACCCACAAGTTTCTGAAACTGAATCAGAAACTTTTCTCCCCTCCCATGGATTTAACAGTGTTCTACTGCACTGCAGCCCATCAAAGACCAGAAAACCTTTTCTTCTTAAACTTCTGTCCGTGGTAATAACTTATCCCCCGAAGACAAATCCTCAAATGAAAGTCAAAGGTGACTGCAAAGTAGTTTGCAGGGCCTACATATGAGCCAACAGAAAACAATTCCCTTTTAACCTTTCATTTGTTTTAAAAGATTTTCGATGAAAAGCCCTTAAGTAGGAAGCTGCTTTCTTAAATTATGGTCAGAAAATAAGATATGATAACTCATATAATCTGCACTCTATTAAGAAAGAGGTTCTTCATTTTTTGTGCCATGGACCCTTTTGGCAGTCTGGTGAAGCCTTTTGGATCCATTTTAGGAATGATGTTTTTAGATGCAAAAAATAAAACATAGGACTACAAAAGAACCCAATTATATTAAGACAGTTATTAAAATAATATAGAAATTTGTAATATGGTAATATATATGCTCTTTTATTATGGCATCAAGTATCAAGAAGTAGCAGAAACTAATAACTGCCAAAATTTTGAAGTAGTGATCAGCACAAATGATATTTCAAGATATCTGCAACAGCTATGATGCAATATGGAACTGATTTGTTGATGACAAAGTCACAGGTGGGGCTAACAGTACTGTGATTTGTTGCCTGCATTCATTAATTCATGAAAATACTAAATATCCATTGTTAGTCAAAATAAAACTTTCCTTTTTCTCCATTCAAGGTCAGGGTCCCCTTGAATTCTATCCGCAGATCGCTTGGAGATCTGAGAACCCAGGTAAAGAATCTATGTTTTGGGCTTCCCTGGTGGCGCAGTGGTTGAGAGTCCGCCTGCCGATGCAGGGGACACGGGTTCGTGCCCCAGTCCGGGAAGATCCCACATGCCGCGGGGCGGCTGGGCCCGTGAGCCATGGCCGCTGAGCCTGCGCGTCCGGAGCCTGTGCTCCGTGATGGGAGGGGCCACAGCAGTGAGAGGCCCGCGTACCGCAAAAAAAAATATATATATATATATGTTTTAAAATGCGTATAATAACCTAAGATATGAATTCTTCCCAGACAGGTGCAAATTTTAAGATGTCTGGAAACATCATTTAGAATGTTTTCTTTAGAAATGACATAGAAACAAAGGTTGTGATTTTTGTCATTTTTTTTAATACTGCCAATGCCTTGTACCCAGCACACAAGAAAGTGAACATTAATAAATAAATAAATAAATAAATAGTATCGCCTGGGATAAAGGAAGCCAGCCATGTTCACTTTTATTCTGGACATTCTCTTGACATAAATCCTGTTGTTAGACTTGGCTGAATGCCTAGAATTTTATCTGGACTAGCCCTTAACCACAGGAGAGAAAGCAAATTTTATATATACTACCCCCAGAATTTATCCTCCACCTACCTCCTACACTCCTTGAGATTGTTCTCAGATTTCTTAATCAATATTGAAGCAAGTAAAATCTCCTGTGGCTATGAATTTTGGCAGTCTTAATGGTATCCATGGAAACGTCCTAATTGAAAACATTCAGTTCCCATTGGATCATCTTATCCCATGAAGCATTTAAGAGAATTCATTTAAATCCTCCCACATATTTGACACCCTATAAAGAGTCTGGCAGCGCTAGGTAATACATATATGGTATGGGGGGAAATCTGCAATCTGTGCATTCAAAATAATTCTAGAGAATGGCTTATGGACACTCAAAACCCCGACTAGGATGTGCTCACAACGCTTGGTAAATTTAGCATTTTGTATGCAATATAAACAGCACTCTGAAGCTTATCAGAAGTTTCCTTTTTTATTGCATTAAAAACTGACCATTTATTAACTTATGCCATAGAAGGTAAGGAGTCAGAAACCGGGAACCCCTGGGTTTCTCACCTTTCAATTTTCCCTCACATGTTATTTATTAAAAGGTCCAAAATTTCTAGATAGCATCAACACTGTTTTTCCTACTTTAAAGATCCAGTGCTACAAATAATAAACATAGCATCATAAAACGATCCAGCTCTACTATTTTTCTCTTGTCCAAGGCACATCTGTTTTGTGTTATCCATCGGTACTAGTGTGAAGAGGGTAGAAAATCAGATGCTGCCAGTAAAAAAAGCCATTTTATCTTTTTATATACCTCATCTTCCTTATGCGTAAAATGGTGGCGAGGACGCCGTGCCCCTCTGACCAAAAACTGAGATAACTGCTACTGAACCCAGGCTTTACTGTCACCCATCCTACACCCCAGAGGCGCTGCTCTTCCTCCTCATGCTCCAGTGCTCACTCAGCAGGAGTGACTCACGAAAAAAAGGAAACACAAGGGCACAGAGAGAGCATGGATACCAGCCAAGGCTGACAGAATTTCAATAACCTGGGATTAGAAAAGCTGTACAAATATATTTATTATCAAGATGTTTCAACTTGTCATTATTATCAGCTTACTTCTATTGAGTAAAAGGTTCTGTGCTCACGCCAGATGGCCAGGAGAGCATTAGGAAATCATTTCTGAAGGACGGTGCTCAGTAATCCAAAACAAGGCAAAAGTTGAACCCCCTGCTATTTGGACAACCCACCATCCACGGGAAGAGCAGAGGCAATGAAGTGTTCCTTCTTGCCTTCAGGTTTCTACCTTGATTGGGTTATGACAAAATAAAATGATAACTATCACAATCCCAGTACCAAATATGTTTTCCAATATTTAACTGAATTTAAAATAGAGAAAAAAAATAGAGGCTTTTGTTTCATCACCACCTATAAGAAGCACAAGTATCCAGGGCCCACTATGAGTGAAAAGCCTAAGTCGTGTGGTATTTCATCCCCAGATGATGAAATACCACAGGGAAAGAGATTGGCCACGGACACCGACAGGCCATTCCTAAGAGTAAAGAGGCCATGTTGAGAGGGGAACCCCCAGTCCCAGCCACCCAACCAACACCACCTAGAGCAGAAACGATCTGCCCAGCTGACACCTTCCAAAATCCCCAACCGACAAAACTGTGAGAATGGTTATCACTGTAAACCACTAAGTTCTGGGGTGGGTTTTTAGGTGGCAACACAGAACCACAACAGATGGTCATCACTTCTTGCATGAGTTTTGGTACCAGCAGAGAAGTAACGGTGAGGTCACCTGACCATTCTTCAGATTAGTAGAAAGTGAATGAGGCTCCTTTCCTTGTAGCTGGCTCAGGAGCGCAGAGTCACTTTATCCTCAATCCTCAGGCAAAAGTTCGTTTCAGCAAGAAGTGGGTCACCTGACTTCTGGCCAATTCATCCCAATAGGAATCATTAAGGCCCAGGGGCACTAACGGTGAGGGGCTACCTCATTCAAGTGAATGTGAAGGTCTCCCAAGAGCAGGAAGCCTGGAGTCGCACTCTAGAGTAACTGCCGACTCTTCACATGAATGACCTCTTGCCTCTAGGAATCCTCTCTGTGTGAACCCCCAGAAAAATCCTGTGCACTGTTTGGCAGGCACCTAACTAATAATGGGTTATGCAGCCAATCAAGGTGCTAATCTCTCAAGAGCAGGACACTCACAGGCTAGCCCTGGAATCTCCCATCCATCTACAGCCCACCTGAACCAAGGAATCTGCCAACAGTCGCAAGGTCTTGTCAAATTTGCCAAGGAAACCAGGCCACTTGGCTGTGCTACCTATATTCTACGGTGCTATTAAAATTAGTTCTATAAATATTCCTAATACGGTTAGAAGAGTGATTGGGAGTGGGTGAGCCCTCAAAGAACACTGACGACTGTTATGAAGAATAAGTACTCCTTTCTACTCTGCAAAGTGTGCTACAGTTTTGTCCCAAAGCACCCTTTGGAGAGAAGTTAATTTTGTTATATTCACTTTACAGACCAGGGAATAGGGACACACAAAGACCACAGTGGGAACGTGTCTTTATGAACCCTGGGCGTCTAACACTGCTAGAATTTATTCAAATTTATATGTATCTATATATACCAAGCCATGTACAAAAGCATGGATGATGAGAATGACTATATCCAATTGGTAGACAGCCAAGATGGAAAACATAAGAGGCAATGTAAACTCTGGTCTGCCACCCTAGAGGAGTAATTTTACCTCTCCGTGCCCTTATCCCATCTAAAATACCCAACCCCAGACGTAAAGATTATCAAACTAATGACTATTTCTGTTAACTTTCACAATAAAACTGCTTCCCTTACCAGGTTTTGGAAGTTACTAAATAGTAACTCATGGCAAAGTTCAGAAATTGCCCTGCATTACATGGCAAGTAAATTTTTGTCATAGTTCTGGTATGGGAGCAAAAGTCAAGTGACCTTACCCCAGGTAACACGGGAAGCTGGTGTTTACTCTAAAATACCATTATTATGGCATATAAAACAAGGTTACCAGGAGCTGGGGGAGAGGGGCAATGGGGAGTTATTGCTTACTAAGTACACAGTTTCTGTTTGGGATGATGAAAAAGTTCTGGAAATGGATACCAATGATGTTTACACAACTTTGCGAATATACTTCTTGCACTGAAATGGACACTTAAAAATGGTTTAAATGGTATATTTTGTATATATTTCACTACAGTACAAAAATTTTAAGGGAAAAAATGCCTGCATATGAGAAAATCCAACAGTTGTGAATGGCTAAATCATGCATTAACATTTCAGTGGTAGAAAATGAATCAAGCAAAAAAAGTTAAAACAGTTTGGATTTCATGTTAGGTATATGTCAATCTGAATGATCCTGAAAGGCTTTTCAATCATTATTTTTCAGTCTAAACACTGTTGTGAGAGGCTTCACAGTACTCTGATCACTCAGATACTTCATACCTAAAAACAATTCAGGCTTAGACAATACTTTAAACAATGATTAAAATTTAAATCACCAATGAAGGGCAATGAGACATCATGTGTCCCCAATGCATTCATTACCTGAGAAGGGCATGTCACTGGTGCAGTATCCAGACAAAAATGCACAATCTTCATCTAAACAAGAGAAGCCACCAGCCAAACCCAAATGTGCTACATTCTACAAGACAGAGTCATGAAATGTCACTGCTCAGAATGTCAATGTCACAAAGAAAAGCTTACAGGAATTATTCCAGATAAAGGAGACTAAAAAGCCATGACGAATAAATTCAATTTGTGATCCTGGGTTGGATCCTGTATCAGGAAAAAACAGAAAGATGCCTACAAATAACATTTTGGGGACAAGTGATGAAACTGGAATATAGGCTTGAGACAAAAGTACTGTATCAATATTAAATTTCCTGGGACTTCCCTGGTGGTCCAGTGGTTAAGACTTCGCCTTCCAATGCAGGGGGTGCAGGTTCGATCCCTGGTCGGGCAGCTAAGATCCCACATGCCTCGTGGCCAAAAAACCAAAACATAAAACAGAAGCAGTATTGTAACAAATTCAATAAAGACTTTTTAAAAAATGGTCCACATCAAAAAAAATCTTTAAAAAATTAAATTTCCTAAATTTGAATAACTTATGTCCTTGTATAAGTTTTCGAATTTAATACTTCAGTGGAAAACTGTTGAAAACAATATCTTGACTAGATACTCACAGTAAGGCTAAAAAAAAAAGAACTGTCCTGCTATAATCTAGTTAGTGAACGTGTTTCTCACAGGAATGTGAGTTAGCCATTATGAAACTTCTTTATGTGTATGCTAGAACTAAACAAATAGATAAATATATGAGTTTAAACTATTAAGGCACAAAAGTATGATGTATACAACCTAATCGCAAATGGTTTAGAATAGATAGATGATAGATAAATGGATGGATGGATGAACGGATGGATATAAAATACATATATGGCGTGAGAGAAAAAAATAAGGTACATGTGGCAAATGTTAAGTAAATCTAGGTAAAGAGTGTACAAGATTTCTAGGTACTATTTTTACATCTTTTCCATCAATTTGAAATTACTTCAAAATAAAAAGTCTAGCCTGGGGTCCTTGTCACTGCATGGCAGAAAACCACCTCCACAACCAGAAATGGCGACACCAGGAAGGAAAGCTTCTGTTGTGTTAAGCCCCTGAAAGGTGGGGTGCACAGATGCTAGCGTTACACTAACCAAGATGATAGCCTTTTCTGTAACTGATCTTTCCTTCTTATAGGGCACAGATCTACTTTCACTTAATCAAATGTTTATCACAAATACTCTAGAAAATGATATAAAATTAATGGATATAGATCAACCAATAAATGGTAAAAATTAATGGGCAAAAGTCTGAGGAGATATCGGATATGTGCATAGCCTCAAAACACCTCCCGCAAGATGCTTTAAGTATAAGGGGAAACATATTCCCCTAAATTGGTGAAGATGCCAATTTAAACAAGGGATCTTGGTAAATGTCACCATGTAATAAGGCATATTAACATTAGGAAATCCATGATACAATGCTTCATCATGGAAAGGATGAAAATGATGCATCATCATTTTTCTAGTAAGCTTGCCAGAAATGTACAATCTTATTCAAAAAGACTGAGGGACATTCTACAAAATAACTGATCAGTACTCTTCAAAAGTGTCATGAAAGACAATATTAAGAAACTGTTACAGACTAGATGAGACTTAAGGAGAAATAACAAGTAAATTCAACATGGGATCCTCGATAGTATCCTGGAATAGAAATAGACCACCAGTGGAAAAACTGATGAAATTTGAATTAAGGTCTGTAGTTTGGTTAATAATACTGTAGCAATGTTAATTTCCTACTCTTGATAATTGTACTATGAAATATAAGATGTTAACATTAAAGGAGCAGGGGGAGGAATAGAGGGAACTCTGTACTATTTTTTTGCAACTTTTCTAAAAGTCATTTTCCGTAAGCTCATCTCTTGGGTGATTGAATGAATATTCCTACTGGATTGAACATACATGTTAACTTCCACTCTCACTCAAAACTCCACTAGAATAATAATACGAGACTTTTTTAAAAAGAAAAAAAAAAAGGCTTAAACCTACAAGCCCAAGAGAAAGGGAAAGAAGAATAAAATCATAGTGGCTAGAAAACAGATGGACATATAGTGACTGCAGGAAGCAGAAAACAAAAAGGTCATTTCATAGAACTGACTCTGGGAAAGGACCCAACTCCCTCTGAGGTGGTAAATACAGCTAGAAGCAGGAATATAACAGTATTTCAAACCCAAGACACCAATATTTCAGGTAGCACTAATAAAACGCAGCCAAATAAGATATGATACAATACTTTACCACTTAGCATTTATCTTAGACTTATTAAATGAGTTATTTTAGACTTAGATTTTTCATTTATTACTCATACATTCACAAAAAGGAAAATAAGCAAAATTAATTGTTCAAGGTTTCCCTAAAACTTCCTCACATTCAGAATAGGACTTTTGTCAATCTCTTTGACTAAGAGTGGTCAATGTCCCTATTTTCCACAGTGTTGTCCTCTGTGCCATCAACAGCATTCAGTGATGCAGTATTTTTTAAAAGAATCCACAAAAAGAAACTGGAACCATTAGTATTCGGCTTTGAAATTATGTAAAGCTAGACTATTTTTTTAATAAATTTATTTATTTGTTTATTTATTTATTTTTGGCTGCTTTGGGTGCTCGTTGCTGTGCGCAGGCTTTCTCTAGTTGTGGTGAGCAGGGGCTACCCTTCGTTGTGGTGCGCGGGCTTCTCATTGAGGTGGCTTCTCTTGCTGTGGAGCACAGGCTCTAGGTGCGCAGGCTTCAGTAGTTGTGGCACACGGGCTCAGTAGTTGTGGCACGCGGGCTCAGTAGTTGTGGTGCACGGGCTCAGTAGTTGTGGCACACGGGCTCTAGAGCGCAGGCTCAGTAGTTGGGGCACATGGGCTTAGTTGCTCCGCAGCATGTGGGATCTTCCCGGACCAGGGCTTGAACCCATGTCCCCTGAACTGGCAGGTGGGTTCTTAACCACTGCGTCACCAGGGAAGTCCAAAGCTAGACTATTTTTGACTCTTGCTTTCAGTTTGCTGCTAAACACTGAGGGAGCATCCAATTTACCACCTTTCTCACTATCCCCATCCCCATCTCCTACCCATTCAGTTCCTAAGAGTTAACAGTGCTCCAATCTAGACTCTAGTATCCTTTCCCAAGCCACTAACACACAGTATGCAAGTTTTGATGCAATTTAAGATACCACCAATTGTGAAATGTCCTAAGTTTAAGTGGTGGGGGAAAGGGGAACATGTGCCTCAAAAATAAATAAAACAGGGCTTCCCTGGTGGTGCAGTGGTTGAGAGTCTGCCTGCCGATGCAGGGGACACAGGTTCGTGCCCCGGTCCAGGAAGATTCCACATGCCACGGAGCGGCTAGACCCGTGAGCCATGGCCGCTGAGCCTGCGCGTCCGGAGTCTGTGCTCCACAACGGGAGAGGCCACAACAGTGAGAGGCCCGCATACCGCAAAAAAAATAATAATAATAATAAATAAATAAATAAATAAATAAATATATAAATAAAACAAATCAACAAAGTGTGGTACTGGTATAATGACAGAAATACAGATCAATGGAATAGAATGGACAGTCCAAACATAAACCCTTATACTTATGGTCAATTGATTTTGGACAAGGGTTCCAAAACCATTCCATGGGAAAAGAATGATGCTAGGACAACTTTGCAACAAATGATACTAGGACAACTGGAGAGCCAAAAGAATGGGAGTTGAACCCCTACCTCACACCACATACAAAAATTAACTCAAAAGGGATCAAAGATCTAAGTAAAAGAGCTAAAACTATAAAACTCTTAAAAGAAAACATAGGGGTAAAATCTTTATGATCTTGGATTAGGCAATGGTTTGTTAAATAAGATACCAAAAACAGAAGTAACAAAAGCAAAAAGTAAATAACCTCATCAAAATTTTTAAATTTTATGCTTCAAAGGATACCATCAAGAAAGTAAAAAGACAAATCACAGAATGGGAGAAATGTTTAGCAAGTCATTTATCTGACAGGAGACTTGTATCTAGAATATATAAAATACTGAGTTGTAAGAGTTCTTTATAAAGACAAATGACCTAACTTAAAAACCGAGGACTTCCCTGGTGGTGCAGTGGTTAAGAATCCGCCTGCCATTGCAGGGGGACATAGGTTCAAGCCCTGATCTGGGAAGACCCCACATGCCGCGGAGCAACTAAGCCCGTGAGCCCCAATTACTGAGCCTGTGCTATAGAGCCCACGAGCCACAACTACTGAGCCTGCGTGCCACAACTACTGAAGCCCATGCGCCTAGAGCCTGTTCTCTGCAACAAGAAGCCGCCGCAATGAGAACCGGCACTTCGCAACGAAGAATAGCCCCCGCTCATCACAACTAGAGAAAGCCCGTGCGCAGCAATGGAGACCCCATATAGCCATAAATAAATAAATAAACAAAACAATGGTGGTTTGAAAAAAAATAAAAATAAAAATAAATAAAAACGGGCAAAGGGCTTAAATAGACATTTCTCTAAAGAAGATATACAAATGGCCAATAAGCACCTGGTATCATCAACATCATTAGTCGTCAGTAGAATGCAAATTAAAACCACAATGAAATCCCATTTCTCATCCACTAGGATGGCTATAATCAAAAAGGCAGACAATAACAAATGTTAGCAAGGATGTAGAGAAATTGAAATCCCTGTATATTGCTGGTGGGAATGTAAAATGGTACAGCACTTTGGGAAAGAGTCTGGCAGTTTCTCAAAAGACTGAACATGGAGTTACTGTGTGACCCAGCAATTCCACTCCTAGGTAATTAACCAAGAGAAATGAAAACATACATCCACACAAAAACTTGTACCAAAATGTTCATAGCAGCATTATTCATAATAGCCAAACAGGAGAAATAACCCAAATGTCCATCAACTGATGAATGGATAAATAAAATGTGGTATGTCCATACAATAGAATATTACCAGGCCATAAAAAGTACTGGTACATGCTACAACACAGATGAACATTGAAAACACTGGTGGCCTAGATATATTGGGATTGGGGGTGACTGTTAGTGGGTACAGGGTTTCTTTTTGGGATGGTGAAAACATCCTGGAAGCAGGGTGTGGAGAAAAGGGAACCCTCCCACACTGTTGGTGGTAATGTAAAAATTGGTACAGCCACTATGGAAAACAGTATGGAGGTTCCTTAAAAAATGAAAAATAGAGTTACCATATGATCCAGCAATCCCAGTCCTGGGCATATATACAGAAAAGATGAAAACTCTAATTCAAAAAGATACATGCACCCCAATGTTCATAGCAGCACTATTTACAATAGCCAATACATGAAAGCAACCTAGATGTCCATCAAAAGAGGAATAGAGGACTTCCCTGGTGGTCCAGTAGGGTAAGACTCCACACTACCAGTGCAGGGGGCCCAGGTTCAATCCCTGGTCAGGGAACTAGATCCCACATGCATGCCACGACTAAGAGTTCGCATGCCACAACTAAGAAGTCTGCGTGCCACAACTAAGACCCAGCGCAGCCTAAATAAATAAATAACAAAACACTGACTCCTAGGTAAGATGAGGTATAGATCCAGATGTACAGAGCCTCCCACCAAATGAAATGGAATAAACAAAACTTTAAAAAAAAAAAGAAAGAGGAATAGATAAAGAAGATGTGGTATATATATACAATGGAATATTACTCAACCATAAAAAAGAATGAAATAATGCCATTTGCAGCAATATGGATGGACCTAGAGATTATCAAACTAAGTGAAATAAGTCAGTCAGAGAAAGACAAATATCATATGACATCACTTATATGTGGAATCTAAAAAAATAATATAAATGAACTTATTTATGATATCACATATGTGGAATCTAAAAAATAATACAAATGAACTTATTTACAAAACAGAAACAGATTCACAGACAGAAAACAAACGTATGGTTACCAAAGGGGAAAGGGGATAGGGAGGGATAAATTAGGAGTTTGGAGTTAAAAGATACACACTACTATATATAAAATAGATAGGGAATTCCCTGGCAGTCCAGTGGTTAGGACTCCACGCTCTCGCTGCCAAGGGCCCAGGTTTAATCTCTGGTCGGGGAACTAAGATCCCACAACCTGCCTGACGCGGCCAAAAAATAAAAGATAAAATAAAATAGATAAATAACAAGGATTTACTGTATAGCACAGGGAACTATATTCAGTATCTTCTAATAGTCTATAATGGAAAAAATTTGAAAAAGTATATAAATATACGTATAACTGAATCACTCTGCTGTACACCTGAAACACACCATTGCAAAGCAACTATACTTCAACAACAACAAAAAATGTTCTGGAACTAGACAGTGAATATTCTAAAAAACTGAATTGTATACTTTAAATGGGTAAGTTGTATGGTATGTGAATTATATCTCAATAAAGCTGTTATTTAAAAATTGGGGAAACAAGAGAAAAAGGAGAAAACATATTGCTTTAAAATAATTGCACGAATGTTCCAAAGTTGATTATGTTGAGTATGTTAAATCCAAAAGGATGAATGTAGAAGATACAATCTTTATCATACAGAGGATACAATCTTTATCATACAGAGGATTTACTAAATTGAAATAGCACAATCAGCACAGGTGGTTTAGTCAGGATTACTAAAGTATCAAATGTTTATGTTGGCTGATAGCCCAAAAGTAGAAAGCAATATAGTTAGAAATAAATAGAGCTGGGGGAATTACAATTACTGACCTAACGAAGGAAACATATTAACTAGTAAAATGATAAAATTCATTACGCTCCCTGATTTGGGAAGGGTTATGAATATCTGTTATGATAAAAACCAATATGGGTATATAAAGAGAGCTGAAATTGAGTATATTTGAGATATGCCATAGCACAGGAAACTAAGCTAGTAAAAACAGTAACAAGTGGAAGAGAGGAAAGTATAATACACACCAAAAGAGAACCTGTACATAAATTCCATCTGCTTTTATTATTCAATACAATCTCCCATTTTAGATGTAGAAGAATAAACAGTAGGGGTTGGCAAACTTCTTCGGTAAATACTCTAGGTCCTATGGGCTATATAGTCACTGTTACAACTACTCAGCCCTCCATTCTAGTGCGTATAGGCCATGGACAATACATAAACATCTGAGTGTGGCTGTGTGCCAAGGAAACTTTGCTTACAGAAACTGAAATTTGAATTTCATGCAATTTGCATGTGTCATGAAACATTATTTTTATTTTTTCCCAACTCTTTAAAAATTTACAAACCCTTCTTAACTCATAAGCCATACAAAAAAATATAGGCAACAGGATGGATTTGGCCCATGGGCTGTGTTTGGCCATCCCCTGGCAGAAGAATGCTTTCAGTATCAGAAACACTTCAACACACTGGTAAGCAAGAAGGAGCAATCAAGTCTTACATAGCACAGTACTTACTCACCAGAAACCAAAAGGCATACTAATAAGTATGCCACATCTGGAAAATAGTGACAAAAACCTTTCAGAATGTTTATGAGAATTAAGTGAGTTAATACACAAAAAACGTTCTAAGAATAGTACTGGGTACCCAGCAAGCCGTTCACCAACTATTTCTGATATCATCAGCAAAAACATATTCATACTGACTCCAAGAGAAAATACAAAGGTAATGATTCCGTTTCTGTAGTAGTACAATGCATATCAGAATTAGAGCAATAACTTTCAAGGCTAAAACACCAAGCCATGGTATTTCTCGAGAGTCTAAAATTCTCAAAACTAGAGTAAACTTTATTTCAGCACTAGGAAGCTGTTATTTACATATAAGACAAATTTCTAGAAGGAAGGTGAGAGGATGACAAATGTTTGAGAGTTACCACTAAGAAATTGCCCAAAGGATTTTTTTAAAGTAAAATTCAAGATTAGGGTCAAGAGTCCATCCTTGGCTACACATGAGACCAATGCTAAAACCAGCAGAGGAAACTGACTTTCATCAAGAATCTGTTCCATTTAAGAACCTGCAAGAAATGAGTATTTGATCAACAGCTCAGAACTCATCTAGTCCACCTGACCACGTGCTACATTTGGATTTATAAGGACAAGGCACTTAGGAAGAACCATTTGTTGAAGAATGAGAGAATTATACTACTTGTCCCCCACTCAATCCTGTGTTGCACACCCTGTAGCATCAACAGAAAGAATAGAGAAGCCATTTCCTTATCACCATGAGAGGTGGCTTCAATCATATTTACCTGACATGCAAAGAAAGACATAATTCACAATACAGAGCACCACTACCTGCCCTGTACAGATTAAACTGCATTTTGAGAGAGAAGAACAAATCAATACTCATTTCTATTTCACAACCTTAAACAGTGGAATGCTGACAAAGCACCCTGCTAAAGATTCACCCAACCACCTGTCACCAACATCACCCTCGACACAAAGGGCTATTTTTATGTAGTACACTACTGAGATAGATAATATCCCATTGCCATGGCAACAAGTTTTCCAGAAGATATGCTAGCCCATGAAGAATGCAAAAAAAAAAAAACAAGCTATTTGTTTGCATTTGAGTTTACTTTGCAGTATATGAGGAGGATTCTACGTTTTTTAACAGCCTTGGTTTGCTCAACAGGGCCTTGGTGAGTTTGAGCAATGTACAGAGAAATCCTGAGTCCAGGCGCACGTGCACACAGACACACGCGCGCACACACACACACACAGCTATTTTGGGATGAGGAAGAATCCCTACAGGAATCCTATCCTTCAGGGAAAGAAAAAAGCCAAACTAACACGAGGCTAATAACTAACACGAAACTAATATCCCTAAATATTATAATACACCTTCCACTCCCCTGAACTAACTCATCTCCAGTCCTAGGGTGCCGTTCCCACCATGTGCAGCCAGTCCTCACAGAAGCTCCCAGAGGCTCCATGGCTGCATGTTTCCCGGTGCCCTGAACAAGAACAAACACTGCAACCGGTGGAAATGCCTGCCCCACTCTGATCGAAAAGCACCCACTCGCACACACCCCCATAGCCTCAAGGCCTCCCGGGAGAAGTGAGAAGAAGCCCTCTCAGCCCTCCTGGAGGGCAGGGCAGCAGGCCGGCCCATCGCAAGCGGACTCCCACTCTCCCCACACCGGCTGTGCCCCCTTCTCCCGAGGATCCAGGGCTCTGGGTCCCAGCCCAGCTGGCACCCTGAGCTGGCTCTTTCTCCATCCGTCCCCCAGAGCGCCTCCAGCCCCTCGGCCCACACTCTGTGCAGGAGGCCAGCCTCCGTGAGCTTCCACATGCAGGCTCCCACGCCTCCGGCCTCCAGCACGGCAGCCAGCAGGGGACAGAGCCGGTCACTTGTCCCTCAGCTCCCACCCCACCCCCTACTGGCCACGGGGCTGCCAATGACCGTGCCCTTCCAGACCACTGTTCCTGCAGGCGAAGCACTCTTCGCAGCCCTGACAGCAACATTCCCGCCCCTGGCCCCTCAGAACCAGGGAGGCCGAGGCCGCCAGCCACCGCTGCGCTCCATGCCGCCGCGCTCCCGCTCTCAGTCAACCTCTGGGCACGCCACGCCTGAGGGACCCTGAGAACCCCAACTGCTGATGGCTTCCTTGGCCTCAAAGTTGAATCGGCCTGGCCCCGAGACTGTCCCATGTTCTGCTTCACCCTACCACAGAAGCACCTCAGAAATGGTCCAAACCCTACTCAGACACACGCCCACAGGATCACCGCTTCAAGCGAGAACTCCCACACTTACGCAGAACTGCCATGGAAGCAACAGCCTCTCCACTGAGAGGTCATCAGGAAACCCCCCTTTCTTTTTTAGTTTGCCTCTTTAACAAAGACTGAATTCCATAACAAGACACTGTAAATTAACTCTATTTCAATAAAATGAATTTTTAAAACTTTTTTAAATTTAAAAATAAAAACAAAGACTGAATTCCAACCCAGATAGTTCTTTAAAGGACTACCAGAAGTCACTTATCTACGTGACTGTGGGCAAGTTACTGAACCTCTTCGCCTCTGTTTTGTTTTCTTCGAACTGAGGATGATAATACCTAACCTCGTGGCTTGGTTGTGAGAGTTAAATGACATGAGCACTCTACAAGTTATAGGACAAGTCCAAGTACATGGTAATCAGTTAATAAATGGTAGCAGCTACCATGATTGTATATATGTAGACACCATATATCTACAACCAGAGTAGATTTCGCCCCAGGGACATTTGGCAATGTCTGAAAACATTTTTGTGGTTTATTTTTTAAAGGTTGTTTCTCTTTTTTTATTTTTATTTTTTTAATATTTATTTATTTATTTATTTGGCTGTGCCGGGTCTTAATTGCGCACATGGGATCTTCATTGCGGCATGCGGGATCTTTTTGTTGTTCTTGTTGTGGCATGCGGGCTCTTAGCCGTAGCATGTGGGATCTGGTTCCCTGACCAGGGATCGAACCCAGGCCCCCTGCATCGGGAGCGTGGAGTCTTAGCCACTGGACCACCAGGGAAGTCCCTGGAAACATTTTGGTTGTAACAACTGGGGAAGGGACAGATACTAGCATCTGGTGAGTAGAGCCCAGGGATGCTGCTAGACATCCTACAATGCACAGGGCAGCTTCACTGTAAAGAATGATCTGGCCCAAAGTGTCAATAGTGCTGAGGTGGAGAAACCCTGATCTAGAACAAAGAATAAGTTAAAAGAAGCTAAACATCCACGTGCTAATTTCACTGCTTCACTTCCATTGCCATCTCTCAGTAATAAGACCATAAAACCACCAGAGCATATGCAAAGGACAGGAGTTAAAACATTTTAAAATAATTTTAAAAGAGAGCCTAAAGAAAAAACAAACTCAAAAGGCAAGCACATCAAACATCTCCTGGGGCAAAAAGCTGTTCATGTATAATCATCTGTTTTTCACAAGGCTGACCCTGAACTAGGGGAGAAACAAAGAGATCACTGTATTAAATATGTTCTTTTGAAGGCATCAGGGGCAAACATTATGCATTTAAGAAAGCCTGCTTTGAAAAAAACAAACAATTCTTAATTGCTGGCATTTATGGGATTTACTTCAATTAGTCAGTAAATTAACACAGGTGAAACACTTAATTACCCCCAGGAGGCTGAACAAAAATATTTTTCTGTAAACCGAGGGCAAAGTGTTACAAATGAATTAAGTCAAAGCAAACATTTACTACTAGCCTAATATTAATAGCCTCTCCTGGTCCTGAATTAAATTATGAGGATAGCTGAGTTTCTCCAGTCTGCAAAAATCACTTTTTCCTATAAGTCCATGTTCTAGCCAGCCTCTGAAGTAGAGATAATAGTGGTAAATAAAACAGGCCCAATAGCCAGCTGGCGCGTGCTCCAGAGGGGCTCTCTGGAGTGAATTGAGATTGAGAGGGCCAGACAGAAAGGTCAACAGCAGAGAGGGTTCAGAGCTGGAACTGCAGCAGGGACTTGAGGGTGAGGTCCTGGAGGAAGCAGCTGAGCATCCATTCACTCTGGGCTTCCTTCCCCGTTACAGGACAGACAGGGGAGGAGGGGGGAACAAGAGCCTTATGGAATCTCACTCCTGACCCAGACTTGCCAACACTGCTGCTACCATTCTGACTTTGGAAACAATTAGCTACGTAGAACTGGAATTTCTAGACACCTCACAACTCTTCCAAGCAGGGCTTCTTAACCACTTTTGTGCTTTGGACCCCCCTTGGGCAGCCTGCATGGACCTCTTCTCAGAATAAATTTAAATGCATAAAAGTAAACACTTAAAATACACAGGATTACTGTATAGCACAGGGAACTCTACTCAGTGCTCTGTGGTGATCTAAATGGGAAGGAAATCCAAAAAAGAAGGGATATATGTATACGTAGAGCTGATTCACTTTGCTGTACAGTAGAAACTAACACAATATTGTAAAGCAACTATACTCCAACAAAAAATTTTTTTTAAATATACAGGATTATTGGGAATTGCCTGGCAGTCCAGTGGTTAGGACTCGGCACTCTCACTGACAGGGTCCAAGTTCGATCCCTGGTTGGGGAACTAAGATGCTGCAAGCTGAGCGGCGCGACCAAAAATAAAATACACAGGATTGTAAACAAAATATATTGAACTACAGCTATCAAATATTTAAAAAAACAAGTTTGTGGTGGAAATACATGTGTTTATTAACACAATGATAAGATTAGCCAGTGTCTACAGCAGGGGTCCCCAACCCCCGGGTTCCTATTAGGAACCAGGCCACACAGCATGTGAGTGGCCTGCAAGCAAGTGAAGCTTCATCTGCTGCTCCCCGTCACTTGCATTACTGCCTGAGCCATCCCCCCCCACCCCCGGAAAAATTGTCTTCCACAAAACCAGTCCCTGGGGCTTCCCTGGTGGTGCAGTGGTTGAGAGTCCGCCTACCGATGCAGGGGACACGGGTTTGTGCCCCGGTCTGGGAAGATCCCACATGCCACGGAGAGGCTGGGCCCGTGAGCCATGGCCGCTGAGCCTGCACGTCCGGAGCCTGTGCTCCGCAACGGGAGAGGCCACAACAGTGAGAGGCCCGTGTACTGCAAAAAACAAAAAACAAAAAAACAAAAAAACCAGTCCCTGGTGCCAAAAAGGTTGGGGATCGCTGGTCTAAACCACTGTAAATTATCACTGAAATACCTGCAACAATTATAATATCATTTTAAAAGTTCTATTTCTATAAGTGATCAAGTCACAGGAATTGCTAATGCTACTGTGGTTTGTTGCCTACAATGCATAATAGAAGGAAATGCTCAATATCAGTTAGGGGTCAGTAAAAAGAAAGCTGTATTTTTTTCCCCGCATCTAAATTCAAAGACCCCTGAGAGCTAGACCCAGGTTAAAAAGGCCTGCTTTATTCTGTGCAGGAGTGAGCATGCACAGCATTCACATCTGCTTTTCCACTTTTTTTCCCGCCTCCTACTAGTTAAGAGGAAAAACAAATTGTTTAAAGAATAAAATTGAAAATAATGCCTAAGAAGATATTTGCCAGTCCTACTTGGCATAAGAAAATGAATTATGCATGAAAATGTTTTTTTAAAGGTAAAGAAATTTGACGTGAGTGGCTGAGCAAAAACTTATCTATTCTGACCCCCCAAAGCTAACCAGAATAATTTTCTGCTTCAGAAAACTCTGGAAGGCAAGGGTGGTAGAAAGATCCTAAGGTGACCCCCCTTCCAAAAATTCTCACTTCCTGGCATCTGTGCTTTTTTATAATCCTCTCCCCTCGAGTGCAGGCAGAACCTGTGACTTGCTTTGAACCAATAGAATATATGGCAAGATGATGGGATGTCGCTCATCTAAGGCGACTGGAGAAGGTGAATCTCCTGCTGGCCTTAAAGAAGCAAACAGTCATGTTGTGAACTGCCTATGGAGAGGGCCATGTGGCAGGGAACTGCGGGTGGCCTCTAGGAGCTGAGGGCTCCAGTCCTAAAATCACAAGGCACTGAATTCTACCAACAACCATGTGAGCTTATAAGAGGTCCCCAGATGCAAAAAGGAATGCCACCTGGCCAATGCCTTGATTTCAGCTTTGCGAAACTCTGAGCTGAAGACCCAGTTAAGCCATAGAAACAATTAGTAACAAATATGTGTTGTATTAAGCTGCAATTTACATTTCTGGAAATTCATTTCAGAGCAATAAATAACTAGTGCAGTAACCAAAAGACGGGGTGACCTACCATCCAAGTTTGCCTAGGACTATCTTGGTTTGAAAACGGAAAGTCCCATGCCCTAAGAAACAACTCAGTTCTGAGCAACCCAGGTTGGTTGGTTGCTGCTATGGTCTGAATATGTATGTCCTCCCAAAATTCCTATGTTGAAATCCTAATGCTCAGTGTGATAGTATTAGAAAGTGGGGCCTTTGGGAAGCGCTTAGGCCATGAGGGTGGAGCCCTCATGAATGGGATTAGTGCCTTATAAAAGAGGCTCCAGAGAGATCCCTAGCCTTTCCCACCATGTGAGGACACAGTGAGAAGTCACGGGCTATGAACCAAGAAGGGAACCCTCACCAGAAGGCAACCACGCTGGCACCTTAGTCTTGGACTTCCAGCCTCAAAAACTGTCAGAAATAATTGTCTGTTGTCTATAAGCCACCCAGTCTGTAGTATGTTGTTATAGCAGCCAGAATGGACTAAGACAGTTGCCCACTAATAGACGTGTACTGAAGAAAAGAATAATATAAATACAAAATACTAGACACTTTGCTTATAGGAAACAAACAGAAAGTTTGAAAAAACCTGGAAAGGAACCAAACCCTCTTTTATTTTTTTTTTTTTTTTTTTTTTTTTTTTTTTTTTTTTTTTTTTTTTTGCTTTATCACAAATTTAATCAGTTATATGTATACATATGTTCCCATATCCCCTCCCTTTTGCGTCTCCCTCCCACCCTCCCTATCCCACCCCTCCAGGCGGTCACAAAGCACCGAGCTGATCTCCCTGTGCTATGCGGCTGCTTCCCACTCAAACCCTCTTTTAAAAGTTACCAATAATTAGCAAAACAACTCAAGGGAATTCCCTGGCGGTCCAGTGGTTAGGACTCCATGCTTCCACTCCCGGGGAAGGGGGTGGGTGTCAGTCCCCAATCGGGAACTAAGATCTTGTAAGCCATGTGGCACAGCCTTTAAAAAAACAACCTCTAGATTTCCTCAAAACCAATTTTCTATACACTTAAAGTAGAGCATTCCCCAGTTATGTGTGGGAAACTAGGACAATGTTCAAATCCATCTTGTATTTCTAGTCTTCACTTTGTTTTTCAATCTCCCTATTGGTTTCCCCAGCTGATTTATTTTAAATCAGTGCTCAAACATCATTACCTTAAAGACTGGCAACGGCTCAATGATATGAAACCATCATTCACTCTTGCCATTTAACCATAGGCCACAGGTATTAAACCCATGCATGTTCCCATCCCCTCTGACCACCCCCAGGTTCCCTCCTTAAAGATAAACCCTATGGAATCATATGATGTCTGAGACTTGCTTCAGGATAAAAGAGGGGGCAAGGAACAAGGTAGGAATGCAGATGGAATGGAATTGACGGAGTATTGATGGTTGTTGAGCAGGGGTGGCAAGTGCAGAGGAGTTTAATGTATTAGTCTATCTGTTTGCTTGTTTCCATTTTTAAAAAAATTAGAAAAAAGCAAGACTATGAAAGCCTAATCAATTAACTGTCCTGTAATACTATCAAGAATACCAGTGTGCTTTCTCTATCTATGAAGGCATTCTGAATGTTTGTACATGTTTAGAACAGTTCCCTAGTCATGTAACATTCTATATATAAAAAAAAAATGCCACCTACTTTCCATAAGCATAAAGCTCTCTACAGCACCATAAAATAATGAGTCATTGGGACTTCCCTCGTGGCGCAGTGGTTAAGAATCTACCTGCCAATGCAGGGGACACGGGTTCAAGCCCTGATCTGGGAAGATCCCTGCGCTCTAGAACCTGCGAGCCATAACTACTGAAGCCCACGTGCTGCAACTATTGAAGCCTGTGTGCCTAGAGCCCGTGCTCCGCAACAAAGAGAAGCCAGCGCAACGAGATGCCCGCGCACAGCAACGAAGACCCAACGCAGCCAAAAAAAAATTAAAATTAAAATAAATTTATTAATAAATAAATAAATAATGAGGCATTGTAAGAGTAGGTAATGAAGATTTTTTTAAAAGAAACATAAATGAACTACAGCTACCTGTGTCAACAAGGGCGAACCTCAAAAACAAAACAATGAGAGGAAAAGCAAGTTGTGGAAGGTTACAGAGTACTACACTCCTCCTTCTGAGTTGAAAAGCCATACAAAACAATTTATCATTTTAGTGACACATGTGTATATATATACATGTATGTACACACTATATATATACACACACATATAGCTATAATAAAAGTACAAAAACTTTTCAAATCATGCACACCAAATTCAGGACAGTAGTAACCTCTGGGGTGAGCAGGAAGGGGAATGGGACCAGAGAAGGGGTCACAGGAAACTTTCACACTAACTGGGCTGTTTTACTTCTTATGCTGAGTAGTGGGTACACAGTTATTGTTGGGTAGTCCTCTAGTTTTACACACCTGAAATTTTTTTTGTAAGAGTTAACAAGGTACTATTATGCAAATGTCCTCCTTTTAACCAGACAATGGTATGGCTCTGGAACTTCCTTTATCTGCTGGCATTCATTCTCTTTTACAAAAAAAGACCACTCTTTATCTCAAACAGCACATATTCCAAATTACCGTTTTAGCATGCTGGCCTCTATCTCCCTAAAGCATATGCTACAAAGGGATATGATATAAAGATGTAAAAACAGAAAACTGTTTCATTTGCATTAAAAAAAATAGTTCTGGCTAATAATCCAACAACTGGAAAAAGTTCACAAGAATTTTGTCTTTTGCCTATAGTTGTTTTTAACGATTAAACAGTTGCTTCAAAGAATTACAAGAAAACCCTTAAATATGACTTCTTCCCAAAGGTGAGTCCGTGCGCAGGAATTTTTAAAATATCCTCTACTTCTCGTAGCTTTGTTTTACTTCTTTTCCTCAATCAAAGCCACTCAAACAATCAGACATTACTTACTGACTTTTTTCCCATTCAATGATTTCCCCTGATAATACGAAATCAACAGTGTTTCATAACTATTTCCCTTAAAGTCTAAGAATTGTCAAGTCAGCGAAAGACAAATAATGTATGTACGATCTCACTTTTATGTGGAATCTAAAAACAAACAAACCAACAAAAAACTGGAACTCATAGATACAGAGAACAGATTGGTAGTTGCCAGAGGTGGGGGTGAGTGAAATGGGTGAAGGTGGTCAAAAGGCACAAACTTCCAGTTATGTGACTTCCCTGGTGGTCCAGTGGGTAAGACTCCACCCTCCCAACACAGGGGGCCCTGGTCGGAGAACTAGATCCCACATGCATGCCCCAAATAAGAAGTCCACATGCCACAGGTGAAGATGCTGCATGCTGCAACAAAGGATCCTGCATGCTGCAATGAAGATCCTGCATGCCGAAACTAAGACCTGGCACAGCCAAAATAAATAAATATTAAAAAAAAAAACTTCCAGTTATAAAATAAGTAAGACCTGGGGATGTCATGTACAGCATGGTGACTAAAATTGATAATACTGTATTATGTATTTGAAAGATGTTGAAAGTAAATCATAAAAGTTCTCATCACAAGAAAGAAATTTTTGTTAACTATGTTTGCTGATGGATATCAGCTAGACTTACTGTGATGATCATTTCACAACACATACAAATAACGAATCATTATGTTATATACCTGAAACTAATACATCATATGTCAATTATATCTCAATAAAAAATATTATCTGAAAACAGTTAACCGTATAAAAATGAAAACTAATTATAATGACTACTTGAAATATGCACAGCATTCTCAAAGACTAAGACACCATCCTGAAAGACAGATATTATAAAGGAGTCTATATAGTTTGTTAATTCATTACATCAAGCAGAAAACTTGCCAGTTTAAGGTAGATACTTTTGTTCTAGCTGTTATATTTTCTTACTCAAACCCTAAAAAATAAAAACATTTGCACTGCGGGACTTCCTTGGCGGTCCAGTGGTTAGGACTCAGCGCTTTCACTGCCAAGGGCCCAGGTTCGATCCCTGGTCAGGGAACTAAGATCCCACAAGCCCCGTGGCAAGCAAGCAATAAATAAATAAAACATGTGCTTTGGAATGTAAGCTCTATGAGGACAGGGATTTGTGTTTGATTCACAGCTGTAACCTCAGCATCTAGAACAGTGCCTGATGCACAAAAGAAACTCAAATACCTCAAATACACATCCAACCCAAGTCTATGCATTCTAGTAAACTGCTGGCCTTTCAATACCGATGAAATACTTCACAACCTGGGAAACCAATCACTCTAACATTTATAGCTCTTTGTCTTGAAGTATTAAACAAAAACTATTTACTTGTTCCTCAGACATCCATATTTACTTTTTCTAATTTAAGTGTTTTACTCTAACATTTTTCTACCTAGTACTAAAATCCTGTTTTAAAATAAATCACGACTTCCCTGGGGGCACAGTGGTTGGGAATCCGCCTGCCAATGGAGGGGACACAGGTTCGAGCCCTGGTCTGGGAAGATCCCACATGCCGCGGAGCAACTAAGCCCGTGAGCCACAACTAGTGGAGCCCGTGCACCTAGAGCCCATGCTCCGCAACAGGAGAAGACAGCACGATGAAAAGCCCACACACCACAACGAAGAGTAGCCCCCCTTCGCCGCAACTACAGAAAGCCCGCACGCAGCAATGAAGACCCAACACAGCCATAAATTAATTAATTAATTAATAATAAATAAATAAAATTTATTAAAAAATAATAAAATAAAATACATCAACACCTCTCTATAAAGAGACCAAAAGGCCTTTCAAAATAAGCTATTATGATGCACTAAAATATAATCCAAGACAGAAAATAAGCATATGGAAACATCCTAAATATCATATGTCTCTAGGGAATTACAAATTACATCAACGAGATACCACTACATACCTATGAGAATGGTGAAAATCTAGAACACTGACAACACCACATGTTGATGAGGATATAGAGCAAGAGGGCCTCTCATTCATTCCTGGGGGGATTGCAAATGGTACAGCCACTCTGGAACACAGTTTGGCAGTTTCTTACAAAACTAAACTCACTCCTACCATATGATCCAACAATCACACTTACTGGTATCTACCCAAAGGGGTTGAAAACTTAAATGCACACAGATACTTACAGCAACTGTATCCATAAATGCCAAAACTTGAAAGCTACCAAAATGTCCTCCAGTATGTGAATGGATAAACTGTGGTACATCCAGACAATGGAATATTATTCAGCACTAACAAGAAATAAGCCATCAAGCTATGAAAAGACATGGAGGAATCTTAAGTGCATATTACTAAATGAAAGAAGCCAATCTGAAAAGATTACATACTGTGTGATTCCAACTATACATTTTGGAAAAAGGCAAAACTCTGCAAACAGTAAAAAAGATCAGTGGTTGCCAGGGTTTGGGAGTAAGAACAAGGGATGAATAAGTAGGGCACAGAGGATTTTTAGGGCAGTGAAACTACTCTGTATGATACTACAATGGTGGATACATGTCATTATACATTTGTCCAAAACCAAAGAATGTACATCACCAAGAATGAACCATAATGTAAACTATGGACTCTGGGGGATTAAGATATACCAATGCAGGTTCATCAATTGTAAAAAATGTACCCCTCTGGTGGGGTGTTGATAATGGGGGAGGCTGGGCATGTGTGGGGCAGGGTGTATATGGGAACTCTGTGTACCTTCCCCTCAATTTTGCTGTGAACCTAAAACTGCTCTGAAAACATAAAGTCTATTAAAAAATATATATATGTATTTCAACTGAAAACAAAATCCCTAAGATAACTCACTTCCATAGCAAAGTAACAGGTATAGTGGTTTATTTTTATTCCAAGGAGGAGACAAAGTAAAGTATTTTTATAGAACATTTGCTTCAGGTAAGATTTTCAACCTTCCTGGAACATTATGGTAATCTTAACTGTATGCTTATAAAAAGAAAAAAAATCTGTTACCACAGAAACTACCAGGGCTAGTTAATGCCTCCATGACTTGGGCAGTTTTACCTGTTGGGTCACTTAATTAAATTTACAGGTTCCTGTTTAACAGAGAAAGGCTAAAAACATCTACATCTGTTTAAAGAAAGGCTAAAACACTCATGGGGTAGTGCAAATCAGGATAAATGGAGTGCATATGTGTACTGGGAGTACACACACCCACACACACCACACCACACACCACACACCACCAAAATGGTCAGTAAAAATTAGGTGGCTGCCAGCTTTGTTTGAATCTCTTCTGATTACATTTCTCTGTCCAGGATGCCTTTGATGTTCATGTTCACCTGTACCAAGAATATTGGTTTACTGCATTGTGTTAAGTTAATGGGGAAGAATATATTTTGTTTTGCTGGGCTGAATAAGGGAGCTTTAAAGCTCTGAGAGATTTACTACAAGCAATATACTAGGGATGTCCCCTTTTGCCAGCATCTTTTGCAAGCAGGTTTCGACTAGACATCAAGAATATAATCTCATCCATACAATGGCACTGCGCCTTGAGTTCTTTTTAAATCTTAAACACCTCAAGGGAGCATGAGTTCTAACACCAGGAAAGCCCCCTCCCCAAGTCCTTACGAGAAGTCAACCAACATAATTCATATTTAATATGCCCACCATCTCTTATCACACTCCACATATTACTGACAACAAAATAAGCCTTAACAGGTGCCCAGTTGTCACTTACTTGCTGTATGGCCTCAGTCACTTACTCCTCTTTCAGTTGAGAAATAGCAACAGCATTTAATAAATTTATTATGCTTGGGAGTATTCTGAGGGCCTCATGTAATAGCTATGGTTTGTGTTTTAAAATATTGACTTTTCCTCTACCTGGTCTAGCTTAACTGCTCAACATTAGAGGCTGAACTGTCTCCATAGCAAGGACTTCTTAAGGGACAAACAGCCATGTTAAGGTCTGTGAATACTAATTATATTTTCAGAAATCTTGAATTCTGAAAAGTGAGAGATTACAGGGTGGCTAAAGTTATGCTCACAAACAGACAGAGTGTATGGATGCCCCAGAAGTATAAAATGCAGTCTTAAGTGATTAAAAAAAAAAAGTCTACACACACAATGATATTATAAGTAAACCATAAAACCCTCAATACTCCTTTGGAACTGGATTTTAAAATACCACTCCCCACTTGAAATATACAACTGATGTTAACGTTCATACTGACTCCAGCTTTTAAGAAAAGGTTCATTTCACATTTGGGGCCTGATATTAAGAATCACCAGGGGATTCCCTGGTGGCGCAGGGGTTGAGAGTCCGCCTGCCGATACAGAGGACACGGGTTCGTGCCCCGGTCCGGGAAGATCCCACATGCCGCGGAGCGGCTGGGCCCGTGAGCCATGGCCGCTGAGCCTGCGCGTCCGGAGCCTGCGCTCCGCAACGGGAGAGGCCACAACAGTGAGAGGCCCGCGTACCACACACAAAAAAAAGAATCCGCCTGCCAATGCAGGGGACACAGGTTCGAGCCCTGGTCCGGGAAGATCCCACATGCCGCGGAGCAACTAAGCCCATGCGCCACAACTACTGAGCCTGCGCTCTAGAGCCCGTGAGCCACAACTAAGCCCATGCTCCACAATTACTGAAGCCCGAGTGCCTAGAGCCGATGCTCTGCAACGAAGAGTAGCCCCCGCTCACAGCAACTAGAGAAAGCCCGCATGCAGCAACGAAGACCCAACGCAGCCAAAAATAATTTTTTTTAATAGTCATTAATTCTAAAAAAAAAAAAAAAAAAAGGAAAGCACAAAACAGAAACAGCATCTACTGCGCATCATCCGCCTCCTCCTTTTTCAGGTATGGAGCAGCCAAAAGGATGTAGCTATGACACAATTACTTTGCAATTCTATTTCAAGTCCAAATAATGATAAGATGGGAAACTACAACTGTCCCCCACGGTGGACGTCTGGGGTCCACCTCTAGCCCTAAATAGGGAGCTTGTCTCTGCCTTGACAGACGTCCTCTTGCAGCCCTGTGTCCCTGTTCTGCAATTTGTCGTTAGGCTTTCCAGTTTAATGCTAATATGCAGAAATATGTTAGTGGGCAAATATATATAGTAGATACGTATATATTACAAGTAGTATATAAAGCAGACAACATTCAGTGGTGGGCCCCCGGCCCTACAGACAAACACACACCCTTCAAGTTCCAATCCTGCAAGCGCCCACCCACCCAGGAGAGGGAAGGGCAGGAGCCTCGAGCAGAGGTTAAACCAGACATCAGCCAAAACAAACACCACTTCCAGAACAAGGCAAACTTTGGGTCTGGGCGGCTGCAGAGCCCCAGAAACGGCCGGGGAGGGGAGGGAGTGTCCGTCAGTCTCAGGGGAGGAAGATGAGGAGCGCACCCAGCACTGCTGAGCTGCGGAGGAGGCTGGTGTCCCCTGGGGGACAAGGGCGTCGCCGCCATTCTCGGCTGCGAAGCCCCTCTCCGCAACCTGGCCAAGGCCTCCGGGTGCCTGTCGGCAGCCCTGTCGCCCCACCCCGTCCCCTTGTCCCTGTAGAAATGGTCCCCATAGACCCACAGGGGCAGGGGCGCGGGGACCTACCTGGTGCAGCGTCTCGGCCGGCAGCTGCGACGCCCGGAACAGGTCGGCCACGGGGCCCGAGGCTGCGGTGGCCGCGCCGGGGGCGGCCCTGGCGGCCTCAGGGGGCCCGGACCCGGGGCCCCCGCCTGCGGCGCCGGCGCAGCGCGCGAAGAGCTCAGAGTAGCACTGCTGCTCGCCCTCGCTCAGCAGCAGCGGCGGTCCAGAGCCGCAGCCCCCGCTTGCTGCCGCCTCCATGGAGCCTGAAAGGGGGCCCAGCGGAGCACCGTCCCCGGTTGAGGCGCCGCCGCCTTCACCACAGCCTCCGCCGCTTCAGCCTCGGCCTTGGCCGCCGCCGCCCCGACGCCCCGCAGCTGCCGCGCGGCCGCTTCCTCCCGGCGCGCGCCGGCCCCGCCCCCGGACTTGAATGTTGTGCCTCCGCCGCGCGGCACATGGAGACAGGCGCGGCGCGCCCCAATCACGGCCTAGGATCGCACCCCGGCCCCGCCCCGCCCCGCCCCGCCCCGTGCGCGCCGGGCCAGGTGAGTAACTCCGCCGGCCGCTCGCCTCACGGACGGTCACTTGCTCAGCCCGCGCTGCAGAGTCTAGAGGGCAGGAGCCAGCGCTGTTCCGCGCCCACCCTGCGCGAGAGGGGCATCTTTGGCCCTTCTCCCTGGCCGGAAAGGGGAACATCTAGACCCACCTGGAGAATGGCGCTTTTCATGGGGCGGGAAAGGCTGTGGTGTTTTCTCCCTAGGACGCTGGAGCAAGTGTAGTGCCCACGACACGCCCTGCCCTTCCCAGAAAGGGAAGAGGCATGGGAAATTAGGCTTCGCTTTTTCCATGACAGTACCCCTTATGTCCTGAAAAGCTGGAGGGCAGAGATCTCCATACGAACCAGGGTCCCATTGACTCCTATAGTGTTCTAGGTGGCGACGGGGTTAGGTCACTTTCTCAGGCAAGGTTCAAACCTGGAGTTGAGCCTTAAAAAGGAATAACATCGGTTAGTGTTAAATACTAGAGTAATAGGAGTGAAAAGGGCCCTGGGAAGAATTGCACGTGTATATATGCATTAAGCCTGGCTGGGAAACACTAACCCAAGCGAAAAAAATCAGTCCAGGGTTAAACACCAAACACTAGATAGATAGAGATATATAGAGATATATCTTTCACCCCAAATAGTGTTATTTTAATTAAACACAAAACAAAAACCATCTCAGGAAATAGCACTGATGATAACAAATATACTTTGGTATTTTGATCAACTAAAATAAGGACCAAGGACAGGAAGAGAGGAAAAGAAAAAGGAAGGTAAGGATGGGGGGAAGGGAAAAAGTGAAGAGAGATACATAAGAAGAAAAAAGAAAAATTATGTCAATTCATAAATGATAGCCAGAGTAATATTTCCCATTTGGAATCTGAAAAAAATGAAATAGAGAAAGAGGATCCCCAAAATCACTAAGATTTCCTTATACCATTTTTTGCTTCAGACCTGCCAGGAGAGAATTAAGACGGCGGTAGGTTTGGAGAGAAGAGTACCAAAAGAATAGGTAAGTTAAGGAGCAGCACAGACTAACTTAGTTGGGGAATTTCCACTTCACAATCCCACCACCATTGTATTTTCCACAACTGTAAAACCTTCTCAGGAAAACTGGAAGCCAAGAGATCATGTTTATTCTTTCCCTACCTTTCCCTTTGTGGTCAGACTTCCCTGAGAATGGCCCACCATTCTAACAAAGGTGAGAAAGGGACCCATTCCCCGTGATAAACGCCAAACCCCACTTTTCCCTGTGACTCCTGCAAAAAGAAATGTGAGATATAACAGTCCCTAACATTCATATAGTTCATACTACGATGTCTATTTAAGCCTCATAGTACCTCTCTGAGGTAGGCTGGTTTCCCATTTTAATCTCCGTTTTGCAGATGAGAAAATGGATGCAAAGATGGTGTGATTTGCCCAGCTGAATACTAGATTCCGAGCTGATCTTTGTTACTCAAGTCAGTTTAATAAATTTGACAGATACTTATTAAGCACTGCAGAGATGGGTAGGAGGTCTCACAGCTGTGCCTATCAATCCATCAGTCAACCCTTACCAAGAAGTATTAACTCTGTTCCTACTGGAGTACTGTGAGAGACTTAAAAAAAAAAAAAAAAAGACGTGTTGCCGCCTCACTGGAAAAGACAAAACTAACACAACAAATAAAAACAAACAATAAAAGACAATATATAATTAAGTGCTAAACTGTGTACCCCAGGCTAACTGCTGTGGGAGTTTAGAGAAAAGAGAAAATCTATGAGCCAGAGCTCAACCAGGAAGGCTTGACGGATGGGGCTCAAGATGGTTGTTGACTAATGGCTGGGTTGGGGAGGTGAAAGGACAGGAGAGGGAGGAGTCCCAGAAACTTGGCGCCCAGGAAGTGAGGAGTGAGGGATGCAGGTGGGGCCAGGAGGGAGGGGCAGCCTCTGATGCGCCGTGAGAAGCCAGAAGGAAGCTGCTCCATGAAGGACGAGAGGCACAGCCAGAAGTGACTCAACAGCAGCAACGTTTTAACCCAGGACACAGGAGGAAAAAATGGCATTTTTTAAAATGTTTTAGTATCTAAGGAATGCCAAGTACTGTTCTTTATTTCTACAACAGTTTTCTGAATAGAAGAAATAGTTATCAAACTGCAAAATAAACACAGATAAGAATGTAGAAACTAGAAACACTCATAGCCCTTTAAGGCTGAAGGTAAACAACATCTTAGAAGAGAATTTCTTTATCCTTTTTGCAGTTCTAAACCTACACACTAGGACTTCCCTGGTGGTCCAGTGGGTAAGACTCCGTGCTCCCAATGCAGGGGGCTGGGTTCAATCCCTGGTAGGGAGAATTCTATTTGGCTTCTCTGAGCTTCAGAATTGTCATGAGTGATAATGAGATACTTAGATTATATCTCAAAGATTGGTGAACGTTAGAAAGTACTTATTGAGGGACTGAGCAATGTAAACACTAAACAATCACTTGTTCGGCTGATTTTAACTTTTTTCTAGAAGTGAAGAAAGGTAGATCTTTTTTTTTTAACATCTTTATTGGAGTAGAAAGGTAGATCTTTAACAGTGTTAGAGGGAATCCTATTCCCCTGGCCTCATTTTATTGTGAGAAAATTTCCTGTCTACTCCCCAGGAGGGAATATGGATGAAGTAACATTGGTGCTTCTCCCAACTCCTCTCATTTACTCTTCTCCAAGGAAGAGTGATGGAGGGAGAAGAAACTGATCATTCCCGATTCCAACACTGTCTCTATCTTTTTCTGTCTCTGTCCGTGTGTGTGTGTGTGTGTGTGTGTATCTCTGTCTGTCTCTTGCTATCTCTCTTGCTCTTTCAAGCTCTCTCTCAAGCTCTCTCCACCACCACCACCCCTGAATTGTGCTGCCCTCAGAGGAAACGCCACTCTACCCCTGATTCCACATGGCAAGCGCACCTATTGGGGGCCACTCACTGTTCTCACTTGAAAGACTTGATGGGAAAAGATAGCATCTTCCTTGCAACTTTCAAGGACATGGTCTGTTGTGTAGACACTCTGACGTAGGGAAGAAAGGGGGTAGGGAGCGTAAGAAGAAGCCTGATTGTGGCCACAAACCCAATTGGAATCTCCAATCCAACTCCAGCAACAATGACGCTGATGTTGGCCACATGAACCTTACCTAATTCTTTCTACAATCCTAGAGAAAGAGAGGGGTTTGAGTACTAATGATGATGGAATCTTACAAGTAACTGTCTCCCAAAAAACCAATTTTGAATATCTGTGAAATTATATCCTGTACACACCCATGTGTGTGTTTGTGTGTGTGTGTCTGTGTGTGGTAATTTGCCCGCTTCCTTCCTATACCAACTCCATCCTCTGAAACAAAACTTGACACATTGAGAAGGTGGCTCTTCTCAAGCAACAAACAGCTTGTTCTCAGCAGCCCGGCTGGCCTCTTATGTAAGGCATCAGACAGTTCACCTTTCTCCGTGGAATGAAGCTTTTGGTAGCCCTGGGAATGGCCGAATAGCTGAGCAGAAATGTGAAAAAACTGTGCACACTGGGAAAGTCCAACAGTTATGTCACACAAACTGGAGCCAACAGTTCTCACTCCTGGTTAACAATAGCAAGCTGTCTAACCTTGGGAAAGCAGCTTCCTGCTTTGTTTCCATGAACAGGATTTTGGATAATTATCTTAGCCATATATTTTCACGGTGCTTTTTTTTTAATCACCCATAATACTCAGACTGTCGGAGCTTTCTTCTATGTTTTAAAGGAATAAGAAAAAAATTCTTACTTTAGTTATCCAGCACTTCAGTCAACACAGATTTGAGCAAGGATTATTATTGATAATAAATTGACAGAATTCTGAAAATCAAATTTTCAGAAGCTATTCATGTTTCTTAAAAATGGAGGATTTAGGACTTCCCCGGTGGTCCAGTGGTTAAGACCCTGTGCTTCCAGTGCAGGGGGCTCGGGTTCGATCCCTGGTAAGGGAACTAGATCCTGCATGCCACAACTAAGAGCCCGCATGCTACAACTAAAAGATCCTGCATGCTGCAACTAAAAAAAGATCCCGTGTACCACAACTAAGACCTGGCACACCCAAATAAATAAATATTTTTTTTTAATGAAGGGTTTGTGGGAATTCCCTGGCGGTCTAGTGGTTAGGGCTCCGTGCTTCCACTCAGGGAACACGAGTTCAGTCCCTGGTCAGGAAACTAAGATCCTGCATGCTGCGTGGCCCAAAAAAAAAAAAAAAACGAAAAGAAAACGGAAGGTTCACTAGATGAGTCAGGGTAGGCTAAATACTGAAACAACCTGGAAAATCTCAGTGGGTTAACATAATCATGTTTTGTTTCTTGCTCGTGCCACAGTCCAACAAGGGTCGGTGGAGGCAGGGTGGATCACTTCGTGTTCATCAGGGACACTATCTGGTAGCTCCTCCATCCCCTGGGAACTCAAAGTCTGCCACTAGATGCTCTGCATCTGGCAGAAATAAAAATAAAGGGAGGGGGAGCTCAGCAGAGCTAGAGAAAGAGAGCATGGAAGGCCGCTTGCCAAGGGGGTCTTAGGGGCCAGGGCCAGAGGTGGCACAAATCCCTTCTCCCTGCTTTCTATTGGTTAGAGCTGAGTCACGTGGCTGTACCGAACTGCAAGGGAGTCTGGGAAACGTAGTCAAGCTGTGTACCCAGGAAGAAGAAACAGGTTTGGGGAACATCTAGCCAGACTGACACGATTGTCATGTAAAAATTTCAAACCTAGGGCTTCCCTGGTGGCGCAGTGGTTGAGAGTCCGCCTGCCGATGCAGGGGACACAGGTTCGTGACCCAATCCGGGAAGATCCCACATGCTGTGGAGCGGCTGGGCCCGTGAGTCATGGCCGCTGAGCCTGTGCGTCCGGAGCCTGTGCTCCGCAACAGGAGAAGCCACAACAGTGAGAGGCCCGCGTACCACAAAAAAAAAAAAAAAAAAAAAATTTCAAACCTACTGTAGAAACTGTAGGTTCACTGCCAAGATTCCTGTCACCAGGCAATGCACCCATCCATGAGTGTTGTCTGCTAATGGCTCAGAGCTGCTCCCTTCTTTGGAGACTTGTCCTCACCCAACGTGGAGCTGTTTCAGGGAAGTTACACCTCCACACCCCGCACTGAGCAGCCCACAGCCAATGGCTGACTACTGTGAAGTATAAAAGGCCAGTCACTTGCCTCAAGGGGAGACCAACTCTGGTACAAATCATGCTCCAGAGAGCCCCGTGGGATCAGGCAGAGGTAAGTCTCTAGCTGAGACCACTTCCTTGCTTAGAGCCTTCTTCAGCCCCACCCTCCTTCCTTCACTCCCCTTCTCCCTCAGTGAAGCACTTACACAAGAATCCTCATTTCAGTCTCTGCTCTCAGAGAACCTAACCTGAGCCGGGATTTTACGTCAGAAAGTAATACTACTCACATCTCATAGAAAAAGCATGTGCAGCACAAGTCGATCTGTAAATATTTAAGTGCTCTCAGTAGAGTATATGTAGTCCTATACTCAATAAACAAAGACTGCTTTCCCAGCACTGCAAACAGAATCCTTTTATGGTGAATATAGATTGTGGCCTCATTCTGCATTTTTGTTTCCTACCCTTTCTACTTTGACCAAGTCACTGTGGCCACTGGGGCATCTAGGATCTGAGTATCAGCTTTGCCAGGCCAGAAATGTGTTTATTACACCTTTGGAGGTATCACAACCCATAGGAGAGTGCAGGTATAAATCATGATTCCAGTTAACTTGTTTACGTCCATAGTGATATCCGTCTGTGACCCATAAGTTTCATGTACATAGGATTCCCCTTCCAGGTGCATAAGTTCTCTCTGAAGATAAAAAAAAAAAAAACTACTTCTCAAATATAGAACCATAGGAACAAAGGAATTAAATATGGACAATAAACTTGAAACACCCTTTTTCACAGTCAAGGATGCTTCCAAATGGTATTTTGAAGACCAAGAGCACATCTTAATCATCTCATGCCAAATAAATGACTGATTTAAATCAAGAGGAATCAGAATTACCTGGAAAGTTCTAGGAACACAATGGCAATGTATCCTTCCAAGATTTCCTCTTATCAGAAGCTTATGTTTGCCTTTGCCACTAAATCCCCTCCTAGTTTAAACCTACCGTCACAACACAACTTCATTCTCAACTTTATGTCTCTTTTTACATTTTTACTCATTTTTTTCATTCTCTTGTCTTAAGAGTTCCAGCCAGTCACTAAAAACTTAACTTTTAGTTTAGCTGTTTCCTGATGACTTCTGAGCAATTACCGTAATCTCAATAATAGTTTCCAAAATGACAATGTAGATTTTGTTGTGTCTTGGAAATGCTCCTCTCATTTACAAATTACATCAGAATCTTGTAGAAAGTATTGATTTTACATTTACGCAGCTGTACAGGCAGCATGATTACAAGGTGCTTAAGATACGGAATTGTATTAATAATCTATTGCTGTATAACAACAAAGATTTAATTATCTCACAGTTCTGAGAGTCAGAAATTCAGGAGTGACTTAGCTGAGTAGTTCTGGCTCAGGGTGTCTCAGGGGTTGCAAGGAAGCTATCAGCCAGGGCTGCAGTCATCTGAAGGCTGGACTGGGGCTGGAAGATCCATTTCCGAGATGGCACACTCACATGACTGTTGACAAGAGGTCTCAGTTCCTTCTTATGTGGGCCTCTCCACAAGGCTGTCTGAGTGGCTTCTGGACACAGCAGCTGGCTTCCTCCAGAGCCAGTGATCTAAGACCAAGTGCTTCTGCAGGCACACTGTCTTTTATGACCTAGTATCAAAAGAGACACACCACTTCTGCCATATTCTATTTGTTAGAAATTAGTCACTGGGGAATTCCCTGGTGGTCCAATGGTTAGGACTCGACATTTTCACTGCAGGGAACACAGGTTTGATCCCTGGTCGGGAACTAAGGGAACTAAGATCCCAAATGCTGCCAAAAAAAAAAGACACTAAGTCCAGCTCTTGAAAGTATGTCAAAGAATTTATGGACACATTTTAAACAAATACACAACTCTTTTTTTTATAAATTTTTTTTTAATTTTATTATTATTTATTTTATTTATTTATTTTTGGCTGTGTTGGGTCTTTGTTGCTGTGCGCGGGGTTTCTCTAGTTGCAGTGAGCAGAGGCTACTCTTCATTGCAGTGTGAGGGCTTCTCATTGCGGTGGCTTCTCTTTGTTGCAGAGCACAGGCTCTAGGTGCCGGGCTTCAGGAGTTGTGGCTCGGGCTCTGGAGCGCAGGCTCAGTAGCTGTGGCACACGGGCTTAGTTGCTCTGCGGCATGTGAGATCTTCCCGGATCAGGGCTCGAACACGTGTCCCCTGCATTGGCAGGCAGATTCGTAACCACTGCGCTACCAGGGAAGCCCCCCCGAATGCACAACTCTTCACAGTACTGGTTCTGAACTACTATCATGTTCTTCAGAGTCCCTCTCAAATTTGCAAAGTGCTTTTTAATATGGTTTTGAGTTCAAATTGATGCCAATCTATTTATAATCTTACAACGAGGACAGGATTTTTTAAGTTCATAGGCATTATTTTACTTTCTTAACTTTTTGTGGCAGTAATTTCAGATTCACAGAAAATTGCAAAAATAGTACAAAGAATTCCTGTGTACATTTCACCCACATTCCCCAAATGTTTCCACATTTGCTTTATTCCCTTTCTCTCTTTTTCTATGTATTTTTCTGAATCATTTCAGAATAAGTTGTAGACATAACGTCCCTTTACCCTGAATACTTCAGTGTACGTTTACTAAAAACAATGGTACTCTCTTGTATAACCAATGTACAGTTACCAAAATCAGGAAATCAAATATCATCTAATCTCTAAACTTTATTCACTTGTCACCAATTGTCCCACTAACGTCCTTTTTTTTTTTTTTTTTTTTTCCTTTTTGGCCATGCCACATGCAGAATCTTTGTTCCCCGACCAGGATGGAACCCTGGGCCCCTGGCAGTGAAAGCGCCAAGTGCTAACCACTGGACCACCAAGGAATTCCCCACTAATGTCCTTTAAAGGGGAAAAAAACTTTTTTCCTCATCCAGGATCCAGTCCAAGGTCACATATTGCATGTAATTGTCACATCTCTTTAGTCTCCTTTCATCAGAGTAATTTCTGTCTTCTTTTTTTTTTTTTGGCTGCATTGGGTCTTCGTTGCTGCACGCGGGCTTTCTCTAGTTGTGGCGAGCGGGGGGCTACTCTTCATTGAGGTGCGTGAGCTTCTCACTGTGGTGGCTTCTCTTGTTGCGGAGCACAGTCTCTAGGCACGCAGGCTTCAGTAGTTGTGGCACGCGGGCTCAGTTGCCTCGTGGCATATGGGATCCTAGTTCCCCGACAACCAGGAGTCAAACCCGAGTCCCCTGCATTGTAAGGTGGACTCTTCACGACTGGACCACCAGGGAAGTCCCTATTATCTAATTTTCTCAAGTGTTAATAATAGTCATGTGGTTATATTGAAAGAAAAAGTCCTTACCTTTTAAAGAAACATACTGAAGTATCTAGGGATGAAATTGTATGATGTTTTAGATACACTTCAAAATTATAAAGGGTAGGGCTTCCCTGGTGGCGCAGTGGTTGAGAGTTCGCCTGCCTTTGCAGGGGACAGGGGTTCGTGCCCCGGTCCGGGAGGATCCCACATGCCGCAGAGCGGCTGGGCCCGTGAGCCATGGCCGCTGAGCCTGCGCGTCCGGAGCCTGTGCTCCGCATCGGGAGAGGCCACAACAGTGAGAGGCCCGCGTACCGCAAAAAAAAAAAAGTGAAAACAATAAAGCTCCTAAAAGATAATGTAGGAGAATATCTCTTTGTGCATACAACAAGTACCAACCAATAAGGACAGATAAACTAGACACAGAGTAAAACAGATGTTACACACACACACACACACAAAATTATAAAGGGTATCCATTTGTATGAGGTCTGCAAAATAGGCATATGCAAAGAGACTGAAAGCAGATGAGTGTTTACCAGGACTGGGAAGAGGGAGGGCAATGGGGAGTGACTGCTTAATGGGTATGGAGTTTCCTTTTTGGGGGTATTACGTAGAGGTGATGTTTGCACAAGATCGTGAATTACTAAATGCCACTTAATTGTACAATTTAAAATTGTGGGGGACTTCCCTGGTGGTCCAGCAGGTAAGACTCCATGCTCCCAATGTAAGGGGCCCGGGTTGGATCCCTGGTCAGGGAACTAGATCCCACATGCCGCAACTAAGAGTTTGCATGCCGCAGCTAAAGATCCTGCATGCCGCAACTAAGACCCGGCACAGCCAAATAAATAATTTTTTTTAATGTGGAAAATAGTGAATTTTATGTTAGATGAATGTTACCACAATTTTTTTTTAAAAAAGAAATATATCTGAAAGAAAAATAAAACTATAAGCATGTGTGTTTAGAGATGAATTGAGTTAGGGTTGATAATTGCTGAAAGTGGATCATTTTATTATTCTCTTTATGTTTGTGTATGTCTAAAATTTCCCTTAATAAAAATTAAAAAAACAAAGTCTGTCAACCATAAGGGAAATTTGAATATGGACTGAGTATTCGATGATATTAAAGGATATTGTTTATTGTTTATTTTTAAAGTGTGATGATGACATAATGGCGTAGTGTTTATGAAAAAAAAAAGTTATCACTTATAGATGCATTCTGTATTATCTACAGGTGAAATGACATAATACTTTGAATTTGCATTAAAATACTCTGGCAGGAAAGAAAAGAGCAGGGAGGGGTTAATTTGAAACAAAACTTGGAAAATGTTGACAACTGTTTAAGCTGAATGATCGGTATGGGGAGGTTATATCAATCTCTCTAATTTTTTAAGTTTGAAATTTTCCAAAATAAAATATTTTAAAAACACATCAACCCTTATCAGCACCCCTTAGCAGTCCCAATTTTCATTCCAATATGTAAGCTCTCACCTGGACTCTTGTATTTAAGTGGTTTCCAACGTTAACATTAAAGACATGTTAAACAAAATAACAATATTAGGTCACGCCCTTCTCTCTGGAAATAGTGAAGTATCTGTCAGCTGCTCAGATGTTTCTGCTGTTGTTATTTTAGAATGTGACTGCATGAGACAGTTCAGCACATCTGGCCAACAATGCCTGCCTTCCTTTTGCACTGAAAGAAATAGAAGTGTATGTTCATTTTGAAGAGGACGTTTATTTCAAATGCGGTGCATTATCTTCGCAAGATTCCACCCCTTCACTAAAATGGGAGCCAGGAACAGGAGCACCCACTAATAAGCTGGGGTTTTTTTTCTTTTTTTAGCTTCAGAACCTCTTGGGGGAACATGTGTTTGCAAAAAATTTCCATATTAATACTAAATGTGCCAACTCAGTAACGATGAAAATAACAAGAATGGGTTAAAACAAATAAAAGAGTTTATAATTACCTCTGTAATTATTTCCATTTTGGAACCAGAGTACTGTCCCTGCATTGATAAGAAAAGGCTTTAGTTCACAATGAGACTTTCATCTGAGGCCTTGTGCAACAGAAAAATTGAAAACTTTTTTGAGTTCATGAAATTCATTCGCAATTTTGACCTAAACCAGCTGTTTCATTTAAGCCAATGGATATATATATATATATATATTTTTTTTTTTTTTTTTTTTTTTTTTTGCGGTACGCGGGCCTCTCACTGTTGTGGCCTCTCCCATTGTGGAGCACAGGCTCCGGACGCACAGGCTCAGCGGCCATGGCTCACGGGCCCAGCCGCTCCACGGCATGTGGGATCTTCCCAGACCATGGCACGAACCCGTGTTCCCTGCATTGGCAGGCAGACTCTCAACCACTGCGCCACCAGGGAAGCCCAAGCCAAGGGATACTTTAAAAAACAAAATAGGTCTTCCCTGTGGCTCAGTGGTTAAGAATCTGCCTGCCAATGCAGGGGACACAGGTTGGAGCCCTGGTCTGGGAAGATCCCACATGCTGAGGAGCAACTAAGCCCGTGCGCCACAACTACTGGGCCTGTGCTCTAGAGCCTGCGAGCCACAACTACTGAG
This sequence comes from Hyperoodon ampullatus, assembly GCF_949752795.1. Classification (NCBI taxonomy): domain Eukaryota; kingdom Metazoa; phylum Chordata; class Mammalia; order Artiodactyla; family Ziphiidae; genus Hyperoodon; species Hyperoodon ampullatus. The sequence continues at coordinate 15,174,272 of NC_136913.1, read as the reverse complement.
CCCATGTGCCACAACTACTGAAGCCTGCGCACCTAGAGCCCGTGCTCCACAACAAGAGAAGCCACCGCAATGAGAGGCCTGCGCACCGCAAGGAAGAGTGGCCCCCACTCGCTGCAACTTAGAAGAAAGCCCACGCACAGCAACGAAGACCCAACACAGCCAAAAATAAATAAATAAATTTATTTTTAAAATAAATAAATTTATTTTTAAAATAAATAAAATAAAACAACAGTAACAACAAACCTATTCTTTCCAGAGCCAGATGCCCCCCAGCAAAGCCTCAACAGACGTGTGATCCTTTAGGAAAGCACCATTAGAAAACTTCTACAAGCCTATTATAATGCCAGGGATTGTCCTTAACAATTGGCTTAAAATATATATTTAGCCAAGTGTATGCGAGTTCATCAGAGATGTAGCATGACCCACTAGGATGGCTATAATCAAAAAGTGAGACAAGAACAACTGTTGGTGAAGATGCAGAGAACCTGGAACCCTCGTACACTACTGGTGGGAATGTAAAATGGCACAGCCAGTTTGGAAAGCAGTCTGGGAGTTCCTCAAAAAATTAAACATAGAGTTAGCATGTGACCCAGCAATTCCACACCTAGGTATAGACCCAAGAGAAATAAAAACACACATCCACATCAAACTTGTACACAAATGTTCACAGCAGCATGATTCATTAGATCCATAAAGTAGAAACAGCCCAAATGTCTACCAACTGATGCATGGATAAACAAAATGTGGTATAGGCACACAGTGTACTGACACGCGCTACAACATGGATAAACCTGGAAAACATTATGCTAAATGAAAGAAGCCAGACACAAAAGCCACATACTGTATCATTCTATTTATATAAAATGTCCAGAACAGTCAAATCTACAGAGACGGGAGTGGCTGCCGAGGGCTGGGTGGGAGGACATTGAGGGAAATGGGGAGTTACTGCTAGTGGGTATGGGTTTCTTTTGGGGGGATAAAAATGTTCTGGAATTACTAGTGATGTCTGCACAACCTTATGAATGTACTAAAACCCACTGAATTATACACTTTAAAAGGGTGAGCTTTATGGCACATGAATTGTGTCTCAATAAAAAAAATGTTTTTAAATATGTAGCATGTTACTACCAATTGCCTATTACTTCCTTGTAGAGGTAAACGAAGAACAGGGTGTAGTGGGGAAGATAACAATCTAGTTCCTCGCCTTTGCCTAAATCATGCTTGGAATTTAACCCCCAGCCTGTACCAATCCACACTGGCCCAAACAGGCTACACTTCACACTGGGTGTTGCCACTCTTTTGCTGCTTCATTACATCCTGTAAATGCCATGATCACTTTGGACTATGTCAGTTAAAAGCAAAGGTAAAGAGTCAGTGGTCAGCCGCATAGCACAGGGAGATCAGCTCAGCACTTTGTGATCACCTAGAGGGGTGGGATGGGGGGGTGGGAGGGAGATGCAAGAGGGAGGGGATATGGGGATATACGTATACGTATAACTGATTCACTTTGTTATAAAGCAGAAACTAACACACCATTGTAAAGCAATTATACTCCAATAAAGATGTTAAAAAAATAAAAGTCAATGGTGAGAACAGTGGAATTGAGCTGTCTCAAGTGGTGCCCTATCTAAATCTTGCCTCTCCCTGCCTCTTACCCTGGCTTAGAGGCCCCAACAGAAGTCCCCAGTGGGGGAAAGCAGTTTAATAACTCAGTCATGTGTCACTGACACCGTGGGTATGTTTCAGATATGTTTCTAAAACTATATAAACCAGATTTCCATAAGGATAAGTGAAATTTTAACAAATTTAGGAGAGGCTTAAAAATAAATCTTATTGGACATGCAGCGGAAACGGGTTTGATCCCTGGTTGGGGAAGTTCCTCACGCCATGAAGTTCCTCATGCCTCGGGGCAAGGCCAAAAATATAGATAAATAAATCTTATTATGAATAATCTTATTAAATTACCTCTATTTCTTTGTTGGGTCGTCCCTAATTTTCATATATCTAGTTTATTTAAAGTACAGGAGACATATAAAGGTTCTGTAGTACAGATATATTTATAGATAAGTGAATATTTATATCTCTAATTCATTAGAAAAGAGCTTCCTGAACCCAGAAAATGGTTAGGTTCAGGTTTAAGTAGTGAAGCTAATTCAAAACTTTCTTTTTGGCGACCATACATCCAAAATGTACTTAGTAAGGCTAATTCTAAGTGGGTTTTGCTGTTTTCTTCTTTCTTTTTTAAACTAAGTGAAAATTCTCCGTCAGATTAATTTATATAAGAATGAGGCAGAGTATAAATATTTAAGATAATAACTAAATTTTAAAAAATAGGGCTTCCCTGGTGGCGCAGTGGTTGAGAATCCGTCTGCCAATGCAGGGGACATGGGTTCGATCCCCGGTCCGGGAAGATCCTACATGCTGCAGAGCAACTAAGCACCGTGTGCTACAACTACTGAGCCTGTGCTCTAGAGCCTGCGTGCCCCAACTACTGAAGCCGGAGTCCCTAGATCCCGTGCTCTGCAACAAGAGAAGCCACCAAAATGAGAAGCCCGCGCGTCTCAACCAAGAGTAGTCCCCGCTCGCGGCAACTAGAGAAACCCTGTGCGCAGAAACAAAGACCCAACACAGCCAAAAATAAATAAATAAAATAAATAAATTTATTTTAAAATAATAATAATACAAGCATACCTTCAAGATGTAGGTTCTGTTCCAGACCACCACAATAAAGTGAATATTGCAAAAAATCAAAAGCAAGTCACATGAATTTTCTCATTTCCCAGTGCATATAAAAGTTATGTTTACACTATACTATAGTCTATTAAGTGTGCAATAGCATTATGTCTAAAAAAATGTACATACCTTAATTTTAAAAACTGTATTGCTGGGAGTTCCCTCGTGGTCCAGTGGTTGGGACTCAATGCTTTCACTGCCATGGCCCTGGGTTTGATCCTTGGTCAGGGAACTGCCATCCCGCAAGACGAACAGCCAGAAAACCCCCCAAAAAACCAATAACTGTATGGCTACAAAATGCTAACCATCATCTGAGCCTTCACTGAGTCACAGTAGTAACATCAAAGATCACTGATCACAGATCACCATAACAAATACAATAATAATAATGAAAAAGTTTAAAATATTGCCAGAATTACCAAAATGTGACACAGGGACACGAAGTGAGCAAATGCTGTTGGACAATGGAGCCAATAGACTTGCTCCATGCAGGGTTGCCACAAACCTTCCATTTGTAAAAAACATAATATCTGCAAGGCACAATAAAACAAGGTATGCCTGTAATTATCTTACCCAAATTTCCACCACCAGATGAATGGATAAACAAAATGTGGTATACGCATACAATGGAAAATTATTCCGCCATAAAAAGGAAGGAAATCCTGACATATGCTACAAAATGGATGGACCTTGAGGACATCCATAAAATAAGTCAGACCGAGAAAGGCAATTACTGTATGATCTCACTTATATATGGAATGTAAAAACACTGAACTCATAGAAACAGAAAGTAGAATGGTGGTTGCCAGGGGCTGAGGGGAGGGGGGGATGGGGAGCTGTTGGTGAAAGGGTAAGCTTTCAGTTATCAGATGAATAAGTTCTGGGGATGTAATGTACAGCATGGTGACTAAAGTTAACAATACTGAGAAAAACAAAAAAAAAAGGGGGACTTCCCTAGCAATCCAGTGGGTAAGACTCTGCGCTCCCATTGTAGGGGACCAGGGTTTGATCCTTGGTCAGGGAACTAGAGCCTGCATGCCGCAACTAAGACGGGCGCAGCCAAATAAAGTAATTTTAAAAAACCCAAAAAACAAAAAGCAATACTGTATTGTGTACTTGAAAGTTGCCAAGAGAGTAGATCTTAAAAGTCCCAACCTGTGGGCTGCTGATACTTTGGTAAATCATACTGTTGATGCTAATGGTTCTCCCTCCTATTGTCAAGGCATTCCTGTCCTCAACCACTCCTTGGTCACCCTCTAACAAGCATCCTCTGAGAAGTGTCGGCTGAGTGCAGTCCTCAGATTATTGGTAATGCCCGGAGTCCACAAAAGGGATCCACACACAGTTCAAGAGTCAGAGGAAAAATAAAACAACTGTGTCCACATACATTTAATAAATTTGAATTTAAATAAAATATGATTTTCACAGAAACTTCAATTATGATTACAATCCTAAAGTTTGTGCATTCACCATAAACATGCGCTCAATCAGCTAACGTTCATTTGCTAAGGGTGCATTTGATCTTAGACACAATGATTTTTATGTCACTTGCGTATTCTTACTTTCACTTGTCCAATTTGCATGTCTCGTTTTAACAGTAGTACTTCATCTTATTCCCAATTTGGAAAAATTGATCAGCAGTCTACTGAAGCATAAAAGCAGTTAAGAAAAAGTTATCTAAATACTGAAGTGCAGAATAACTTCGTAAATGCAAATAGTGCATAAGAAATTGTTAATATAGAGCTGACTCTGTATTGCTGGGGCAAGAGTATCTCTAAGTGTGAGGGGCATACAGAACAAGAACAGAAATAAGAAATAGAATAATTTTATGAAAATTAAGTTTTGACTCTAGTTCCCTGTACTTTGCCTGTTCTGAAACTGTCAAATAGTGGCAGGAAGCCACCAGAGCCTTGAATACTTTTCATAAACAGAGCACAATGACCTCTCTGGTAAACCAACTGAGATTCTCCAGAATAAGCTAAAAATTGTGCTTTCCAGGATGCTAAAGGTTCAAGTTGTACTACTGCCAAGAAGTTTGTAAAACCACTCACAATGTTAATGGAAATGTTATGTTAGGAAGCAAAAAGGAATGGCCTGTTGGCAAAATTCTCTGATCAAATGATGGTGCTGTGTATCCCCTAATATCAATGGCATTCTTTTGTTGTTGTTGTTAATACATTTATTTATTTATTTATTTATTTATTTATTTATTTATTTATGGCTGTGTTGGGTCTTCTTTGCTGCACGCAGGCTTTCTCTAGTTGCGGCTACTAGAGAAACTAGTACGGGGGCTACTCTTCATTGCGGGTGCACAGGCTTCTCACTGCGGTGGCTTCTCTTGTTGTGGAGCACGAGCTCTAGAGAACACGGGCTTCATAGTTGCGGCATGCGGGCTCAGTAGTTGTGGTTCGTGGTTTCTAGAGCACAGGCTCAGTAGTTGTGGTGCATGGGCTTATTTGCTCCACGGCATGTGGGATCTTCCCAGACCAGGGCTTGAACACGTGTCCCCTGCATTGGCAGGCGGATTCTTAACCATTGCGCCACCAGGGAAGTCCTTCAATGGCATTCTGTATCAAGCACTTATGATGATGTTTAGGTGAATAGATATTTCTCATTACAGCTGCAGTAAACTTGCTCTTGGGCTATGTAACAAGCATAGATGAGTGAGAAGTGCTCAGTATATTCTTTTGTTTATTTCTGAATACCCATGTTATAAAAACTATTCTTCATTTAGGTAAAAATTAGTGCGAGAACCAGTGCTGGGATAGCACCAGCTATGCAAGCAGCGATACAGGGCTTTGGTAGGTGAATCAGATTGGTGGCAAGTGACAGAAAAAGAATTGAAAGTGCCTTAAGGGAATCCCCTGGCGGTTCAGTGGTTGGGACTCCATGCCTTCACTGCCAAGGGTGTAGGCTAAAAGAAAAAAGAAAAAGAAAGAAAAAAAGTGCCTTAAACCAGAGAGCATTTAATGACTCACACAGCTTAATTCAGGCACTCAAGTGATATCATCAAAAGCTGTTTTGTCTCCATCTCTCCACTCTGGCTTCTGCTCCATTAGCTTCATTCTCAGGCTCCACAGAGTGTCTCAAGTTGCCAGTCTTCCAATAGCGCCAACTAACGTCAACTTGAATCTCACTAGGTCTAACTGAGTCACATACCCATCCATGAATCAGTCTTTGGTCAAAGGAATGCAATGCTTTGATTGGCCACACTTGAGTCACCATCCACCTCTGGAACTGGGGATGAATTCCACTCTCACCAAGGCAAAGAGTCTGAGATGCCAGAAGGGCTGATCTTCCAAAGGAAAATCAGGGAATCAGACCAAGAAAAGATTGAATAGATGATAGAGAAGGAGGTGATAATAGACCCCAATTATAGTGTGTGAATAAAATGACAGTTTTTTCACGCTCCTTTATTCACTCAGGACAGTCGGACGTCAGCAATATACCTCTTGACTCAGTGTGGAAGTAATCCAATTAAACTGCTCCCACTCAGGGCATGGTTTTTTCAGTGTGCTCTGAAAAGTAATAGGTGACATGTATAAGATGACTTTTTCATACCAGAGTGCGTTAACTACCCAGAAAAAGGTGCTCGTATAAGCGTGAAATGGATAATGCCAGTAAATAACATTTCTGAATATTCCAGTGCTTGCTGCTTTCCAGAGCACGATTCAGTGATGCATTTAATACATTGGATAGTCTGAACTTATCGCTCGAGATCCAAAATATTGTGATTTCTAATGTTCAGTATAAAATTTTGGACTTTTTAAACATCAGACTAAGGCACAAATGGCTCAGTCACCAGGACTTTCACCCTCTCTCCACCTTTGATGAGTTTCTTCATTTGATGGATGTCGTAGTCTGAAAGCGGGTTGGAAAAGAATTTCCAGACACAAGGCAGAATGTAAAGAAGATAGAATTTATTAGAGGGAAGGGTCGCTGCCAGAACAGTGGGCCGACTTCCTAGTAGTCTGGGAGAAGCCCGAACATATGCTAATTTCCAGACACAAGGCAGAATGTAAAGAAGATAGAATTTATTAGAGGGAAGGGTCGCTGCCAGAAGAGCGGGCCGAATTCCTGGTAGTCTGGGAGAGTCGAGCCCGAACATGTGCAATTGATCAGTTTTCATAGCCAGAAAACAAAGGAATGGTCGGAGGTGAAAATTTCATGTACTGATTGGTCGAGCCACATACACCTTCCTTCTATAGGGTGGGAGTGGGACAGGGTATATGCCTTTCCTTATTTGGGACAGGCCCCACTGACCTGTGGGAGTCGCCCAGGTGGGCTCAGGAATTTCGTAACCATTGCAACATGGTAGGGAAGGGGATTAAGAGTCCGGTAGGGGGTGTAACGCTGACACTTTTTCTGGCAGGGTCATCCTTTGTCCTTGAAGCACCATTGTCCTTGGAGCACCACAATGGAGAAATCACTGCTGTATTTTGGGGTATATTTTAGAATTGCATGCACTTCCAGTTAAACAAGGCAAATTGACCTCATACATATATCTTGGATCTCTCTTGAAACCCCACCAGAAACACTGAAAGGAAATTTTTGAAGGCACAAGCTTGAAAAAAAAACAGACAGCCCTAGAGAAGATGACAGCAGACAAGATATGATAACAAAATTTTGAAAAGTGGAAAGTGGATGGCCAAGTGGCATATGACATGATCAAGCAGAAAAAGCTAAGTGCCTGAAAAGTGGGAAACCAGTAAAAAGCATGACTATCCATGTCACAGAATCCTCAGTAAAGCTAAGGAACTAGAGGGTGAGGGCCTTCTCAAGGTAGGATGCAGGGTGGAGCCGAAAACAGAATGGGTGAAATTTATTTTTTTTTAATTTATTTTATTGGAGTATAGTTGATTTACAATGTTGTGTTAATTTCTGCTGTAGAGCAAAGTGATTCAGTTAGACATATATATATATTGTATATTCTTTTTCATATTCTTTTCCATTATGGTTTATCACAGGATACTGAATATAGTTCCCTGTGCTCTACGGTAGGACCTTGTTTATCCTGAGAATTCTTTCAGGGGAACAGCCAGAGCCCAAATCGTCATTCTATGCCTACACATTCCCAAATATAGAGTAAATGTGTGTAAAAAATTTGCTTAATTTATTAATGAAGGAACCTGCAGCATAGCAAAGCAGGTTCAAAGATCATTTGAGAAACTGAAATCTATATACTCAAGCAGGAAAAACATGCTGAAATAAGTTTATTTAGTCACAAAACTATTAATATCCTACAGGACGATAAAACCAATAACCTTTGGGGGTTCTCATTTCTACTGGACATCTCTACTGAACAAAAAGTTAACATGTAAGTTTACAGTAATTTTTCTTATAAGGCAATAAACATCTCTTTGAAAAGCCATAATTTGAATACTTACAAGCATTCTTCATATTACAGTAGTATGAATAATATTATCTCACGTGTGTATTTAACGTTTTCTGCTGTACTAGCTCCTTTCCCTTAGGGCACTGGGTTTTTTTTGTTTTTAATTTTTATTCATTTATTTGTTTATTTTTTGGCTGCATTGGGTGTTTGTTGCTGTGCGCGAGCTTTCTCTAGTTGCGGCGAGCGGGGGCTACTCTTTGTTGCGGTGCGTGGACTTCTCATTGCAGTGGCTTTTCTTGCTGTGGAGCACGGGCTCTAGGCACGCGGGCTTCAGTAGTTGTGGCACGCGGGCTCAGTAGCCGTGGCTCGCGGGCTCTACAGCACAGGCTCAGTAATTGTAGCGCACAGGCTTAGTTGTTCTGCGGCATGTGGAATCTTCCCGGACCAGGGCTCGAACCCATGTCCCCTTCATTGGCAGGTGGATTCTTAACCACTGTGCCACCAGGGAAGTCCCAGGACACTGGGCTTTTTTTTTTTTTTTTTTTTTTTAGGACACTGGTTTTTAAAACTAAATGTGTAAAACAGAACCTGGAGCGTTTCCTTTTTAAAAAGGCAGATTCAGGCCCATCAGAGATTCTGACCATATTGTGCAAAAACATGCCTTAGTACATAAATGTAATAGGTGGACAGTTACAAAGTAGAGATGGGTTTGCCACTGCTGTGACAGGGTCAAGGCGCTCAAACAAGACAACCACCGTGCGTGCCCCTGAGGCTCCTTGGCTCTGCCTAGGCCCTTCAGACTGTGGCTTTCCTTTTTCTCCTTCGTCAAACCTCTCAGCCTGCCCATCTCCCAAACCAGGGCAATCCTAATTCCACCCTCATATGGGGTCATTCATGTCTTTCTCCTCTCTCTCTCTCTTTTTTTTTTTTAACACCTTTATTGGAGTGTAATTGCTTTACAGTGGTGAGTCAGTTTCTGCTATATAACGAAGTGAGTCAACTATACGTATACATATATCCCCATATCCCCTCCCTCTTGCATCTCCCTCCCACCCTCCCTGTCCCACCCCTCTAGGTGGTCACAAAGCACCGAGCTGATCTCCCTGTGCTATGCGGCTGCTTCCCACTAGCTATCTACCTTACGTTTGGTAGTGTATATATGTCCATGCCACTCTCTCGCTTTGTCACAGCTTACCCTTCCCCCTCCCCATATCCTCAAGTCCATTCTCTAGTAGGTCTGTGTCTTTATTCCTGTCTTACCCCTGGGTTCTTCATGACATTTTTTTTTCTTAAATTCCATATATATGTGTTAGCATATGGTATTTGTCTTTCTCTTTCTGACTTATCTCCTGTCTCTTTTAAAGTCGCTGTTTATATATCGCTTATGTGTGAAATCTGAAAACAGGGTGCAAATGAACTTATCTACAAAACAGAAGTAGAGTCACAGATGTAGAAAACAAATTTATGGTTACCAGGGGGTAAGGGGGGAGGGATAAACTGGGAGACTGGGATTGGCACATACACAGTATTATACATAAAATAGGTTACTAATAAGGACCTACTGTATAGCACACGGAACTCTACTCAATACTCTGTAATTGCCCATATGGGAAAAGAATCTAAAAAAGAGTGGCTATATGTATATGTGTAACTGATTCACTTTGCTGTGCACCTGAAACTAACACAACATTGCGAATCAACTATACTCCAATATAAATTTTTTAAAAAAATAAAGTCACTGTTTATGAATAAACCTTATTACTCACTCCTTTAAGTTTTCTACCCTTTGATTTCCAAACACCTTATCTTTCCTCAAAAACCTTGGCTCATGCAAATCACAAGCATTGGCTTTTACACTGTGTCCAGTACCAGCTCTCCCCAGATACCACCAAAATAAACTGCTGATGAGCAAAACGGAGCTTATTGGTTACTGAATTCATGGAGATCACTACCTTGACAGTCTTATAGCATCTCCAAAGGACGAAGGGAAAACTGGGATATTTACAAGGTTTTTTTGGCAGTTCTGGTTTAAGGCTGCTGTTTTGTTCCGGGGGCTTGATGAGGATTAAGGATCAGAACTTGGTATGATATGACAGAGTAGTTTTAGGATTGATGGACACAATGAGGTATTTCAATCAAGTCTTAGAAAACTAAGAGTTGTTTCATGCTATGTATTGAGATGTTGATTAGTCTGACTTCCTTTACTGAATAGAACAATTAAGGTATTTACATTTTTATCTTCCTAGGCAAAAGTTCCTGCGGTAGTTAAGTCATGCTGATGAAGACATTAGAATAGTAAAGGCATGTTAATATAGGTAGTAAACTGTACAGGAATACGCAGTTTCATTCTGAACCACAATCTCTGAATTGGGTTTCAGAGGCTATTTTGGTGATTAAAAGCTAGATGAGTTTCTCTTTGCATTCCTGCTGTAATAATCTTTAAAGTCTTCTAGACAATGGATGCCTCTGGCTTAATGTGGTAAGGTTCAGTTTTATAAAGTACCAACTTGAAAGTAGATTAACATATCTCTAGCTTTTATCTTCCTATGTAAATATGTTCAAGCCTCTTAAATTTTTAAAAAGGAATCTCTCCAGGTAACCCAGGGATGCCTGGGGCATTCAACAGTTTCTGTGACTTCCACTGTGCTCCGCTTCTCATCAAGCTTAGCTACCTGTTCCTGGCAGACAGGGAGGGTTCTTGCCATCTCTGCATTTCAGCAGCACTGGGAATAGCTCCCGTGCGTGGCAGATGTACAGTAACTGCTTAGAGAGCTGCATTAATAAAGTAGAAAAGAGAGAGCAAGAAGCAAGCAAACAAACAAAAACAATAAGCAAACAAAAGCGTAACAAAACCTCCAAGCTTTTTGAAATGGAGACCCGAAGTCACTCTCTTTCCTCTGTCCCTGGCAATCTGTCTTGTTTCCTCCACTCCACTGCTTTTGTTAAAATTATGGATGACATCATAACTACTAACTCAATGGTCACTTCTTAGTCCTTATCTTGCTTGATCTTCCTGCCCATCAAGGACTGAGAAAGAATTATCAGAAACGATGAAAGATAATTGAGAAAGCATAGTGTCATGGAAGTCTACAGAGGAATTTTAAGGAGGGAATGATCAACATTATCAAATACTGCAGACAGATAGGACCAGAAAAATCACCCCATGCTTTTTGGCAGGTACAGGGCAGTTTGTTTGGAGAGACATTGCATTCAACACTTCCCCAGTGTTTTCCTTCTATAGCAGTTTCGACCATCCAACCATGGTTTGGATCTATTGCCAATGTAAGCAGAGGACTGTTCCCAAATCAAGGATGGTGGATACTCCTGTTGACTTATTACTAATTCCAAGAGGTTGTTAACCTAAAACAAAAAAACAGCCAGTTATTTTACTAGGTTTATTTGGAAACAGCAAAGAATTGCAGTCTGGGACATGCAAATATGGCGAACCACATGCAAATATGGCGAACCACATGCAAGACTGGTAAGGCAAAGGAGAAAAACCTCTTTGATAGGGAAGGGGAAATTGGGAGGGGCTGTTATAAACAAGTCCATTAAAGGAAACTGGGAGTTTGAAGTATAGTGGGTTTTCATTGACTGAGTTGTGACAGTCTCTCATTGGCTGAGCTGTTGCCAGGCAAGGAGAAAATCTTTCTTCCTCCTATGCATAGTAGTAAAGTACTGTCACTTATTGCTGGAGATGCAAAGTATGTCTCTTCCTGTTGGCATCTGTATTGATATCGACTGATACATGCATGAGAGCTCCCGCTTCTGGCCTCCTGACTCCATTTAAGTGAGGTTTCCCTTTATTAATTTTCACAAAGTCTATGCTAACTGGAACCTTCAAGTTGTATTTGAGGATGTTCTTGTTTTTTCTTTTTCCCCCACTCTTCGCTTTCTATTGATAAAGGAAATGTGAATCAGGGCCACATAATGGAGGCTGCCCCAGTGGCCCAGCTCACATCACAAATCTAAACCTAAGTCAGCCCACACTTGAGGAAAACACTTCACTGTCTAGGAAACCTAACATACGCTAATCACAATCCTCCAATTCAGCTTTAGCTAGTTCATCTTATCCTAGAAAACAGGATGTGGTAACCTTATTAGGAAATCCCTGACCTTCTAGCCAACCATGCCCTGTTTCTGCACTGCTGCTTCTAATGTTGTATAAAAACCGCTCTTGCCCCAAATCCCTTGGGAACAGTGCTCCACTGCTCATGAGGCACTGTACTCCCCCAATCCTTGGATTGTTTTCCTATAAATAAAGGACATCAAACTTGTTACTAAATTGTATTATCTTTCTCATTGACACTGTACAGCAATATGACATGTACAGACTTTGTCAAAGCTCCCACAAAGACCACTAAAGCCACCCCCTTGATCAGATGAAGCAAGTTTATTAAACTTGCTGAGTAAGGGGGAGCCCCAAGTTCACAGTCTTAGTAGTGACTTAGAAGAAGGAAGTTAGAGAAGCTACATACATATAGAGCTTTGGGGCTGGGATCAGATGGTTCTAAGGCTGGTCTGGGCAGGGAATAAACATGTGTCAGAATTTGTAAGCCACACAGGTTGCTGAACCTTGGAACACATGGATCTGAATGGGTTGATGTTAAAACACTTTGAGCTTAAGCAGTTTTTGTTGCAAGTTTGTGGTCTGCTTTTCTGGGACGGACAGTTATGTTATCCATTATAGGAAATTATGCTATAAACAGTGTTCCAATATAACATTAAAAAGACATGCAGCCATTGTTTTGCCTATTCCTAAGTTTTGCATATTTTTTCCTTAACAGAAGTAAGAGCTATGCATTAGAGGTCTGGGAGCAACATGTTATGGTACATGGATGACAACCTGTAGATCCAACTCAGTGCCATTGTCAGCACAGTGCTAGGTTGAGAAGGATTTTGAGGCCATGCCTGGGGTCTTAAAGAAAAAAAATGCTATGATCTATTACAACATTCTTTTAGGGTTCTGTAGAATTGGAATGGTCTGTAGAAATTGGAAAGCTAAAAACTACATTTTCTAGATTCCCCTGAAGCTAGACTTTCAGATGTGCTTTGGGTTCTGCCAATCAGATGCCTTCAAGCCAGGAGGGCATGAAGTATCTCTGTACTGGCATGGATTGTGGCCCCAGACCCTGAGCTTCCCTGGTTTTGCCCTTCTGGAGCATGGCTGTGCATGTCTCTCTTGGACTCCATGAGGCAAACCAAGACCCTGTCATCAAATCCCCTTTGTTGGGCTTCGCTGGTGGCGCAGTGGTTGAGAGTCCACCTGCCGATGCAGGGGACACGGGTTCGTGCCCCGGTCTGGGAAGATCCCACATGCCGCGGAGCAGCTGGGCCCGTGAGCCATGGCCGCTGAGGCTGCGCATCCAGAGCCTGTGCTCCGCAACGGGAGAGGCCACAACAGTGAGAGGCCCGCGTACCGCAAAAGAAAAAAAAAAATCCCTTTGTTATTTAAGTTAGTCCTACTTGGGCTCCTGTCACTTGCAACCAAGAGTCCTGAGTGATATATCTAATGGCACACAAAATTTTCTCCTCAGTTTCAGGCCCTCACAAAACCCATTCACAACTCGCAGATTAAAGAGCCCTACTGTAAGGACTTTTATCACTTTACTCTGAGTTTATCTACACAATACTGAAAATCTAGTAGAAAGTTTACGAAATCTCTATCCGCATGGCTGTAGTCAAGTGATTATAAATAATGCTTTGGGGAGTTTCAGAAAAAATTAGTCTTTTTCTCTTCCACTGATTCACCAGAGTATTGGGTTGGCCAAAAAGTTCATTAGGGTTTTTCCATAAGCTGTTACGAAAAATCCGAACGAGATTTTTGGCCAACCCAATACCTAAAATCCACTCTTAAGGGTATGTTTCTCAGTGTTAAACTGTGACTTCTTATTTATTCTTTTTTTTTCCAACAAATAGATACTATATCCCTATTACAGTGGACACTATACTACATGAAGGCGATAGACACAATTCATGCTGCCACGGAGATTTAAGTCAGGTGGGGGGAGAAAGAGAAGTAAGCAGGGGGTCCCTTAGTTAAATGTCCCTGATGTACCAAAATCTCACAGACAATATGATAAGTGAAAGAAGCCAGATGCTGAGGAGTACATACTGTTTAATTCCATTTAAATGAAGTTCAAGAATGTGCAAAACTAACTGGTGGTTATAGAACTCACTAGAGTGGTTACCTCTGGGTTGGGGAGTGGTATTGACTGGAAAAGGAGCATGAGACTAGTTATCACACAACTGTGTATGTGTTATACCTCAATTTAAAAAGTGTTTTAAAAAAGTCCTGTCATTTGGGGAATTCCCTGGCGGTCCAGTGGTTAGGACACCACGCTCTCACTGCCGAGGGCCCGGGTTCAATCCCTGGTCGGGGAACTAAGATCTCATAAGCTGCGTGGCACAGCCAAAAAAAAAAACAGAAAAGTCCTGTCATTTGGAGAGGCTTTGGACCCTGGAGCTGGAGGGGGGTTGTATACTGAGAAAGACCTCTTAAGGACACTACCTGTGTTCCTGCCATATGGCAGTGTTGAAAGAGAGATTTGGAAGTGCCGCTGTTCATGTTTGGCTTCATATTCGGGCTTAACTGGGACCTAGATTATTGCATTAACAGGGGCCATTCCTCTGTCAGCTCAGCCTTGGTGATTGAGACTGGATACACAAAGGATGAGTTAAGACAAGCACTGGTTGATTTCAGCTTATTTCACCTGTGAGCTCTTGTCAGGAGATTTTTGAGTTTAATATAAACAATAATCTGATCTAATTAAGTAATTACATTGCATCAGATTTGGTAGTTAGAAAAGCCAAACACACCATTGTGCTGTCTTAAAAAAACAATTAGAGAAGAAATAAGACTCAAAAGAGACACCAATGTTTTTTTCACATATATTGTGCCTTACCAACAAGTGCTTACAGTCAAAGGATCAAGGAAAAGCTAAGACAGGAAATAAAAATAAAAGTTGAAGCAAGAAGGACAGCCTTTACTGAAATATCAGAGTGAGATTGGAATTAAATTACAGGATCATCAGGGTCAGATAGGTAATCAGTCCACACAGAGGGACCAAGTTAGAGCTGCAGTGTGGGCTGGTGAGTACCACCTAGAAGGATTTAGCCTGAAGGAGAAACTTTTGCACTGTAGGTTGTCTGGGCAGACATTTTCTTGGATGGGATGAGAGTGAGAAGGGCTTTTATGTTTTAAGTTGAAGCATAATGAACTTTAATTGACATAAAATAAAACATGTCAATCTTTTTTTTTTTTTTGCTGCACCCCACGGCTTGTGGGATCTTAGTTCCCCAACCAGGGATCAAACCTGGGCCCTTGGCAGTGAAAACATGGTGTCCTAACCACTGGACCACCAGGGAATTCCCAAACGTATCAATCTTAAGTACACAGTCTTGATAATTACATACCCATGTAGCCACCACTCAAATGAAGACATAGACTATATCCTTCATCCCAGAAAATTTCCTTGTGCCTCTCTTTAGTCAATCCCCATTCAATCCCCAATCGCCCTCCAACCACTTTCTAATTTTTATCACCCTAGGTTAGTTTTGCTTGTTCTAGAATTTTATTTACATGGAATCCAATAGAACAACTTCTTTCATTCAACTGCTTTTTTTTTTTCTTTTTTCTTTTGCCACGCTGTGCAGCTTCAGGGATCTTAGTTCCCTGATCAGGGAATTGAACCCGGGCCCAGCAGTGAAAGTGCCGAGTCCTAACCACTGGACCGCCAGGGAATTCCCCTCATTCAACATGGTTTTGAGACCTGTCCATGTTGTTGCAAGTGTCCTATTTATTTATTTCCTTTTTATTACTCAGTAGTATTCCATTGTATAAATATACTGTTAGTTGATAATCCATTCTACTGCTGATGGATATTTGAGTTGTTTCCAGTTTGGGGCTCTAGAAATAAATTTGCTATGAACATTTTTGTACAGTTTTTTGAACAATCTTGAGAAAATACCTAAGAGTGGGATTCTTGGGTCCTAGAGTAGATGTATGTTTAACTTTATAAGGAACTGACAAAAAGTTCTCCAAAGTTGTCATACCATTTGACACTCCTACCAGCAGTTCAAGAAAATTCCAGTTGCTCCACATCCTTGCCAACAGTTGGTGCTGTCAGTCTTCTTTATTTTAGACACTGTAGTGATATCTCAGTTGGGTTTTAATTCCATTTCCATGATGACTAATGATGTTAAGCACCTTTTCATATGCTTATTGGACATTCCTATATCTTCTTTTGTGAAGTGTCTGTTTTTAGTGCCTTTGATCTGCCTTTTTTACAGCCTGCTTTATCCTTCCTAAATAAGAAGCAGTTATCCAGTTTGCTGCCTGAAAGAGCTCTGTGATGAAACAGATCAATTCAAGCAGTAGATTTAGCCAATATAGCTTTTTTAAAATAAATTTATTTATTCTATTTACTTATTTTTGGCTGCATTGGGTCTTTGTTGCTGCGCGTGGGCTTTTCTCTCGTTGTGGCGAGCGGGGGCTACTCTTCGTTGCGGTGCGCAGGCTTCTCACTGCAGTGGCTTCTCTTGTTGCGGAGCACAGGCTCTAGGCACATGGGCTTCAGTAGTTGTGGCTCGTGGGCTCAGTAGTTGTGGCTCACGGGCTCTAGAGCACAGGCTCAGTAGTTGTGGCACATGGGCTTAGTTGCTCTGCGGCATGTGGGATCTTCCCAGGCCAGGGCTCAAACCCGTGTCCCCTGAATTGGCAGGCAGATTCTTAACCACTGCGCCACCAGGGAAGCCCACCAATATAGCTTTTTATACTGGTCCAATTTCACTGCTAAAAAGCAAATACCCTTGCTCAAATAATAAATCGGTATGACTTCCCCAAAGTAAAATGCTGGCTCTAGTATTTTATTTCCAACTCTGGGGTTTATGTATGTACTCTAAATAAACAGTTCCACCACAAGCACGAAAACTGGAGGCCATGGCCTATTATAAATAAATTATGCTTTTAAAAACCTATCTATTTGCTTTTAAATAACTGGCTGGGTGAATATTGTAAATCATAAGTATTTCTATTCCCTCAGAATGAGGTTGAGGCAATATATATATATACAAAATCAGTGAGTCTTAAAAAGGGTTTAGAATGGTTGGCATAAAATAAACTGTAGGTTCTCATTACAGAATGAACAGAAAATTTTATTTTCACCCACTACAAAGTGTTTCAATAAAGATCAAAATCTTACAGAAAGGAAATTTTGGATTTCTGAGGTAGGTTTACACCAATTTATCTAACTTATCTAATGTTAGATATCACTAGCAACGCCATATTCATCTTAAGGCTTAATGAGTTTGAATGCTTGATTATTCCATCTTTGCCAATGAAGGCTCATTAACTGGTACTTTTATGTGCTGTAAGGAACTTAATATTACTAACCGTAATCATAAATGTGATGGTAGCGTGTGGTACAACGGTCATCAGTTATGTCTCATTCCACTTAAACCTGACCCCCCAAATAATCTCTTTTCTTCCTATCTATCTATTGCACTATGCTAACGTTACAACCTATCAAAGACTTCTGATTTTTGCCTGCTACTCTTACATTTGGGCTTGTCATTTTCTGTGCTTATGAGTACTGATGCCAATGTGCTCCTGTTTCACAAAAGCAATTTGCTTTATCTTGAGTAGTTTTGTCATATTATACTGAGTCACCTAGACCAATGCTTCTCAAACCTTCATGTGCATAGGAATTATCTGGAGATCTTTTTAAAATGCAGATTCTGACCCAGTAGGTCTGGAGTAGAGCAAAAGGTTCTGAATGAATGAAACACAGAAGCCCGCACCTCTCTTTGGGGCCTAGAGACTGGAACTCAGAACACAGAACCTGGCTGGATTTAATAGAAGCAAGAAGAATGTTGTCTTAGCAGTTCAGTTATCTTCCTAATAAGTCCACAATATAAAAATCAGATAAGATACAAAGCAGTACATAAATTAATGCGTCAACTACCATATGATCCAGCAATCCCACTCCTGGGCTATATCCGGAGAAAACCATAATTCGAAAAGATACATGCACCCCAAAGTTCATTGCAACTCTATTTATAATAACCAAGACATGGAAGCAGCCTAAATGTCCATCAACAGATGAATGGATAAAAAACAATGAAATAATGCCATTTGCAGCAACACAGATGGACCTAGTGATTATCATACTAAATGAAGTAAGTCAGTCAAAGACAAATATCATATGATATTACTTATATGTGGAATCTAAAAAAAAATGATACAAATGAACTTATTTACAAAACAGAAACAGACTCACAGACTTCGAAAACAAACTTACGGTTATTAAAGGGGAAACGTGGAGGGGGGATAAATTGGGAGTTTGGGATTAACATATACACCCTACTTTTTTTTTTTTTTTTGTGGTATGCGGGCCTCTCACTGTTGTGGCCTCTCCCGTTGCGGAGCACAGGCTCTGGATGCGCAGGCTCAGCAGCCATGGCTCACGGGCCCAGCCGCTCCGCGGCATATGGGATCCTCCCAGACCGGGGCACGAACCCGTATCCCCTGCATCGGCAGGCGGACTCTCAACCACTGCGCCACCAGGGAGGCCCACACCCTACTTTATATAATATAGATAATCAACAAGGACCCACTGATAGCACAGGGAACGGTACTCAATATTCTGTAATAATCTATATGGGAAAAGAGTCTGAAAAAGAACGGATATATGTATATGTATAACTGAATCACTTAGCTGTACACCTGAAACTAACACAATATTGTAAAGCAACTATACTTCAATATAAAATAAAAATTAAATTTTAATTAATTAATTAATGTGTCAATAAATTGCTCAGTTACAAAAGAATGGTTAAAAGAGCCACCTTTGGGAGTTCCCTGGTGGTCTAGTGGTTAGGATTTGGCGCTTTCACTGCTGTGGCCCGGGTTCAATCCCTAGTCAGGGAACTGGGATCCCGCAAGCCACGTGGCCAAAAACAAAAAAAGCCACCATCACGCGTGTGTGTGTGGGGGGGGCTGGGGGGGGATCCTGGAAAACATTAAGGTAGTTCTATAAACAAAGAAACAACATAACAAAATAAAACACAACCTCCTACTAAAATATTGCATTGCTTTATCTCCTTAGTTCAATTTAAAAGACTTTTTAAAAACATTCTTCAATGTTCTATGGGATAAGGAAGTTAGTGACCAAATTCTAGTTTGTTTTAAAGGCTGTCACCAAAGAAAATGTTAGCCTTACAAAGCCAACCACAAGCTGAAATGCAAAAAGAAATGAGAACTAAGCAATTTAGAGTATTAAAAATAGACATTATAACCAGTAATAATATCACACTGTTTCCTGGGCTTTTCATTTCCATTCTTTCAGGAACACAAGTATGAAAAATATTTAAGCTGTTAAAACCTTTTGAGATGACTGATTTTCCAAATTTAAGTGTTGTTATAACTCTTAGTGGGTACCCACTCTAAAGGAAGTTGACAAAGTTTTAAGTTTTCCACCTAATTATTTTTACATTTAATATGTCACATCAAGCTGAGTTTTGTCTCTGTTAGGGCTACAAAGCTATATACTTTTGCTTTCAGTATAAGTAATAGCAGGTTTTTCCCCACAAAGTTTGCTATGAAGTTTTCAGAATTTCAAGTTTGTTATTTTACGAAGTAAATAAAATGAAATATATACAATTTGAAAACATGTTTGAGTTAGTCTCTCTTTGTTTTTTTAATAAATTTATTTTATTTATTTATTTATTTATTTATTTATGATTTTTTCCCTAGTTTTATTGATATATAATTGACATATAACAATATGTTAGTTCAAAGTGTACAACATAAAGATTTGATGTATCTATATATTGCAAAATGTTTATCATAATAAGGTTAAACACATAGATCTTCTCACATAGTTACAATTTATTTATTCCTGCAGTAAGAACTTTTAAAATCTACTCTTCTAGCAACTTTCAAATATATACAATTCAGTATTATTAACTATATTCACCAAGCTCTGTGTTACATCCTGAATTTATTTGTACCCTTTGTCTTCCTTCATTCATTTCCCTCACCCCCGATCCATGACCCTGGCAATCACCAATCTGTTCTCTTTTTCTGAGTTCAGTTTTTGTAGATTCCACATATAAGTAAGGTCATACAGTATTTGTCTTTCTCTGACTTGTTTCACTTAACAAAATGCCCTCAAGTTTTATCTGTGTTGTTACACGTATTTATTTACTGTGGCTGGATTGGGTCTTCGTTGCTGTGCACGGGCCCTCCCTAGCTGCAGCGAGCGGGGGCCCCTCACTGCGGTGGCTTCTCCCACTGCAGAGCACGGACTCCAGGCATGTGGGCCTCAGCAGCCGTGGCGTATGGGCTCAGTTGCTCCACGGCATGTGGGATCTTCCCGGACCAGGGCTCGAACCCGTGTCCCCTGCATTGGCAGGCAGATTCTTAACCACTGAGTCACCAGGGTACCCTGAGTTAGCCTCAATACACAGAATTCTACGATTGTGTATAACTCACTGAAATAAACTTTTATCCCATGAGAAAAAAATGCAAATATATATATGAAAAATGCTTAATTTTACTAGTAATTAAATTATCACATGAGAAAAATGTGCAAGTAGTAAATTATATACATGAAAAAAATGCCCGATTTTACGAGTGATTATTTTTTCTTTTTTTTTTTTTGTGGTACGTGGGCCTCTCACTGTTGTGGCCTCTCCCGTTGCGGAGCACAGGCTCCAGATGCGCAGGCTCAGCGGCCATGGCTCACGGGCCCAGCCGCTCCGCGGCATGTGGGATCCTCCTGGACCGGGGCACGAACCCGTGTCCCCTGAATTGGCAGGTGGACTCTCAACCACTGCGCCACCAGGGAAGCCCTTTACGAGTGATTTTAAGATGTACATTTTGTTCTTTTTGTACCCTTTTACCAACCTCTATTTCCCTCACCCCCAAGCCCCTGGCAACTGCTTTTCTACTCTCTGTTTCTATGAGTTTGACCTTTTTTTTAGATTGCACATATGTGCTACCATGCAGTATTTGTCTTTCTCTGTCTCACTTATTTCATTAGCATAACGCTCTCAAGATCCATCCATGTTGTCACACATGGCAGAATTTCTTCTTTCTCATGGCTTAATACTATTCCATTATGTATATATACCACATCTTCTTTATTCATTCATTCATTGACAGAAATTTAGATTTTTTCCATCTTGACTATTGTGAATAATGCTGCAATGAACATGGGAATGCAAACATCTCTTTGATAACCTGTTTTCATTTTCTTTGGATATATACTAAGGAGTGGAATTGCTGGATCACATGGTAGTTCTATTTTTTTTTTTTTTGCAGTACGTGGGCCTCTCACTGTTGTGGCCTCTCCCATTGCAGACCACAGGCTCTGGACGCACAGGCTCAGCAGCCATGGCTCACGGGCCCAACCGCTCCGCGGCATGTGGGATCTTCCCGGACCGGGGCACAAACCTGTGTCCCCTGCATCGGCAGGCGGACTCTCAACCACTGCGCCACCAGGAAAGCCTGGTAGTTCTCTTTTTAATTTCTTGAGGAACCTCCTCCATATTGTTTTCCATAGCAGCTGCACCAATTTCCATTCCCACCAACAGTGTACAAGGGTTTGCTTTTCTCCATGTCCTCACCAGCATTTTTTTAAATTAATTAATTTTTGGCTGCATTGGGCCTTTGTTGCTGCATGCGGGCTTTCTCTAATTGCGGCAAGCAGAGGCTGCTCTTCATTGCAGTGTACAGGCTTCTCATTGCGGTGGCTTCTG
Source organism: Hyperoodon ampullatus (assembly GCF_949752795.1). Lineage (NCBI taxonomy): Eukaryota > Metazoa > Chordata > Mammalia > Artiodactyla > Ziphiidae > Hyperoodon > Hyperoodon ampullatus. Next base: position 15,152,440 of record NC_136913.1, on the reverse strand, counting down.
TTGTTGCAGAGCACAGGCACTAGGCGCTTGGGCTTCAGTAGCTGTGGCATGCGGGCTCAGTACATGTGGCTCACAAGCTCTAGAGCGCAGGTTTAGTAGTTGTGGCACACGGGGTTAGTTGCTCTGCGGCACGTGGGATCTTCCCGGACCAGGGCTCAAACCCATGTCCCCTGCATTGGCAGGTGAATTCTTAACCACTGCACCACCAGGGAAGTCCCTCCTCACCAGCATTTGTTATCTCTTGTCTTTTTGATGATAGCCATTCTAACAGGTGTGAGGTGACAACTCACAGTGGTTTTGCTTTGCATTTCCCAGATGATTAACGAGGTTGAGCACCTTTTCATCTACTTGTATGTCTTCTAAAAATGTACATTAAAAAAACTTATCCAAACATTCACCATCCAATAATTGCTGGCTAAGAGACTCTAGAGATACAAATACAAGAAAGACATAGTCTCTATAAAATAGATAACCAACAATGACCTACTGTATAGCACAGGAACTCTACTCAGTATTTTGTAATAACCTATAAGGGAAAAGAATCTGAAAAAGAATATATATGTATATATATAAAACTAATCACTGTGCTGTACACCTGAAACTAACACGACATTGTAAATCAACAGTACTTTAGTAGGAAAAAAAAGAATAAGAAAAGAAAGGAAAGATATAGTCTCTATATTTGGGTATCTTAAGAGTCTACAAAAAGAAATAGGCAAGTTTACAAATGAACACTAAAGTTTTGTGGGTGCAAAATTAGAAATGTGTAAGTGGGGACTTCCCTGGTGGCGCAGTGGTTAAGAATCCGCCTGCCAATTCAGAGGACACAGGTTTGAGCCCTGGTCCAGGAAGATCTCACATGCCACGGAGCAACTAAGCCCGTGCACCACAACTACTGAGCCTGTGCTCTAGAGCCCGTGAGCCACAACTACTGAGCCCGTGAGCCACAACTACTGAGCCCATGTGCCACAACTACTGAAGCCTGCGAGCCTAGAGCCCATGCTCTGCAACAAGAGAAGTCACCACAATGAAGAGTAAACTCCGCTCGCCGCAACTAGAGAAAGCCCACGTGCAGCAACGAAGACCCAACACAGCCATAAATAAATAAATAAATAAATAAATAAATAAATAAATAAATAAAATTTATATTAAAAAAATAGACTACTGCAATAGAGAAAAGAGACCTCAGTATAGAATGGGGTTAATTCAGAATACAGCATGGGCAACTGGGAATCTATAGCCAAGGAGCAGTCTGGGGGCCAGTGGATAGAAAATGACTAAGAGGAAACAGCAGGGGTAAGGGAAATTCTAGCTAAACCCACCTAACAGGATTCTTTGCTGAAGACAAGCCTGCATAATCACACATTACCTGAGGGATGGTGGGGGATGCGGAGCCGATCAGATATCAAGGGGGACCAGATACAGAGGATGAGGGGTTCTGGTTAAACTAACAAAGCAGGGTTTCTGCTAAAACTGGATTTTCCAGGAAGTGCACAGATGGGCCTAGGAGAAGGTTCAGGAGCCTGACGAAAGTTTGGTCAAGCAAAGAATCTTCGTCACCATAAACAGGGAATTCACATAATATTGTTCCTATTTACAGATGAGTATCCCAAGACTTAGGGATTTTAAGAAACTTGCTCTAGAGCTCCATGGATATGCAAACATCAGAGAATGGAAATAGAATATCAGGGCAGTGTGGATGGGGTTCCTTAGTTCACAAAAGAAAAATCAAATGAAGTAGCAAGAGGGATAGTACATCATTACAAGAGCCTTCTTGTCAATCTCAAATACAACCTCTTCTCATATCTCTACTGCTGCCACCCCAGTCCAAATCACAGTGCCACTCAGCGGGACGACCACAGTCCCCCGACCCCACCCACGCTCCTCCACAGTCCACGTTCCACATGTCTCACAAATATTTTAGCAATCTTCATGCTCCTTTGATTCATCTGGCAGACAAGGGAATGCGTAGATAATTCTGGTCAACCTCCTCTCACAACCCATTAGTCCAGCACCCTCACCCCACCCCCAAGCACACAAGGGAAAAAAGAACTAAAAGTACATGAGCCCAAGCTGACCTGTTCCCCACCTGTAGGCCCTGGGCCTTGCCGATGCCTGGATGGGCAAGGCATCCTGACATTGTCTCAGCCACCTTAGACAGTCTCCCTCACTCTCTTTGCTCAATTCCCAGTCTGCCAGATGGAGGGAAAAAAAGCTGCATTTCCGTTTTCATCCCATCTTGAGTATCTGCTATGGAACAGGTGCCATGCTATTTCCCAGGGACAGGATGGTGAACCAGACACATACGGTCCCAGTATTTTGGAGCTTACATTCTAAGGAGGGATACTGGCAAACCAAGTCGATAAACAAATACAGAGAAAGTTCACACAGCGTGATAAGCACTAGGAAGAAGACAGGGTGTTAGAATAGAGAAGAGTAAGGAGGGAGCCGACTTAGATTGGGTGCTTGGCAAAAGTCTCCCTGGGAAAATGACATTTAAGTTGAGACCAAAGGCAGGGTGGGGTTCAGGCGTGAAGAGACAGAAAGGGAACAATAAGTTCAAAGGCTCTGAGGCGGAACAAAGAATTGGCAAGTTCAGTAGACTGAAGGAAGACCAGAATGGTCTCAGTGCACAGTGAGCATGAAATGTGCTTGAGAGATTATCAGGAGTCCAGTTAGATAAGGCCTTAGAGACTACGGTAAGGAGTCTGGATTTTATTCCAGGTAAAATGGGAAGATATTGAAGAGTTAAGTAGGGAAGAGAAATAATCAAATATTTCTTAATAGTTTGTGGGAAATAGATTGGAATGGTTAAGGGTGACAGTGGAAGACCAAGTAGGAGGCTGTGGCTCGGGTCAGGTGAGAGATAATGGTGGCTGAGACTGGGCTGGTGGCCATGAAAGATGGATCTAAAGATACATTGTAGGGCTTCCCTGGTGGCACAGTGGTTGAGAGTCCACCTGTCGATGCAGGGGACACGGGTTCGTGCCCTGGTCTGGGAAGATCCGACATGCTGCGGAGCAGCTGGTCCCGTGAGCTATGGCTTCTGGGCCTGCGCGTCCAGAGCCTGTGCTCCACAACAGGAGAGGCCACAGCAGTGAGAGGCCTGAGTACCGCAAAAAAATAATAATAATAATAAAAATAAAAATAAAGATACATTGTAGAGAAAGAATCAAAGGAAATTGCTTTTAAAAATCCACTTTTATCAAATAGCAACAGACTCATTTGTTTTGTTAACAATAAAAAAATTAAATATCCTGAGACCAAAATGGCAAAAAACATATGTAAAGAGTATTCTAGGGCTTCCCTGGTGGCATAGTGGTTAAGAATCTGCCTGCCAATGCAGGAACACGGGTTCGAGCCCTGGTCTGCGAAGATCCCACATTCCGCAGAGCAACTGGGCCCGTGAGCCACAACTACTGAGCCTGCGTGTCCGGAGCCTGTGCTCTGCAACAAGAGAGGCCAAGATAGTGAGCGGCCCACGCACCGCGATGAAGAGAGGCCCCCGCTCGCCACAACTAGAGAAAGCCCTCGCACAGAAACGAAGACCCAACACAGCCAAAAATAAAAATAAATAAATAAATAAATTAAAAAAAGAAAGATAGAGGGACTTCCCTACTGGTCCAGTGGGTGGGACTCCATGCTCCCGATGCAGGGGGCCTGGATTTGATCCCTGGTCAGGGAACTGGATCCTGCATGCATGCCGTGACTAAGAGTTCTCATGCTGCAACTAAAGATCCTGCATGCCACAAGAAGGATCCCACGTGCCGCAGCTGAGACCCGGGGCAGCCAGGATAAATGAATAAATAAATACTTAAAAAAAAAAAGAGAAAAGAAAGATAGATAACGATAAGTGTTGGTGAGAACATGGAGAAGCTGGTTGCCTCATAGATTGCTGGTGGGGAAGTAAAATGGTGCAGCCACTTTGGAAAATAGTTTGGCAGTTTATTTAAAGTTAAACATAAATTTACCATATGACCCAGCAATTCCACTCCTTGGTGTGCACCTGAAAGAATTAAAACACATCTATACCCAGACTTGTATTCAAATGTTCATAGCAGCATTATTCATAATAGGCCCAACATGGAAACAACCCAAATGTCCACCAACTGGTGAATGAAGAGACAAAATACAGTATTCTGAGGTACAGTTCACTGAAGAAAGCTGGATAAATGATTGGTTCTTTCCTTTTATTTACCAGCCTTAAAAATAATCATTTGATTTTCTAACGTTCACCAAAGATGAACAATGAATTTTTGTGTTGCTTTTTCTTTCAAGTAATTGTGATGAGCTTATTGATTGATGAATATTTGATGTGTTTAGTTTCTATTCTTAATTTTTTTTTGTTTTGGCCATACCACATGGCATGCGGGATCTTAGTTCCCCAACCAGGGATCGAACCGGCACCCCCTGAAGTGGAAGTATAGAGTCTTAACCACTGGACCGCCAAGGAAGTTGCTCTATTCTTAATATTTTCAAATTGATACATATTGATGTAAAATACAGAAAAAGTCATCCCTAATCATTTGCATGCATATGAGTATATGCATATATCAAAGTCATTCATAACCATATGAACCTCTGTTGACATTTTGGTTTGTTTCCTTCTGGTCTTATTTCTACGCATATATTGATAGTTTTATTGGGTGAGAATGTACTAGATTCCAAATATTTCAGCATTTCTTCAGCAAAAATGTGAACACTGCCATTGCTAGTGAGCAATAGGGAAAGGGCTAAAGGCCAGTCTCTGGCCTTCCAAGAGCTCAGTGCAGTAGTCCTGTTATCTTAACTTGACAACTGTACACAGTCATTATACTGCACAGTCATTATCAATCTTGTGCTTCAAAGGCTTCAAGACGGCAGAAGAGTAAGACGTGGAGATCACCTTACTCCCCACAGATATATCAGAGATACATCTACATGTGGAACAACCCCTACAGAACACCTACTGAACGCTGGCAGAAGACCTCAGACCTCCCAAAAGGCAAGAAACTCCCCACGTACCTGGGCAGGGCAAAAGAAAAAACAGAGACAAAGAATAGGGACAGGACCTGCACCAGTGGGAGGGAGCTGTGAAGGAGGAAAGGTTTCCACACACTAGATGCCCCTTTGCGGGCGGAGACGGCGGGTGGCGGAGGGGGGAAGGTTTGGAGCCACGGAGGAGAGCGCAGCAACAGGGGTGCGGAGGGCACAGCGGAGAGATGCCCGCACAGAGGATCGGTGCCGACCAGCACTCACCAGCCCGAGAGGCCTGTCTGCTCACCCGCCGGGGTGGGTGGGGGCTGGGAGCTGAGGCTCCGGCTTCAGTAGGATCCCAGGGAGAGGACTGGGGCTGGCCGCGTGAACACAGCCTGGAGGGGGCTAGTGCACCACAGCTAGCCGTGAGGGAGTCCAGAAAAATGTCTGGACCTGCCGAAGAGACAAGAGACTTTTTCTTCCCTCTTTGTTTCCTGGTGCCCGAGGAGAGGGGATTCAGAGCGCCGCGTAAAGGAGCTCCAGAGACGGGCGCGAGCAGCGGCTATCAGCGCGGACCCCAGAAACGGGCAGGAGACGCTAAGGCTGCTGCTGCCGCCACCAAGAAGCCTGTGTGCGAGCACAGGTCACTCCCCACACCTCCCCTCCCGGGAGCCTGTGCAGCCCGCCACTGCCAGGGTCCTGGGATCCAGGGACAACTTCCCCGGGAGAACACATCGCGCACCTCAGGCTGGTGCAATGTCACGCCGGCCTGTGTGGCTGCAGGCTCGCCCTGCATCCGCACCCCTCCCTCCCCCCGGCCTGAGTGAGCCAGAGCCACGGTATCAGCTGTTCCTTTAACCCCGTCCTCTCTGAGAGAAGAACAGACGCCCTCAGGCGACCTACCTGCAGAGGTGGGGCCAAATCCAAAGCTGAACCCCAGGAGCTGTGCGAACGAAGAGGAGAAAGGAAATCTCTCCCAGCAGCCTCAGGAGCAGCGGATTAAATCTCCACAATCAACTTGATGTACCCTGCATCTCTGTAATACCTGAATAGACAACAAATGATCCCAAATTGAGGAGGTGGACTTTGGGAGAAACTATATATATATTTTATCCCCTTTTTCTCTTTTTGTGAGGGTGTATGTGTATGCTTCTGTGTGATTTTGCCTGTATTGCTTTGCTTTTACCATTTGTCCTAGGGTTCTGTCTGTCCGTTTTGTTTTGTTTTTTCTTTTTTTTAGTATAGTTTTTAGCACTTGTTATCATTGGTGGATTTGTTTTTTGGTTTCGTTGCTCTCTTCTTTCTTTTTTTTTATTTTTAAAATTTGTTTTAATATTTTTTATTTTTTTGATAACTTTTATTTCATTTCATTTCATTTCATCTTTTTCTTTCTTTCCTTCTCACTTTCATTCTGAGCTGTGTGGATAACAGGCACTTGGTGCTCCAGCCAGGCATCAGGGCTGTGCCTCTGAGGTGGGAGAGCCAAGTTCAGGACATTGGTCCACCAGAGACCTCCCAGCTCCACGTAATATCAAACACCAAAAATCTCCCAGAGATCTCCATGTCAATGCCAAGACCCAGCTCCACTCAACGACCAGCAAGCTACAGTGCTGGACACCCTATGAAAACAACTAGCAAAACAGGAACACAAGCCCACCCATTAGCAGAGTGGCTGCCTAAAATCATAATAAGGTCACAGACACCCCAAAACACACCACCAGACATGGACCTGCCCACCAGAAAGACAAGATGCAGCCTCATCCACCACAGCACAGGCATGAGCCCCCTCCACCAGGAAGCCTACACAACCCACTGAACCAACCTTAGCCACATGGGTCAGACACCAAAAACAACAGGAACTACGAACCTGCAGCCCGCGAAAAGGAGACCCTAAACACAGTAAGTTAAGCAAAATGAGAAGACACAGAAACACACGGCAGATGAAGGAGCAAGGTAAAAACCCACCAGACCTAACAAATGAAGAGGAAATAGGCAGTCTACCTGAAAAAGAATTCAGAATAATGATAGTAAAGATGATCCACAATCTTGGAAATAGAATGGAGAAAATACAAGAAACTTTAACAAGGACCTAGAAGAACTAAAGAGCAAACAAACAATGATGAACAACACAATAAATGAAATTAAAAATTCTCTAGAAGGGATAAATAGCAGAATAACTGAGGCAGAAGAATGGATAAGTGACCTGGAAGATAAAATAGTGGAAATAACTACCACAAAGCAGGATAAGGAAAAAAAGAATGAAAAGAATTGAGGACAGTCTCAGAGACCTCTGGGACAACATTAAATGCAACAACATTCGAATTATAGGGGTCCCAGAAGAAGAAGAGAAAAAGAAAGGGACTGAGAAAATATTTGAAGAGATTATAGTTGAAAACTACCCAATATGGGAAAGGAAATAGTTAATCAAGTCCAGGAAGCAGAGAGAGTCCCATACAGGATAAATCGAAGGAGAAACATGCCAAGACACATATTAATCAAACTATCAAAAATTAAATACAGGGGACTTCCCTGGTGGTGCAGTGGTTAAGAATCCACCTGCCAATGCAGGGGACACGGGTTCAAGCCCTGGTCAGGGAAGATCCCACATGCCGTGGAGCAACTAACCCCATGCGCCATACCTACTGAGCCCACGTGCCACAATTATTGAAGGCCGTGCATCTAGAGCCTGTGCTCTGCAACAAGAGAAGCCACTGCAATGAGAAGCCTGTGCACCGCAACAAAGAGTAGCCCGCGCTCTTCACAACTATCGAAAGCCTGCGCGCAGCAACAAAGACCCAAAGCAGCCAAACATAAATAAATAAATAAATAAATTTATTTAAAAAAAGAATTAAATACAAAGAAAAAATATTAAAAGCAGTAACGGAAAAACAACAAATAACGTACAAGGGAATCCCCATAAGGTTAACAGCTGACCTTTCAGCAGAAACTCTGCAAGCCAGAAGGGAGTGGCAGGACATGTTTAAAGTGATGAAAGGGAAAAACCTGCAAGCAAGATTACTCTACCCAGCAAGGATCTCATTTAGATTCGATGGAGAAATTAAAACCTTTACAGACAACCAAAAACTAAGAGAATTCAGCACCACCAAACCAGCTTTACAACAAACGCTAAAGGAACTTCTCTAGGCAGGAAACACAAGAGAAGGAAAAGACCTACAATAACATACCCAAAACAAATAAGAAAATGGTAAAAGGAACATACATATTGATAATTATCTTAAATGCAAATGGATTAAATGCTCCAACCAAAAGACATAGACTGGCTGAATGGATACAAAAACAAGATCCATATATATGCTGTCTACAGGAGACTCACTTCAGACCTAGGGACACATACAGACTGAAAGCGAGGAGATGGAAAAAGATATTCCATGCAAATGGAAATCAAAAGAAAGCTGGAGTAGCAATTCTCATATCAGACAAAATAGACTTTAAAACAAAGACTATTACAAGAGACAATGAAGGACACTACATAGTGATCAAGGGATCAATCCAAGAAAAAGATATAACAATTGTAAATATTTATGCACCCAACATAGGAGCACCTCAATACATAAGGCAAATACTAACAGCCATAAAAGGGGAAATAGACAGTAACACAATCATAGTAGGGGACTTTAACATCCCACTTTCACCAATGGACAGATCATGCAAAATGAAAATAAATAAGGAAACACAAGCTTTAAATGATACATTAAATAAGATGGACTTAACTGATATTTATAGGACATTCCATCCAAAAACAACAGAATACACTTTCTTCTCAAGTGCTCATGGAACATTCTCCAGGATAGATCATATCTTGGGTCACAAATCAAGCCTTGGTAAATTTAAGAAAACTGAAATTGTATCAAGTATCTTTTCGGACCACAACGCTATGAGACTAGATATCAATTACAGGAAAAAATCTGTAAAAAATACAAACACATGGAGGCTAAACAATATACTACTAAATAACCAAGAGATCACTGAAGAAATCAAAGAGGAAATCAAAAAATAACTAGAGACAAATGACAATGAAAACACGACCACCCCCAACCTACGGGATGTAGCAAAAGCAGTTCTAAGAGGGAAGTTAATAGCAATACAATCCTACCTTAAGAAACAAGAAACATCTCAAATAAACAACCTAACCTTACACCTAAAACAATTAGAGAAAGAAGAAAAAAAATCCCCCAAAGTTAGCAGAAGGAAAGAAATCATAAAGATCAGATCAGAAATAAATGAAAAAGAAATGAAGGAAACGATAGCAAAGATCAATAAAACTAAAAGCTGGTTCTTTGAGAAGATAAACAAAATTGATAAAGCATTAGCCAGACTCATCAAGAAAAAAAGGGAGAAGACTCAAATCAATAGAATTAGAAATGAAAAAGGAGAAGTAACAACTGACACTGCACAAATACAAAGGATTATGAGAGATTACTACAAGCAACTATATGCCAATAAAATGGACAACCTGGAAGAAATGGACAAATTCTTAGAAAGGTATAACCTTCCAAGACTGAACAAGGAAGAAATAGAAGATATGAACAGACCAATCACAAGTAATGAAATTGAAAGTGTGATTAAAAATCTTCCAATAGGGCTTCCCTGGTGGCGCAGTGGTTAAGAATCTGCCTGCCAATGCAGGGGACACGGGTTCGAGCCCTGGTCCAGGAAGATCCCACATGCTGTGGAGCAACTATGCCTGTGTGCCACAACTACTGAGCCTCCACTCTGGAGCCTGCGAGCCACAACTACTAAGGCCGTGTGCCACAACTACTGAAGCCTTGGTGCCTAGAGCCCGTGCTCCGCAACAAGAGAAGCCACGGCAATGAGAAGCCCGCGCACCGCAACGATGAGCAGCCCCTGGTCACCATAGCTAGAGAAAGCCCGCGTGCAGCAACAAAGACCCAACGCAGCCAAAAATAAATAAATAAATAAATAATTTAAAAAAAATCTTCCAATCAACAAAAGCCCAGGACTAGATGGCTTCACAGGCAAATTCTATCAAACATTTAGAGAAGAGTTAAAACCTATCCTTCTCAAACTCTTCCAAAATATAGCAGAGGGAGGAACACTCCCAAACTCATTCTATGAGGCCACCATCACCCTGACACCAAAACCAGACAAAGATGTCACAAAGAAAGAAAACTACAGGCCAATATCACTGATGAACATAGATGCAAAAATCCTCAACAAAATACTAGCAAACAGAATCCAACAGCACATTAAAAGGATCAAACAGAAAAAAAAAAAAGGATCATACACCATGATCAAGTTGGGTTTATCCCAGGAATGCAAGGATTCTTTGATATATGCAAATCAATCAATGTGATACACCGTATTAACAAATTGAAGGAGAAACACCATATGATCATTTCAATAGATGCAGAGAAAGGTTTTAACAATATTCAACTCCCATTTATGATAAAAACCCTCCAGAAAGTAGGCATAGAGGGAACTTACCTCAACCTAATGAAGGCCATATATGACAAACCCACAGCCAACATCGTCCTCAGTGGTGAAAAACTGAAACCATTTCCTCTAAGATCAGGAACAAGACAAGGTTGCCCACTCTCACCACTATTATTCAACATAGTTTTGGAAGTTTTAGGCACAGCAATCAGAGAAGAAAAATAAATAAAAGGAATCCAAATCGGAAAAGAAGAAGTAAAGCTGTCACTGTTTGCAGATGACATGATACTATACATAGAGAATCCTATAGATGGTACCAGAAAACTACTAGAGCTAATCAATGAATTTGGTAAAGTAGCAGGATACAAAATTAATGCACAGAAATCTCTTGCATTCCTATACACTAATGATGAAAAGTCTGAAAGTGAAATTAAGAAAACACTCCCATTTACCATTGCAACAAAAAGAATAAAATACCTAGGAATAAACCTACCTAAGTAGACAAAAGACCTGTATGCAGAAAATTATAAGACACTGATGAAAGAAGTTAAAGATGATACAAACAGATGGAGAGATATACCATGTTCTTGGATTGTAAGAATCAATATTGTGAAAACGACTATACTACCCAAAGCAATCTACAGATTCAATGCAATCTCTATCAAACTACCACTGGTATTTTTCACAGAACTAGAACAAAAAATATCACAATTTGTATGGAAACATAAAAGATCCCAAATCCCCAAAGCAATCTTGAGAAAGAAAAACGGAGCTGGAGGAATCAGGTGCCCTGACACCAGAATACGCTACAAAGCTACAGTAATCAAGACAGTATGGTACTGGCACAAAAACAGAAACATAGATCAATGGAACAGGACAGAAAGCCCAGAGATAAACCCATGCACATATGGTCACCTTATCTTTGATAAAGGAGGCAAGAATATACAATGGAGAAAAGACAGCCTCTTCGATAAGTGGTGCTGGGAAAACTGGACAGCTACATGTAAAAGAATGAAACTAGAACACTTCATAACACCATACACAAATATAAACTCAAAATGGATTAAAGACCTAAATGTAAGGACAGACACTATCAAACTCTTAGAGGAAAACATAGGCAGAACACGCTATGACATAAATCACAGCAAGATCCTTTTTGACCCACCCCTTAGAGAAATGGAAATAAAAAGAAAAAAAACAAATAGGACCTAATGAAACTTAAAAGCTTTTGCACAGCCAGGGAAACCATAAACAAGACCAAAAGACAACCCTCAGAATGGGAGAAAATATTTGCAAATGAAGCAACTGACAAAGGATTAATCTCCAAAATATACAAGCAGCTCATGCAGCTCAATATCAAAAAAACAAACAACCCAATCCAAAAAATGAGCCGAAGACCTAAATAGACATTTATCCAAAGAAGATATACAGATTGCGAACAAACACATGAAAGGATGCTCAACGTCATTAATCATTAGAGAAATGCAAATCAAAACTATAATGAGATATCATCTCACACCAGTCAGAATGGCCATCATCAAAAAATCTACAAGCAATAAATGCTGGAGAGGGTGTGGAGAAAAGGGAACCCTCTTGCACTGTTGGTGGGAATGTAAATTGATACAGCCACTATGGAGAACAGTATGGAGGTTCCTTAAAAAACTAGAAATAGAACACCATACGATCCAGCAATCCCACTACTGGGCATATACCCTGAGAAAACCATAATTCAAAAAGAGTCATGTACCACAATGTTCATGGCAGCTCTATTTACAATAGCCAGGACATGGAAGCAACCTAAGTGTCCATCGACAGACGAATGGATAAAGAAGATGTGGTACATATGTACAATGGAATATTACCCAGCCATAAAAAGAAACAAAATTGAGCTATTTGTAGTGAGGTGGGTGGACCTAGAGTCGGTCATACAGAGTGAAGTAAGTCAGAAAGAGAAAGACAAATACCGTATGCTAACACATATATATGGAATCTAAAAAAAAAAAAAAAAAAGGGTCATGAAGAACCTAGGGGCAAGACGGGAACAAAGACGCAGACCTACTAGAGAATGAACTTGAGGACACGGGGTGGGGGAAGGGTAACCTGGGACAAAGTGAGAGAGTGGCATCGACATATATACACACTACCAAATGTAAAATAGATAGATAGCGGGAAGCAGCTGCATAGCACAGGGAGATCAGCTCGGTGCTTTGTGACCACCTAGAAGGTGGGATAGGGAGAGTGGCAGGGAGGGAGATGCAAGAGGGAGGAGATATGGGGATACATGTATATGTGTAGCTGATTCACTTTGTTATAAAGCAGAAACTAACACACCATTGTAAAGCAATTATACTCCAATAAACATGTTTAAAAAAATCCTGTGCTTCCCGAGTCTGCAGTCTAACAAGGAAGAAAATATGAATATAAATAACTATAATTCAATATAAAAATATTAAGTGGCATGAAAGGAAAATTCTATGGGAGAGATGACTTCTACTGATCATGTTGCCTTCCTAGGTTGCCACCTTCCCAAGCTGAGTCACCTCTGCTCTGTGGCTTCTCTTAAGATGTTACTATGATTATCTTTAAAAAGAGAAGGACTCTAGATCAGTTCTTCTCCTTGGTCACACATTAGAATCACCTGAGGTGCTTTTAAAGCTCTCAGGCTGCACCACAGTCCAATTAAATCCAAATTTGGGGGGAAAGACCCAAGCATAAGCATTTAAAAAAAATTCCCCAGATGATTCCACTGTGCAGCCAAGGTTGAGAATTGCCAAATGACTTCTGTATCCAAAGTCCTATGCCAAATTCTATGCAGTGCTATTAAAAAAAACATAAAATACATGTCTGTATATGGAGGCACTTCACTTTTTAATAACATGCTATTCTTACGTCACATCATTTTTCCTTGTGCACTTCTGTCCATTCAAGCAATTAAAGATAAGCAGGTTAGCCATTTGAACTCATAACTATTTGTACCTTATTAATTGCCCACTCTAACAGAACTAGTGAACTTAAGATGCAAATGGAAACTGCAAGTTCAAAGCCATGAAAAAGTTAATGATTTATCCTGCCCCCTGTTTTTGCAGAAAGATGACTATTTGATAGCCCTCATGTTTATTTTGGAAGCAAAGGAGATGCCTGCTATAAAGAATGATCCCAATCTCCATTCTAGACCCCATCTAGAAGTCTAGAATTGTAGCTGCCTTTTTGAAAAATTGAAGTATAGCTGATTTACAACATTGTGTTAGTTTCAGGTATACAGCAAAGTGATTCAGTTATATATATATATATATTTTTCAGATTCTTTTCCATTATAGGTTTTTACAGGATACTGAATGTAGTTCCCTGTGCTATACAGTAGGACCTTGTTGTTTATCTATTTTATAGATAGTCGTGTGTATCTGCTAATCCCAAACTCCTAACTTATCCCTCCCCTTCCCCCTTTCCTCTTTGGCAAACATAAGTCTGTTTTTTATGTCTATGGGTCTGTTTTCTGTTTTGTATATAGATCCATTAGTATTTTTTTAGATTCCACAGATAAGTTACATCATATAATATTGTCTTTCTCATTTTGACTTACTTCACTCAGTATTATAATCTGTATGTACATCCATGTTGCTGCAAGGGGCAAATTTCATTCTTTTTATGGCTGTAGCTGCCTTTTTAAAAAAGTTTTTGGGGTGTGCTCAGAGCAGGGGGCCTGAAGAAATGGCTCCTCTGTTTACAGCACACCCAGCAGGAATCTGGGTTCATTGTGACACGGGGCACAAAACTTGTGGCCTTTCTATGAACAAATACCCAACACGTCCCCCTGTACCTCCACATGGCTGCTGGGCAGGACCAGTGGGACAGGGCTCAATTTTGAAAGAAAAGCTACAGTATTTAGTGGCGGAGTTTGCCACCTAGAGCCTGTCTGGTCCACGCATGTGTGGGCCATGAGTGGTCTTACAGTCATAAAAGCTTTGAACCTCTCTCTTCAAGGAAAAAAAAGAAAAATATATTCCAACTATATGCCATTCTGGAAAAGTAAAACTATGAAGACAATAAAAAGATCAATGGTTGCCAGGAATTTGGGGGGAGAGGAGAGATGAATACAGAAGTTTTTATGAGTAGTGAAAATTCTTTGTATGACATTATAATGATGGATATATGTCATTATACTTTTGTCCAAACCCATAGAATGTGCAACACTATTCACTTCATTAAAGTGAACCCTAAGATGAAAAAAAAAAGCTTTTATTGTGAAATAATTTCAATCTTACCTAAAAGTTGCAAAAACAGTACAAAGAAATGCCATATATCCCCTTCATGCCATTTCATCAATTGTTAACATTTTGCCACATTTGCTTTATCATTTGATGAATAGATAGATAGATAATAGATAGATATAGATGGATAGCTTTTACGCTTATAAGAGTAAATTTATCATGTTCCTTTACCCACTAAATACTTCAGAGTGTATTTCCAGAGAATGTAAACATTCTCTTACAAAACCACAGATCAATCACAAGAATCAGGGAATTTAATGTCCATGTAATACTATTATCCAATCTACAGTTCATAATCACATTTTTCCCACTGTCTCAATAATGTCCTTTCTAACACTCTTTTCCGCTCCAAGACCCAATCCAAGAGTATTACACATGGCCTTTAGTTGTCATGTCTCTCCTGTCTCCTTTCATCTGAAATAGTTCCATGGCCGCCTTTGCTTTTCTTGACATTGACAACTGTGAAGAATACAGGCCACTTGTGTTATGGAATATCCCTCAGTCTGGGTTTGTGTCCGGTTTTCTCATGATTAAATTGAGTTCCATGTTTTTGTTTTTGGCCACGCTGCGAGGCTTGCAGGATCTCAGCTCCCCGACCAGGGGTTGAACCCAGGCCATGGTAGTGACAGTCCAGGATACTAAGCACTAGGCCACCAGGGAACTCTCTGAGTTTCGTGGTTTTAGGTGGGGACACCAAGTAAGAGATCCTGTGTCCCCCTCAGGGTACCACATAAGGAGGCTCATGAAGTCAGCTTGTTCCATCACTGGTGAGGTTAACTTTGATCACTTGGTGTCTGCCCATTTCCTCCACTGTCAAGTTACTAATTTTCCCCTTGTAATGTCATTTTGGGGGATGTGCAGGGCTGGGACTAAGATGAGGTGAGCGAGGCACTTAGGGCACAAAATGTTAAGGAGACACTCACTCTCAGGGGGATGAAAGCACCGGTCCAGCCCCTGATAGGGAGATCCAATTGTCCCTTTTCTGCAGTGAAAGCTTGGAGTCCTAACCACTGGACCACCAGGGAATTCCCCGACTGTAGCTTTTCAAAAACACCTTTGAGGGACTTCCCTGGTGGCGCAGTGGTTAAGAATCCGCCTGCCAATTCAGGGGACACGGGTTCGAACCCTGGGCCGGGAAGATCCCACATGCCGCAGAGCAGCTAAGCCTGTGTGCCACAACTACTGAGCCTGTGCTCTAGAGCTCCCGAGCCACAACTACTGAGCCTGCATGCCACAACTACTGAAGCCCATGCGCCTATAGCCTGTGCTCCGCAACAAGAGAAGCCACTGCAATGAGAAGCCTGCGCACCGCAACGAAGAGTAGCCCCTGCTTGCTGCAACTAGAGAAAGCCCGTGCACAGCAACGAAGACCCAATGTAGCCCAAAATAAATGAATAAATAAATTTATTTAAAAAAACACCTTTGAATTGCATAAGCAATTCCTCTGTCATCCCTTGGGAGGTTCAGCAGGCAATCCTGCAAACTTAAAATTATGATATCAAATTTGAAAAAGAAAACTGAAACCAAATTCTGACATCAAATTTAGTCTCAATGAGAAGAGGAATCCACGTGGATAGGGATAAAAACAGCAAAAGCAAAGCAAGTGGGAAGGGACTTCCCTGGTGGTGCAGTGGTTAAGAATCCACCTGCCAATGCAGGGGACACGTGTTCAAGCCCTGGTCCAGGAAGATCGCACATGCCGCGGAGCAACTAAGCCTGTGCACCACTACTACTGAGCCTGTGCTCTAGAGCCCGTGAGCCACAACTACTGAGCCCACGTGCCACAACTACTGAAACCTGCGTGCCTAGAGCCCGTGCTCAGCAACGGGAGAAGCCACCACAATAAGAAGGCCACGCACCGCAAGGAAGAGTAGCCCCCGCTCGCCACAACTAGAGAAAGCCCGCGTGCAGCAATGAAGACCCAAAGCAGCCAAAAATAAATAAATAATTAAAAAAAAAAAAAAAGCAAGTGGGAAAGGGGATGTTGAGAAAAGGTCACTGGTGCTGGGAGCAGAGCATGTGGGTCAGGATTACTGTGCGGGACCCCGGGTTGGTCTCCCTGAATCTGTCCTAACACAAACACCTGGCGTGCCTTCAAAACTCCAAGGGCCGTCATGTGGATCCTCCTCTCTAGGAGTGACAGGCTAATTGCTCACCAGGTGGAGCAGTAGCCGCCCCCACTCATCTCTCTGACCTCATCTCCCAGCCTCCGCCACGGCTCAGCTGCTCTGCTACGACAAAGCCATCACCTCCACCTTTCTGGCCTCAGGGACTCCGTGCTAGTTCCCGGGCCTGGACATTGTGTCCCAGATAGCCATGTGGCTCCCTCCCTCCCCTCCTGCAGATTTTCTTTCTTTCTTTTTTCTTTTTCTTTTTTTTAAAGACCAAGGATAGAGCTTACTTTATTATTTTTTTAATATTTATTTGTTATTTATTTATTTTTGGCTGCACTGGGTCTTAGTTGTGCCATGCAAACTCTTACTTGCGGCATGCATGCAGGATCTAGTTCCCTGACCAGGGATGGAACCCTGGCCCCCTGCATTGGGAGCTCGGAGTCTTACCTGCTGGACCACCAGGGAAGACCCCCTCCTGCAGATTTCTGCTCAACCTGGTCAGCGAGACCTTCTCTGAGCAAACCCAAAGTTCCTGCCCACTCACCCCTACACCCCACCTGTCTCCTCTGATTCACTTTTCTCCAGAGCACTTAGGACCACGTACTTACAAACGTGTTTCTTTGTTTTATCCATTCCACCCCCACTGGAATAGATAGGGTAGGCATTTTTGTCAGTTTTGCTCATTTTGGATCCCCAGTGCCTAGAACATGCCTGGTACATAAGAGCTCAGCAAATTGTGTGTGTGTGTGTGTGTGAGAGAGAGAGAGAGAGACAGAGTCAGAGAAACAGAGAGAGAGAGGGAAAGGACCACAAATAAGGTTGAGAGGTAAGTTGGAACTGATGCTCTTGACTCTAACAGGATGGGTTTATTGTGAAGCTAATAAAGCTTAAGGAAAGATCCTAACAACGTTTTTACACGGCCATATGTTGATACTTGCAAAAGAAAAATGCTTAAGGTTCAGTTAGTTCAAAACAGCGACTCTCTCTGCTTCAGTGCCCCCTCCCTCATACTTCCTGTAGTGGCTTTGTCCCGCATCAGCCTAGCTAAGCTGCAACCACATTCCCTTCCCCGCCTGGTTCCAGGTTAGCACTGGCCACTAGAGACATCTTGTGGGAGGCAGATGTGAACCAGCTGTCAGATTTTTGAAGCTCCGAAGGTTAGTTCAGGGTGCCCGGCAGTGTGGCAGCTTGCACTCAGGTCACTGATCTGATCCCCACTTAGATGGCACTAGGTAACACTCCACCGCTAGACCTTCTTCCACACAGCTGGTCCTGCTGACCTACAGCAACTTCCGGCTCAACAGCAGACACAGGGGCAGCAGCCCACACAATAATCAGACTCTATTATGAGTCCCTTACTCTATGTCAATCATGGCAGCTCTGCTTCTCTGATGACCCTTGGCTGATACACTTCCCCTGGGGCTCAGTGGCACTGGCATTTGGGGGTGCCAGCTAAAGGGAAGCTGAGTTGTGGACACATTTCACTAGGATTCAGAGAGGTATACGTACAATGGTTTACAATCACTTCCATGAATGGTTGGGTCATTGATAGCCACCCCTAATAGGATTGCCTCCCAGGAACACACCTACGGTCTGCTGCCAGAGGGCATATGGCAATATGATCATGTCTTAGGGCACGTGGCACCAGAAGTATGTGGGCTGTGGACAAGGGACATGGTTTAAAATGTATAAAGCCAGAAGCAAGTCTGTGGAAAGTTCTTCCGATCATATTATATAATTTTTTTTCAGATTTTGTGATGTTTCTGGCATTTATCAGCTTTTTAACAATTGTACTTTGTTATGATTTCTTTTCTCCTTCCAAAGAATTATTCACTTTTGTACCTAATGTTGTATTATTAAGTTTGTATTACAGCCGCATGTACATCAAAGCAGTTAGGACACACCCTCTTACCATACACAAAAATAAACTCAAAATGGCTTAAAGACTTAAACATAAGACATGACACCATAAAACTCCTACAAGAGATCATAGGCAAAACATTCTCTGACATAAATCATACCAATGTTTTCTTAGGTAAGTCTCCCAAGGCAATAGAAATAAAAACAAAAATAAATAACTGGGACCTAGTCAAACTTACAAGCTGTTGCACAGCAAAGGAAACCATAAAAAAATGAAAAGACGACCTACAGAATGGGAGAAAATATTTGCAAACAATGCAACTGACAAGGGCTTAATTATCAAAATATGCAAACAGCTCATATTACTCAACAACAACAACAAAAACCAAACAACCCAATCGAAAAATGGGAAGAAGACCTAAATAGACATTTCTACAAAGAATACAAATGGCCAACAGGCGCATGAAAAGATGCTCAACATCACTAGTTACTAGAGAAATGCAAATCAAAACTACAATGAGGTACCACCTCATGCTGGTCAGAATGGCCATCATTAAAAACTCTGCAAATAACAAATGCTGGAGAGGGTGTGGAGAAAAGGGAACCCTCCTACACTGCTGGTGGGAATATAAGTTGGTACAGCCACAAGGTTCCTTCGAAAACTAACGAAAAAATGGAATTACCATATTATCCAGCAATACAACTCCTGGGCAAACATTCAGACAAAACTATAATCCAAAAAGATACATGCATCCCTATATTCATAGCAGAACTATTCACAATAGCCAGGACATGGAAACAACCTAAAAGTCCATTGACAGGTGAATGGATAAAGAAGATGTGGTACATATATACAATGGAATACTACTCAGTCATAAAAAAGAACAAAATAGGGCTTTCCTGGTGGCGCAGTGGTTAAGAATCCTCCTGCCAATGCAGGGGACATGGGTTCGAGCCCTGATCCCACATGTCACAGAACAACTAAGTCTGTGCACCACAACTACTGAGCCTGTGCTCTAGAGCCCGCGAGCCACAACTACTGAGCCTGCGTGCCACAACTACTGAAGCCCACATGCCTAGAGCCTGTGCTCTGCAACAAGAGAAGCACCGCAATGAGAAGCCACTGCAATGAGAAGCCCAATGCAGGGGCACCGCAACAAAGAGTAGCCCCCGCTCGCCACAACTGGAGAAAGCCCGTGTGCAGCAACGAAGACCCAACACAGCCAAAAGTAAAAAGTATAAATAAATAAATTTATTTAAAAAAAGAAAAAAGAAATGAGGAAATTTAAACAAGGTCCTACTGTAGAGCATAGGGAACTATATTCAGTATCCTGAGATAAACCATAATGGAAAAGAATATAAAAAAGAATGTATATATATATATATATATATATATATGTGTGTGTGTGTGTGTGTGTGTGTGTATAACTGAGTCACTTTGCTGTACACCAGAAGTTAACACAACATTGTAAATCAACCATACTTCAATTTAATAAATAAATAAATAAAAGGAATGAAGACATTCTAGCTCTGGAAGGGCAAACCATCTACTTAAGGTCATAGGCCTAGTTAGTGACAAAATTGGAAATGGAATCCAGTTACCCTCTGCCTAGATCAGAGCTCACAGCGATAATTTCATACATCCGAGATAGCACTAAGGGTTAGTCTTCCAACTCTAGGAACATGATGTGCAAAAATGTACAAATCATCCTCAGATAAATCAGAAAATGCTACTGATAAATGGAATATTTATAAATGGAATACTTCCTGCCAATCAGTAAACAAAGGATGTCACAGTCATCAACGATCGCAGCCCTCCAACGTGAGCCGGTGAGCACTGAGGAAACTCGGGGCTGAAAAGAATACCTGCCATCTAGCAGCCGTCAGACTGCAGCCACTCCCCACAGTGAGCCCTGAGGGAACTCGGGATGAGAAAGCACAGGATACCGGCCCCAGAGAGCTGAGGCGCATATCAAAGGAATGATTTCAGTGAGCCCAGACTCTTACATCTTCCCATACATAGAAAAGCACTAAATTCCTTCACGTGAGCTATCCGGTTTTCTTTAATTAACAATAATTTTTTGACGTTCCTGACTACCTGCACTTTGTTGCAAAACTCCTGTATACCCTGCCTCCCCCCTCACCTCCTCGGAGCAGTTTCTCAGAGTTATCTGAAACGCTGTCTCTCTCCCGGGCTGCAGTCCTCATTTTGCCCTAAATAAAACTTAACTCGCAAAAAAAAAAAAAAAACTCACTAAATGTTTGTAAAATGAATGAATAAGTATGTAAATGAATGAACAAACAAATGAATAAGTGATAACCCTACAATGAATGCAATGTATTTGTAATAAATTGGGGGCAAAAATGTTAAATTCTGTACTCTGATTTATGCTTTAAAAGTAGATTTCTGTTTTGAAACTAGAATTACAAATAAAGCAATTGCACAGAAGAGTTATGTTGGATGTATTAAAATATAGCACTTGTTTAAAAAACAAAACAAAACAAAAACAAAACTTAACTCGCAACTCTCACGTTGTGCATTTTTTTAAGTCAACACTACGCAGGACAGAATGATAGCATTTACTAAAAAGTCCCCCATATCAAGCATTGGTTCCTATTATAGATTTCCAGTGTCTATAATAGTGCCTAGCTGATATATTTATTGGCACATTGCAGGTTCTCAAAAAATATTAAATGGGTATATCTGGCTTGATGACTATCTCGATGACTTTGGGCCAGTTAATTCTTCTCTCTGGAGTCTGCTTCTTCATTCATAAAATGGGCATACTAATATCCATCTCTCAGGTGCCTAGTGAAGGTCAAGTGAGATGGGTATATAAGTGTTCCTGGCACAGTAGCTGGCCAATGGTGGGAACATCACTGTTAGTGTCCTTTACCTCTTAAGTTATTGCTGTTAGAGTCAAAGTTGTTTAAATGCCAACATCACAAAGCCATTCAGAAAAACCATATTCCTATAAAGTTTAGTCCTCTAGATTTGTGTGGTCCAATATGGCAGCCACTAGCCACATGTAGCTATTTAAATTTATAATTAAATTAACTAAAATTAAAAATTCATTTCCTCAGTCACATTAGCCACATTTGAGGAGTTCAGTATCCACATGTGGCTAGTGGTTGATCCACTGGACAGCACAGATACAGAACACTAACATCACCGCAGAAAGTTCTATGGGACAGTGCTGGTCTACACTAATAACAAGAGTACTATACTGCTCATGTTGTGTTTTGTTTTCTTTCTCAACCCAAGTAAGGATCTTCCCAAAACGTTTTATACCAAACTTCACTTGATTGATGTATTTGTGCGCCCTCCTGTGGCTAGAGATGGAAACTAGTCTGTGTTTTACTGAGGTGAAGCGGCACATTTATAAAAGGGATAGTTTAGAAATCTTTAGTAATCTCTAACAGAATATTGTAAATCAACTATACTTCAATTAAAAAAAAATTTTTAGGGACTTCCGTGGCGGTCCAGTGGTTAAGACTCCGCGCTTCCAATGCAGGGCATGTGGGTTCGATCTCTGGTTGGGGAACTAAGATCCCACAGGCCGCGCGGCCATAAAATAAAATAAACATTTTAAAAGAAATCTTTAGTAATCTGACCGTTAGCAAGAAATGTAACATAAAACAGTATATGCATTTTGAATTCTCTCGACACTACTAAGGAAAATCTATTTGAGAAAGTATGAGCCTAGGCTTGTGAGATAGACACTCCCCGTTTAAACAAAGGATAGTACTATGTAACTGCTTAAAAGCGAGGAGAGACAGCAGGGATTATTAGATGAATGATTCCAGGAACTCTCAGTGGTAGCTGGCAACAACCAAGCTGGAACCCATGACTCCCCCACTGTGGATTGGGGGTGGAGAAGCTAACCTGAGACCCAGCTTTCCACTGGATGAAGGGGATTCCTGTTTCTGGGTGCCAGGCACATGGCACTTCCTGGCACTCCCCTACGCAGCTGGCACCTTAACTCAGCCTGCTTGGTGTCTGATCCCAAAAATTTATTCCCCATCTCTCCACTCGCTATGCCAGGCCGTTCAATGCGCCTGCGCAGTAAAAACAGAGACCAGGGGTGGAGGGGTGAGGCCTCTCCTGGATCAGTTGGTGCCAGAATTCAGCAGCCCCTAACTGAGCACATGCTCCAGCCGATGCACACAGAATGGGAGGGCCCTGGGCAGGTACTGACTCTTCTGCCCAGCATCCAGCCTTACCGCTGACACTCCTGGTATGGAAAAAACAAAAAAGCTAAACTCTTCATAAAGGTTTATTTTTTTCTTAAGACAACATTACTATATCATTTCCAACAACAACAACAATAAATCAGAGAACTTCTGGGTGGAGGTGCTGGGACAGTGGTGCCTGGAGAGGGCGTGGAAGCTCCATTCCCTTCCCATACCTTGCCCTATGCATCTCTTCCATCTGGCTGTTCCTGAGTTATATCCTTTTATAATAAATCAGCAATCTATAACAGATTATTCCTATACTACTCAACTAACAAGCTCCAGATTATAGAACAGCATGCAAACTCTCTAATTCATTTTATGAGGACAGTATAACCCTGAAATTGAATCTTGAAGAGTTTACAGGCATATCTTGGAGATATTGCGGGTTCAGTTCCAAACCACTGCAATAAAGGGAATATCGCAGTAAAGAGAGTCACGCGACTTTTTTGGTTTCCCAGTGCATATAAAAGTTATGTTTACACTATACTGTAGTCTATTAAGTGTGCAACAGCATTATGTCTAAAAAAAAAAGTACGTACCTTAATTTAAAAATATGTTATTGCTAAAAAATGCTAACCATCATCCGAGGCTTCAGCAAGTCATAATCTTTTTGTAATATTAATATCAAAGATCACTGATCAGGGACTTCCCTGGTGGTGCAGTGGTTAAGAATCCACCTGCCAATGCAGGGGACACGGGTTTGAGCCCTGGTCAGGGAAGATCCCACATGCCACGGAGCAACTAAGCCCATGCGCCACAACTACTGAGCCTGTGCACTAGAGCCTGCAAGCCACAACTACTGAGCGAGCTCACGTGCCACAACTACTGAAGCCCGCACACCTAGAGCCCATGCTCTGCAACAAAGAGTAGCCCCAGCTTGCTGCAACTAGAGAAAGCCTGCGCACAGCAACAAAGACCCAATGCAGCCAAAAATAAAAATAAATAAAAAAATAAATTTATTTTAAGAAAATCACTGATCACAAATCAGCATAACAAATATAACAAGAGTAATTAAAAAGTTAAAATATTGCCAGAATTACCAAAATGTGACACACAAAGTAAGCAAATGTTGTTGGAAAAAATGGTGCCGATAGACTTACTCGAAGCAGGGTTGCCACAAACCTTCAATTTGTACAAAATGCAACATCCGTGAAGCACAATAAAGTGAAGGGCAATAAAATGAGGTATGCTTGTAGTTTGAAAAAAAACAGAAGACCAAAGCACTAGATGAAAAACTATAAACAGTATAATAGCAAACAATTCAATAGTACGTTAACAGAATTATTCAACATGACCAAGTAGGACTTAGTCCACGAATGCAAAGACTCCTGTTTTTCAGACCATTTTATTAAAAAAGAAAGAAAATCTTATAGATTAAAAAAATCAGAAAATACAGATAAGTATAAAGAAAATAAAGATCACCCAGAATTTTGTCACCCAAAGAGAATCACTAGCTAATATAGCTAAATAGAAGAATGCACTACACATTGTGGTAACGCCCCCTCCCACGCTAGTTTACACAGCTTTAAAAGATATGCAATAAGCAATGCAATGCATGTGGCCAAAAAGCAGCTCCTTTCTGGGGTGGTCAGGCACGGCTTCCAGGTCCCTCCACCACACGGAGCATGCTCAGTTGCAAGCATTGGGTTGAACCCGGTGCTGAGTACTTCAACTCAGGGCCGCCACCCCTTCAATGCAGCATCTACGTGTACACTACGCTCGGTGCCTTGTCTCTGAGAGTAAGTGCCAAATCACCTCCTTCCTAGTGCAGCTGCAACTCATCAATCAGGGGTTTCACAATGAATGTTTTTGGAAACCAGGTACAAGCTGACCCACTAACATTCCACATTTATCTTAGCAAACTACATTTGAGGGAGCAAATACACGTAGTGCTGCTTTTACTTTTTTTAAAAAAATATCTTTATTGAGACAAAATTCACATACTGTACAATTCACCCATTTAAAGTGTACAAATGACTGGGTTTTAGTATATTTACAGGTTTGTGCAACTATTGCCACAATCTACTTTTAAAACATTTACATTCTCCCTAAAAGAAACCTGGATCCATTAGCAGTCACTCCCCATTTCCCCCCAAACTTCCCAACCCTAGGCAATCACTAACCTACTTTGTGTCTCTAATGGATTTGCCTATTCTGTACATTTCACTTAAACAGACTATTACAATACATGGCATTTTATGCCTGGCTTCTTTCACTTAGCATATTTTCAAGGTTTATCCATGGTGTAGGATATATCTGTACTTCATTTCTCTTTATTGCCAAATAATACCCCATTTTAATGGATATACCACATTTATATAGCCATTCATCAGCTGATGGACATTTGGGTTGTTTCTACTTTTTTAAAAAATAAATTTATTTATTTTATTTATTTTTGTCTGTGTTGGGTCTTCGTTGCTGCGCGTGGGCTTTCTCTAGTTGTGGTGAGTGGGGGCTACTCTTCATTGCGGTGCGCAGGCTTCTCATTGTGGTGGCTTCTCTTGTTGTGGAGCACAGGCTTCAGTAGTTGTGGCTCGTAGGCTCTAGAGTGCACGCTCAGTAGTTGTGGTGCATGGGCTTAGTTGCTCTGCGGCATGTGGGATCTTCCCCGCCCAGGGCTCAAACCCGTGTCCCCTGCATTGGCAGGCAGATTCTTAACCACTGCGCCACCAGGTAAGTCCTACTTTTTGACTACTATGAATAATGCTGCAATGAACGTTTGTGTACAACTTTTTGTGTTAATATATGTTTTCATTTCTCTTGGGTACATATCTAGTGGTAGAATTGCTGGGTCATATGGTGACTCTATGTTTAATTTTTTGAGGAACTGCAAACTGTTTTCCAAAGTGGCTGCCTTATTTTACATTCCCACCAGCAAGGTGTGAGAGCTCCAGTTTCTCCACATCCTCACCAACACTTGTTATTGTCTGTCTTTTTCATTATAGCCATTATTGTGTGTGTAAAGCAGCTTCTTACTGTGATTTTACTTACATTTCCCTCTTCATGCGCTTACTGGTGCAGGGTTCAGGACATGCAATACCCCGGTTTACTATTCTTAGCTCATATCCTTTTTGTCTTATTATATTTCTCTGCAACTCTCTGCTCTTCATCAAACCTAGCATAAAAGCATTCAGGTTTAACAACTTCTTCAGGTCTTCATTTCCTTATGAAAGCTCCTGTGTCACATAGAACTTATATTAAATAAATTTGTATGCTTTTCTCTTGTTAATCTATCTTTTGTTACAGGGGCCCAAGCTGAGAACTTAGAAGTGTAGAAGAAAATATCTTTTTCCCTCCCTTGCATTGGCTATTTGTACATCTTCATTGGAAAAATGTCTATTCATATCCTTAGCCCATTTTAAAATTTGGTTATCTTTTATTATTGAGTTGTAAGAGTTCTTTATGCATTCTGGATATATTCTCTTATGAGATATATGAGTTCCAAAAATTTTCTCCCATTCTGTGGGTTGTCCTTTCACTTTCTTGATATATCATTAGCAGCACAGAAGTTTTAAATTATTCTTTAATAAATACTTTTTTAAATAAATTTATTTATTTTATTTATTTTTGGTTGCAGTGGGTCTTTGTTGCTGTGCGCAGGCTCTCTCTAGTTGCAGCGAACGGGGGCTACTCTTCATTGCAGTGCACGGGCTTCTCATTGCGGTGGCTTCTCTTTTTGCGGAGCATGGGCTCTAGGCGCATGGGCTTCAGTAGTTGTGGCACATGGGCTCAGTAGTTGTGGCTCGAGGGCTCTAGAGTGCAGGCTCAGTAGTTGTGGCGCACAAGCTTAGTTGCTCTGTGGCATGTGGGATCTTCCCAGAACAGGGCTTGAACCGGTGTCCCCTGCATTGGCAGGTGGATTCTTAACCATTGCGCCACCAGGGAAGCCCCAGAAGTTTTAAATTTCGATGAAGTCCAGTTTATCAGGGGTTTTTTTGTGCGTTTTTTTTTTTTTTTTGGTCACTTGTTCTTTTGGTGTCATATCTCAGAAATCACTGCCTAACCCACGGTCTCAAAGATTTTCTCCTATCCTTTCTTCCAAGAGTTCTACAGTGTGAGTCCTCCACCTTTGTTCAAGACTGTTTTGGCTTTTCCAGGCCCCTTGATCTTCCATCTGCATTTGAGGGTCAGCTTATCAATTTCTGCAAAGAAGTTAGTTGGGATTGTAATAAGGACTGCACTGAATCTATAGATAACTCACATTGTTTTCTAATCTGCTTTTTTTCTCCAGTAAAGTATATTGTGGAAGCCTCTTAGATAGCCTCATCCACCAGAGGGCAGACAGCAGAAGCAAGAAAAACTACAATCCTGCAGCCTGTGGATCAAAAACCACATTCGCAGAAAGACAGACAAGATGAAAAGGCAGAAGGCTATGTACCAGATGAAGGAACAAGAAAAACCCCCAGAAAAACAACTAAATGAAGTGGAGATACGCAACCTTCCAGAAAAAGAATTCAGAATAATGATAGTGAAGATGATCCAGGACCTCGGAAAAAGAATGGAGGCAAAGATCGAGAAGATGCAAGAAATGTTTAACAAAGACCTAGAAGAATTAAAGAACAAACAAACAGAGATGAACAATACAATAACTGAAATGAAAACTATACTAGAAGGAATCAATAGCAGAATAACTAAGGCAGAAGAACAGATAAGTGACCTGGAAGACAGAATGGTGGAATTCACTGCTGTGGAACAGAATAAAGAAAAAACAATGAAAAGAAATGAAGACAGCCTAAGAGAGCTCTGGGACAACATTAAACGCAACAACATTCACA
Organism: Hyperoodon ampullatus; assembly: GCF_949752795.1. Classification (NCBI taxonomy): domain Eukaryota; kingdom Metazoa; phylum Chordata; class Mammalia; order Artiodactyla; family Ziphiidae; genus Hyperoodon; species Hyperoodon ampullatus. Next base: position 15,124,816 of record NC_136913.1, on the reverse strand, counting down.
TTATAGGGGTCCCAAAAGGAGAAGAGAGAGAGAAAGGACCCGAGAAAATACTTGAAGAGATTATAGTCGAAAACTTCCCTAATATGGGAAAGGAAATAGCCACCCAAGTCCAGGAAGCGCAGAGAGTCCCATACAGGATAAACCCAAGGAGAAACATGCCAAGACACATAGTAATCAAATTGGCAAAAATTAAAGACAAAGAAAAATTATTAAAAGCAGCAAAGGAAAAACGACAAATAACATACTAAGGAACTCCCATAAGGTTAACAGCTGATCTCTCAGCAGAAACTCTACAAGGCAGAAGGGAGTGGCATGATATACTTAAAGTGATGAAAGGAAAGAACCTACAACCAAGATTACTCTACCCGGCAAGGGTCTCATTCAGATTCGATGGAGAAATCAAAAGCTTTACAGACAAGCAAAAGCTAAGTGAATTTAGCACCACCAAACCAGCTTTACAACAAATGCTAAAGGAACTTCTCTAAGTGGGAAACACAAGAGAAGAAAAGGACCTACAAAAACAAACCCAAAACAATTAAGAAAATGATCATAGGAACATACATATCAATAATTACCCTAAACGTGAATGGATTAAATGCTACAACCAAAAGACACAGGCTTGCTGAATGGATATGAAAACAAGACCCATATATATGCTGTCTACAAGAGACCCACTTCAGAGCTAGGGACACATTCACTCTGAAAATGAGGGGATGGAAAAAGATATTCCATGTAAATGGAAATCAAAAGAAAGCAGGAGTAGCAATACTCATATCAGATAAAATAGACTTTAAAATAAAGAATGTTACAAGATACAAGGAAGGACATTACATAATGACCAGGGGATCCATCCAAGAAGAAGATACAACAATTATAAATATATATGCACCCAACATAGGAGCACCTCAATACATAAGGCAACTGCTAACAGCTATAAAAGAGGAAATCGACAGTAACACAATATTAGTGGGGGACTTTAACACCTCACTTACACCAATGGACAGATCATCCAAAATGAAAATAAATAAGGAAACAGAAGCTTTAAATGACACAATAGACCAGATAGATTTAATTGATATTTATAGGGCATTCCATCCAAAAACAGCAGATTACACTTTCTTCTCAAGTGCACACGGAACGTTCTGCAGGATAGATCACATCTTGGGTCACAAATCAAGCCTCAGTAAATTTAAGAAAATTGAAATCATATCAAGCATCTTTTCTGACCACAGTGCTATGAGATTAGAAATGAACTACAGGGAAAAAACGTAAAAAACACAAACACATGGAGGCTAAACAATATGTTACTAAATAACCAAGAGATCACTGAGGAAATCAAAGAGGAAATCAAAAAATACCTAGAGACAAATGACAATGAAAACACGGCGATCCAAAACCCATGGGATGCAGCAAAAGCAGTTCTAAGAGGGAAGCTTATAGCTATACAAGCTTACCTCAAGAAACAAGAAAAATCTCAAATAAACAATCTAACCTTACACCTAAAGGAACTAGAGAAAGAACAAACAAAACCCAAAGTTAGCAGAAGGAAAGAAATCATAAAGATCAGAGCAGAAATAAATGAAATCGAAGCAAAGAAAACAATAGCAAAGGTCAACAAAACTAAAAGCTGGTTCTTTGAGAAGATAAACAAAATTGATAAACCATTAGCCAGACTCATGAAGAAAAACAGGGAGAGTACTCAAATCAATAAAATTAGAAAAAAAAGTATATTGTGGACATCATTCCATTTCAATACTTACAGTGCCATGATCTGTATTCTTATGTAATAACTCAACAAACATTTATTAAACAGTTAGAAGACACAAGGTGGTCTGGTTGCTGGTTATACCGAGATGAATCAGGCACGTATCCTATCTGTAAAAAGGAGCTTTCTACCTAGGAAGGGAAATAAGACATGAACATAGATAACTGTATTCCAAGTATGAGAGAGAGATAGATAAAATGCTACTAAAAAAGATTATTTACAGATATGAGGGAGGTAAAGCTTCCATGACAATATAATCATTTAGCTAAACTAGGGTTTCTCACCCTTAGCACTATTGCTATTTGGGGATCATTCTTTCCTGTGGAGACTGTCCTGTGCACTGTAGGCTGTTCAGCAGCATCCCTGGCCTCTACCCACTAGATGCAAGGAGCCCTCCCCTCCCCCAGTGTAACAACCCAAAATGTCTCTGGACATTGCCAAAGGTCCCCGGGGAAGCGAAATCGCCCCTGATTGAGAACCACTGAGCTAGACCTTAAATCATCATTGTTAATGGCTGCGTAGTACACTACGTGGATAATCTACAATTTATGGAACTAATACCCTGTAATTGCACGTTCTTGTTGTGTCCAATTTTCCACTGCTTTTTTGTTAAGTAGTACTTTTATTTTATTTATTTATTTATTTGCCGTGCCGTGCTGCATGCAGGATCTTAGTTCCCCAACCAGGAATCGAACCTGTGCCCCCTGCATTGGGAGCGTGGAGTCTTAAACACTGGACCGCCAGGGAAGTCCCTCCACTATGTTTTATAAAACATAACTTTTAGAAGTATGACATGACATCGGCTCCTTAGGATAAATAGCTAACATCACGCTAGAGTTCTTTTTTACTATAAAAGTTACACATGTTAAAACTAGTCTTTCAAACAATTTGAAAAGTTAAAATTAAAAGGCTTGATCTAGGGACTTCCCTGGTGGTCCAGTGGTTAAGAGGCCACGCTCCCAACGCAGGGGGCCCAGGTTCAATTCCTGTCAGGGAACTAGATCCCACATGCATGCTGCAACTAGGAGTCCACATGGCGCAGCTAAGAGTGCATGCCGCTGCAACGAAGATCCTGCAATGAACACCCCCCATGCCGCATCTAAGACGCAGTGCAGCCAAATAAATAAATATATTTTTTAAAAAGGCTTGATCTATCAATCTCAATCCCCAGAAATACAATCTGTGGTATGTCAATTTAAAATTTTTACATGTATTAAGAAGTAAAGTGGTAAAAGCCCTCTTTTAATGCATTTTGATAATCACATGTGACACTTTGGTCTATTCACTGCAAATTTCACCTGGAGCTTTCCAAGCCACATTTTTTAAACTATAGGTCTTGGCCCATTAGTAAAACGAATTAGAGGATCATGATCAGCATTTTTTAAAAATGAAAGAGAACAGAACAGAATAGATCACATCAGAGTGTATTACACACAGTGAGGATAGGTACTACTTTGTGAGAAATTTGTTTCAGTATCATAGAAAGATGGAAAGATGATAGACTGAAAGATGACAGATTGATAGATAATGTAAGATGTATACGTTGCTGTGGATTGCAGCCAAGAAAAGTTTTAAAGCCACCACTTTAAGCAATCTAAATACATATATATATTTTTTTTAAGTTGGCGATTTTTAAAAATAAATTTATATTCATTTATTTATTTATTTTTGGCTGCGTTGGGTCTTTGTTGCGCACAGGCTTTATCTAGTTGCGGCGAGCGGGGACTACTCTTGGTGTGGTGCACAGGCTTCTCATTGTGGTGGCTTCTCTTGTTGCGGGGCATGGGCTCTAGGCACGTGGGCTTCAGTAGTTGTGGCTTGCAGGCTCTAGAGCGCAGGCTCAGTAGTTGTGGCCCACGGGCTTAGTTGCTCTGAGGCATGTGGGATCTTCCCGGACCAGGGCTCAAACTCGTGTCGTCTGCAACGGCAGGCGGATTCTCAAGCACTGTGCCACCAGGAAAGTCCCTAGGGATTTTATAGTTTCACATTTAGGTCCACTCTCCATTTTGGGTTAAGTTTTGTAAAAGATGTATGTTCTGTGTTTCCATTCAGTCTTTTGCACGTGGCTGTCCTGTTCTTCCCACAGCATTTGTTGAACAGACTATCCATTGTCCATTGAGTTGTCTTTGCTCCTTTGTCAAAGGAAGGGTAAGACTTTTTCACAACACACCCAGGTGTTCTTCTCGTGTCAGTTCTTTTTGCTGATAAACTGATGACAGCTGTGTTTAAGGTAAGGGAATTGCACTGGAGTCAAGGACCTAGTATTTATAATCTAAGCTCCTTCAATTACAAGCTGTGAGATCATGGGTAAGTTACCTCTCTGAGCCTCAGTCTTCTCAATTGTATAATGGGTTTGATAATAATAGGATTGATAATAATCGGAGGGTTATCATGAGACAAATTAGATAATAGAGGTAAAATAACTGGCACATACTAACTGCATACTAACAGCTCAATAAATGTTAGCGGTTATTATTCAGTATTCTAAATTTAACTTGCTTCCTGTCTCAGGGACTCACCATCAAAATATATCAGACAGGAATACACACATATTTTTCTTCATTCTCTAGAATTCTTTCTAATTTTTTTTTTTTTTTTTTTTTTTTTTTTTTTTTTGTGGTACGCGGGCCTCTCACTGTTGTGGCCTCTCCCATTGCGGAGCACAGGCTCCGGATGCGCAGGCTCAGCAGCTATGGCTCACGGGCCTAGACGCTCCGCGGCATGTGGGATCTTCCCGGACCGGGGCACGAACCCGTGTCCCCTGCATCGGCAGGCGGACTCTCAACCACTGCGCCACCAGGGAAGCCCTCTAATTTTTATAAAATCGTGTACCGTTTAGGTTTGTTGGGTTTTTTCAAAACCACATTCTCTGTAAACTCATCTATAGTGACAGAAAGCAAATCAATGATTTTTCTGTGGCCGGAGACAGAGGAAGGGGCACAGGGAAACTTTGGGGGATAATTAAAATGTTCTGTTTTTTTTTATTGTGGTAGTGCTTTTATGGGTGTTAACATCTGTAAAAACTTGATGAATTGTATACTTTAAATTGGTGCAGTTTATGGTACATAAACTATACCTCATTATGAAACAAGTCAGGAAATGCAAATGCTATCTGGATACTGATATCAAGGAATTGTTAACTAACTTTTTTCCGTGTGAGAATGTATTGCAGTTATTTTGAATTTTTTGAAAAAGAAGCCCTTAGAATCTTCATACACTGTTGATAAGAATGTAAACTGGGCTTCCCTGGTGGCACAGTGGTTAAGAATCCACCTGCCAATGCAGGGGACACAGGTTCGAGCCCTGGTCCAAGAAGATCCCACATGCCAGATCCCACATGCTGCGGAGCAACTAAGCCCGTGCGCCACAACTACTGAGCCTGCACGCTAAAAGCTTGTGAGCCACAACTACTGAGCCCGCGTGCCACAACTACTGAAGCCCACATGCCTAGAGCCCATGCTCTGCAACAAGAGAAGCCACCACAATGAGAAGCCCGCGCACTGCAACGAAGAGTAGCCCCCACTCACCGCAACTAGAGAAAGCCCAAGCACAGCAACGAAGACCCAACAGAGCCAAAAATTTTTAAAAATTAAAAATTTTTTAAAAACTCAAAAAAAAAAAAAAGAATGTAAACTGGTGTAGCCACTATGGAAAACAGCATGGAGGTTACCCCAAAAATTAAGAATAGAACTACGATACGATACAGCTAATCTGCTTTTTTTTTTTTTTTTTGGCCGTGTGGTTTGGCTTATGGGATCTCAATTCCCTGACCAGGGATTGAACCAGAGCCCCAGTAGTGAAAGCCTGGAATCCTAACCAGTAGGCCACCAGGGAATTCCCCCAGCTATTCCACTTCAGGCTATTTATCCAAAGAATACGAAAACACTAATTCAAAAAGATACACGCACCCCTATGTCCATCTCAGTATTATTTATAATAGCTAAGTGTCCATCAATGGATGAATGAAAAAAGATATACACACGTGTGCGCACACACACACACTGAAATACTAATCAGCCATAAAAAAGGTGAAATCTTGCCATTTGAGACAACATGGATGGACCTTGAAGGTATCATGCTGAGTGAAGTAAGTCAGACTGAGAAAGAAAAATACCACGATTTCACACATATGTGGAATATAAAAAACAAACAAACACACACACAAATAAATGGACAAACCAAACCAAAACAAATATGTAGATACAGAGAACAGAGTAGTGGTTACCAGAGGGGAAGGGAGGAAGGACAAAATAGGTAAAGGGGGTCAACTGTATGGTGACGGATGGAAACTAAGTTTTTGGTGGTGGGCACGCTGTAGGGTGTAGAGAAGTAGAAATATAATTCTGTACACATGAAATATGTTATAAACCAATATTAATCTCAATGTAAAAAAATAATAAAAAGGAACCCTTGTATTTTAGAGATGCATATAGAAATATTTACAAATGAAATCATATGAGATGTGATATATCCATCAAAATAAATGAGGGATGGTAGGAGTGGCGGGGGGATAGATGAAACACATTTGACCATGAGCTGATCACTATTGAAGCTAGGTGGTGTATACATGGGCGTTCGTTCCACTATTCTATTTTCTTTTGTGTATGTTTGAGATTGTCTATAATTTAAAATTTGAAAAATCCCACATGTGCAGGAACTATTATTTCAGTAAGTGGAACAAGACTGAAAGCACCACTAAGGTTTTTTGATTGTTGCTGCACACCATTTTTAATTTTAATTTGTAAATAAAAATTTTGAGATAATTGTGAATTCACATGCAGTTGTAAGAAATATTATAGAGACAGCCTTCATACACTGTGCCCAGTCTCCTCCAAAGGTAACATCTTGCAAAACTATAGTATATTATCACAATCAGAATATTGTTACTGATACAATCCACTCATCGTCAGATTTCCCCAGTTACACCTGTACTCATTTGTATGTGTGTGTCTTTGTGCATTGTGCTACACAATTTTATCCCTATATAGGTTTATGTATCCACCACCACTGTCAAGATACTAAAGCATTCCAATACCACAAGCACAAGGATTCCTCATTTTGCTGTTTTATTACCACACTCACATTCCTTAAACCTCACCCCTAATCCCTAACCTCTGGCCACTACTAAGCTCTCCTCGATTTCTAAAGTTTTGTCATTTCAAAAATGCTATGTGACTGGAATTATAAGGTATGTAACCTTTTGGGATTGGCTTTTTTTGCTCAACATAATTCCCTGTAGATTCATCCAAGTTGTGTGTATGAAGAGTTCCTTTCTTTTTATTGCTGAGTATGATTCCGTGGTATGAATTGTAGAACAGCTTGTTTAACTATTCACCAGTGGAAGGACATCTGGGCTGATTTCAGTTCTTGGCTATTGCAAATAAAGCTGCTATGAACATTCACAGATGCATTTTTCATCTAACATTTTGTTTTCTAGCAGTATAATAATTTCTCCTATTCATTAATCTTAGAAGACTGGTAATTTTGCAAACTTTCCAAGTAAAATCTGTTAGGTTAATTGAGTTATACGTTTTAAGCATAAGTAATTTCCCTTAAGTGAGATTATGAAGTATTTTCTTAACGATATAATGAATTTCTCTGGCTTTTCTTCTAACATATTTTGAAAAGCAAGTCTCAAAAGGAATTTGTAAATTACCTTACAATTACAGAACCTCTTGATGACTAAGAAAGCTTTACATCAATGCTGGTTTCCTATTTGTAATAATCAAATGAAGCAATCTTGCTGTAACTTCTGCACCTCATAAATATGTATTAGGAGACAAAGTTTCCAACTGATACATCCATATGCCATCACTAAGGGCCAGAGAACATGTTACAGGTTTTAAATTTGTGCCTTTAGGTCTTTCGGCATAAAGTACAATAATGATGTAATTTACATTCAGCCACAGATATACTGAAAATTTCCAATTTACCAGGGAATTCTATTTTCAAAAACCACTACAGATCCTTTTGAAGGTAAAGCATGCTTTTGTCATGGTTATTTACCTGTCTCAGCTCTAAGCTGACCCTTTTTTTTCTTTTTTAATATTTATTTATTTATTTGGCTGCACCGGGTCTGTGGTGCGGCACACGGGATCTTCGTTGTGGCATGTGGGATCTAGTTCCCTGACCAGGGATCCAACCCGGGCCCCCTGCACTGGGAGCGCAGTCTTAACTGCTGGACCACCAGGGAAGCCCCATAAGCTGACCCTTTTAAACTCTGCTCTGTGATACCAGGGCAGGGACTCTACAAACTGTTTTTCCCAAACTCCCAAGCTGGTTGCCTTCCCATGAGGTTCTGTTAATGGGAGGTTCTGATGGGAGATTGGAAGGAGGGACAAGGGACCTCTGGTGGCCAGCTTCCATCAACAGCCCCCACTCACCCCCCACCACCAGCCTCCAGCTTCTTTCAGCCTTCCCAGCATCACCATACCAGGCCTCCGCAGAGGCACCAGTGCCCACCAGCCACGCCCTCTTGGGGGGTCTGAGCAGGGGCTGTGTGGAGTGCCCCCAACAGAGGCCCATGCACCAGCCAGCGCAGGACCTCTCCTCCAAGCTCCCAGGTTCTGGTAACCCCACTGCTTTCCTTTCGCTCCCCAAGCCCTAAGTCTGGTAGCTGCTTCTTGCAGTTACTAATATCAGCTCTAGGGGTACAGGAAGCAGTGACAAATATCCAGGTTATCTTGTCCTTTCTTTCAGCTGTGTACCCAATTCACTGTATTGAATCCGCTGTTGGAAACACTTTGCACAACTTTCTGTTTTCCTGTAGCTTTCATACAATTGTAAATACACATTTGCAAAGTTTTTAGTACCTTATCTATTTCCTCTCCAACTACAGGGCCATAGTCCTTATTCAGGAGAATCTATGGTTGAATTCAGGACTTGGAGGGGGAAGGGGTTAGGTGAACATCAGACATTCTTTGGTTGTAAGCAACAAATGGACTCAGGCTAACTTCAGCAAAAAGGGAATATATGGTAGGGCATGTGGAGCTCACAGAATAAAAGCAGCCATTCTAGAGATCTTGGAAGCAGGAACCAGTGGCCAGCACCTTGGGGTGCTTCACCAGCAAGAGTTTAGGGAATCCACATTCCAGAAAGGGCATGGCTGACGGGCCCAACGGGGGTTAAGTACCTACACTTTGGCTGGTGGAGAGCAGAGTATCCTGATGGACAGTCCTACCAAACTACAAGAAGTCTGAAAAAGGAAGAGGGGCTCACTCTGGAGAAGGAAGAATGGACAATCACCAGCAATTACCAATTTTCACTCCAGTGAACTTCAGAAGAGGTCTTCAGTTGTAAATTAAAATGCACAGTACACTAAAATTTTGAATAGAAGAACAACGTGGGCTTCCCTGGTGGCGCAGCGGTTGGGAGTCCGCCTGCCGATGCAGGCGACACGGGTTCGTGCCCCGGTCCGGGAGGATCCCACGTGCCGCGGAGTGGCTGGGCCCGTGAGCCATGGCTGCTGGGCCTGCGCGTCCGGAGCCTGTGCTCCGCAACGGGAGAGGCCACAGCAGTGAGAGGCCCGCGTACCGCAAAAAAAAAAAAAAAAAAAGAACAACGTGCTTGGGGTAAAATGCTTAGAGCAAGGTTTCTAAAAGGGGGTTCTATGTGTGAAGCCTTCTCATCTCTGCTTATGGACTGGGCCAAGGCCAGGAGGAATTTCCTATTCAATATTTTTCATTTGAAAAATATTTATTTACTTCGCCCCATTGATTCTAAGTCTAAGCCCCAGGGATTCTGCTCTAGGTCATTTCCTTTATTCACTGTCACCAATGCAGAGCTCGTGTAGCTTAACGTTAATGGCTAGCACAGCGGGGAAAGGTGGCCTTTCAGAAATCCAGAGGGACGCTCCACAAGGGTTAAGTATTAACGCATTTATAAGTATAAAACAATTACTTCACTCTACCTAATATCACAATAGTAAATGAAAACAAAGTACAAGTTCAAACAAGTACAGCGTGCTTTCAATTTTATAATTTTCCTCCAACTCCCTCACACAGTTGCATTAAATATTTTAAGAGAAATTACTTAGAATTCTATCACACTAAGACAACTTTTCATTTGCATCACTCATCTGCCATTGCTTTTTATATTTTTTCTAAAATGTGTGGGTTTCTTTTTCTGTTTATAAGACTGATGTCTGTCCACTGGAGAAAAATTTTAAATAGAGCAATATATAAAGAATAAAATAACCATCATCCATAATTTCAGTAACCAAGGGCCAATGACTATTAATGTTTTCGTGTATTTTCTTCCACTCCTAGTGATTTGAATAAAAACAATTTGGCCAGAAACAAAATTGGTATTCTTTATGTTCTTCTTTTGTTTGTGTAATTTTCAGGTTTTTCTGTAACGAGCTCTGCTTTTGTAATAAGAAAAACAAACAATAAAGGGATTTATAAAAGGGCAGGAGAGCTGTATACGTCTTGTTCATCCCAGGTATCTCCAGTTCCCAGAAAAACGCTTGGCACACAGTGAGTCCTGCAACATTTTTTTTGAATGGCTAAGATTTTTTGCCAAAAACTAGTGACACAGAGTTGCTAATGAACACAGAATCACCCACAGCTATGTCCGGGTATTATTTCCCTCTCTCGTTCCTTTTGGTAAACAGTTCATTTTATCAGATACGATCACTTTTGCTGTCTTTTTTTATCATGAGATGATTTATTATAATTAATAGTATATGGTATCATATATCTTTGTCAATAATTCCACCGGTCAGCCAGCTGGAAACTTTAAAATGACCAATATATAATAAGTAGTCAATAAGTATTTGATGCCACTTTCCTCCCAGTCACCCTTCATCAAGTCTTGTTGATTTTTCTTTGCAGCATAGCTCCTCTTATTTTCCTTAGAGTCCCAGTGCCATTAGCCTTACAACATAATTATTTTACCTAGTTTATCACAAGTAACTCTTAACTAGTCTCTCTCCATCTATTCATTCTTGTCCAAAGTGATTCATTCTCCAAAACACTTTTGCTGTCTTAATAGAAGATCGATTAAATTCAAATTCCAACTCCAACACTCACTATGTGACCTTGGCACTGTCTGCCTGAGCTTCCTCATCTGGTAAGCTCTGGTTCAGTTGCTGGTGTTACACTAAAACAAAGATCCTGCCATAGATTTATATTCTAGTGTAGGAGAAAAAGCCTATGAAGAAACATTTGTCAGGTGGTGATAAGTGCTATGAAAAAAAAAAAAAAGAAAGAGGAAAGAAAGTGATTACCTGTGGAGGAGGTGTGTTGCTATTTTATAAGGGGTGGTCAGATAGAGAACAGACTTGTGGGTGCCAAGGTGGAGGCCAAGACGGGGGCTGGGGAGGGAAGTATTGGGAGGTTGGGATTAGCAGATGCAAACTATTGTACACAGGATGGATAAACAAGGTCCTACTATAGCACAGGGAACTATATTCAATATCCTGTGATAAACCATAATGGAAAAGAATATGAAAAAGAATATGTATATATACGTATAACTGAGTCACTTTGGTGTACAACAGAAATTAACACAGCATTGTAAATCAACTATACTTCAATAAAATTTTAAAAAAACGTAAAAGGTGGTCAGGACCTGGCTAGAGGCTTCAAAAAATATACTAGTGTCCAGTCTCAAACCACAAGTTGTGACTTAGCGTGATCGTGAAAGCAATGTAGGGGGTCGTCTGCATACTTTTAAAAATTAAATAAAATACCAGAGTGCATCACACATATTAAAGGCCAGCACTGTGTGGTCTAACTTGTTTTGGTTTATATACAAGTGTACTAGTCTGTAAAACACGGTCGGCATGAAGAAAGTGGTGGTTAACACTATAGCAACTTTGAGGTAAGCAGTCTTAAGAGAAAGGTACCTGAACAGGGCATCTCTCGGTTAAGAGAGCCCACACCTTGTTCGCACACCTGTTGGTGCCTTATTCAATTAGTGGACTCAGCTGACTGCAAGAGAGACAAAAAGACAACCACAGAGAAAGTGGAAGATTAGGACCAGAGCTAAGAAGGTGGAGTGAAAGGCAAAACCAAAACTGAACAGTTCGCAATTCAAGAGAGAAAAACTGATACTACATTTTTGATGCAAAAAAGTACCTGACCAGAAAAAGACCAAAAAAATTTAGAGAAACAGAAATGACAGATTCAATTTAACAACAACAAAATCCCAAACTAACAAAATATGCTGTACCAGTTACTTTGGGATTGTGTATGATAGTGCCTGAGTATTTTCACAAACTCCCAAAATATCTGCTCCGTATTTTCTACTCAGACCCTCAGTGAGGTGGACAGCATAAAGATTTTAAAGTCAAATCGTCTGGGAAGATTTCTTTCAACCATTTAAACATTTAATAGGTTTTGGAAATCATGCCTACCCACCAGAAAATAAGTAAAATATATTAATGGGAGACTGGAAATCGTCTGCCAAGCCTTCTCTTACTGTGCACATGAGGAAGTTCCCATTGAAGCAGAGCTATACGACACAATTATTCTAGAACACGGTGGGCAAACTACAGTCCTCCATCTAAATCTAACCGACCACTTAATTTTGCATGGCCCACGAGCTCAAAATGATTTTTCAATTTTCAAGTGGTTGAAAATAATCAAAAGAACATTTTGTGACGCGTGAAAATTATATGAAGTTCATATTTCAGTGTCTATAAAGTTTTATTGGAATACAGCCAGGTTCATCCGTATTGTCTAGGGCTGCTTTCTCGCTATAACGCTGCCGAGAAGTTGCCCCCAAAGCCTAAACTATTTACTATCTGGCCCCTTCTAGAAAAACGTTTACCAACCAGTGTTTTAGAACAAGAGGTCTGTATTGTTTAAACACCCTTCCAACCCTCTTCCCTCTCCAGCCGCTCCCCCCTTCCCCTGCTTCAGTCACTAACATTCCTGAGGCTGACATGAAAGGGAGAGCGTTATAATAATGAATTGTACCATATCGGAAACCAGAGACACCAGACAGTAAATTTCTATATAAGGTAATACGAGTGGTTCTGCCACGGACTAGAGTAATGCCTGGGTTCGTTTCCCGATCATAAAAGTGGGCATCAGAGCAGCAACCGCACGATTTCGTTTCAGAATCACCATCGTCACTTGCAAGAAGGTGCTTGGAAAGCATCACGGCAGCAAGTGTCCCGGCGCGGGGGTGCTTTTGCAGCGGGAGCCTCTCGGAGTCTGGATGTAGAATGAGGCTCCCTCTGCGCTAGGCACCTCGGCCACCTCCCCCCAGCCCGTCCCCTCTGCTCCTGGCCCTCATTTTCATTCCCTTTTGGCCTTGCAGCCTGCTTTCTCCTCACCCCCGAGCACTCCTCAGGGGCTACCAAGTTCCAGGGCAGAGCAAGCCTCCGGCAAGCCGGCGCAGGTCAGCTCTGCCCAGCTCTTTCCAGCTTCGCCAGCTTGGGGTGGGGCCACACTGGGACCCCCGCAGGTGACAAGTATGACTCAGCAGGGCCCAGGGCTAGGACAGAGACCAGAACGCCAGTGCAGGGACAAAATCCCCCGCAGTACGAGAGGCCTCAAACATCATCTGAAGGACTCAAATTTGTGAACAAACAAAAATGTAATTCAAATCAGCTTCGGAGCGTTTGCGGCCTGTGCCTGAACAGGCCGCAGGTTTAGCCTACTAGGGAGGCCCGGCGGCTTCTGCAGTCACAAAACGCCCGCGGCCTCTGCAAAAGGCCCCCTTTGCCTCAGACAAACCCTACCTCGGCTCGACCAGGCCGCAGAAAAGGCCAGTCGGCTGGAGGGAGAACTTTCGGGTGCAGAGTATTGCATGCCCGCGACTGTCAGGGAGACTTTGAGGGCACAGTAGTCTCTCGAGACTAGAAACCATTTTCCTTTCTCGCTCTGAGATTTTGCTTGGCTAAGCGGCGGCAGCCTCCCTGCCCCCTACCCCCACCGCCACGGCCACGGCCGCTGCAAGCAGCCACGCCCCGCGGCCTCAGGGCTCGCCGCCCCGAGGCTCGCAGCCCCCACGCAGCTTGCAAGCCGCGCCTCCTTTCGCCCCACCCCCGCGCACCCCCATCCACCCCCGCGCACCCCCATCCACCCCCGCGCACCCCCATCCGCCCCCGCGGCCGGCTCTGGGAGCGCCGGGCGAGTCCTCGCGCCTGCGCCTCGCCAACTTCCTGCCGCGGAACGCCCCGCCCACCCCCAGAAGCCCGCCTCCGAACGCCGCGTGAAACCTGCCTGCCGCACGTCATTGGTCGAGGCGACGAAGCCGTCGGCTCCCAGGCCCGCCTCGCCACCGCCTCTCACTTTTCCCAGGGCGGATGCGCCTGCGCTCAGCTGCCTGGGCGGGCTGGGAGGCGCGGGTTGAAAAGTCTCGTTCCAAGTTTGGAGAGAGAGAGAAGAGCGCCTCAGACCTCGGTACCCGTAAGCGGGGAGGAGGCGAGAGAGGAGGACGCAGCGTCTGGGGAGCACCCAGGCTGTAAGACGGAGCTCAGGCTTCGAGAGCTAGAAGTGTGTGACGTGCCTGGGAAAGGCAGGAGCGCCTGCGGTTGGGCTGCTCTTGGCTAGCAAGGGGAGTCCGAGGAGGCGGCGAGGGGCGAACACCCGACGCAAGATGGCGAGTAAAGAGAGTAAGAGGCCCTGCGGAGCGACGCGCGCCGGGCGGCGGGGGGCGGCGGGCGTGCGAGGCCGTGGCACGCGCCGGCGAAAGGCGCGAATTGGCGTGAGGAGCAGGGGGCGGGGCCGGGCGCGAGGCTCGGCGCGCGGCTCGAGGGGCCTACGCGGGACGGGGCCGCGGCGCGGAGGGCTCCGAGCACTTCCGGAGCCGGGCGTGGGGCCGCGGGTTGGGCCCCCTTCCCGCCACCCTCCCCTCCCGCCACCCCCCTCCAGCGGCGGCGCTTCCTAGGCCCCCGGGCGGAGGCGGCCTCTGCCGCCGGAAAGCGGGCACGGCGCCTCCTAACACGCGCGCGCGTCGACCGCCTCGGGGTCGCGGCCCTTGTCCGGGGGATTCTGGAACCCGCTGGCTTATGGCTGCCGACGCGGGCTTCGTGGGATCAGAGGCCTCTCCTGGTGGGGGATGGAGGGAGCGGGCTGATGGGTTTCTGCTACACGTGGATTCGTCTCGCCGGGTGGGTCGGGGAGGTCCTCTACATACGGGTCGTCATCTTGGAACAGGTGCGAACAGCTGTAACCTGCAAAACAATTGCGATGTCTGTGTGTAATTACCCAATTTTGTATACGCATGCGGTATTGATTTTAAAGTGCAAAAAATAAGCTCCCTGGTGTTAATATTCTCTCCACGTTCTGGAAGAGCATTTGGTTGTTCGTGTCCAAATTAGAGGTAAAGGGAAAGAGGAGATTAGGTGTGGCCGTCTCGAGGTGACCTCCAGTGGAGATTCTGACTCCAGTCCCTCTCAGCCACTTAATCGTGTGGGCTTTCTCCAAATTTCAGTGTTTGAAGATACTGTGGAGGAGCGTGTCATCAATGAAGAATATAAAATCTGGAAGAAGAATACACCGTTTCTGTATGACCTGGTTATGACCCATGCTCTTCAGTGGCCGAGCCTTACCGTTCAGTGGCTTCCTGAAGTGACTAAGTAAGGGTTTCTGGTAACTTTTATTTCACATAAATTTAGCTATTGACTTGAATTTCCTAGTTTGTCTTTTTTTTGGCGTTTTATACATAGAACATACGCAAGTAATCAATTTAGACCTTGCGTGATGTGGCAGGTGATTTTTATTTTCAGGACTTAAGCGATTTATGGGGTGGTTTCTGACGTATAAATGTGGCGTTAAAAGGGGACAAAGAATCTGTTGTGAGATTAAGGATATATGTAGGATGCACTGGATATATTTGACATTTCTTGGACTTAAATATAGATCAGCATTTCTTTGGGCCCCAGACTAATGGATTTCTTTATAACTTTATGGGAAAATAGCATGTGTACAGAAAAGTGCACAAATCATAAGCGTGTGGCTTGATGAATTTTTACAAAGTGAATACATCCTTGTAACCAGCCCCCAAAATGAATACGTTTTAATTGGCAAAGGTGAAGAGAATTTAGCAGCAGTTCAACGAAAAGGTGGTGTTGGCTTATAGTATGGGATACACTTTGAGGTTGCTGTTGGTTTTTATGAGTGTTCTTTGCACCTCTTTGTAAAATTTCTCTGGTAATAATTGCTGACATTTATTGAGCACTTAGAACAGGGCCTGGCGCATCTGAAGAGCTTTATGTCCTATTATTTGGTTTAATACAACAGTACAATAATTACTTTTTATCATTCATTTTTTTTTAATCATGTGGAAACTGGGGCTGAGATATGACGTAACATGCCCCAGATCACACAGCTGGTAAGTGGTGGAACAGGCTTTCAAACCCAAACCAGGTGGCCCCCAGAGTTTAGGCAACCTCTGCACTAGGTTATCTTTCTCATACAGTTGCACTTTTCCTAGTAGGAACTTGGCCCTGTACTTTATTATTTTTTTAATATAAATTTATTTATTTATTTATTTATGATTGCGTTGGGTCTTCATTGCTGCGCGCGGGCTTTTCTCTAGTTGTGGCAAGCGGGGGCTACTCTCGTTGCGGTGCGCGTGGCCTTGTACTTTAAAAGTGTATTAAATTTTGAGTATTGTGAGCATATAACTTAATGAGGATTAATCAAACTCTAATCTAGAGAGGGGATTTTGCAACAGCTTTTAAAAATAAGAGTAAATTACCTTCAATTTGAATAGTAATTACCTTCAATATGAAGAGTAAAAAACTCTTCATATGATGGCCAGATTTTCCATATGTGAATATTGACTTCCATACAGTTAGGGAATTCCACTGGGCCTCCCAAAAATCTCAATGTAAATATGCAGATGTGGGAAGAAGAGCCAAGAACTAAATAGTGGAGGTTTCTAATCCTTGACATTTATAACTTTGACCATCAAATGCTTAAGGGTATTGAGGTTCTGGCTTAGAGCATCATGTGCATTTGACTCTTTGTGTCTTCCTGTTAAGCAAATGATTTACATTTCCTTGGATCTTTTGACCTACTCTAACCGTAGAAAAGAGCCGAGGCTTTAAAGTTAGAGACGTGAGTTTGAATTCTGCCCCTTGCTTCTTAGCTTCGTGAATTAGGGCAAGTTGGTCAGTCTCTATCCTGGAGTAGTCTGGTCCGTAAATGGAGGTGCTGATGGTTCTGGCAGCCTACACTTGAGGAAGTAAATAAGATCATGCATGTTTAAGTGCTGGCGCAGAGTGAGTACACAGTAAATGGTGACTGGTGGTAATTCTCCCACCCTTTCCTATTCAGAAATCATTTGTTAGGGTGGAATATCTCTTTTTCCATTTGTATTTCAATGAATGCTGTTTACTGAAGTCTTTTTATTTTTATTTATTTATTTATTTAAACATCTTTATTGGAGTATAATTGCTTTACAATGGTGTGTTAGTTTCTGCTGTATAACAAAGTGAATCAGCTGTACATATACATATGATCCCATATCTCCTCCCTCTTGCGTCTCCCTCCTCCCACCCTCCCTATCCCACTCCTCTAGGTGGTCACAAAGCACCGAGCTGATC
The DNA here is from genome assembly GCF_949752795.1 of Hyperoodon ampullatus. NCBI lineage: Eukaryota > Metazoa > Chordata > Mammalia > Artiodactyla > Ziphiidae > Hyperoodon > Hyperoodon ampullatus. The sequence goes on along the minus strand of NC_136913.1, from coordinate 15,107,540 downwards.
TCCTTGTGCTATGTGGCTGCTTCTCACTAGCTATTGGTTTTACATTTGGTAGTGTCTGTATGTCCATGCCACTCTCACTTTGTCCCAGTTTACCCTTCCCCCTCCCCGTGTCCTTAAGTTCATTCTCTAGTAGATCTGCGTCTTTATTCCCGTCCTGCCCCTAGGTTCTTCATGACTTTTTTTTTTTTAGATTCCATATATATGTGTTAGCATACAGTGTTTGTTTTTCTCTTTCTGACTTAACTTCACTCGGTATGACAGACTCTAGGTCCATCCACCTCACTACAAATAATTCAGTTTCATTTTTTTTATGGCTGACTAATATACAGAAGTCTTTTTAAAATGTTACCTATAACATGTTTTGCGTAAAGATTTTAAAGTTATAAATCTGTGTGTTCTCAGCCCAGATATTACTTTTTTTAAATTTATTTATTTTTTATTTTTATTTTTGGCTGCTTTGGGTCTTTGTTGCTGTGCACGGGCTTTCTCTAGTTGCGGTGAGCAGGGGCTACTCTTATTTGCAGTGTGCGGGCTTCTCATTGCAGTGGCTTCTCGTTGCGGAGCACGGGCTCTAGGCACGTGGGCTTCAGTAGTTGCGGCGCACAGGCTCAGTAGTTGTGGCTCACAGGCTCTAGAGCGCAGGCTCAGCAGTTGTGGTGCACAGGCTTAGTTGCTCCATGGCATGTGGAATCTTCCCAGACCAGGGCTTGAACCCATGTCCCCTGCATTGGCAGGCGGATTCTTAACCACTGTACCACCAGGGAAGCCCCCCAGATATTACTTTTATATTAACACTCAGGAACTTAACAGAAAATACTTTAGCTAAATATGTATTCCATGGTGTTCTTTGCATGCAAAGAAGTGGGATCTGGTTGTGGGACGTGCAGTGGCTCTGGGAATGCAAGAAAATGCCAGCCAGCCTGCATTCTTGGGTGTTGAGGACGGCTGTCTGGTGCTTTGCAGGGTTCTGTTTGGGGTATGAAGGGACTGTGATTGTGTTTCGTCACTATGTAGGGTCACTATGTAGGACAGTAAAAATGTTGGCTACTCTTATAGCCTGGCTCTTTGAGAGCCAAGCTCAACTCAACCTCATCAGACTGGCCTTCTGCCTACATACAGCATGCTTCCGAATGATTACTTGCACTTTCTAGGCTGTTGTCCTTAAATTCACTTAGGTGATCATCCATATAATCGATTTGTCTCTTTAAATTTTTTATTTAGGTATCTCTAAGAAATTATTTTTCAAAACTTCTAGATCATTATTTCATATCTCTTAATTGGATAATTTCTTAAACATGTTAAGACTTACTCTCTACCTAAAAACCTGTGTATACATTCAAACTCAGATGATACAAAACTGCATAAGTCCCCCTTCCACATCCTCTGTTCTCCTAGTTCCCTTACCCAGAGCGGAGGCAGTCCTTGTTTGCGATTTCTTATCCATCCTGCCAGCATGAAGAAGCACATGCTATGTCCCTCCATCTTTTTTTCTGGTAGCAAGTTGTTGACTTGACTTTGCATCTTAGTTCCCTGACCGTGCCCCCTGCAGTGGAAGCATGGAGTCCTAACCACTGGACTACCAGAGAATTCCCAATTCACTTGACTTTTTAATTAGAAGTTTATATTGGAGACTTTTTTCCTATCAGCATACTTAGATATATGTTCTTTTGTTTTAAGGGCTCCATAAAATTCCGTTTATGGATATGCTATAATTTATGTCACCAGTTCCTTATTGATGGATATTTGTGTTCAGTCTTTCGCTGCTTCAGGCAATGCTACTGAGAATAACCTTGTGATAATCTGTGATTGTTGGGTGAATGTCTTAGCGGTAGAGTTAAAGTGGTTAAAGGATTCTGGCACTGAAAATGCACAAGGTCTTTTATAATGAGTGCTTCTGCAGCCTTAGGTGCATCCAGTATTTGAAGGAAAATAGATATTGATTGGCTCAGGAAAATTGGCTTGTATTTTAATGATGGAGGTGAAAGAATTTGTAGTAAAAAGAAAAATCCTTATATGATGATCGGGTCAGGGGATACCAGAATAATTGAATTTTAGAGTGAAAAGGAGTTTTTCAGACCCTCTAGTCCATCTTGTGATCCTGCTCCTTAGAAAGGTCATATGATGGATTGACGTGTTTAACCTGTAACTTTACCTGCTGGTCTTAGTTTTTTCTGCTTAAGGCCATTAAAAAGAAGTCATGGGGCTTCCCTGGTGGCGCAGTGGTTGAGAGTCTGCCTGCCGATGCAAGGGACACGGGTTCGTGCCCCGGTCCGGGAAGATCCCACATGCCGCAGAGCGGCTGGGCCCATGAGCCGTGGCCGCTGAGCCTGCGCGTCCGGAGCCTGTGCTCCTCAGCGGGAGAGGCCACAACAGTGAGAGGCCCGCGTACCGCAAAAAAAAAAAAGAAGTCATTTTCTTCCTTTTATGTCAGTCCTGACATTGCTCTGTGCTGCCTCCTTTCTCTCAAGTATTCCTATTTCTTTTCAAATGGTTCTCATGAGATATGTTTAGGTTCTCTTTCATTTTAAGCCACTATTCCTTGTAACGGTTTCATTTTGTGTAAATCCTCCTAAAGTACATAGCTAGAGCCTAATTTTCTAAGTGTGGTTTTTCCAGTTAAAAATAAGTGAGTGAATGCTTATGTGTTTTGCCTTCTTCCCTATATAAGTTCATCTAAGATGAAATTAATTACCTTTTTTGATAGCCACATCGTATTCTTGGTCACTGAATGTGCGTCAACTCAGACCCATGTCTTTTTTCAGATAAACTGCTGTTGCTTAGCCATGGCTGCCTTATTCTGTTCTTGGAGTTTTTGTGTATATATTGCTGTTTTTTACCCTAAGCCAAATATTGGTAAAATTTCATCTTGTATTTTTTAGTTATTAATAGATTTTTAAAAATAAATTTATTCACTTTTATCTGCGTTGGGTCTTCATTGCTGCATGTGGGCTTTCTCTAGTTGTGGTGAACAGGGGCTGCTCTTTGTTGCGGTGCGCGGGCTTCTCATTGCGGTGGCTTCTCGTTGCGGAGCACAGGCTCCAGGCACGTGAGCTTCAGTAGTTGTGGCTTTCGGGCTCTAGAGCACAGAGTCAGTAGTTGTGGTGCCTGGCCTTAGTTGCTCCGCGGCATGTGGGATCTTCCTGGGCCAGGGCTCAAACCCGTGTCCCCTGCATTGGCAGTCGGATTCTTAACTACTGCGCCACCAGGGGAGCCCAGTTATTAATAAATTACATGCCTAGAAGTAACCCACAAACCTTTTTTCTAAACCACTGAATCCTTTGTGCAACTGGAATTTAGAAACAGATAAATAGTCTAGGCTGTCTGATGCTGGGGCCCAGAGCCTTACTTCTCAGCCTTCCTTACTGAGATGGGACCATGGAACACAGGTGAAAATTGCTCTTCTAGATAGTACAAATGGGAAAGCATTGTTAATAGATACCGATACAGATGCAGAATCATTGCTTAAGCATTGTTAATAGATGCAGATGCAAAATCATATCTTGGACCAGGGTGCCAAGAGGCATCAGTGATTTCTTCAGCCACAAAGTGAGTTTCCACAGAATAGGGTAACAAAGACCCACCTCCCCCTCCCATAAAAATGAGAATGCCTATTTTATAAGCTTTAAGCACCATAACTATAAACAAGGAGTTTTCACATAGTGCCATTTTCACTCATAACCTGTTGTTTAGGTGAAGAAACTGAGGCCCACAGGGAAGTTGTGATTTAAGGAATTGCATATAACTAATCTTAGTTTGAGCCAGGATTTAAACCCAGTTTTTCTGACTCAGCACTTTATTTTTTCCATTCTACTTTGTTGCCTCTTACTCGGAAACCAGAAACAACTAGTGTATTTAAAATTGAAGATTTTTTTAAGGCAAGAAGTCATGATTTATGAACATGGGAATGGGTGATGGACTGGATTTGTTAGCAACTGATTTCTTAAAGGATTAGTATGACTTTCTTTCTTTCCTAAACAGACCAGAAGGAAAGGATTATGCCCTTCATTGGCTAGTGCTGGGGACTCACACATCTGATGAGCAGAATCATCTCGTGGTTGCTCGAGTCCATATTCCGAATGATGATGCACAGTTTGATGCTTCCCACTGTGACAGTGAGAAGGGTGGTAGGTATACCATATATTGCAGCATTGGTGTCAAGGAATAGGCCTCTAATTATATGTTATTAAAACATTGTACTAATATGTTTTGGCCCAGCAGTTTAACTTCTAGGGCTTTATCCTACAGAACTACTCACCCACATGCACACAAGGATTTTACAGTAGCATTATTTGCAAGATTGAAAAATTAGGCTCAACCTAGCAACCCAGATGTTAGTTCATAGGAAGTTGGTCAAACACATTATGGTATGTTTGAAATACTGTGCAGCAGTTACTAAGAATGAGCTAACTTTGAATTTTACAGACAGACAGGGAGATAAATCTGTATGCACTGGTATGGAAAGGTTTCCAAGATAAAGTGAGTAACTGGTATGTGTGATTATAGTAAGTGTTTTGGTAACAGTAAGAATATGTGTTGGTGTAGGCATAGGAAAAAGTCAGGAGGCATTTACACCAAACAGTTAATAGTGGGTTTTTTATGGAAGCTGTTGACTCCCATCCCCCAATCCAAACATACATTCCCCTGTTTTGGTATTCCCACAACCACCCAAGTTTGGTGATTTTGCTAGGAGGACTCATAAGACTCAGCAGATTATGCTCATGGCTAAAGTTTGTTACAATGAAAAATACAGAACAAAAGCAGCAGGAAAAAGATATGCATCAGGGAGTCTACAGAGGTCCAGCACAAGTCTCATCCAGGGCCACACAGGATGTGCTTTCCCTCTGGCAGCAAACGACAGGGACACGTGTGGACTATCTCTGCTCACGGAAACCCATTCGAGGGTCAGGGTCTCAGTCTTTCATGGCGGTTGGTTTTGTAGGCACATCATATTGGCAGCCAGCCATGACAGCTGAAACTCGGGACCCCCGTAATGAAATCAGGTGCATATCATCAGTCTTGATATTTGTGCAAAGCAGCCCTGACAAACTGGTACAGCATGGTCCCTTGCTTCAGGTGTACACCACAAAACCAACCCATCAGTGACATCGAGAACATTCTGAGGTCCATGTTCCCAGGAGTTGGTCAAGGGTCAGTCATGGGCCCAGTGTCCGTCAGAGCTGTGAGGGCTAAGCAACCAGACCTGCTGGGTTAGTGCTTTCCCCACAGCCCCAAATGGTTGAATAGAGCTTTCTTATTGAAAACAAAATTCTACTTTTTAGCTAAAGTCCTGCCACCCCTGCTCCATTCCTCCTTGCTTTCTTCTCCAGAATTCATCACTATCCTGAAATTAGTGTGTCATTTTCAACTATTTGTATTTTTATTATTCATACAGTAATAAACATACATAATGTTGTTTTGCAGTTTGCTTTTTTCATTCAGTTTTGTCTGTGTATACTATGTAAATGTGTAGGTCATTCTTTGAACAACCGTATGGCATTCCATTATGCTTAAACCTCAGTTTATTCTTCTATCAAGGGGCAGTTGGATTGTATGTTTGTGGGTGTTTTGCTGTTATGAGCAATGCTTCAGTGTGCATCCTTGTCCCATCTCCTCGTACACGTGGGAGAATTTTTGTAGTGGAGTGGACTTGCTGAGATGTGTGGTATATTCATTGTCAACTTAATATAAACCTTTTCCAAAATGATTTACTCAGTTTACCACTTCCACAATTCATAGTCCACTACCCTACAACCTTATGCATTATTTCTGTAAATATTGTTTTAATCAGAAAAATTTTAATGGCTGTTAGTCCTAAACTATGTACTTAATTGGACTTTCAGTTTAAGAATTAGTCTCTGTGCATAATACATGGAGATATTGTTATTAGTAACTTGTCCAGTGAATTACATTCTAACAAGTGACTACAATAATTCACAGTTAACACCTTTTAAAATTTTCAGTTATGGTATTTTTAATGCATACTGTTGTCATTAAGATAGTGATTTTTCAAGCTTTTTCTTTTGAGTTTGAGAAGACAAAGCCCTGTGTACACAGTAAATCTTACCTGGAAGCCCAGTTTTTATTAAAGGAGAGCTGTTGAGTTTGTTTTCACTAAAGGAATTTGGAAACTTGAGTATCTTTGTAGCAGAAGGGTGAGAAAGACTCCTTGGGGTCCACGGTGGTGGGAGATTGAAAATATAAAAGTGGCAGCTTTGGAGCAGGGTCTCTGGAGGTGGCAGGTGATAGGATCAGGAGGGGTGTCTTGGAAAGGCTGAGGCATTTTCTTCCATTGACTCGATGGGAAGGGGAAGTGCTAAGAGGGAAATGGGTGATTGCATATGGTTGTGTGAGAGGAGTTGTGTGAAATGGGCTGTGACTTTGAGCCTCAGAAATAGTAAGCAGTGTTTGCCATAGAGAAGAATGGCTAAATTCTTCCCCCCATCCCCCCCACCCCTGGCCCCGTGGCTTGCGGGATCTTAGTTCCCCAACCAAGGATCAAACCCGGGCCCCGAAGTGAAAGCACTGAGTCCTAACCACTGGACCGCCAGGGAATTCCCAAGAATGGCTAAATTCTGATAGTAAGTCATGGGAGCTAGTGTTGCTTAAGCGTTCCCACATAGCAAGGCCTGGCTGAAACTGAGAAATGGCTTACTGCTTTCGGTGTGTTTTCATCAGGCCCCAGCCAGTCTGTTTTAGCTGTTACCTGCCTGGTTTCATTAGGCATTTGAGTTAGTGTTACTTGACCTGAGACACAGGGTGAGCTAAAAAGGAATGTACAAAGGAGAAGAGAGATAGGTCAGGAAGAAGTAACAGTTATAATGTGAAGCCTCCGAAGTTTTACAAATCAGCAACTAATTCAGATTTTTATCTATGAGCACAAAAAAGAAAATGTTCTTGTTTGCTATTATCTGCTTAGATGTTCTCTACTTGTATTCTTTTTGCTATCACTTTGCTTCTGCTCCGAAGTTACACTTTTTATGTGGCCTTCACACTTTTCCAAGGCCTTTTTTTTTTCTTTTTCTTTTTTTTCCCAAAGCCTTTTTAATAACTATTTAACATTGTAGTCATATTCCTACACCAGATAGAGAGGTTAGCCCACTCATTTTAGCTTTGGCACTCCACTAGCAGTTGAACCAACATGTTCAACTGGATTGAAAGTGTTCAAGGATTCTGGTGGAACTGACGTACGTGTGTGTGTGTGTCTGTCTGTCTGTCTGTCTTGGGATTGGGTGGGTGTTAGTTAGATTTCCGATATGAGGATGTTTTTGACTTTAGACTCAAGGAGTGTTCATACTCCTGAGGATGAATCTGTCTTAATGAAATCTAAAATACAATTCTAATTTCAGCACTTCCAAATGAGTTGTATTTGAACTAAAAGGCTGAGGTGTGTTAATTGTGTGGTTATTTGAATTTTTGTGAATAATTACATCATCTTCACAACTGAAAGAAGCTGATTTTTAAATGTTTTAAGTCCAAGGTGGAACTGAACTGCATAAAATAGGTATCAACATTTTCGAATTCACATGGGCTTCGAGAATAAATTAATTCCAAGTGCCAAGTGAGCCTATATTTTTGTGTGCTTGCACACCCTCTCTCTCTCTTGTCAATTTGTGTTGTATTCTGTCAGATTAAAATCTCAGGTTGATTAAACTGAGTGACTTGTGAATTTTAATCGTAAGTGTATGTGTTTATTTCTTTCTTCTCACATTAGAATTTGGTGGCTTTGGTTCTGTAACAGGAAAAATTGAATGTGAAATTAAAATTAACCACGAAGGAGAAGTAAACCGTGCTCGTTACATGCCGCAGAATCCTCACATCATTGCTACAAAAACGCCGTCCTCTGACGTGCTGGTTTTTGACTATACAAAGCACCCTGCTAAGCCAGGTATGTAGTAGTAAAGTCAGACCATTGCTTGACCTTTCTTCTTGATTCAAAATGATAATTGCTTTGACGTCATTCAAACTAGTATACTCTTAATTTTTAAAGGTTTAGAAATTGTTTCAGGGGTCCCAAAACCATGTTCAAGTTCAGTGATTTAACAGAAGGACCTCACAGCAGGTTATTCTATTCCTGGCTAAAGTTTATTAGAGCAAAGGATATAGAGCAAAAAAACGGGAATAAAATCTGGCTAAGGTTTATTATAGCAAAAGATACAGAGCAAAGACAGGAGGAGAAAGATACACATCAGGCAGAGTCCAGAGAGGTCAGTCATAGACTTGTGAATCCTTCTCCTCTGGGGCCACATACCACAGGGGCATAAAAATCTCTGCCCAGGGAAGCCCATTTGAGTCTCAGTGTCTTGGGATTTTATGGAGGTCTGGTCACACAGGTACATTCTGCTCTGTGACCAGCCATGGTAAGGGAAACTCAGGACCGCAGCAGTGAAGCCAGATGCATCATGAATCTTGCTCAACAATCCTACAGGTCTCGACAAGCTGCCACAGCATGCCCCACTGCTCTGGGCATACAGAGCTTCATCAGACGGCGACATGAAAAATTTTGTGAGGGTCACATTCCCAGGGGCTGGCTAGGTCAGTCATGGTTGCAGGCTACCTTGGAGACATGCAAGGACTGAACAGCCAGACCTGCTGTGTTAACTATTTCCTCACAAAAATGTTTTTAAAACTTGACTTGGAGCTGGGGTGGTTTGTCACAATGTAAATTTGTGGGCTGGTATAGTTTTCAGTATTTTGTGTTAGAGCTTAGTACTAGGTTTTGCAAAGGAACAAGTCATTTTATGGTCACGAGACCTGGTTTGCATTGAGTATTTGAAATGAAGCACAGAGAACAGCTTTTCAGGGTAGTCGTGGGTGAAACCAAGTCCTTGCTTGTGTGGGGTGCTTTTCCAGGCATTATGATAAATGTTACGGCTCACTCAGGAGTGGGAATTTGCTCTTACCAGTTCTGATAAACAGATAATCACTTAGTAGTTAATGTATTTCTTTTTCTTTTTTTTCTTTTCTTTTCTTTCTTCCTTTTTTTTTGTTTTTTTTTTGTTTTTTTTTTTTTAGACCCAAGTGGAGAATGTAATCCTGATCTTAGGTTAAGAGGCCACCAAAAGGAAGGCTATGGTCTTTCTTGGAATTCTAATTTGAGTGGACATCTCTTAAGTGCATCTGACGACCATGTGAGAAACCTATTCTTCCTAATCTACTCATGCACTGAGAGTTAAAGACTGTGTCACGGACAGCTCTGCACTGATGGAGACTAATAGATGAAAGGTTTTCTAAGATAATACTGATTGTTGTGATAACATTTCCACAGGATTTAGAGAAATGGTTATCACACTGCCCTTTTGGAGCCTTAGAATTCCACAAGGCTCTTTTGAAGCAGCCTTAGAGTGGAAGGAAAGTGGGCAAAAGGTGTCCCATTATTTAAAAGTGGACCTCTGTAATGGAGACTCTTTAAAGTGTTTGTGAGGCCTGATTAATATAAATTGCATTTTAGTTTAGTTTTTTGGTTTTTGGTTTTTTTATACTGTTTTTTAAGTGTACAATTCTGTGGGTTTTAGTATATTTACAAAGTTGTGAAACCATCACTACTATCTAATTCTAAAACATTTTCATCAAATGTCACAAAAAGTAACTCCATACCCATTAAACAGTCACTCCTCACTCCTTCCTTCCCCCAGCTCCTGGCAACCACTAGTTTACTTTCAATCTATAGATTTGTCTTTTCTTGATATTTCATATAAATGGAATCATATAGTATGCGGCTCTTTCTGTCTGGCTGCTTTTATTTAGCATTAATGTTTTCAAGGTTCATCCATGTGAAAGCAGTGTCGGTACTTCATCCCTTTTTATGGCTGAACAATACTCCACTATATAGATATACCACAATTAATTCATTTATCAGTTGATAGACATTTGGGTTGTTTCCCCTTGGGGCTTCTTTGAGTATTGCTACTGTGAACATTTTTGTACAGGTTTTTGTGTAGATATGTTTTCATTTCTCTTGGGTAGTCACCTAGGAGTTGAATTACTGAGTCATGTGGTAACTTTATGTTTAGCTGTTTGAAGAACTGCCAAACTGTTTTCCAAAGCAGCTGCACCACTTCACATTCCTACCAACAATGTACGAGGGTTCCAGTTTCTCCATGTCCTCACCAACACTTGTTATGGTCTGTCTTTATTATAGCCATTCTAGTGGGTGTGAAATGGTATTTCATTGTGGTTTTGACTTACATGTACTAATGGTGTTGAGTGTCTTTTCATGTGCTTACTGGCCATTTCTGTACCATCTTTGGAAAAATTTGTATTGAAATCCTTTGTCCATTTTCATTTTGTTCTTCATTGAGAGTGCTTTATATATTCTAGATTCAAGTCCTTTATCAGATATATGATTTTTAAAAATTTTCTCCCATTCTTTGGGTTGTCTTTTCACTTTTTTTTTTTTCTTTTTGCGGTACGCGGGCCTCTCACTGCTGTGGCCTCTCCCGTTGCGGAGCACAGGCTCCGGACGCGCAGGCTCAGCGGCCATGGCTCACGGGCCCAGCCACTCCGCGGCATGTGGGATCTTCCCGGACTGGGGCACGAACCCATGTCCCCTGCATCGGCAGGCGGACTCTCAACCACTGCGCCACCAGGGAAGCCCCTTTTCACTTTTTTGATGATTTCCTCTGAAGCCCAGAAGTTTTAAATTTTGAATTCAGTTTATATATTTTATGTCACTTTTGGCTTTGATACCATACCTAAGAAACCGTTACATAATCCAACATCACAAAAATTTACACCTATGTTTTTTCTAAGAATTTTACAGTTTTAGCTCTTATATTTAGGTCTTTGATCCATTTTGATATGGTGTGAGGTGTAGGGGTCCAACTTCATCCTCTGTGTGTGGCTATCTAGCTTTCCCAGCCAATCTTTCCCTGTTGAGTTGCCTTGGCATCTTTTAATATAAAGTGTTTTAATTAACAATGAAAAGTACCACACAAATGCAAAGTGATCTTGTTAATTTATTATAGATCAACGTTTGTAGCGTTCTTGACACTAACAGCCCCATATTTTCTTTCATGGTTCCCATGCTGTAAGCCTAAAGTGTCTGGTATGACTCCAAGTACAAGCCGAGAGTAGACTTCTGGAGCTTTTGAAAGCTCATGTAACTTGGCCACAGTTAGCGTTTTATGTCAGCTTTGTGAGAGAAGGTTCCTTGCCTTCTTCCTTAGTATATCCCCATACCTAGAACAGGGCCTGTCACATCGCACACCTTCTTTATATGACTGTTAATTGCAATTTCTGTTCAGCTTTTTGAAATATTGAAAGTAGGCAATTGGCCCAGTCAAGATTGTTTAGTTACAAGCAACCAAAACCAACTCTGGCTGATGGTTTTGTTTTGTTTTCTATAATTTTTCTCTACCTTTTTGTAAATTTAAAATTTTTACTATTTTTGTTTCTTGTTTTTAAGGATATTCTTCAGGTGCATTTTTTGAGTGATCTTTTAAAAAAATATCTCTTTTAATTTGTTTTTAAAAAATAAATGTATACCCCCTTCACCTATTTCTCCCACCCTTCACCCCTGGCAACCACCAATCTGTTCTTTGTGTCTATGAGCTTGTTTTTTGTTGTCGTTGTTTTTAAGTTTCCATATATAAGAGAGATCATGTGGTATTTGTCTTTCTCTAACTTATTTCGCTTAGCATATTGCCCTCAAAGTTCATGTTGTCACAGATGACAAGATTTCCTCTTTTTATGGCTGAGTAGTATTCCATTGCGTATATACAGCACATCTTTATCCATTCATGCATTGATGGGATACTTAGGTTGTTTCCTTGTCTTGGCTATTGTAAATAATGCCACAGTGAACATGGGGGTGCATGTATCTTTTCGAGTTAGTGTTTTCGTTTTCTTTGCATAAATACCCAAGTGGAATTGCTGGATCATATAGTTCCATTTTTACTTTTTTTGAGAACTTCCATAACTATTTTCCTTGGTGGCTGCAAAGATGGTGCTGGCTGATTTAAACAGAAAAGGAATTGATTGGAAGGGCATTGGGTAGGGTAGCTCAAAGAAGTGCTGTGGCGGCTAGAAAACGGTCTGGAAAAGAGAGGAGGCCGGGTCGTTGACCCAAATTAGGCCAGTGAGGATGTCACTCTTGCCACCCTTGGAAAGTGGATGTAACACCCCCACCCCCCAATCATCAGAACAGATTCTCCTTTGTTGCTGTTCAGAATTCGAAGACCTGGTCAGATGATTGAGCCCATGTCATGTTCTTGCAACCATGCTCCAAGGGAGGCTGGGAAGCAAGGGTCTACCTCAGTTCTCTGGAAGGAAGCTTTCCTTTGTTTCCCTCAAAGTGAACATCCTCCCAACAGGGAGGATGGGTTATACTCAGGAACTTAACTGCTAGTACTTTTTGAAGACACCAGGCTGGGAGTTGCTAGTCATAATTAATAGCTGACGTTTCCCAAGGGCTCCACATATGCCAGGCATCTTGCTAATGTTCCCAGGATCCTTCTGAGGTGAGGAGCAGGTGATGGCAGGAGTTCCACACGTTCCTTCTCTTCCGTGCATGTAAATTGTGCAAGTACCAGCAGAGACTAAGGGCCGTGTGTATTATGTAACAGAAACCCTTTCAGGTAAAAAAAAAAAAAAAAGTGATTTATAAAGAGATGAAGCTGATACTAGTGTCAGTGGAATTAGGTCGAATATAGCTTAATGGAATTACCTCTTGTTTTAAACCATTGAGATGAGAATCCTTGCGCTATAGCTTGCAGTATTTTTTCATAGAAACGTAAGACTTTTCTCAACTATTTTTATGATGAGATGTTAAGAAGAGACTCAACTCCCAGAGCCTGCTGATCTGTGATCTTTGGGGTCTGGGCAGGCCCTGTGGCGTCTTCCAGGAGCCTCGTAGGGGTTCCTAGGTCATTCACCTTTTGCACTTCCTGATGTGTGTTGTGGTTTCTGCCATGAAGTGAGACTTGTCCAAAGGCTTTTGCTTTTTAAGAGGCATATTTTAGTTTTAATTCCCAGTCTCCCAACCCAGGGTTAAGTTTTAAGATGTGCATTTCTGTTCAGTAGATACTGAACACCAGGCTCTCAGTGTTGTGTTGTGTAATCTGGGTGAATTTTAGATACTTGACTGAATGTATGTAGGTGGAAACTCTATCTTGAATTTCTTGCCTGCCACCATGCTGTCTTCCTGTCCCTGTTACACTGTATCTTCCTTGCCCTCTGCATCTCAGATTGTGGAAGCTGTACCAATACCCTCTTATGTTTATGAAGCTTCACTTTTGTTTATATTTCCTTCTCGTGTTTATGTGTAACTTTTATATAGTTAAGTAGTTTTGTTTTTAATAAAGGTGTTTTAAATAAGGTGTTAGCATTTAAATTCAGTATCTTATAACTTGTTTTGTTCCTTCTTCAGACTGTCTGTCTGTGGGATATTAATGCAGGACCAAAGGAAGGCAAAATTGTGGATGCTAAAGCGATTTTTACTGGCCACTCGGCTGTTGTAGAGGATGTGGCCTGGCACCTGCTGCATGAATCATTGTTTGGATCTGTTGCTGATGATCAGAAACTTATGATGTAAGGTGGAAAATTCAGTGGGGTCTCATTATATGGGTGTCCTGAATGACCATCAGTGATTGTGGTGGCCTGTGGTTTAATTTCTTTTTTTTGTAATTATGTCTTGGCCTTCAAAAAAAAAAAAAGAAAAAAATAGCTTTAGTGAGGTATAATTGACATAATAAACTGCAAGTAAGTATGGCCTTTTTATATAAAAGTTACTGTGCTGTATGATTGAACACAACTTTTTATTTAGAAAAAGAAAGGAAAACAGGTATGTACGCACAAAGAAACATGCTTAGGGCAGTGGTATGTATCAAAATTGGGATCAGGGTGGTTTGCATTGAAGTTGAGGGAGAGAGTGATTGCATCAAGGCATGGCCACGGGGCTGCATTCAACTGCCTGGAATGCTTTTTATCTCATAAACTAGTATCTGAGGCAAACAAAGCAAAACACGGAAATTTGACAAGGCTAGGTTGTAGGTATCAAATTGTTACATTTTTCTTTATGTAGTATTTTGTGTATGCTTGAAATAGCTGGTAATCCAGACAGGAACCTAAGGAACAAGAAAGCAGAAATAGCCCTAGTTTGTTTTGCACAGGTTTAGCACATATCACTTAGTGGTTGGAAGTCCAACTCTGCGTGGTTGGTGTCCCTGAAGGGGCGAGTTAGCAAGAGAACAGTGGCGTGGAGTGGTGCTGGTGTGGGTGCCGAGCGTTGGGGAGAGAGGCTGGGTCGGGTTGAGCAGCCTGCTCGTGTGCTGTGTGCCTTGTACCTTTGTGTTTTAGATGGGACACCAGGTCCAACACCACCTCCAAGCCGAGCCACCTGGTTGATGCGCACACCGCCGAGGTCAATTGCCTGTCGTTCAATCCCTACAGCGAGTTCATTCTCGCAACTGGCTCTGCGGATAAGGTTTCTAAGTTTTTGCATACTTGGTGTTTACAAACCCAGTGGTCTTGTTACTGCAATATTTTAAAATTCTTATGTAAAGTGCAGAAATGAATTCCTTTTCGTTTATTTTTCTTCAGACTGTAGCTTTATGGGATCTGCGTAATTTAAAATTGAAACTCCATACCTTCGAATCTCATAAAGATGAAATTTTCCAGGTATGTGACAGTTTTCTGATGTCTCTGTCAGATTTTAGTAACGTTTTGGTAGAGGGAAATCAAAAAATTTTTTCTTTTATATCATGGGCAGTGGGCATTGTTTTTTTGTTGTTGTTTTGTTTTGTTTGTCTGCACCTTGTGACTTGCAGGATCTTAGTTCCCCGACCAGGGATTGAACCCACGCCCTCGGCAGTGAAAGCGCAGAGTCCTAACCACTGGACCGCCAGGGAATCCCTGTTTTTTATTTTTGAAAGCTCCTCTTCTCCTGTGTAAGTTAACTAGTGAGAAATAACTTGGAGCTTTTTAGAAACTATTAGTTCAGAAGTAGAAGGAAAAAACCTTGCAAAATAGGATCAGTTTAAAAAGTGAAGGGAGTTCCCTGGTGGTCTAGTGGTTAGCATTCGGCACTGTCACTACTATGGCCTGGGTTCAGTCCCTGGTCAGGGAACTGAGTTCACGCAAGCCGTGTGGCACGGCAATCAATCAATAAAATAAGTAAATAAAATTTTAAAAAGTGAAATCCAAGGATTCTTCCCTTAAGGTATATCAGCATGGTGGGTCCTCTAGTGAAAAATATCTTGTATGTGGTTTAAAACAGAGATTTGCATAGGCTAAAATATACTTCATTGAAAATGTTAAAAGCTTCTGTGATGGTTTTGGGGCTGAATAAGTTTATTTGGACCCCTAGCTGAGTTCCCTTGTGTTGCGGAGTATGACCTTCCTGGGGGCAAGCTGAGGAGATGGTCCAACAGAATTGAGTTATTTGTAGTGAAGTGGATGGACCTAGAGTCTGTCATACAGAGTGAAGTAAGTCAGAAAAACAAATACCGTATGCTAACACATATATATGGAATCTAAGAAAAGAAAAAAGGTCATGAAGAACCTAGGGGTAAGACGAGTATAAATATAGACCCACTAGAGCATGGACTTGAGGATACGGGGAGGGGGAAGGGTAAGCTGGGACGAAGTGAGAGTGGCATGGACACATATACACTACCAAACGTAAAATAGATAGCTAGTGGGAAGCAGCCGCATGGCACAGGGAGATCAGCTCGTTGCTTTGTGACCACCTAGAGGGGTGGGATAGGGAGGGTGGGAGGGAGATGCAAGAGGGAGGGGATGTGGGGATATATGTATATGTATAGCTGATTCACTTTGTTATAAAGCAGAAACTAACACACCATTGTAAAGCAATTATACTGCAATAAAGGTGTTTAAAAGAAAAAAAGAGTACCTGAAGGGACAGGACAAAGAGGGTGAGGGCTTGTAGGCCAAGGAGAGGGTATAGAACACGAAATGGGAAAATGTCAAGGATTAGAACAATATCCACAAACCTAGGAACGGATGATTCTTTACATTTTCAAATATGTATTGCTAGGTCCACTGGTCTCCACATAACGAAACTATTCTGGCTTCAAGTGGTACTGATCGCCGCCTGAACGTGTGGGATTTAAGGTAACTCAGTATCTGGTGACAAGAAATTGCATAAATATGCTAATCTGGCAGATTATGTAGTAATTCATAAACTAGAAGAGCAACTTGCTAACCCCAGTTTAATAAGTCTAATATTAATTTTAAGTACCTTCCTGAAGAGTCTTTATTCCATAAAATAGAAGTGAATCAGCAAATGGACTGTAAAGTAAATTTATGCATATGTGAGTTTTGTTTTTCTATTGATAATTAGGACTGAAGTCGGGGTGGGGGTGCATGTGTGTTTCAACATCAAAATGATGGCATTGAAAACACTTCTGCTGTAGAAGGGGGTAAAGACATTAGCTGTTCATGTCTCCTTGGGTCACACGTACACCTGCAGGACTAGTCTTTCTCAGTTTTTTTTACCATTTGCTCTTCTGTGTTTTCATTGGTTCTTTTCGCAGGTATGAGCTCCCGCTGTGAGTTGTGTAACTGCTGGGGTAAACTTGGGAACAGGATAAGCACAGCTCGTGCTGTCAGAGATCTTAAGTTCTTCTGGGCGCTCATTGTGTAAAGAGTTGCTCCCAATTCTTAAAGTTCCTTGACTGCAGAGTTGCTATTGCAAGAATTTCAGACTCCTTTGCTTTTTTTGAGCTTTAGAGCCATTAATAATGTTCCGTTACATACATCTCTGTAAGATGTCCTTATCTCAAATTTAAATCATTAAATTCCTGAAAGTAACTTCTTTCCTACCTCTATTGCTTTGAAGTGGACTAAGTTTTTAGTCAAGGCTGCCTTACTTAGAGAGACAGTAGCCCCACTTTTCAGTGTATGGAACAGAGACACTGCAGAATAAAATGCTTGTGTTGTAAAACTGCTAAACACCTAATGTTCTGTGTTCTTATGGAACAAGCTCTGGCTGTGATAGATGCTTGAAAATGCAGAGAATCTTTAAAACAGACATTTGAGTGATTTTTTTTTTTTACTTGAAAACAATTTTAGTACTGAAATTAGAAACCTTAAACAAAAACTACAGTGTTGTATGAATTGGTGCAGCAAGGTTTGAAAGTCTGATGTCCTGGCACCTGGACTGTCCTTAGGGGTGCCGTAAATAAATTTGCAGGCATTGTATAATTTCTTCTTAAAGTTCATTCATGTCTTGCTTGCTGCTAAAAGAATACATTAGATAAAATTATGGATTAAAATGGTCGATGTTAGCGATTGTACTCCTGACGGTGGGAGGATAAACATCATTGTCTAGCAGACCCATGTGTTTGGTTTGTTTGATTAGTTTTATTGGAAAGAAAAAGTCTAGCACATGGAAAGTTGTGTATTTTGGCTGTGGTTTTTTTTTTTTTTTTTAGCAGCTATTACTAGGAAAGTCCACCTGTGTACCTAGGTATCAGGGCTGATGATTGGTGTGTAACGAGTGATTTCACTGTTGGAACTGCTGGCAGCAAATTCTACAAATTGAAGTTTTTAAGATAAGAAAAAATTAAAACTTAACCTTTCCTTGGCTTATACATTCCATAGTTAAAGTTGTTTTGTTGTCATATCTTTAGACACATCTACAGTACTGATGTGTAATTGTATTTCACTCCTGGGATGAAAAAGGCTTTAAGAGTGAAGTGCAGGGACTGGGCATCAGTTCTTCTGTAGATATTTTATATTCTTTTCACCTTTTAATCCTAATGCAGGAAACACCTCAGTTAAAATATTGAATGAATTTTAAGTTAATATTTATTAACAATAATTTCTATTCTTCAGCTTCAGTTATGAACGGCTCTTATTACCATTTCCAGGAAGTAAACACCCCACCCTCCCATCAAATAATTAATACAAAAACTCTAACTAATAACACTAGAGAAATAAGTTGCTTTTAGAGTGTGTGTTTTAGGATGGGATTTCTGGGCTGATGCTGGCTTTGCAAACATTGATGCTAGAAGAATTTCAGTAATGAAGGCATTATGTTCTTTCTCAATAGCAAAATTGGAGAAGAACAATCAGCAGAAGATGCAGAAGATGGGCCTCCAGAACTCCTGGTATATATTGGCTTTTCTTAATGCAAGATGAAATGTCATATGCAGATTGGACTATTTGTCATTGTTTCATGTATCTGGAAAATGAGTCAAGAACTTTAAATTCTAGCTCTTGAAGATGATTTCAAATTGGAGGCCTTGGAGGTTATTGTGATAGAGTTTTGACATTTATTGAAAATAGTAAATAGAGCCCAGTAGCAATGTTTCACTGAGAATAATTTAGGCTCCTGGAAAATAGTGTATAATAATTTCTCACTGATTCTCTCTGTGATGTTTCTGAGGGTGTGGGGGTGAGGGGCACTGATACTCAGTTAGCAATACTTAACACTTTCTAACAGTATGGAGAAGCTTAGTGACCTGATTAAGTTCCCTGCTCAGAAAAATGAATGCTTCCTCGATCTTGATGCCAACAGTGCGCACCATCTTCCTCCCATTCCTAATTAAATTATCTTGGCATCTCCTTGGCCCTTTGAAGGTTTGCATGGTGGTATCTGTCCTCATCCTTCCTGACTCTGAGTCCTTCATTGTACACTTCAGGTCACTTTTCTATGAATCATTGCCAGACGTGGTAATGGTTCTTTGTTCTCACTCTGAATTCAACATTTGTCTCCACCAGTCATTTGGCAGATAATCGCTCGTTCCTCTGTAACGTATATTTAGCTCTTAGGCCAGTAGTGATTTTTGGAATGCTTGGGCTTTGCCCACCACTTTTAAAAGATAAAGAAGGTCATTGAGGATGAGCCCTGCACACAGAAGATGTTCACTAGATGCCACATAGTATGGACATCCGAGACCCCCTACTCCTTGTCCTGTGTGTTACCGTGCCCAACGTACTAGCATGTTCAGTGTTAATACTTCTGCTGCTTATAGTATTTCTCAATAAAGTGCTACCATAGACAGATGACAGCATCTAAATGCTGTATTCTGTATTGGGTGTCTTAATCTGAGAAGTCTGTTCTGTGATGCAGGGCCTCGTAAATTTTTTAAGTCTTTTTTTAGCTAAGGTGTTGCTACCAACCATTTTTACTTTTTTCTTTTTTTTTGACTTTGTTAACGCTTACTGAGATATAATTTACAGGTCATACAGTTCACTGGAGTATACACTTCAGTGATTTTTACTAGTCAATTTCAGAATATTTTTGTTACCTCAAAAAGAAATTGTACCCTTTAACCATCACTTCCCAGTCTTCTTTTGTGAGTCCCTGGCTACCACTAATCTACTTTCTATCTCTCTAGATTTGCCTGTTCTAGACGTTTCGTATGACAGGAATCCTACAGTATGTGGTCTTTTGTGACTGATCCTTGCACTTAGTGTATAATGTTTTCAAGGTTTCCTGCTATTTTTTGATATTGCAGGGAGAGGACAGTGTATTTGTATATAATGTCTCTGTAACAGTTTCATGGGCCTTGACAAAATCCACTAGTATTTTGCTTCTTTTTTCATGAGAGTCTGAAATCAGGGACATGTAAGTGTAGTAAACTGGATACTAACAAGAATTTAAGTATAACAATGTCTTGATTTAATGACTCCTGTGTATATTCCAAGCCTGTGGTCTGAAAGGATTTTCACTTATGTCCCCTTTATGACTATTTTTAAAAGCTGTTTATCCCATCTTAATTTTTAAACTAAATTACTAGGTAAAATAGTTACATTGCATATAACCTAATTGGTGGAGATAGACCTCATTGTCAAACTAGAGTCAAATCTGACTTTCTGTCAGGAAGGGTGACTTACCAGTTCATAACAAAGTATTCATATTCTCCATGTGAAAATTGTTTCTTCTTTTTTTTAATTTTTATTTTTTTGGGCTACACTGGGTCTTGGTTGCTGCGCGCAGGCTTTTTCTCTAGTTGCAGTGAGCAGGGGCTACTCTTTGTTGCGGTGTGCGGGCTTCTCTTGTTGCAGAGCATGGGCTCTAGAGCACAGGCTCAGTAGTTGTGGCACACGGGTTTAGTTGCTCCGTGGCACGTGGGATTTTCCCAGACCAGGGCCCGAACCTGTGTCCCCTGCATTGGCAAGCGGATTCGTAACCACTGTGCCACCAGGGAAGTCCTCTTTTTTTTTGGCCGCGCTGCGTGGCATGTGGGATCTTAGTTCCCTGACCAGGAATCGAACCTGTGCCCCCTGCAGTGGAAGCATGGAGTCTTAACCACTGGACCACCAAGGAAGTCCCAAGAATTGTTTCTTCTGAATCTTAATTCTAAGATAAATAAGGCCCAGTGCAGGAAGTAAGACTGCCCGCTTCAGCAATTCTTAGCAAATACCTCGGTTTAGCCCTTATGGGGGACTTTCTGGAGTCCCGAGAATTCTTTTTTTCCCCCAGCCTTGGGGCAGTGTGCCTTGGAGAGATTGAAGGATGGCTGAGAAGTATCCCTTTCCACTAGTAAGGGGGAGAAGGGGATCCTTCAGGGGGCCACAGAGGAACCAGGAGACTCCAGGTGGGCCAGTTTTAGGAAAGAGTATGTAATATAAGACATCCTGGAAATGTATTACCTTGAATATTTGTATCTAACTATATATTTGCTAATGAGGCAGAATTTTAGTGTTAATTATATTAGCTATGGAAACAGCACTGTGCTCGTGAAGGAAAACGTCCTTTGTTTTCGGTGATGCAGGCTGAAGTATTTAGGGGTTAGGTGTGCTGTCTGCAACTTTGTGGTGGCTCAGCAGGTGGTGTGTTAACAAAACAGTATTTGGGGAACCTAGGTGAAGGTTATCCAGGCGTTCGTTGTACTATCCTATCACCTTTTTGGAGGGTTTGGAAGTTGGCAAAATCAAGAGTGGTGGAGGGCTGGCTTACTAAGCCTGTACCACCCTCACTCCAAACTGCAGTTCAGCGACCCGTTAACAAGACTGATGCTCTAAAAACTAACTTCTAACATGAGATATGAAACCAAGGCTTTTTTTCTTCTTATTGACAGTTTATTCATGGAGGACACACCGCCAAGATATCAGATTTTAGTTGGAACCCCAATGAGCCTTGGGTCATTTGCTCGGTGTCCGAGGATAACATCATGCAGATATGGCAAATGGTGAGCCTAAAGTATTTTTTTCCTCAATGACTATCTTGGAGAGATTTTACTAATGATATAATGTAATAGACATATATCAAACATTTAGGTACATATTGTATCAGACATTTATAGAAAGTCTTAAAAGACCTTTTTCCATTTTAACAGCAGTCTTTAGTTCAATATGCACCTGTTGGGTTGGGAGAAATCTGTGCACATGTTGATGTAGACATAGCACCTGCTCCGATTTTTATGATCGTTACGCCCTTTATCAGCTGGGCTCTTGGCATCATTGCTCCATGTCCAGTGTCTGATGTGTCATAGGCATGAAGGGTACGGGAGGAAACGTCAGTGTGTTCACACTGAGATACTGAGTTCTGTGGTGATGCGCACTAAGTACTTCAGGGCTATCGCTCCATCGAAGTGTCTGAAATGCTTTTGGAAAACATCTTTTATGGATAACTGAAGTAGTAGTGCATGGGCAGCTACGTGTATGTGTGGAGTTACATGCTGGCAAATAATTTTTGAGAACACTGGCCTGCCTTTTCCTCATGAAATGTATTAGTCTTTGGGGGTAAAACAAAAAGGAAACTAAGTTTACTCTAAAATGTGTCCACATTTAATTTCCAGCACTAAATCATGCTGACCAGTGACAGCTAAAATCTGGATAGAACTAGTGAATGCTATTTTTAGACAGTCTTGTAAAATCTTTGGGGAGTTTTACCTCTGATTTTATTTGGTTATCTCCAGGCTGAAAATATTTACAATGATGAAGAGTCAGATGTCACAACATCGGAACTGGAGGGGCAAGGATCTTAAACCCAAAGTTCGAGAAACGTTTCTGTTGAATGTAATGCTACACAAATGCTTGATTTATCAAGCGCCAAAATGGCATTGTATAGTAGGAAGTCTAAGTGGGGTGGCATATGGCGTTCTTTACCTTCTGATCCTAGCACTTTCAAGTGAGCTATTGCGTACTGTATCATATTGTAGCTTTTAGGGAAGAAAGAAATGTTGCTTAAGAAAGATCATCAGCCGTTGTTTTAAAATACAGTAGCAGGGTACTGCCTTTGATTCAACTATTTTAAGTCCTTGTTTTCTCAAACTAAGTGCTTGCTGTTCCTCAATATGCAAGAATAACTTTTACACTTTTTCCCTCCAACACTTCTTGATTGGCTTTGCAGAAATAAAGTTTTAAAATAAACTTTGTTTTATTCTTTTAGAACCTGGGTTGGGTGTGTGTGTGTGTATGGATGTATCTGTGTATGTCCCTTTTTTATGAGGAGGCTGTCATGGTATATGCATGCTGAGAACTTCCTGAATTTCTTTCCAAGGTACGCGATGGTATCCTGTGCAGACGTGGGGAGAAGTTAGGTGTATTTTGTGCTTGATTGGTCCATCTAGAACTACCTAACTTAATGTCATTTGACCCATATGCTATTTCTGCCTTAACTTGGGCGAGATTTCTCCCCAAGAAAGAACAAAAGCTTGTGTGGCAGGTGAGCAAAGGGGACAGAGTGGCCTGCAGCCTGGCCCTCAGCCTCTCCTGTGAGGCCTGCCAGCTAGGGATGGTTTTCGCATTGATTTTAATAAATATTTTTTAAGAATTTTATTTATTGATTGATTGATTAAGTCAGTCGCACCTGCATATTCCCTGACCAGGGATTGAACCTGGGCCCCAGGCGGTGAAAGCGTAGAGTCCTAACCACTGGCCAGCCAGCGAATTCTCTACATTGATTTTTAAAGGTTGTTTGTTTAGGAAGAAACAACCACAGTAATCCTAAAATACTTACTGACTTACCTGACTTACTTA
This sequence comes from Hyperoodon ampullatus, assembly GCF_949752795.1. NCBI lineage: Eukaryota > Metazoa > Chordata > Mammalia > Artiodactyla > Ziphiidae > Hyperoodon > Hyperoodon ampullatus. The sequence continues at coordinate 15,084,647 of NC_136913.1, read as the reverse complement.
CAGGAAAAGTTTGCCAACCCCTTCTTATATTTGACTGTACGTGCTTAAATACTTTTTGCTCACCATCAAATAAGGTCTTTCCTATGTGCCCCTGTGTACATACCTACTCTGCTGCTGTTGAGACAGGTACACCTTGGAATGTGCTAAGAGCGCCCAAACTGAAGAAATCCAGTCCTTGTAGATTTTTAAAGCTCGGACAGCAACTACACTGTAGAGTTTTCCTAACTCTTTCCTAACTATTTTAGAGGTTAAAAAAAGGGTCTGGCTACATAAAACTCGTCTTCTGTCACCCAATCTGAGTGGCTGGTGCCCCATCCCTTCTTTCTTGAATCATACAATAATGAAACTCTTTTTTAAGGTGCAAGGAACAGTATCTACAACTGTCTTTGCACTTGATAGGCATTAAGGTCACATGGACAACAAAAGAATACACAGAAGCTGTTAAATTTATCATACATATTTACTTAATCTATACAGAATTGAGTAGATAAAATCAGATTCACATTAGTGAAAAATCTCTACAAAATGTCTTTGAAAAGCAAAACAAGACTGCCTCTTAACAATTCATATCCTCATGAAAGACGTGGGCTGTAAAAATAAAGCAGTGTGTTTAGCACAAACTAGAAGATATCTGCATCATTTTTTCACAGTTATTTCCATCTACAGTCTGAAAGAGGTAGATTTTTCTGCAACACCTGAGAATTGAATTGATAACCAGGTGTAATAAAGGCAGTTGCATACATAACTAAAAAATACTGGTCTCAAGACCAAGAAATGTACTCCTACAAGTCTGAGGATGAAATGGTCCATTATCCAAGACCCAAAGTTTTCTCTACTCCTTGGAGTCTCCTGCCACTATAAATAATACACATCAAGATTCCATGATGGTGCAGCAAATGCAGTTGAAGCAAATTTGACATTTCAATCTTTCCTGGGCCAGCCTTAGTAGCATTACAGTGTTCTAGAATGTGGTAGAAACAGGGTGTGCTACAAAGCCACAACACTGGGCTGGCGAGGTGATTGCTTTAGGAGCGTGTCCTTCTCAGAGGGTCCCGTTTGTATTTATTCACAGGGTAATGGGAGGAGAGATTCTGAAAGGATACCAAATGCACCCCAGAGAGAATCCATGTCCTTTAAACACCATGAGAGCATCTAGCTAAAAATACACAGTAAGCCAAAAGCAGCAGGCCAACTACTGTAAATCACGTCGCTTTATAAAGCCCTTGAAAATATGCAACAGGTCCGTTACAATCTTCCACACAGGACAAGCACCACAAAGAAACGTGGCGGGCTACACAAATGGCTTAAGACAGTAAGAGCTGTACATCCAGCAGAGCGCTTGTGAAATGGGACCATTAGTACTAATTTTACAGTAGAGTGTATTTCTGATGTATACCTCCATTTCCTCTCAGGGAAATGAGTCCAATATTTCATTTAGTAACCGAAGGGGATATCTATAAAAGACTGTCGGAGGAGGATGTGTTTGTTTTTGCTTCCGACTCATTTTGACAGTAATTAGATAACCAACTTTGTGGGTTTCTTTTCCTTCACTGTCTGGCCCTTTGATTAACATGACTGATGGTGGAAGCTTAGATATAATCCACCACTCCAGGCGCTGTTGCCTATCTATTGGACAGTTTTCAATTCTTCAACCCAGTTTAGACCATGAACGTGACAGGACAAATAAAACTTTAACAAAGAGAAAAACCCTTTTAACTGGACAGAAGAGAGTTTATTCGGTCCAGTAAGCAATATAAGAAGTGTCAGTTTGATAGTTTTGCTCAGTGGAATGTGCTAACATCAGTTCTAATAGAGCCTTTTTATTTCATAAAGTATTTCAATGCAAATTATACCAGGGACAAAGTCAAAACTCTCATCAGTGCAGCCTGGTTAATGATGTGTATAAACTTGACCACATGTGACATTGTGAAGAACAAAGGAACTTACAGCAAATCCAAAAGTGATGTGCTGCATTTTCAAAGCCCCCCATTCCAAGTGTAGACACCTTGATAATACTGGTTTTTACTAAAAAAAAAAAAAACAACCCAAAAAACCACTAAGAAAAGGGGCAGAAACAGAATGAAAGCATAAGTAATAAATAGATCCTGGCTATTTAACTCTGCCAAGTTTCCTCAAAGTCAAAAATGCTGGTTCCAGTCTTTGTTTTAGAAATGGAATCAGTTTCATTTAGTTAGCATGATCATAATTAAAATTCCCTTTAAAAAACCCTGGAGAACAATGCTGTTTGGACTGTCGGAACAGTTGGACACCAACTTTCAAGCAGCCAGAAGGTAGTGGAGGGACTTCCGCTTAAGGAAAGCTACACGATTTTACCCTCCTCGTCCTACACTGACTGGCGAAAGACTGTCAGTGGCAGCTCTCCGTGGGAAGTGGAGGATGCGTACCCAAATCCCGAGTGAGAAGCAAACAAACCACCAGGCTCCCCACACAGCGGGCATCCAGGTGGTCCAAATTCAGATACTGCTTCTATCCTGAAAACAGAGCGGTGGGACTGTTTTTTTTTCTTTTTAAAGGAGAACCGCACTTTCTACTGGAAATGCCTCCCTCAAATTCAGGGACATAGATATTTGTTGTCCTGATTTTTTTTTTTTTTCCCGGTGCTACGCGGGCCTCTCAGTGTCGCGGCCTCTCCTCCTGCGGAGCACAGGCTCCGGACGCACAGGCTCAGCGGCCATGGCTCACGGGCCCAGCCGCTCCGCAGCATGTGGGATCTTCCCGGACCGGGGCACGAACCCGCGTCCCCTGCATCGGCAGGCGGACTCTCAACCACTGCGCCACCAGGGAAGCCACGGTGGGACTCTTTAATCACATAAACATTAGCCCTGTCTCTCCAATGATTTGCCTGTATATTCTACTTTGTTTAAAAGTTACACCTTTATGTACAAGTCTAGGCTTGTAGCCATCTCAATTTGTCAAGTGATATAAATATCAAAAAGCTAATTTGAATCAAATATGCTATGCTTGTTTCTGACCCAAGCCTAGAGTTTTTTAACTTGGCATTTAAAATGGGCTATTAGACAAATATCTAATCATCTTGATATTTTCCTTTGAGTAATATTAATTGGGGGGGCAGGATGTTTAAACGAGTATTGTTTTCACATCAGGAACCATTATCAGGGACTTCCCTGGCAGTCCAGTGGTTAGGACTCGGTGCTCTCAATGCTGGGGCCTGGGTTCAATCCCTCATCAGGGAATGATGATCCCACAAGCCGCGGGGCGGGGCGGGGGGTGGGGGTGGGGAACCGTTATCAGAACAAAGTTCCCTTGTAATGGTCAGCCCTGGTGAGTGACATTTTAATTCGGACAATTCTGTGCAAGCAGCAGGGGAGAGGGAGAAAGGCAATGAGCACATGCATTCCGATGAAGGGGAAAGAGGCAGATGTGCAACACAGCTGAGGAAAATGTAGAGAGTAAAACTATTCAAACCTGCCAAGCAGCCTCCTGTACCACATAAGTCCAGTAGTTCTAAGAAAATACAGATATGGTAGAAAAAGTAAGAAAATTTTCACCACAAAACCAAGTTACTACTAACAGAGAAAGTTATACACAAAATAGAGCTCTCGATACAGTGATCATACTTGATTTGATCTCAGTCAACTGACTCGATGCTGGGCCCAGCACCCAGGGACTCGGCCTCCGGGCCGACACGGGCAGTGCTTTGCCAGGCGGCGCTGGGCTCCTTGGGAGAAGCCGGGGCAGCACAGGGCTGGGCCCCGGGCGGCGCTGGGCCCCCGCCCGCCGCCCTCCCCGAGACCTGCTCCTTCAGCACCTCCACCTTCTCACTGAGCTCGTTCCTCTCCGTCTGCAGGGCCCGGCACAGCTTCTCCAGCCGTTCCAGTTTTATGTGAAAGGCCTTGTACTCTTTATCTCGCACAGTTTTCTGCAAAGAGGAAAAAGCAGGATTTATGTAACCCAACTGAATACGAATTAGGTTACGGGATACAGCAAATTTAAGTCTTTTGAGCCGCTTCTTGGGTCACCTCTTGGACATGTTCAGTTTCTTCAACACCTCCCAACGTCCCGCCACCTGCCTTCTGCACACATAGCCACAGACACCAATTAACGTGGTTCTGGGGTGACAAAAATGAAATTCCCTGTCATGTTTCTTAAAAAGAACCAAAGCCCACTTTTAAAAGCATTTTGTATTGATGAATTACTAAGGAAATTGAAGATACTCACCACTAAAGACTAGCAGATAAAAAATGAAGGGCCTGCTTAAAAAAGAGGACCACTCATCTTATTTCCACCTAGATTTCTCTTGTTTTTACCAATCCTCAGACGAGAACAGCATTTAAGATGTGATATTTAGTGTTTGCAAACAGTACATCTCAGCTTCGTAAGACTCGCAAAAAGTACTATGCTACCTTTTCGGAAAGAGTAAGTCGAGGGGCTTCCCTGGTGGCGCAGTGGTTGAGAGTCCGCCTGCTGATGCAGGGGACACGGGTTCGTGCCCCGGTCCGGGAGGAACCCACATGCCGCAGAGCGGCTGGGCCCGTGAGCCATGGCCGCTGAGCCTGCGCGTCTGGAGCCTGTGCTCCGCAACGGGAGAGGCCACAACAGTGAGAGGCCCGCGCACCGCGAAAAAAAAAGAAAAGTCGAGGTGGAGAGAGAGGCACCCAAGTCAGTGGCCTGTGCTGGCCAGGTGGGCGCCTGGTCGGAAGGCAGATTTCCCGACCCTCAGCCCAGACCCAGTCAATCAAACGCCGGCTGAGCGGTAGGAAAGCCCATGTCACCCGGGGCTCTAGCTGCGACTCCTGCTGGGACAGATCCCACTCAGCAGCTCTCGCCAGAGCCCTCGGCTAGGACGGCAGTGTCACAAGGCACATCCCCCTGCCCTGTCGGCTACCTGAACGTCATGAGGCCGCGGGAAACCACCTCACCTCTTCAGCCATTTGCAGAAGTGCTTTGTTATTGTTTTCCCATTTGGTCCGCCATATTATCGTTTCTTTTTCCAGTTTTTTAATTTTCTTTGTCATCTGCGAATCGACACAATTGCAAATTTAAATTCAAGGTTCCCGGGCTTCCCTGGTGGCGCAGTGGTTGAGAATCCACCTGCCGATGCAGGGGACACGGGTTCGTGCCCCGGTCCGGGAAGATCCCACGTGCCGCGGAGCGGCTGGGCCCGTGAGCCATGGCCGCTGAGCTGCGCGTCCGGAGCCTGTACTCCGCAACGGGAGAGGCCACAGCAGTGAGAGGCCCGCGTACCGCAAAAAAAAAAAAAAAAAAAAAAAAAAAAAAAAAAAATTCAAGGTTCCCTTATCTCTACAGCCCGCCCCACCCCCTGACCGTCTGAGCGGTCCTTCCCCACCCCCATCACGGTGCCCAGGGCACAGCTCATCTCACAAGCTCCCCGGATGGCGGTGGCAGGACCAAAGCGGGGGTTCATACGATGAGAAACCCGCATCTCATCTCCTCAGTTTCAGAGGCAGCAACACCTAGAGGAAGCTGCCCGCCGGCACGCTCTGAGCGCTCGCTTCAGGCCGAGGCCAGCCCTCCTTCCCAAGTCGTACCAAAAAAACATCTCTGTTCCTGAATTTTCTGTGCATTAACTACTTCACGTGAGTTCTGGAAGGATCCAGGTTCCCCCCTCCTCCCCAAGATGGAGAGCTGGCGCTCTGCCCCGACCTCCGAGGCTGCAGCCGTCTGGGAAGCAGCAGCAGCGGAGGGCAGGTGAGGGACCAGGGACCAGGGGAAAGTCGTTAACCCTCAGCTTCCCTTATCCTCACGACTCACATGACCGTTCTACTTCAGATTCTGCTAAAAATAAAACGGGTCCAAAAATCGGGGGAACGTTCTTAACCGACGCTGCCAGAACCCACTTTTCATAAGTTCAGAAGATTTCGTTCCGGCGCCTACGAGGCCGGTTCTCGGGTCCTGTGTGCCGTGGGCGCCCGCTCCCCGGCCCAGGGGCACCTCCGGAGGCCGTCTCCGGGTCCCCACCGAGGGCTCCCGATACCTGAAGGAATTCACCGGAGCACTTCCCACAGCCAAACGCTCCCTGAAATACTCTACCCTATGAAGGTCAGGCGTTTTTGTTATTTGTAACAAGGAAGGCACAGAAAGGGTAACAACTCACCCGTGGTCACACAGCGCCACGGCCTCCCCTGCCGCCCATCCCTAAAAGCCCCCGGCGTAAGGATGAACGTGTGGATACGTGCGCGTATACTGGTTCTTAGTTTAATATCGAGAATACCGCCTTCCTTATCACAGGCAGGAAAAAGAACCAGACGCCAACAAATTGGTTTGCTTGAGGGAGAGAGAATTCAGTGGGAGCATAAACAAAAGAAGAAGGAAAAAAAAAAGCTAAAAAGGTAGAAACACCGATCTGTATCGACCAACCAAAATACGTAGTTACTGTTCTGGGCTTGGTTGTCTTCAAATAATTTGATCTCCAAGGACATCAAGCTTTGTGAAAGGGGTGTGGGGTGGGGCTGGGAGGTATCACCTGAAGCAAATAAAAAAGACACCGCTTTACTGCTAACAACAAATTGTATTTAATAGAGGAGTTAACTTTAATAAAGACAACTGTGAGGGCCTAGAGATCACTAGCTACATGGGGTACTACTGAGGGCAAAGTGACTAAACATGATGCCACTGGAGGATCAGAAGAGATGAAATGAAGACAGTACAGTAAAAACATGAACTCATCCAAGTAGCAATCATGCTTAAAATAGCTTCTTATATAAATTCCCTTTTAGGCAATACTCCACTAAAAATAGGCAAATACCTTTTCCATTTCCTGCCGGAAGGTTGTAAACAGTTCATTACTTTTTGCCATGGTAGTCTGGAATTCTTCAAACTTATCCATATAAAGAGAAAGCTACAGAAAACAAGTATAAAAAATTCAGAGTTCTAGGTAAATGATTTAAAATCCCAAACACTTTCAAAAAGAACATAATATGGTTAAACGTTACCTGTTATAAGCGACAGAAATAAGAACAAATGCAAACCCAATCCTCGACCCCAGACATCAATGGCTGCAGTTCTAAGAACCCACTGAAATGCACTGAAACTTAGGAAGTTATGTTAACCTCACCATCTTTAGATGAAACTGTTTAAAATGTACAAATATTTATTAGCTCCATTCCGCCAATTATAATAAAAACTGAAGTACGTGGAACAGCTATAAATTCCATACAATTAATCCTTTATGAACTACCTCCTCTCCTTATATTTGAAAAATTGTCCTTGGAAAAAGATCATTCTTTTAGAATACCACCTGCACAGTTCCTAGCTTGAAATCAGGGATATCTCTTTTCTTAATGTAGGCAGGAAAATGAAACAGAAGCCAAAGGACTGGTGCGGTTAGGGGAGAAAGATTTCAGTGGGAGTATGGTTAAGAGAAAAAGCTGAAAGAGGTAGAAACACCGATTTTTCTTTTAACTCCCACCCTTAAGGAATTTTTATTCTAGCTGGGAAAATAAGGCACTAACCGATAAGGCAAGCAGAATTTAGAACACAGAATCACCGTCTTCTCCCCCACTCCCCCAGAAGCCGGGGTCGGGGGAGGCGCAGTAGGGGTCAGAAGAGAATAGTTAGGGAAGCTCCTTGTGGCCGAGGCCCAAGCTAGGTCTCAAGGGCAGGCTGAATTATTTTATTTCAGACAAGGCGGGAACCCTGAGAGCCCACCTAATGTAACTGCATTATTTCAGGATGAGGAAACAGGCCTGGAGGAATAAAGTGCTTTGCTCAAGATCACACAGCACATATAAAGAAAGCGGAGAAGAAAAGATCGCCAGAGGCCAAGAAACAGCGTCAGCGATGCCTTTCCACCTTCAGCAGTGCTGTGTGCGGAGCATAAAGAGAAGCCAAGACCAGGGCGAGAGGGGAGATGCCCTGGGAGGGAGCGGAGCAGCCGGTGGAAAGACAGGAGGCCAGCTCTGCTGTGTGGGAAGGAGACGCGGACCAAAAGCAACGCTATCAATGGCAACAGGCCAGGCGAAGTGACGATAAGACAGCCAAAGCACGCCCCCAGGAGGGGGAGGCTGAGGGCCAGGACGAACAGAAATTTCAGGGTGAAGAGAATAGCGCAGAGGATTTCCAAGCAGAGCAGTCCGTAGAGGGGCACATGGTGACAGAGCCGCCAGGGCCGCTGGCCTGGGGTCGGAACAGCGGTGAGGCTCGGGCACACTGGTGGAGCAGTTGTGTCACTTGAGGGAGATTAGAAGTTATGGTGGTCTTAGCATGGTCTGTTTTTATCAAAGACAGAACATCCAGGTGGACTGTCCCGTCAGAGTTCAACGCTGGCCCCCTCTGGGTAATGAGTAAGTGGCAACTACCATCTTGGACTTACGGGCCTAGATTACAAAATTGGTCAAAACACACCAATAAGACTAAGATCATCCACAAAGCCTGGAAACGGACATGGCGAGCAAGAGCAGAGAATGAGATGGACTCTTGGGAAGAACAACACATTTAGGGAGCAGGAATAGGAAGAGGCGGCAGCAGAGGAAACAAACTAACGATCAGATAACATGACTCAGGGCGACACAGATCACAGATGAGAGAAGCCGCACTGCTAACAGTACAACAGAACTGGAGCTGCCTGTGAACTCGGCAGAAGAGCCCTCTGGGGCCCTGCATTAAAGTCCATCTTCCAAAGCCATCTATAGACTTTTTATACCTGTTCCACATTGATTCTCTTCTCCATTTATATGGACAACTGAATTTATAGGGCTAGTAAGGGGTTCAAAGTTTCCTAGAAGCATTCTACCACAATAACTTATGATGGAAAGCTCAAAAGACTCCTTCAATTTTCACTCCTAAGTTAGGCTAGCTTTATAGGAAATGAGTGTCACCACACTGTAAAACGTGCCCAAAGACAAACCACTCAAAAAATGTGCTCATAAAGATTCAGGCCAGTCTGCATTTTAGAACTAATTTAAGAGTCCTTACATTTAAAAAACTTGTTACATAATAAACTTTCAAAATGAATAATACATTTTTCATCAAAATGTAATCTACTTTTCTGAGAAAGGGTGAATTGTAGGTACAAACGCCTAATTTCACCTGTCTGTGAAGACATGGGAAGTCCTTCCTGTACCTCTTCTTTGAGTGGGGAGGCATCTGCTACCCTTACTCCACACAAGGCACCACAGAGAAAGACTGCATTAGAACAAACCTAAGGGGTCTGGACTGAAAAGCAGGGAGGCAACGAAGAAAAGCCTAGGCCTAGACAGCTTCAGGGGTGAATTCTACCAAACACTGAAAGAAGAACAAACACCAATTCTTATCAAACTCTTCCCAAAAAGTGAAGAGAAGGGAATACTCCTGAACTCATTCTACAAGGCCAGCATTGCCCTGATACCAAAGTCAGATAAGACAGTACAGGCCAGATAAGAAAACTACCAGGATGGTTCAACATAGGCAAATCAATAAATGCGACACACCACGTTAATACAATAGAATGAAAGACAAAAATTGTATGATCTAATAGATGCAGAAAATGCATTTGGTAAAATTCAACATACATTCATGATAAAAATGCTTAACAGGGAATTCCCTGGTGGTCCAGTGGTTAGGAATCTGCGCTTTCACTGCCAAGGGCACGGGTTCAATCCCTGGTCAGGGAACTAAGATCCCACAAGCCGCGTAGTGCATCCAAAACGAAACAAAACACAACAAAACAAAACAAAGAAACGCTCAACAAACTGGGTACAAGGAAAGAACATACTTAATATAATAAAGGCCATATATGAGAGAGCCACAGCTAACATCATACTCAAGAGTCAGTTACAGGCTGAAAGCTTTCCCTCTAAGATCAGGAACAAGACAGGATGCCCACTCTCACCACTTCTATTCAACATAATAGTGAAATTCCTAGCCTGAGCAATTAAACAAGAAATAAACAGCATCCAAATCAGAAAGGAATAAGCAAGACTGCCTGTTTGCTGATGACATGATCTTATATATAGAAAATCCTGAAGACCCCACCAAAAAAACGGTAGAATAAATTCAGTAAGGTTTCGGGATACAAAATCAACATACAGAAATCAGTTATGTTTCTATACACTAACAACAAAATATCTGAAAAAGGAATAAACAGAAATAAAGAAAATAATCCTATTTTCTATAGTATTAAAAAAATACTTAGGAATACATTTAACCAAGGAAATGAAAAATCTATACACTGAAAACTGTAAGACGTTGATGAAAGAAATTGAAGAAGACAAAAATAAGTGGAAAGGTACCCTGTGTTCATGGATCAGAAGAGCCAATATTGTTAAAAATGTCCATACTAGTCAAAGCCCTATCAAAATTCCAATGGCATTTGCCATAGAAATAGAACAAATAATCCTAGAATCTGTATGGAACCACAAAAAACAAACAAAACAAAATAGCCAAAGCAATCTTGAGAAAACAAAGCTGGAGGTATTACACTCCCCGATATCAAGCTTTATTACAAAGCTATAGTAACCAAAACAATATACTATGGGCATAAAAGCAGAGACATAGACCAACGGGTCAGAACTGAGAGCCCCCCAAAAAAACCCATATAGGGACTTCCCTGGTGGCACAGTGCTTAAGAATCCGCCTGCCAATGCAGGGGACATGGGTTTGAACCCTGGTCCAGGAAGATCCCACATGCTGTGGAGCAACTAAGCCCGTGTGCCACAACTACTGAGCCCATGTGCCACAACTACTGAAGCCCACGCGCCTAGAGCCCATGCTCTGCAACAAGAGAAGCCACCGCCAATGAAAGGCCTGTGCACCACAATGAAGAGTAGGCCCTGCTCACCACAACTAGAGAAAGCCCGCACACAGCAACGAAGACCCAACACAGCCAAAAATAAATAAATTTTAAACAAAACAAAACAAAAATAAACCCACACAAATATGGTCAATAATATTTAACAAGGGAGCCAAGAATACGCAATGGGGAAAGGAAACTATCTTCAATAAAAGGTGTTGGGAAAACTGGATAACCATATGCAGAAGAATGAAACTGGACTGCTATCTTATACCAGTCACAAAAATTAACTTGAAATAGGTTAAGGACTTAAACAGGAGATATGAAACTGTAAAACTCCTAGAAGAAAACATAGGTTAAAAAGCTCCTTGACAGTGGTCTTGGCAATGAATTTTTGGATATGACAACAAAAGCACAAGCAACAAAAGCAAAAATCAACCACGTGGGGACCACATCAAACTAAAAAGTTTCTGCACAAGAAACAATCAACAAAATGAAAAGGCAATCTATGGAATGGGAGAAAATATCTGCAAACCATATATATCTGATAAAGGGTTAATATCCAAAATATATAAGGAACTCATACAACTCAATAGCAAAAAATAAATTTAAAAAAATGTTTTAAAAAATTTTTAATTTTAATTTAAAAACCAGCTTGGGGCTTCCCTGGTGGCGCAGTGGTTGAGAGTCCGCCTGCCGATGCAGGGGACGCGGGTTCGTGCCCCGGTCTGGGAAGATCCCACATGCCGCGGAGCGGCTGGGCCCGTGAGCCATGGCTACTGGGCCTGCGCGTCCAGAGCCTGTGCTCCGCAACGGGAGAGGCCACAGCAGTGAGAAGCCCACGTAATACAAAAAAAAAAAAAAAAAAAAAAAACCAGCTTGAATAGACATTTTTCCAAAGACATACAAATGGTCAACAAGTACATGAAAAGGTGCTCAGCATCACTAGTCATCAGGGAAATACAAATCAAAACCACAGTAAGATATCACCTCACACCTGTTAACAAATGCTGGTGAGGATGTGGAGAAAAGGGAACCCTTGTGCACTGTCAGTGGAATTGTAAATTGCTGCAGCCTACTATGGAAAACAGTATAAAGGCTCCTCAAAAAATTAAAAATAGAACCACCATATGATTCAGAAATTCCACTTCTGGGTATATATCCAAAATAAATGAAAACAGGATCTCAAAGAGATATCAGCACTCCCATGTTCACTGCAGCATTATTCACAATAGCCAAGATATGGAAGAAACGTAAGTGTCCATCAACATATAACTGGATAAAGAAAATGTGGTGTATATACACAATGGAATATTATTCAGCCATAAGAAAGAAGAAAATCTTACAATTTGTGACAACGTGGATAGGCTTTGAGGGCATTATGCTAAGTGAAATAAGTGAGACACAGAAAGACAAATACTAAATACTGTATGATATCACTTACCTGTAGGATCTAAAAAAGCCAAACTCAAAGAAACAGAGTAGAATGGTGGTTGCCAGAGTTGGAGGGCGGGGAGAAAGGGGAAGATGTTGGTCAAAGGGTACAAACTTTCAATCAGAAGATGAATAAGTTCCAGGGATCTCATGTACAGCATGGTGACTATAGTGAACAATATTGTACAGGGGAAGGAAGGGAGGGAGGGAGGAAGGAAAGTCGGGGGCCCCCGTTAAGGTGGCCACCACCTCCATACTCTACCTGGGAGTGGAAATGCATGATCAATAGGCAGTTTTTTAAAATAGGTTACAGGCTCATAGCACAAAATTCTAAAGATTTTAGGTTACACTATATGAAAATGCCATTTTGTAGGTCAAATAAGTATCAGCAATTTCATATGGTTCAACCTCACAAAAAAGAACTAAAATCTGAAGATTTATCAGTTTTTCTTTAGTAGGAAATTAGCTGACACACATGGGAACAGACAGAGAAAGGGAGGAAATACGTGGGATACTGGAAGGAGGACCTGCAGATAGCAGGACAAACTGTCCCATCTGCCTGGCTCCTGGGACCGAGTGCTAAAACCAGGAAAGTCCTAGGCAAATCAGGATGAGGTGGTCACCCTAAACGAAGAGGAAAACTCCAAAAGGGATGTGTGATCTACTCTCAGGTCTGCTGGGAACAAGCAAAATCATCTCACAGGAGATTCAAGGTATGTATCAAATTAACCATAGATTTTTTTCTTACAAATTCTACTACCCCTGCTGTCAAGTTACCTGCTGTTTTAGTTGTACTTCTTGTTGTTTCATTTGTTCATATTTGTGTCTTGATTCCGTTGCTTCTTTTAATAACTAGAAGACAGAAACATTCTGGCAAAATACTAATAGTCATTACAAATATGACTACAAGGTCCAACGACCAGATAGTTAGGCTTAATCCTTCCACTCATTATTTTAGCAAGAACCACAAGTCTATGAATGAAACATTCTGTCACATCAATTGCTAATTACCTGTATCTTTGATCTGTTCCATTGTTAACACTTAGGAATGTAGGAATACTCTTTTATTGCTTAGAAGAAGTACTCAGGAGGCCTAATAATAGGTTTACAAAACTCAGGGTTGAACTGTTGTCTTTTAGATGAAAATAATTAGAAGTCTAGTATTGAGGAGAAAACATGGCTGAGAATCTCGACATGATCTGGGTTATTTAGAAAGCCCCTCAGGGACGTCCCTGGCGGTCCAGTGGTTAAGACTCTGTGCTTCCACTGCAGGGGACACAGGTTCGATCCCTGGTCAGGGAACTAAGATCCCGCATGCTGTGCGGCGCGGCCAAAGCAGAAAAAAAATTAGAAAGCCCGTCTGCTCCACGAGAGGCAAGATGAGGCACTGTATGGAGCAAAACAACGAAATCAGGAACCTGGTTTCTGATCACATTTTTTTTTTAAGCTGGGGGTGGGGGGTGGGGGTTGGTGATGGGATGGGAGCTTTAATTTATATACTTGAGTTTAAGAAAATTATGTAGTGAAACTGCATAGTAGGCAGCTGTGAAATTCAGTCCCTGAGGTAAAATGTCACACTTAGTCCAGTAGGTTTTGAAAAGTCCTTAAAACCAACCAGAAATACACGTATCGTATGTATTTATTTAAATATGTGCATCATATTTCTATTCTAACTTGGGAAATGACAACCGTCTCTTCAGTTATGCATGGGACAGCGCTGTCAGTTCACATGGAACGACCACGCTGTGTGAAAAATGTCTCTCTCTTAACCCTAGACTCGCACTCAGAGTGACATGTTCACATCATGAGGGCCATTCAGGATCCGAGTCTTCATACCTGGCTCGCCTCAGGGCCTAGGTTACTTGAGTGAAATCTGGATGGGACAGTCCTCATTATCATAACCACTTCTGACTTTTTTTTTTGGTTAAAGTTAAATTTGCATGTGTTAAATATACATACCCAATGACATTCCACTGTATTCACAATTATTGCCAGGCCATATAATCTGAGCACACATTCTGAGAATAATGCTGAGTGATTAGGATGTAGAGAATTCTGTTAAAATTTTTCAGAAAATTATACCAGAGTAAACAAATAGTTTCCCTAGTTTCAAGTTACTTGTTTGAAATAAACTGTAACAGTATGAAGGACATCCATGTTTGGTAAGCTTGCTATTAAATCGAATCCCCAAATTTAATGTCCTAAATAATGCTATAATTCTTAAACTTGGTGGCCATTATCTAAAAAGTGAAATAAATATTCTAAGCACAGAAAAGTCTAATCAGTGCAGGTCTGTGCACTAACTTGGTCTAATCTCTCCAGTGTATCTTCTGTATATAAAGTTAAATAGAATGAAAAGGCTAATGTTTTCTAACACACACATGCCCTTCACAATCTAGAGCAAAAAAACAATTAGCACAACCCAGTGCTAATTTAAATGTAGAATAAGTTTAAATGTTTTAAATGGCTTTGGTTACAATTTTGGCAATCATTTCTTTTTTTAAGAAATTGCAAACTTACAAACTCTCTCTCTCTTTGATGTTTCTCATCAGCTTCTTTTATCAGCTGTGTTGTCTGCTGCAGTTTGGCATCCACAAGCTGTTGCTGCAGTTCCTTATGTTTGAATACTTTATCAATGTGCTACGGGGAAAGTAAAATTTCTTCTGTCACTTAATGAGAAAAGGGACAGAATGACGAGGAAACACGACACAGGTTACAAGACCTCACTCCCGAGGCTGCTTTTCCTGCTAACACCACCAGGGCTAATACCAGCAAGGTGCCTGTCTGCGTGCAGTGCTGGCGGAAGCCTGTGTCGGCATCCCTCCCTCCAGAGATGGCCCATCAGCACCTCAGCAGCCGGCCTCGTACCTTCTATTTCTGCCCTAAGGTGAAAATGAAGCTCAAATTGTATCAAGAAAAAGACGGCTAAGGAGATCGAACTGTTAAGCCCATAATACATCATACACATAATTCCTGGATATTTTTTTCTCCCCATTAAATTTTCCCAAATCTCTCAGTTGGAGGCAGCATGCTGTGATGGGAGGAATGGCCCCAGTCGAATTCTCCCCCTTGCTGAATCTCAGTCCCCTCACCTGTGGGGGGTAGCAACACCCACACTGCAGAACTGTAAAGGCCAACGCAATGGCTATACTATGTAAGGTGCTTGGTGCCTGGCACTTATCAGATAAATTTGGTAAAAGGTCAATATGATTTCCAAGTGAAATTATTAAGTGGTTGTTTATGTACAATAAAGTCATCAGAACATCCCTCCCTGACCAAGGAAAGAACATTCAATAATACTCAAACTGAATATGGCTCACAGGTAACGTGATTTCAACATACATAGCTTTCAAATTTTCTACATCTGTAATGTGGCAGACTGTCATATTAAACAATAAAACAATAATTTTAAGAAAAGTGAGGGCTTTATAATCTAATAGAAAATTTATTCTCTAGGACAAAAAAAGTTTCTTCAATAAACACACTGTAAGAATAAAAAAAGAGAGAAAAGGAAATCTTTATGTTAGAGACTTGACACATACCAACCAGTGAAACAGATGGGCTTTATCTGGATGATTCAAATAGGTTTTTCCTTTTTTTAAAAAAAAAAACGGGGAGACAATCAGAAAAATTTAAATGATGACTAGATTTTAATATTAAATAATTACTGCTAATTTTTTAGGTATGAAAACGGTATTGTGGTCACACCTAAAAACGAATCTTTAGTCTTTCTGAGGTACACCCTCAAATATATATGAATGGACTGATACCTTGGATTTGCTTGAAAATAACCCAGGGGAAAGTGATGGGAATATAGTTGAAACTGTGGTTTCATTTGCTAAAGCCAGGTGATACAGTCTCTATTTTTCTTCGTTTATAATTTTCCATAATAATAAGGGAAAAAAAAGGTAAGCAAAAAGCATCGAGAGTGATAAAAAGAAAATCTTTAAAAAAACTAACAGTTTTTGAAGGGCTATATGGAAAACTCTTAATTAATATAATCTAAAGTTTGCCTTGAAAACTGGATAAAATAACCCACAGAGATGCCACAATCTTTTTTTTTTTAATCAGCTATTTTAATCTATCTCTATAAGGGATACAACACACATAAGAGAACATTTTACTAACTTAAAAGGCAGGGGATGTGTCATTTAAAGAACCTAACCCTTTGTTCCTGCCCATTTGACCTCTAAAAGGGAGGAACTTTAAAAAAGCACATGATTGCCTATTTGCATTTAATCTAGACACCATGCCCAGACTTCCCAACTAGCTTGTAGAACTCTTAGTTGGAGGCCAGTGACCAAGATGAGGTGCCACAGACCCTTCCAGTAAACTTTTTACTTCAATTGGGTGTATAAGGGCTTAGAAATAGGTTCGTTTTTTCTCCCAAATACTATAAAACCTCCACTAAAAAGAAATATCTGAAACACAGGCATAACGGAATGATAGTGTAGACCATACAGATTATCACAGACGTCTAAAATACAGTATATTTTGGGGCCAAGTACTTACTCACTTTAGTCTAGACAAGGGGAAAGTCTACGCTAAAATAACAACCTTCCAGCATCACACGGAGGACGAGTAGTGCTTAACACTGTCTCCAAGAAACTACCTCACGCACCCAAATCCACTGACTTCTGGGCCATGAGTATGGTCCCCACGAATCCTGCGAGGGAAGGCCAGACTTGCACCACGCATACACCGAGGTTCTAAAGCGCCCTGGGGGAAGGGTTTCAGTGAACGCTTTTGGTTCGCAGGGAGGGGACACACCAGTCGCCCTACCTCCTCCCTCAGGGCGTACTGCTCGATGAGCTTCTTCAGCTTTTCGCCCAGCTCCACGTTCTCCTGGCGGAGCTTGGCGTTGTGTATGTCGTGTTGCTCCAGCTGTGCCTGGATTTCATTCAAAGTGATTTGGAAGTGCGCAGTGGCCTCTTTCCGTCTTTCTTCCTCCTCTCGTGCCTGCTGCATATTTTCTTCCTTATTATCCAAAACAATTTCTGTTAATCGTACAGGCCTATAGATGGCACAGATGCCCACAAAAGACACTACTGCCATGTGAGTTCACTGCTTGCTGCCCTGAAGTGGTGCTTCTGAACTAGAATTCCTTCCCTTTATTTAGGACCGGAAGGCTCTCGTTTGAAAGCAAACAGCTTCTCCTCGGTGGATCATCAGAGAGGCGCCCCCTGCCCTGCTCTACAGTAAGCGCTCTGTGGCCACGCTGAGAGACGAGGAAGGAGTGTCTCCAGGCAGCCAGCCCCCTCCACACGGGCTTCCCAAATACCCTCCCCCTGGCTACTCTTGCAGGGCAGCATCTGAAATCAACCTGGAGAGGGAGCTCCGTTCCTGCCCCTTACTTTCTGGGTCACACCTACTCCCTAGATGGCAAGGGACAAAAGGAATCTGCATCTTAAAAGCTTAGTCCCAACTCTTGCTCAGATCCAAGTGCTAAGAGACCTTTACGTGTCTAGTGTCTAAAGCGTTACCAGTCCAATCAAAGTGTGGACTTGCTATGGGGAAAAAATACAACTCAGTTTCATGAACACCGAAATCCAAGGATTCAAAAGCAAAGAAAACCTAACGGCTCCCACATCAGGTAAAGATCCATTTCCCTAGGGCTCCTGTGTTCTAGGGCCTTGGGTGCCTGCCATGGTGGAGGAGTCTCACGAGCAATCCGGCTCAGTCAAAATCAAACCACAACTGCACGTGAGGACAGGCCCACCCCTGCGGCTCTGCCTTCTGCCCTTCTTCCTCTGTGGGTACCAACTAACTTTTGGGTACCCGCTGCTTTGTCTTTTAATCAGCCGAGGAATATGCGCTCTTTTAAAAGTACTTGGCAATGGGGAACTGGAATGGACAAGGGTGGCCGGTGATGTAACCAACGAACAACAGCCCTTGAGGAGCTCAGGGGGCCTTTCCCTTCCCTCAAGTCTGCCCCCACTCGGCTTCTCATTTCACGTCCACTTTTCACACATGCTAATGAACGACCTCAGTGCTCACCAGGAGACTGCAAATCTGAGCTTCCTAAGCCATGGCGCCTAGTGAGAAAGCTGTGGTCTAAACATCAATCTCATCTAGATTCCCCACGAGCAAGTATGAGGTGCGTTAAGAAGCACAAGGCCAAGCAAAATAGAACGGTGGCATCCCTGTCTCCAAGGAGAGACAAGGATTTAGTTCAAATAGGTACACAGTGACTATAAATCAAGCTAAGCCAGTCCCTCCTGAAAAAGAGAAAAAGGAACCAGATTTCCCTGGTGCTGCAGTGGTTAAGAATCCACCTGCCAATGCAGGGGAGAGTGTTCGAGCCCTGGTCCAGGAAGATCCCACATGCCACGGAGCAATTAAGCCCGTGCGCCACAACTACTGAGCCTGCGCTCTAGAGCCCGCAAGCCACAACTACTGAAGCCCGCGCGCCTAGAGCCCGTGCTCCACAACAAGAGAAGCCCGTGCACTGCAACAAAGAGTACCCCTGCTCGCCGCAACTAGAGAAAGCCCGTGCATAGCAATGAAGACTCAGAACAGCTAAAAATACATTTGAAAAAATGTAAAAAAAAAAAAAAAGGAACCAACTCACCTTTAACGTCTTATTGTGACGCTGAAGTTCCCTGCAAAGAGACTCGAGTTTGCTTCTTGCCAAGATAGCCTTGCTGTGTTCACTCTGCAAATGAACTTTCTCTTTCACGATCTGGGCTTGCTTCTTCTGCAGCATCTTCATTTGCTTCTGAACGTTCCTGCTCTCCTCCAGCTAAAAGTAATAAGCACTTTACATTTAGGAAATACAGCGAGAACCTTTGAGTTATGGCTGGAAGAATTACAATAAGAACTAAGGAATACATTTCCAAAAACCCACAGTATTGTAGTGTAATATTTTATTTAAACTGTTTCATGCCATGCTGCCCTGCCAACCTTCTCTTTTCCCATTATGGTAGGAGAGTAAGCAAATGATTTAGGGTAGGAAAAAAACATTCTTAATCTCTTTATTTATTAAAAACAAAAAAAATGACGTTTTGGACAACTTTTTAGGAATCAACACCATAAAGTTACTTTCTTGAAAAACTCACTCAAGCTACTTTATTGAAATGATCCTCCAAATTAAAACTCAATAAGCAGCACTCAGTTCTTTGCAAGTGAGAGGGGGAGCACTGCAACTGTAGGTTTGGAGCAAATGCGTCTGTTTCAAGGTTACACCAACACTAACAGATAAGATGGCAGCCTTACTGACCTGTTAACTGGAGAAGGAAAGGATGCTGAGTCACTATTTCAAGAGCAAGAGCGACACCTTGTGGCCTCTCAAAACATACCACACATCCTTACAGGTGAGATGCTAATAGCTATTAAAAACACCTTTACGGAAATTCCCCCCAGAAAATAATTTTGTTTTTGTAAAATACTCTCGTAAAGTAACCTTACTCAGGACCATGGGCTGCAGGATCTGCACACACTATCAGTAACTCCACCAAGGGCTGGAACTCCCCCTGCCCTCCCTGGATTCAAGGTAACCACAACCCTGAATCCTGGGGTCACTATTCCTTTGCTCTCCTCCGTATTTTATGTCATCCGTGTGTGGTCCTAAAAGAAATTGTGTTTTTGTTGTTTTTTGGGTTTTTTTGCGGTACGTGGGCCTCTCACTGCTGTGGCCTCTCCCGCTGTGGAGCACAGGCTCCGGACGTGCAGGCTCAGCGGCCATGGCTCACAGGCGCAGCCGCTCCGCGGCATGTGGGATCCTCCCGGACCGGGGCACGAACCCGTGTCCCCTGCATCGGCAGGCAGACCCTCAACCACTGTGCCACCAGGGAAGCCCAAGAAATCATTTTGATTTTAGTTGTTCTGACTTTATTGTGGCTACTGCAACTGAGAAACCAAAATTTAAATTTTTCTTTAATTTAAATGAACTCAAGGGACTTCCCTGGTGGTCCAGTGGTAAGGAATCTGCCTTACAGTGCAGGGGACTTGGGTTCGATCCCTGATCAGGGAACGAAGATCCCACATGATGCAGGGCAACTAAGCCCGCGCGACACAACTACTGAGCTCGCATGCCTCAGCCAGAGCCCATGTACTGCAAACTGCAGAGCCCACGTGCCACAACTACAGAGCCCTCGCGCCCTAGAACCTGCACACAACTAAAGAAGAGAAAACCCGTACACCACAACTAGAGATAAGCCTGCACACTACAACGAAGAGCCCGCGTGCTAAGACCCAACGGAGCCAAAAATAAATAAGTAAATAATAAATAAATCTTTAAAAATTAAAATAAATGAATTCAAGATTAAATGGCCACATGTGACTAGTGGCTACCATTCTGGACAGCACAGCTGAAGATTACACTGCTAGGACTCATTCAGATTGTTTGCATGTAGCTACAGAACAGGGACCAGCAAACTTACTCTGTAAATGGCCAGAAAGGAAATATTTTAGGCTTTGCAGGCCACAACATGTCGGTTGTATCGTCACTGTCTTTTAAACAACACTTTTAAACAACACTTAAGTAAAACCATTCTTAGCTTGTGGTCAGTACAAAAACAGGCCTTGCTGGCTTTGGCTCTCAGGTTGTATGCTATTTCATTTTAAAAACTATGCAAGGGGCTTCCCTGGTGGCGCAGTGGTTGAGAGTCCGCCTGCCGATGCAGGGGACATGGGTTCGTGCCCCGGTCTGGGAAGATCCCACATGCCGCGGAGCGGCTGGGCCCGTGAGCCATGGCTGCTGAGCTGCGCATCCGGAGCCTGTGCTCTGCAACGGGAGAGGCCACAACAGTGAGAGGCCCGCGTACCGCAAAAAAAAAAAAAAAAAAAGTAAAAACTATGCAGGGACTTCCCTGGTGGTCCAGTGGTTAAGAATCTGCCTTCCAATGCAGGCAACGCGGGTTCGATCCCTGGTCGGGGAACTAAGATCCCACATGCCGCAGGGCAACTAAGCCTGCGTGCCACAACTAAAATGAGCCTGTGTGCCGCAACTAGAGATCCCACGTGCCGCAACGAAAGATCCCGCAGGCCACAACTAAGACTTGGCGCAGCC
Organism: Hyperoodon ampullatus; assembly: GCF_949752795.1. Classification (NCBI taxonomy): domain Eukaryota; kingdom Metazoa; phylum Chordata; class Mammalia; order Artiodactyla; family Ziphiidae; genus Hyperoodon; species Hyperoodon ampullatus. The sequence goes on along the minus strand of NC_136913.1, from coordinate 15,063,492 downwards.
AATAAATAAATAAATATTTTATAAAATAAAATAAAAATATGCAGCACACAACACACCTTGTTGACCCAGTCTCTTGTCAATAGGCAATTGAGTTGTTTCCAGGTACTCACAACAATTCGCATATTCTCACACATGGGCTTCCTGGTATACACCATGCAAGAATTTATCCTGAGTGCAAACCTAGAACTGGGGTTGTGGGGAAGTGATTTCTAAATGTTCTGTTGCACATGACAATGGCACACTGTTTTCCAGAGTGGCCGGCACATTTACTCTCACACCAGCAATTTATAAGAAATCATGTAGATGCACTTCCCCAAAACTTAATACGATCTCAATTCTTCATTTATGCCACTTAACACTGGACATAAAATAGCATGGTGCTATGGTCTTGATTTGCATTTCCCTGATTATTCATAAGATCGAACATCCCTTGTATGTTTATATACCTTTATGTTAAGATATCTTCGAATCTTGATGTTTCTCCACTTCTATGAAATGCCTCTTACACGTCTCTTGCCCAGTTTTCCATTGGGTTAATTGTCCTTTTTGTATTCATTTGTAGGTGTTCCTTAGATATTCCTCACATTGAATCTTCTACTGGTTATTATTTGTTGGAAATATGTTCTCCCCAGTTTGTAATGTGTCTTCTCACTTTCTTTTAAAATGTCGTTTGATGAATAGAAAGTCTTAATTTCAATATAGCCAATTTCTGAAATCTTTTCTCTGGTAGTGCTTTTTGTATCATAAGAAATCCTTCTCTTAATCCAAGTTTGGAAAAATATTCACCTATTAATATATTTAAATAAACCTAAATGATGCCTAAAATTTTCATTTAAGTCCTTAATCACTGTATATGGTGTTCAAGGATCTAAATTCATTTTTCCCCCATTAAGGATATCCACTTTTTAAGCTCCGTTAATTTCTTAAGGATGGTAAAATTCTCCCCTAAATGCAACTATAGATTACATAAAATGCTCCTCAAAATCCCCAAGGGGTGTTTTCTTCCCATGGAACTAATAAGTTGAATCCAAAATTTTATAGAGAGTAAAGAGTTAAGAACAGCCAAGATACTTCTGATGAAGAGAAGATACACCTACCCAACCAGATAATCAAGATTTATTATTACACTATAATAATCTACACAAACTAAGGAATGGGAAAGAACAGCACCACTACGTACTTAAGGACGATGTTAAAGGCCTAATGGGATCCACACTTAGCAAGTGAAACGTGACAATTTCATAAACCCATGTTATCTGGTGAACGTGGCAGCCACAAGATCTACCCAGAGGACAATCCCCATCACAGCGCAGGCACCCCTCCAGCTGCTCTACAGGACTTTGCTACCTGTCTGAGCCACAAGCACCAGTGATGTCAGACGATGCTGTCACCAAAAGGACAAAGGACAGTGATGGCAAAAGGGAAGTTTTCGGAATAATCCTCGGGAAAAGCCTACTCCCTTGATAGTCTCACTGCTATATAACCTATATGCTCTACCTTTTAAAAGAAATGAGTGTTGTTTCAAGAAACAAAGCTTTGGGGCTTCCCTGGTGGCGCAGTGGTTGAGAGTCCACCTGCCGATGCAGGGGACACGGGTTCGTGCTCCGGTCTGGGAAGATCCCACATGCCGCGGAGCAGCTGGGCCCGTGAGCCATGTCTGCTGAGCCTGTGCGTCCGGAGCCTGTGCTCCGCAACGAGAGAGGCCAGAACAGTGAGAGGCCCGCGTACCGCAAAAAAAAAAAAAAAAAAAAGAAACAAAGCTTTATAACATTTTCTGAAAACAGTACACATTTCGTCCTTCATATGCTCAGCACAAATCTAAATCAAAGAGAGGTTGCTCACTAAGCAAGTCTTCAACGTGTCACATCCTAAAATGAATGTAGCGATGATTACTGGTGCTTTAAAAGAATTAACCATACCCTCCCCCTCCCCCCCCCCCACACAAAACAAATGCCACAAACAAAACACCCTAGACCCTTGCTGCTTAAAAAGTGTGATCCAAGGGCTAAAAGTATCATCATCAACCTCACCTGGGAACTTGTTAAAATGCAGACTCTCAGGCCCCAGACCCAGTGAATCACAACGTGCCTTTGAACAACAAAAGTCCCAGCATCTGTGTGAGTCTAAGAAGGACTGCTCTAAGCCACTATCTGTCCTTTCTTCTCCTAATCCACGTGTGACTGTCTGCTGTTGTCCCAACAACACTGGGTCAAGTAGCTAACCTGCTACATTGCTTTTTTTTCTTTTACTCTTTTCTCCATTTTTTTTCTTTTCCCTTTTTTGTTTTTGTCTTCTTTTTCTACCACTTCTCATGTGGATGGTTCTCTTCATGTGGATGGAACCAGTAGGGACTGTCTTCCACAGCCAATGGAATTGTTCCTTTCCTGAAGCCAACTATCTGACCTTGTTGTGTTTTCTGCCATCTTTGCATTTGTGACTGTTCTAGGCCATTTTCGTTGATGCACGGGGTTTCCTGCTGCTCTGAACAGAAGGTGCCAGACTGCTGAACGCCAGCTAAGTGGGGGTATTCATGGACCCCTTTGTAAACTGAAGGAAAATATAACTGTAATTGAGTAATAATTCATTTTCAAAGCTGGTCACTGACAAAAAGTAGAGTTTACGACATGGAATAACTGCTTTAACAACAGATGAAAATGCGTAAACATTGCCCATGATAATTCACCTAAGTATTTCACAAAAGACATTAATTTAGCATATTAGAACCATTCATTCTAAAAGCTTCCCACAACCCTTATTTCAAAGGGTTCAATGGCTTCCCCATTCTTCAACTTAAAAGAGGACAGCAGTGTTTCCAGATTGAGACCGCTTTCATAATTTGACAAAGAGAATTAATGCTACTTGAAATAACTCAGGCACAGAACAAATGAGGTTAATTTCTTTGGAAGATGGAAAAAGGAATGCCTGGCACATAGTAGATACTAAATAAATATTTCCTGAGACACAGTATTGTTTTAGTAGACTATTTCACCTAACTCACAATTTCAGTCACAATGGTTAGAGCCTTTATCTCTACAATTCCCTTGGGAAAAGTTAACTACAGGAACCACTACACTCCAACTGACTGGCATTTAAAGCACCACAACACAAGACTGAGTTTTAGAAAATCTATGTTCTATCTTTAGCATTATAATGCTCTATATATGTAACACCTTACAAAATGAAGTCATACAAGCAACAAAAAGCCCCAAGAAGTCAGATTCTCCTCTTCAATTCTGGAGTAAAGTATAATTTTACATTTAAAGCTACATCAAAAGCTACATCATATTTTAAAAAGCTTATCAAGCACATACACATTTTGCTATACTTTATATGGACCTCACTCCCTTGATTTAATACTCACAAGATCAGCATATTTCTTACAGAGAGCTGCCAGCTTTTCTTCTGGAGTTGAAAGGGTGTTTAGGGCTTGCATCAATAATAAGACTTCTTTTCCTGATGATTAACAAGATAAGAAATAAGTCCCAGAAGAAGAATGAGATCAACCTGTAAATTCTAAATAACACTTCCTATGTTCTGACATCCAGGGTAAAATAATTTATGCCTATTAACTAGAAATAAGAGATTTGCTAGCTAAATTAAGAAAGCTATTTTTAAAATCTGGATCAGCAGGCACCCCTTCCTCCCCATCTCCACCCCAAATTTCTTCACTCACTAACACTGCGAGCTATTTGTGAAAAGAACTCTTGCTGAAGGCTTAAAAATTCCCTTGCTTAACCACTGATATCCAGGTTAAGACAAAGGGCAAGTTACAAAGGGCAGAATATTTTTATATGCTTCCTCCTAACCAAGTATGAATATAGAAGCAAGTTCAAAGGCAATTTCGGGTGGTACTCTCCGCCTATCTAAGACGCTCATTATCACTGGTGACACAGATCTTTTCCTTTGAGCAATTTAAATAACTTCTGATGACTTAGTAAGCATATTCAGTGTGTTAACCAAATTTAGTGTAAAAAAAAAAAAAAAAAACGAAGAAGGATGTCAAGATGGCACTTCCCTTGGGAAAAAGAGCTGAACAGTATTTTAAGGACTCTGGCAGTGAGAAGCAGGTGACCGAGACAGGATGGAACAAATGGTGTTTTAAAATAAGTGATAAGTTTTATTTCTTCAGCTGGGTGGTAGGTACCATTTTTATTTTTTTAAACGTTCACTCTTCATGAAGGGTATTTCATTAAAAATACATATGTGATGGCAATTCCCTGGCGGTCCAGTGGTTAAGACTCTGTGCTTCCACTGCAGGGGGTACGGGTTCCATCCCTGGTTGGGGAACTAAGATCCCGCATGCTGTGCAGCATGGCGGGGGAAAAAAAAAAGTGAAAATGACTTTGACTTTGGTATACAGTGTACAGATTGCTATGAGGAAAACAAGCAGGCTAACTTCAAAACAGAATCCTTTTCCATACACAGAAAATTTTAGCAACAAATCCTCTCTCGTTTGGCCCAAGACCAATAAGAATTTTAAAAGAGATGACAAAATATGATTCTTGAATATGATTAGAATTGCAATTTTTATGAAGATTTTTAAACTCACACTCTACCTGTTTTTTTCTGAGATACAACTCATGTACCATAAAATTCACCCTTTTAAAGTGTACAGTTGAGTATAATCACTAAGTTGTACAACTATCACCACTGTCTAATTTCAGAAACCCCATGCCCATGAGCTCCCCAGGCTCCCTGCTCCAGGTCCTTGGCAGCCACTACTCTACTTCCTGTTTCCATGGATTTGCCAATTCTAGACATTTCATATTAAGTGGAATCATATAATTTGTGGTCTTTTGTGTCTGGTTTCTTTCACTTAGCATAATAGTTTAAAGGTTCACCCACAATGTATAAAGACTTCATTCCTTTCCACCACTGAATAATATTCCATGTACAGACAGACCACATTTTGTTTATCCACTCATCAGCTGATGGGTAACTGTGCTGTTTGGACTTTTCAGCTATCATGAATAATGCCGCCTCAAGCACTCCTGGACACGTTTTTGTGTGGACACGTTTTCAACCCTCTTGGGAATATAACTAGATGTAGAACTACAGGGTCGCATGGTAACATTATGTGTAACTTTTTAAGACTCCTGCTTTTACACATTTAACTGGGGCTGCTAATATTGAAGAAATTTGTCTTGTTCGTAAGGAATTAAAAATTTATAGAAATATGAAAAATAATTTTAAGTTTGCCAAGTTAACAGAAAATGGGTATAATACGAAGGATCATTCCAACTCAGCATATAGAAAACCAAACAAATTTAAACACTGTTAATCTCAGGTAGAATAAGTATAAAAAACTTAGGGGCAACCAGTAAGCTTAAAATAAAAGGGGAATTCAGATTTCCTAATGAGATTTACCGTACCGCATTCTTTGTCCTGAATCTCAAACACAGCAGAAGAAAGAAAACATACCCTTGAAAACCAGTCTTAACCCACTTCTTGAACTTCACCTAACGTTATATCATCTCTAAAGTTTTGTGACTAGCTTTAAAATAAAATGATCAAATAAATATACAGTTTTCACAGTAAATTTTGGTCAGACTACATTAAAGATGCAAACAAAGCAAGTCAAATACTACTTCTGTCTGGGACTTCCCTGGTGGTCCAGTAGTTAGGACTCCGCGCTTTCACTGCCAAGGGCGCAGGTTCAACCCCTGGTCAGGGAACTAAGATCCTGCAAGCTTCATGGTGAAGCTGGGGGTGGGGACTACTCCTGTCAAATTGGCCCCAGATTTTTTTCACGAAAGCCCATTCTTTTTTTTTTTGCAGCACGCGGGCCTCTCACCGTTGTGGCCTTTCCCACCGCAGAGCACAGGCTCCGGACGCGCAGCTCAGCGGCCATGGCTCACGGGCCCAGCCGCTCCGCAGCATGTGGGATCCTCCCGGACCAGGGCACGAACCCGTGTCCCCTGCATCGGCAGGCGGACTCTCAACCACTGCGCCACCAGGGAAGCCCACGAAAGCCCATTCTTGACTACTGAGAGAGAAGTAACCTCCTGCTCTGCTGTCTCGGGTGCCCGGCACGTCACTGCAGCAGACAGGCTGCCTGCCCCACTGAAGACAACAGATGTGTCAGCTGAGCAACATCGCCCCCAACGCTGGCCATGTTCATCATCACCTGTGCTGCGGACAATACAACTCAAAGGAGCAACGTGTGAAACATGCAACCCCCAAGCTGAGGTTGTTACCTAAGGTTTTGTCTTTGTTCCTGTCGCACTCTGAATCTTGCTGACCATCAGGGGGATCTGTTCGAGCCTCTCGCCCAGGAATTTCCTCCCTTGACTCTCGTGTGCAGTACTCTGGGCTCACCAAACTCCTGCCCTTCGTGATAAAGTCACTGTGTGCATCCTCTTCCAAGGAATGCTTGTTACTTGTGCCACCACAGTGTGAGCCTTGATGCTGAAGAATATCATTGGACTGAGAGTTATGCAACATATCCGTTTTCACCCCTAGCCCGCACATTCCAGCTTCTTCCATTGTGCCAATCACAAACTAGAGGGAAGGGGAGAGGAGAAAAAAGATGGGAAGGGGGGTTAAATTAAATGTAATCAATGTTTACAATCCATCACACACCACAGGTTGACAGCTTTTTTCTTTCTTAGTCATTTGTAAAACCGATGTAAATATGGTAATTTCTAACTTTCACTGAGAGGTGACCTCACCGTAAATAAGAAAATTAAAGTTAAGATGGCCAAAAAACACATGAAAAGATGCTTAATATCACTAATTATCAGAGAAATGCAAATCAAAACTACAATGAGGTATCACCTCACACCAGTCAGAATGGCCATCATCAAAAAATCTACAAACAATAAATGCTGGAGAGGGTGTGGAGAAAAGGGAACCTCTTGCACTGTTGGTGGGAATGTAAATTGATACAGCCACTATGGAGAACAGTATGGAGGTCCCTTAAAAAACTAAAAATAGAACTACCATATGATCCAGCAATCCCACTACTGAGCATCTACCCTGAGAATACCATAATTCAAAAACATACATGCACTGCAGCACTATTGACAACAGCCAGGACATGGAAGCAACGTAAATGTCCATCAACGGAGGAATGGATAAAAGCAGATGTGGTACATATATACAATGGACTACTACTCAGCCATAAAAAAGAATGAAATGCCATTTGCAGCAACATGGATGGACCAAGAGATTATCATACTGAGTAAAGTAAGTCAGAAAGAGAAAGACAAATATCATATGATATCGTTTATATGTAGAATCTAAAAAAATGGTACAGGGCTTCCCTGGTGGCGCAGTGGTTGAGAGTCCGCCTGCCGATGCAGGGGACACGGGTTCGTGCCCTGGTCCGGGATGATCCCACATGCCGCAGAGCGGCTGGGCCCGTGAGCCATGGCCGCTGAGCCTGCATGTCCGGAGCCTGTGCTCCGCAACGGGAGAGGCCACAGCAGTGAGAGGCCTGCGTACCGCAATCAATCAATCAATCAATCCATCAATCAATGGTACAAATGAACTTATTTACAAAACAGAAATAGACTCACAGATGTAGAAAACTTACGGTTACAATGGGGGAAACGGGGGGGAGGGATAAACTGGGAGATTGGGATTGACACATACACACGACTATATATAAAATAGATAACTAATAAGGACCTGCTGTACAGCACAGGGAACTCTACTCAATACTCTGTAATGGCCTATATGGGAAAAGAATCTAAAAAAGAGTGGATATACGTATATGTGTAACTGATTCACTTTACTGTACACCTGAAACTAACACAACATTGTAAATCAACTATACTGCAATAAAAATAAAAATTAAAAAAAGAAAAATTAAAGTTAAAACAAATCACAGAACTCAGTGGTACCAAAGGAAGCAGGAAATGCCATTTAGTTGTACATCTAAACTTATTTCAAAAAAAAAGTATCAAGTTGTGTTAGGGCCCTAGCCAATAAAAAATACTTACTTCCTTATAAAAATTCACCACTTAAAATAATTAGCATCTTAAAAGACATGAAATTATCCCAAGTTAACGAATGTTAATTATTCTGGTCTTAGCCTCTAGGACACAGTACAGCAGAGATGGCTCACTGGCTGTCCAGCAGAGACCCAGGCTCCTCCACAATCCTGTGGAGCCGGGACTGGGTGGCCAAACGCTCAGACCAGCCAACACTTCCCAGCCCCTTTCATCTGGCCGGGACTCCCATGCAAAGTTGCCACCAATAAAATGTGAGCCCAAGGGATGACTTTTCTTCTGCAACAAAACTTTTCTTAGAAGCACACGTTCTTTCTCCTCCATCTCTTTCCCACTCTGGCTGGACGCAGAGGTCTCCAAGACCCCAAGAGATGGCAGAGCCACAGGATGAAAGCAGCCTGCACCCCTAAAGCTCACATACCTATACAAGGAAAGCCATCCGTCTTACTAAGAACACCCACACTGGGCTATCAGATGAGAAAGAGAATACCTTCCTCTCCTATAAAGCCAAAGACATTGTGAGAATTAGGTTTTAAACAGCTACCCCTGACCTAACAAATACAGACAGCGGGCATGGGACAGACGGCTTCATTCTAGTATTTTATTCTCCATCAGTACTTTAAACTTCCCCTCTCTTCTATCATACTGTTAACCCATTTACTTATGGGGGGGGGTGTTTTTCCCCTGGTTGACACTACTTGGTCATATGATGGGGCACAAATTTAAATTCTGTATATCTCCTCTCTGCATGAAAGAGAGGAAATTTCCTCTTCCTTTTTTGAATAACATAACTGATGGGGAGGTGGCTAATACCTTTCTCTTATCACAAGTGGACAAAAGCTACTCTACAAAGTTAATAGGAAAAGAGAGATTTATTTTTTCAAGTTACTATAGTATCCAGCTGAAGAAATGAAGATAATTTAAAATATCAAAGTAGCAGGGGATGGAGGGGTTAAGGGAACTAAATCCTCATCTTTTATAGTCCAATGTTGATAAATCAAGTACTGTGCTTTTTGCAAGAACAAACTGGTGCAGCCACTTTTAAAACCTTTTGCAATATGGCTACCTTCCAATCCAGTTAATTCTACCCCTAGGATTTTACCCTAGTATGTACAGATGTGCAGCCAAAGGCCAAGAATGTTTAAAACCACACTATTTGTAATTGCCCCGAATGAAATCAACCCAAATTTCTATCAACAGAAGAATGGATGCATTGTAGTGTGTTCATACCATCCAGCAGTGAGAACGAAGTACTGCTAGATGCAGCAACAGGGATGAGTCTCACAGAATTTTGTGAGGAAGGTGCCAGAAGAAAACATACTACAGGAAACCATTTACATATAAAGTTCAGAAACAGGCAAAACTAATCAACGGTGCTAGAAATCAAGAGTGTGTTTACCGCTGAGGGTAGGGCCTTCTGGGGTGCTCGGTAATAGTCTGTTTCTTGATCTAGGTGGGGTAACGTAGATGTTCACTTTGTGAAAATTCATTAAGCCTAAACCTTTGTGATTTGTATACTTTTCTGAATGTATGTTTTACTTCAATAAGGTTTATTTTTAAAGTTGCAATTTATATATTATTCAAGCATTATGAAGAACCAAAACAGAAATATTCTCCTCTGGGGAGAGAGATTAGAGATGCATTGCTTTTCTGATACTACTTTTTTAAAAATGTGCCTGTAATACTTTTTCTTAAAAAAATTAATGCATTAAGGGGAAATGCATTGTTTAGAGTTATGGTTTGATGCTACACTCAAATTCTTTCCAAAAAATTTAAAAATTCTCTTCCCTACGTAATGCAGTCCATAAAGCAGTATTTCTCAAATGTAATCCAGAGATATTAGGTCTACAAAAAATTACCAAGGATTTAGGAAATGTCTTTTGTTAAATTTCATTACTGCAGAAACTTCCTAAAGTCCTTGATAGGCCCAAATAACATACAGAAGTATTAATATCAAAGCAAATGCAAAGTGATCTTTTTTTTTTTTTGGCTGTGCCATGCGGCTTACAGAATCTTAGTTCCCCGACCAGGGACTGAACCCGGGCCCTCAGCAGTCAAAGTGCAGAGTTCTAACCACTGGACCACCAGGGAATTCCTGCCAAGTGATCATTTTAATGCTACATTATACACAGAACTACTACTTCCACCTCTATTTTATACCAAATATTAAACTGTCATATACTAGTTGGGCAGATGGATAATGTTAACAGAGACCCTTTATGCAAAAGCAATACTGAGAAGAAAAAAAAAACAACCCAGTGCTATTAATACCATCTTCCCCAACTTTTTAAAAATTAATTAATTAATTTTTATTTTTGACTGCGTTGGGTCTTTGCTGCTGTGTGCGGGCTTTCTCTAGTTGTGGCGAGCAGGGGCTACTCTTTGTTGCGGTGCGTGGGCTTCTCATGTTTCGGAGCACAGGCTCTAGGCGCGTGGGCTTCAGTAGTTGTGGCTCGTGGGCTCAGTAGTTGCAGCACGTGGGCTCAGTAGTTGTGGTTCGCGGGCTCTAGAGCGCAGGCTCAGTAGTTGTGGCACATGGGCTTAGGTGCTCTGTGGCATGTGGAATCTTCCCAGACCAGGGCTCAAACCCGTGTCCCCCTCATTGGCAGGCGTATTCTTAACCACTGCGCCTCCAGGGAAGTTCCCCCAATTTTTAAAAAATAATTTTTAAACCGATTCCCTGAAAACTATTAGCCCAATATTAAGAACAGGGCTACAAAACCACAATGCTGGCTTTAAACATTGATGAAAGTCTGTTAAAAGATAATTAAAATGGAAGATTGCTTATCTCTAACACAGAATTTCTCAGAAGCATAATGATAATAAAACTCACATAATACCAGAAAACATGGTGTCAAGCAATATCAAAAATATAACGAGCAAGCAATTTGTTGGAAGAAGCAGGAGCATAAATAATTTTCACCAAGGAAAACCCAAGGCCTCTCCTAAGATCAATTTTATTAAGAAGCCTACCTGAGAACTGGAATTGGTTATTTCTAGTTTCCCAGTTCAATTAGTGATTTTTCGTAACACCTTTATTGAGATATAATTCACATACCATCCAATTCACTGGTTTTTAGTGTATTCACAAAGTTGTACAACTACCACCACAATCTATTTTAGAATACTTTGGTCACCTCAAAATGAAACTCAGTACCCTTTTCAGCTATAAACCCCTAATCCGCCCAAAACTCCCAGCCCTAGGCAATTAATGTGCTTTCTGTCTCTATAGATGTGGTTATCCTGAACATTTCATATAAATGGAATCATACAATATGTGACCTTTTGTGTCTAGCTTCTTTCACACAGCATAATGATTTCAAGGTTCCTCCACATGGTGGCATGTATCAGTACTTAATTTCTTTTTATTACCAAATAATATTCCACTGTATGGACAGACCATATTTTGTTTATCCATTCATCAGTAGATGGACATTTAGATTATTTTCAACTTTGGCTATTATGATTATTTTCAACTTTGGCTATTATAAATAATTTGGTATGAACATTAATGTACAAATCTTCATGGGGACATCTGTTCACATTTCTCCAGGGTATATACCTAGGAGTGGAACTGCTGGGTCATATGGTCACTTTATGTATAACCCTTTGAGAACCTGCCACACTTTTTCTAAGCAATTGCACCATTTTACATTCCCACCAGCAGTGGATGAGGGTTCAAATTTCTCCACATCTTCATCAACTCTTGTTACTGTCTGTCCTTTTCATTATAGCCATCATAGTTGGTGTGAAGGTATCTAACCTAATGGCCAGTGATGCTGAGAACGTTTTCATGTGCTTACTGACCATTTGTATACCTCCTCTGGAGAAATGTTTATCCAGATCCTTTGTCCATTTTTAAATTTGGGTTATTTGTTATTTTATTATTGAGTTGTAAGAGTTCTTTATAGACACTGGATACAAGTCCTTTATCAGAGGTATGATTTGCAAATATTTTCTCTTATTACTGTCCTTCATTCTCCCAATTTTGGAGAAAACTCACAGTATATTTATTCACCTATTTCAAAATGCCTTAGGCGATTTAACTGCAAGTTATGCTGGCTTTCAGATTAAAGGCATATAGGTCAATTACAACTACCAGAGACAGAAAAAAGACAGTTTAGAAAGGCCAAAACGTTCACCTAACTCAAAATAATAGCTGGTGGTAGGCTTCCCTGGTGGCACAGTGGTTAAGAATCCGCCTGCCAATGCAGGGGACACGGGTTCAAGCCCAGGTCCAGGAAGATCCCACATGCCGTGGAGCAACGAAGCCCATGCGCCACAACTACTGAGCTTGCACTCTAGAGCCTGTGAGCCACAACTACTGAACCTGTGTACCGCAACTACTGAAGCCTGTGTGCCTAAAGCCCGTGCTCCACAACAAGAGAAGCCATCACAATGAGAAGCCCGCACACGGCAATGAAGAGTAGCCCCCGCTTGCCGCAACTAGAGAAAGCCCACGCGCAGCAATGAAGACCCAATGCAGCCAAAAATAAATAAATAAAATAAATTTAAAAATAGCCGGTGGCACTGAGCATAAATAAGGATGTTAAATTAATCTGTATAGTGCACAACCATCATATCTAACGTTATCCTTCTAATTTTATTTCATCATTCTCTATCTTTAGCTAACACTACTTCTTTTTTGTTTTTCCAGACACTCCTTTCACCTTGAAATTCCTGCCACACATATTACATTATCACTTATTTGGTATGTACATCCTCCTAGATAGAGACAGCTTATGCATAAAAGGTGCTCAAGTGCCAACTGAGTGGAAAACATGAGGGGCCAAAATGGCTGCTTAAAACAAGCCTTGGGAAGTATCTATTGAGAAAAACATCACTATTACTATTTTATCATTAGAAGCAGGACAGTATTACATTTCCCTTCTCTCCTGTACAGTTAAGTTTGATTTATTCTTCACATTTGCTAATGAAAGACTTACTCTGGCTCTACAAAATCTTTTTGTTTATGAGTAAGCCCAGTTACAGCTGGGCTTGTTTCCAACCCTAGTCTACAAATACTCTTGATATAGTAGACCCCAATTTTCCCCACTTGAGGTTCCGCACTGGACCATTTGATATGAAGCAAAATCTTAGGGCCAACAACTTTATTTAAATTGTAAATGATTTCTCAGCCTTCAACTCCTTAAGCAGAGAATTCTCTATCATATGGCCAATAAAACTTCCTACTCTGCCCTCTTTGACACCCATTCTGGATGCCTTTGCTTGGGTACACTCTCTTGGATAAACAACAGCAGCAACAGCTAACACTTAAATAGCAAATACTACAGCCAGGCACTACTGTAAGCACTTTCCTATACTCACTAATTTAATCCTCACAATAATGTCAAGAGATAGTTACCATTATTATCTCTACTTTACATACGGCAGCGTGGTAAAGTTAAGTACCTAGCTGAAGGTCACAGTCAGTAAATTGCCCAGCAAAGATCTGAACCCTGGCCAACTAATTTCCGAGTCCACGCTCTTAACCACAACTGCTTCATGACTCACCTCCATCTACTGTACAAACACCCTTGTCCTGACCGAGCCGTCTTACAGAAGTCTATTTGATAATGGGGAGAGATGCTCCCAAAGTATTATATATATAAAGAAATTACAAAATAGTATGCACCATGTATTATGTATATATACACAGACACACAGAAAGTACTGGGAGGAAATACATCTAGAAACAGATGAATCTGGGAATTCCCTGGAGGCTCAGTGGATAGGACTCTGCGCTTTCACTGCCTGGGTTCAACCCATGGTCGGGGAACCAAGATCCTACAAGTCACGTGGACAAAACAAAAAAAACCAGTTCAAAAACTTTTACTTATGCTCCTTCAAATATTGTTGAAGCTAAAGAACAATCTTTCTTTGGCTTATTTTGTTTAAAAGAGCTTAAATGTTTTTAGTGACGGTTGTTCTTTTACTAAGACTGGTCTAAAGGAAAAAACAAAAAAGCCAACAACCACATTCACTTTCAAATTATTTCAACTACCATCTGCTTAAACCAGCTTGAATGCCTTTCACCAGTGCCAGGCACGTGCTGAGCGCAGACACTCCCTGTGGAGGAATGGGCGGCCACAGGAGGGGCAGTGGGGAAAGGCTGTGTACACAGATGCATTTCTCCATCCCCGGGAGAGGTCCTGAGCTCGCCTCTAGTTCCTGAAGAGTCTCGGGAAACTTATCAAGTAGGTAAAGGTAAACCTTCAGAACCTACAAGCCCCATTATCCCATTTAACCTTCTCCGTGCCACTGAGAGGTGGGCCTTAGGAAAATGAGACTCCGTGACGTGAAGTAACTTGCCCAAGATCATATTCAAGTCAGTAAAATGGGTCAGTAAACCTCAAAACCAGGTCTGTCAAATTCAAGAGCCTATGTTCTCTCCATTACACCACTCCTTTCCCTTCACACATCAGCCTTGGAAAATGAAAGTTCAAAGTCAAACAAAGAAATCGGAGACATTAAATGTCTAAAAATACATACCATGCTAGATATACCAGCATGAATTTAGGAAAACATTGGGAAAGAGCTGGAGAATTTTTAGCAGTAATTAACTCTGGGATTTAGGGAGGTGAGACAACACTAACTTGAGAGTAGAGACATCTTTAAATAATTTTAAGTGATTATATTTAAGACATTGAAGGTTTTTTTTTTAAAAAAATACTTTTTGTGTCTTAGGATTAAACTAAATTATCTCTAAAAATCCCTTCAACCCTATGTTTCTAATAATTTCCTCTAAGAGTCATCAACTACGAAGCAGGAATGTGAAGACACAGAGCGCACACCTCCCTGGCCTCAGACACCAGGCGCTTCCCACTCTCAGCATGGCCACGACCGGCCTTATTTGGTTTTGAAAATATGAACCTCTTTTGTAAACGTTTCCAGTATTTTGAGGGGTTTTTACATTTCCAAATACAAATTTTACAAACAAACCTACCCATAAAACTTACATTTTCATATGCTTTTTTATTTGTTATTTTTTTAAATAGGGGGTTGGAGTTGGTAGGTTCATGTGCTTTTTAAATTAGAAAAGTGGCAGAAGATCTAAATAGACATTTCTCCAAAGTCCCAAAAGGCACATGAAAAGATACTCAACATTGCTAATTACTAGAGAAACACAAATCAAAACTACAATGAGGTATTACCTCACACCAGTCAGAATGGCCATCATCAAAAAGTCTACAAACAATAAATGCTGGAGAGGGTGTGGAGAAAAGGCAACCCTCTTGCACTGTTAGCGGGAATGTAAGTTGGTACAGCCTCTGTGGAGAATAGTATGGAGGCTGCTTAAAAAACTAAAAATAAAACTACCATTATGACCCAGCAATCCCACTACTGACATATACCCTGAGAAAACCATAATTTGAAAAGATACACACACCTCAATGTTCATTGCAGCACTATTTACAACAGCCAAGACACAGAAGCAACCTAAATGTCCATCGACAGATGAATGGATAAAGATGTGATACACATACATACATACATACACACACACACACACACACAGTGATATACTACTCAGCCATAAAAAAAGAAGGAAATAATGCCATTTGCAGCAACACAGATGGACCTAGAGATTATCATATTAAGTGAAGTCAGAGAAAAACAAACATCATATGATATCACTTATATGTAGAATCTAAAAAGATGATACAAATGAACTTATTTACAAAACAGAAACAGACTCACAGACACAGAAAACAAACTTATGGTTACCAAAGGGGAAAGAGGCGGGAGAGGGATAAATTAGGAATTTGGGAATAACATATACACCCCACGATATATAAAATAAAAATAAGGACCTACTGTATAGCACAGGGAACTACACTCAGTATTTTGTAATAACCTACATGGGAAAAGAATCTGAAAAGGAATATATATTTGTATAACAATCACTTTTTTTTTTTTTTTTGGCTGCATTGGGTCTTTGTTGCTGCGTGCGGGCTTTCTCTAGTTGTGGCAAGCAGGGGCTACTCTTCACTGCGGTGCGCAGGCTTCTCATTGCAGTGGCTTCTCTTTCGTTGTGGAGCACGGGCTCTAGGTGCGTGGGCTTCAGTAGTTGTGGCACCTGGGCTCAGCAGTTGCAGCACGCAGGCTCTAGAGCGCAGGCTCAGTAGTTGTGGCACACGGGATTAGTTGCACCGCGGCATGTGGGATCTTCCCGGACCAGGGATGGAACCCGTGTCCCCTGCAATGGCAGGTGGATTCTCAACCACTGCGCCACCAGGGAAGTCCCTACAAAATTTTTTAAATGGTGTCATTTCAAACTGGTAAAGGAAATAAACGATTTGAGATATCTCTCAAGTCATATGGGGGAAAAAGTGATAACCCATCTCACCCCTCCAGATATATCAAGATTGAAACGTGAAAAATGAAAACCATGAAGAACTAGAAGTTCAAAGTCAAACTTTGGTCTTTCTAAGGAAATCAGAGAACTCAGAAGCTATTTTATTTTTTAAAGAAAAGGAAAATCAATTTACTAAATATTAATTGAAAACAGACTAGCCAAAAGACCACGTTCATAAGGGCTTCAAATGAGTCAGAGACCCAACTTTCAAGGATTTCTGAACAAGGAGATCACAGTTAAAGAACTAAGAATGCCCAACATACAAAAACATGTTCAAACTGGACTTCCCTGATGGTCCAGTGGCTAAGACTCCATGCTCCCAATGCAGGGGGCACAGGTTCCATCCCTGATTGGGGAACTAAGATCCCGCATGCTGCACGGTGCATCCAAAAAAAAAAAGTTCGAGCTCATTCATAATTAAAGAAATACAAATAAAAATGCAAATCAAAGCAATACTGACCAGATTTTTTTTAATGATTTTTTTAAAAAACAAAATAAACCTTCATGTGGGCAAACAGGTCCCCCAGTACAGTCATGAGAAGCCTACATTGGTAGCATACTGGTTTTACAGAGGTATTTAGCAGTATCTCTCAACATCTGAATGCACATTCACTTTCACCAGTGAGTCCACCATAGTTTATTCCACAGATATTCTCACTCAAGGGCAAAGGCTATTCAGCACACCACCGCTTATTACTACACATAAGAACCAGAACGTCTACTGATAGTGAACTGATTAAAGGGACTTCCCTGGTGGTCCAGTGGTTAAGACTCTGCGCTTCCTCTGCAGGGGGTGCGGGTTCAATCCCTGGTCGGAGAACTAAGATCCCACATGCCGCGCAGTGTGGCCAAAAAATTAAAATAAAAAAATTTTTTAAATAAAATTAAAAAAAGAACTGGTTAAATAAAGAATGGTCATCCACACAAGTTAAAGGAGGCAGCTATTCAAAAGAGTAAGGTAGAGCCCTGTCAATATGAACAGATCTCCAAGGTATAATTAAGTAAGGAAAAAGAAACATTTGGTCCTGGATGAACATGTCAGTATAAACAAAAATGTATTCATACAGAAGCCAGTAAATGGAGGAAACTTTTCTATAAAGATATCCCCCCAAACTGTTCACCATGACCAGTATTATACGAAGTATTATAAAAAGCAGTATTTGGGCTTCCCTGGTGGCGCAGTGGTTGAGAGTCCGCCTGTCGATGCAGGGAACACGGGTTCGTGCCCCGGTCCGGGAAGATCCCACATGCCACGGAGCAGCTGGGCCCGTGAGCCGTGGCCGCTGAGCCTTCGCATCCGGAGCCTGTGCTCCACAACAGGAGAGGCCACAACAGTGAGAGGCCCACGTACCGCAAAAAAAAAAAAAAAGCAGTATTATATTTTTTCACTATTCCACCACACCCCAGCCTCAGAGTCTGAAGAGTTGCAGGAGTTTCTTTCGAGTCATTTCATGTCACCTTCTCCCTTCACCCTGTTCAAGAGACCTCTGGGTCTGTCCCCCCAAATCTTTACACTACACCTTCTACTAGATTATAGTCGGAACACGATCTACTAAGCATGAATTTTTGTAGCCGTTCTGATATATCTCCTTCTTAAAACAATTCTGAAAATTGAAATATCTCATTTAAACTTGGCCTCAATCTATAACTACGGCTAGGACATCTACCAAATCATTTTACCAGTTTAAAAAAGAAAATAGGGGCTTCCCTGGTGGCGCAGTGGTTGAGAGTCCGCCTGCCGATGCAGGGGACACCGGTTCACGTCCCGGTCCGGGAAGATCCCACATGCCGTGGAGCGGCTGGGCCCGTGAGCCATGGCTGATGAGCCTGCGCGTCCACAGCCTGCGCTCCGCAACGGGAGAGGCCACAACAGTGAGAGGCCCGCATACCGCAAAAAAAAAAAAAAAAAAAAAAAAAAAAAAAAGAAAATAGGTTCAATCATGGATAGTTAACTCTTCCCAAGTAGAATCAGACAGTCAACAGCTAAGCCTATACATAGAATACACAAAAGAGGGTTAACATACTGTATATAAGGCTAAGTTCTGACTGAAGGGAGAAAGGAAAAAAACCTAACATTTATTAATTGCTATGTGGTAGACATTTAAAATACTTTATTTAGTTTAGCCTTACAATTCTCAGACAGTGAGAATATTACTTCATTATACAGATAAACTAGGGAACAAATTAGGAAGTGAGTGAGGAAGAAAAAGCCATGATTTGAGACCTACATGTACTGAGCCTGGTATGAAAGTAGTGTTTCTACGAGGAATGTCCTAAAGAATCACATCTAAAGTTAAGAAACGTGAAGACTACCCAAATGTCCATTGATGGATGAATTGATAAATAAGATATGGTAAAGGCATACCTGGTTTTATTGTGCTTCACAAATATTGCATTTTTTACAAATTGAAGGTTTGTGGCAACTCTGCATGGTCAGATGATGATTAGCACTTTTTAGCAATAACGTATTATTTAATTAAGGTAGGTACATTGCTTTTTTAGACATAACACTACTGCACACTTAATAGACTACACTATAGTGTAAACAACTTTATATGCACTAAAAATCAAAAAAATTCATCTGACTCACTTTATTATGTTATTTCCTTTACTGTGGTGGTCTGGAACTGAACCTGCAATATCTCCAAGGTGCACCTGTATATACGTACATTAGGATATTATTCAACCTTAAAAAGGAAGAAAATTCTAACACATGCTACAACATGGATGAACCTTGAAGAAGACATTATGTTAACTGAAAAAAGTCAGACACAAAAGAACATAGCATGATTCCACTTATATGAAATACCTGGAGTAGCCAAATTCATAGAGAAAGAATACAGAATGGTGGTTGCTTGCCACGGGCAGGGCAGGGGGAATGGAGCGCAGAGGTTCAGTTTGGGAAGATGAAAAGGTTCTGGAGATGCATGCTGGTGTAGCTTGCACAACACTGTTAGCCTCTTAATGCCAATGAACTGTACGCCTAAAAATGGTTAAAATGGTAAATTTTATGTTATGTATATTTTACCCCCGCCCCCCCCCGCAAAATCATGATGAATCACGATTTCAAATATTCAAGGCTTTAGCAAATAAAATCTAACTTTATACTGGTCATCAGGAATTAATGTAAAAATATTCCAGTTGCTAGGATTACTGAATTGCTCCATTAGCTAGATAAAGCAGTTGAGACAGTAATAATTGGGATGCCACATTCCTCAGAACAAGTCTTAGGAAAAGGCCCATGAAAAATAAGCCTATTCTCTTCTGACAGAATACAGAATAATCTTGGGAAAGATGAAACAAGAAAGAGCAGTCCCCACTTCTGATAAAACCAGAGGGCAGGGCTTCCCTGGTGGCGGAGTGGTTAAGAATCCGCCTGACAATGCAGGGGACACGGGTTCGAGCCCTGGTCCGGGAAGATCCCACAGGCCCCAGAGCAACTAAGCCCGTGCACCACAGCTACTGAGCCTGCACTCCAGAGTCCGCAAGCCACAACTACTGAGCCTGTGTGTCACAAATACTGAAGCCCACACACCTAGAGCCTGTGCTCTGCATGCAACAAGAGAAGCCACTGCAATGAGAAGCCCACGTGCCACAACCAAGAGTAGCCCCCGCTCACAGCAACGAAGACCCAACGCAGCCAAAAAATTAATTAATTAATTAATTAATTTAAAAAATAAAAATACTGAGATGGCATTTGTCTTTTTTGGTGTTGACATCTGCACTGATGGTACAAAAGCAATAATGAGTAACACTGCTGGTTCCTTAGAATAAATCAAGGCAGCAGCACCAAGCTATACTAGGAGTCATGGATTTTGTCACTACATCATGTACTCGAGGTAGTAGGGGGGCTCTTTTACTTAACAATGTCCTTGAGAAAGCAATTAAAAATTATTAATTTTCATTAAATCTTAGCTCTTGAATACATTATCTTTTTCTATTCTGTGTGAAGATACAGAAAGCACTTCGGCTACACAACAAAGTGTGGTAGAGATCCTGACGAAAAGCACTAACGCAGCTGCTGGAATCATAAGCCCAACCATCAACTTTTTCATGGATCACCTTGTTCTTGTTCTTGTTGTTTCTTTTCTCTTAAAGACAATCCATGGCTGTTTACTCAGATTTGGGTATTTGGCAGACATTTTCTCCAATATATATGAAATGAGCCTCTCACTTCAAGGCAAACAACTGACAATATTTGTTGCCAAAGATAAAATGTGAGTTTTCAAGCAAAATTTAGAATTTTTGAAAACTATCTGCCACCATGAGCTTCCCAATACTTAAAGACTTTTCTGATGAGATCAGTGGTGATATTAACTAATGTGGTTTTGATATTGTAAAAAAATGTGGTAATGTTTGTAATATCAACACAATTCAGTAAACCAATGTTTTCCAAATGACTAATGGATGATGATGTTACAAAATGATGCATGAGCAAAAATATCCATTCAAAGTGAAAAACAGACCCATAGTTTTAGAACAGTACGAAAAGTTACATAGAATTTCAGATCCCACACTGGCAACTTACCTTCAAGAACTACTACTTGCTGAGTTTTGGTGCAGTATCAAAGAATTTCCACAATTATCTAAAAAGGCTATTAAAATACCACTCCCTGTTCCAATTACATATGTGTGTGAGGCTAGATTGTCTTCACATACTTCAACTAAAATTGCATATTACCACACATGAAATGCAGAAGCAGTTCGGAGAATTCAGCTATCTTCTACTAAGCCAATCATTAAAGAAATCTGCAAAAACGTAAAACAATGCCACTCTTCTCAACTTTTATTCCGGAAAATCAGCTATTTTTAATTTTAAAAACAACATTATTTACATTAATGTGTAGTACGCAGCTTCTGACACGGACCCCAAAGATCCTCCTAGTATTCACGACCTTGTATAATCTTCTCCCTTTGAGTGTGAGCTGGACCTAGTACCTGGCTTCTAATGAAGACAGAATTTGGCAAAAGTGAGAGGACATCACTTCTTTATGTGACAAAGACTGCAGCCTCCTTCTCTCTTGTGCTGGCACTCTCTCTTGCTCGTTCTGATGAAGCCAGCAGCCATGTTGTGAGATGCCTATGGAAAGGCCCCAGTGGCAAGGAACCAAGGAAGGCCTCCAGCCAACAGCTCATGAGGAACTGAGGCCCCAGTTCAACAACGTGCAAGGCACTGGATCCTGCCAACAACCACATGAGCGTGAGCTTGGAAGTGCATCCTTCCCAGTCAAGCCTTCGGATGACTGCAGCCCCTGAGACCCTGAAGCAGAGGACCAGCTAAGCCACTCCCAGACTCCTGAGATCGTAAATGCTGTTTCAAGTGCTAAGTTTTGGAACAATATGTTATACAGCAATAAGTAACTACACAACGCCAGTTGATTTTTAAAATGAATAATAATTTTAAATTGTTTTAATTTCTAAAATATGGGAAACATTATTAGATATAACCCACATTAACAAAAGCTCCTTGGGGTAATCAATAATTTTTAGGTATGCAAAAAGACCCTGAAACCAAAAAGTTTGAGAACTGCTGCGTGGCTGCGGTAGAGGAGGAACAAAGAGGAGAGGCCAGCTCAGTGAAAGCATGGTCTGAGAGAGCTCCCCTCACTATGTAAGTTAAGTCAGAAAAAGAAAACAAATACCGTATATTAACGCATATATGTGGAACCTAGAAAAATGGTACAGATGAACCGGTTTGCAGGGCAGAAACTGAGACACAGAGGTGGAGAACAAACGTATGGACACCAAGGGGGGAAAGCGGCGGGGGGTGGGGTGGGGTGGTGGTGGTGGTGGGATGAATTGGGCCATTGGGATTGACATGTATACACTGATGTGTATAAAATGGATGACTAATAAGAACCTGCTGTATAAATAATAAATTAATTAATTTAATTAAATTTAAAAATTAAAAAAAAAAGGAGCCAACAGCTCTGGAAAAGGCCCTGTCAGAATGCAGCTTCTCTGGCTGCACGCTCTCTCCAGCAGGGGTTTGTGCTACTATCTCTAGCGGTTGGTGCTAACATCTATCTTAGACTGTGCACATCGTTTGCCTTTTAATCCAAGGAAGATGGCACTCGAGTTCGCGGCCATTTCTTTTATTAAAAGGAAGGGTGCTGGACTCCATAATTTGCAAAATCACTTCTAGCTCTAAAACTGTAGTTCAGTGATGAGCAGCAATCTGAGAGATACCTGTATTAGCCTAAACACCTATCTAAGTGGCAAAAGGATCAGAAAATAAGATGTTAATTCCCAAAGCTACTGAAATGTGCTTGGGCCTGATCTATTTTGCAGAAGGGCAGGGGGCCGGGCCACACATTTAGCATCTTCAAGCCACAGACTCCTGAGATGTAAAATGGTCCTCTACTTTCACAGGTTACGTAAATGCAACACCCCTGTTCCAATTTTATGAAATCATCCTTCGCCAGCTCCACATGGACCAATCATGATGCACCTTTGAAACGTGAAACCTTCTTTTTTTTGTCCTACTCAACCCAACCACTTCAGCTCTCTGTTAACACTGTGTTGTGCAGACTTTGAGAGGTTAAAAAAAGGGTCTCTCTCTAAACCCTCTACCTTTTAATTAATCCAAACTACACTTGGAGGTGCCTTTCCAGGGAGTCAAAAGCACACTTCCTAAATCAAATATCTAAAGGTCAACCTGGGGCCTAAGGCAATGAAACAAAAGCTATAAGGCTCAAAACTCCCTGGGTTCCTGGATTACAGTAGCTTTCCTATACCCCCAATGACCTAACCCCACTCTCTGTAATTTGTTTTCATTTAGCAAAAACTATTACTCATTTTACCTATCACCAAGTTTTACTCACATTCAACGAAGAGCACATTTTTATTTACCATCCTCAAGAAATGTGTTTAGAGAGCACAAGACACATGGAATATGGCTAATGGCTTTGGAGCCCAGAGACCCTGGCCTTTGAATATACCACTTACTACCTCCTGTGTTGCCATAGGGAGGTCAACCTCTCAGTTTCCTGATCTGTAAACTAGAGATGCACAGTACCTACCTTCTAGAGTAGTAAGATTAGCTGTAATGAGTATATATTGCTACCATGCAGCAGAACTGTTTATAATAATATCTGAATAAGGATGCATTTGCAAATTATGCAAAATGCCTCCATTCTCACTTTTAAATATGACCCACATGTCAATCTAAAACATCCTTGGGACTTCCCTGGTGGTCCAGTGGGTAAGACTCCGCACTCCCCAACGCTGAAGGCCTGGGTCCGATCCCTGGTTGGGGAACAAGATCCCGCATGCATGCCGCAATTTAGAGTCCACATGCCACAACTAAGACCTGGCGCAGCATAAATAAATAAATAAGTTAAAAAAATGAAACATCCTTAACAAAACGTGCTTCTAAGCTACTGGCACATCTTCCTCAACAAACCATTCTACTTTGACCTGAGTAGGGAAAGAAGAAAAATGAACAAGTGGTAGTTTAGCAATATTACTCGTGGCAGACTACAGAGTAGGAAGTGGGGGTAATGGGGGTCGTCCTGGGGACATTTTGGAAATGTAACACAGAATGCAAATCAGTACCCTGAGCAATAAATGTTAATAAAACTATGTTGCCAGCACAACAATGGTCATTTTATATTATCCTTTCCTTCAAGTAATAAAATTTAAGTAGTTGTAAGTCCCAAGAGAATTTCAACTAGGAAATAAATTGAATCATAAAAACATACTCAAGGCTCAAACCCTTAAAGGGTCACCTGACCTATTTTATCCTCTTCTAGAAATGCCCCACTTGGGAAAATATTAAACACAGCTAATTCTCAATGTTGATGAATACTATATTAAACTTGTATACCACTTTACACACTTTAAATACTGTCACATCCGTTACATTAACTAAAAGTTACTGATAATCGTGTTAGAACCAAACGAAAAGTAATTGGGAAGAAGGGAGGTGGGGGGGGAAGAGGCAAAGGGATTTCTTTGGGATATTAGGTTAAAAGAGCGGAAACTGCGCAGTAGGGTCCATCAGTTGCGTTATCAATTACACAATTATATACCAGCTCTAGGCCGACTTCACCAACTCTGAGCTGTGTTATTTAATTTGAGCAAGGTTTGCTGCTGTTGTTGTTCTGACTGAGCTTCAGATGCCTTATCTACATACCTAGGGATACCAGCTATTCTGCAGAGGTAAGGAAGATATCAGAATGCAAGCACATTTTAAGTGCCTAGCACAATGCAGGAAACAGTGAGAACTCGAATTCCTTTCCTTTGAAATACAACTCTCTGCAAAGTATAAAACCTGAACAGCATATCTATTGAAAGGAAAACTATTATAGTGACTCCTCCTGTGAAGAATCCCACACAAAGGGAAATCACATGTGCCCTGTTTTATGGAATCTGGATTTGGCATATACACTCCTAAATAAAACTTCTCTAGTCAAGACCAATATAAATGACACAAAATAACATATACAACACCTTCCAGTAATGTAATAAATAACTGTGGCATATTACGATCTATGAATGTGGTATTGCTAGAGGGATGTGCTGCATCTGGTCTGCTCTCATTACTGCTTTGCCCGTTTGGTTCTCTATGAAAATAAAGTTTACCAAAGTTTGCTGATAGAATTAGATGACAATGTCGTAAAGAGAAGATCACTTCGATTCTTATTACTTAATCTCTGTGCTAGAAGAGTGGAAATTCATCATCAAGTCTGCAAATGGGGAGAAAAACAAGATAACGAAATGGTTTCTTCCCACCCCATACTCTCGCCCCACCCTGACCTGATTTCTCCTCATTAAGTCTATCACAGAGAGATTCTGGGAAGAGTGAAGGACACAAAGGTTGGAAGATAGATTTACAGAATAACACCCTAAAAGCAAGAGAAACGGATCTTTCATATATGCTAGCCTCCCCACCAAGTAAAATTCTACATGCCCGGCACTGTACTGAACGTATTACATCAACTTTTTTTTTTTAATTTTATTTTTACTTATGTATTTTCGGCTGTGTTGGGTCTTCGTTGCGGTGCACAGGCTTCTCATTGCGGTGGCTTCTCTTGTTGCGGAGCATGGGCTCTAGGCACGTGGGCTCAGTAGTTGTGGGGCACAGGCTTAGATGCTCCAGGGCATGTGGGATCTTCCCGTGTCCCCTGCATTGGCAGGCGGATTCTTAACCACTGCGCCACCAGGGAAGCCCTCAACTCTCATACTTCACAACAGTCCTATGCGGTAGGGATTAGCATCATCACCACTTTACAGATGATGCAATTGAGGCTTAGAAACATTGCGAAACCTGCCCAAGGCTGCACAGCTAATAGGTGGCAAGAGCCACCTATACTATTTGCCCACTACCACCCTACTTATTACTGTAGTGTAGATGAAAGGGTACTTTCCACACTCGGCTTCACCCCTTGGGCAAATCACTTGACCTTGCTGAGCAATTTGTCATCTATAAATGAGGACAATGACAGTTGCCCAACCTTCTCCACAGCACCTGAGTGATGCTGAAAGACTTAATATATGTGCAAAAATATGCTATAAAAACTATAGGGCAGGGCTTCCCTGGTGGTGCAGTGGTTGAGGGTCCGCCTGCCGATGCAGGGGACACGGGTTCGTGCCCCGGTCCGGGAGGAACCCACATGCCACGGAGCGGCTGGGCCCGTGAGCCATGGCCGCTGAGCCTGCGCGTCCGGAGCCTGTGCTCCGCAACAGGAGAGGCCACAACAGTGAGAGGCCCGCATACCGCAAAAAAAAAAAAAAAAAAAAAAAAAGAAACTGTAGGGCAACATGTAAATGTAACATTTCATTAATTTGAGCATAGATTCCATATATCTTTATCTTTCCTATTTGACCTAAAAATAAGTTTTTAAGAGTAGTTAAATAATTTTTAACACTGCCAAGCAAAAATCTAGGGGGAAAAAAAATCAACCTTAGACATTCTGGAAAAGGCAAAACTACAGAGACAGTAAAAAGATCAGTGGTGGCCAATGGTTTGGGAGAAGAGAGGAAGGGATGGAGGTTCTTAGGGCAGTGAAACTGTTCTGTATGATATAGTAATGGTGGACACATGTCATTATACATTTGTTAAAACTCTGAGAATATACAGCAACAAGAATGAACCCTAATGTAAACTATGGACTCTAGTTAATAAGAATGTGTCAATACTGGCTCACAATTGTAACAAATGTACCACAATACTGCAAGATATAAATAATAGGGGAAAGGGGTGTGGTGTGAGGGGATAAATGGGAACTCTACAATTTATGTTCAATTTTTTGGTAAACCTAAAACTGCTCAAAAAATAGTCTATTGGGCTTCCCTGGTGGCGCAGTGGTTGAGGGTCCGCCTGCCGATGCAGGGGACACGGGTTCGTGCCCCGGTCCGGGAGGATCCCACATGCCGCGGAGCGGCTGGGCCCGTGAGCCATGGCCGCTGAGCCTGCGCGTCCGGAGCCTGTGCT
Organism: Hyperoodon ampullatus; assembly: GCF_949752795.1. NCBI lineage: Eukaryota > Metazoa > Chordata > Mammalia > Artiodactyla > Ziphiidae > Hyperoodon > Hyperoodon ampullatus. The sequence goes on along the minus strand of NC_136913.1, from coordinate 15,036,740 downwards.
CCGCAACGGGAGAGGCCACAACAGTGAGAGGCCCGCGTACCACAAAAAAAAAAAAAATAGTCTATTAATTTTTTGAAAACTCAACCTTATACAACAAATTCTAGTAAAAATACAAACAAACAAAACCCCCCCACAAATTCTACAGAAGGATTTAGGAAGTACTATGAATGAGCTTGGTGTTCTAAAAAATGCCTGGAATACTTGACAAAGTAATATCCCATCTTTTTAGACCAGTGTTGTCCAATAGAACTTTATGTAATGTGCAATGATGGAAATATTCTAGATCTGCTCTAACACAGTAGCCGCTAGTCACATTGGCTATTGAACACTTGCAATGTGGCTAGTATACTGAGGAAGGGAATTTTTAATTTTACTTAATTTTAATTAACACTTAAATAGCCACAGGCGCCTAGTGGCTATCACCTCAGACAGCAGTTTTAGACAATTCAAGAGACTCTTAGAAATGTACTGTAATGTTAAAAGAAAAAAGTCACCTTAAGAGACCACCCAAATAGCAGTAGTTATGAAACAATGCCACAATTACCTGAGGTCAAGAGTGACTAGATGGTTAAGACAAACAGGAGGCAACAAAGCCCATCTCCAACTGCGGACCTCTCACTGCTGTGGCCTCTCCCGTTGCGGAGCACAGGCTCCGGACGCGCAGGCTCAGCGGCCATGGCTCACGGGCCCAGCCGCTCATGCGGCATGTGGGATCCTCCCGGACCGGGGCACGAACCTGTGTCCCCTGCATCGGCAGGCGGACCCTCAACCACTGCGCCACCAGGGAAGCCCTGTTTCTCACTTTTAAGTCTAATAATGTAACCCAAAAGTGACAAAACGGTCACTGTTCCTTTAATTCCTTCAATGCTTTCAAAACAACCCAATTAGTTCAACACCATTTCTGCTTCCCGAAAAATAGGGCTGAGGTCAAGTTAGAATTACGAATATATTTTCAAGCTAGTGGCCCAGAGGAAATAAAAAACGAGGGGTCCGAAGGAAATACTTAAAAAGTGACTTCTACAAACACAAGATCTTCACCCAACTTTTTAAAACGAAAATTCAGAAACTAAGACACACCTGACTATTCTTATCCAGCTGTTAACCAGAGAACTGCGTCAAAGGGTCATTACCTCTTCGTCGTTTAAAATGCTAGCTGATTAAGCGTCAGTTCCTAGTTCAGACTTTTTATCCTTATGCTAGGGGCATAGAAAGGAACTCATGTCCTCAACTGCAGTGGCTTTTTATCGGAGTCCTCCCCTGGGGGGCCTATGAAATCAAACCCTGAGATTGGCTCCCCACCCTCAGGGAATAAGTGAGGTGTCCAAAGTGACAGTGCTGAATCCCTAGAGTTCCGTTCGGTCCACAGCTTCTTTTTCAGTCCTTCAAGTACTGGATCTTTCTTTCAGAGTACAAAGAGATGGAGAGAAAGACAGGTAATTGAGAAGCAGTAACACCCTCATGAAGACAGACGTGAAAACACCTGACCTTAGAAACAGCCCCCCCCCCGCAAAAGCTAATTCTTGACACTTGGCGCAGAAGTAAAGCGAACCTTCGTTCTTTTTTTTCAAGTTCACGAGTCGCATTATAAAAATATTATTTCGTAATTTCCAACAGGAGTGATCTTTAAGAGTATTCAAATGCATAATTAAGTGACATTAAACAGCCCCGAGTGATCAAGCACGACGTCCAACAACTTGAATGTTTCAATCTGTTCAACCGCAAACAACGAGACGGGTTTCCACCTTTCCAGTCCTTTTTCCCCGCACTGCTCTCTTCCTGGGCCCTGAAAGCCCTGTATCCCGTTTGTTGTGCAATCTTTTTCGAACTCCACCCACTGACTCCAGAACAAGTGGAATTCTCCCATTCTGAAGGTCGGGATTTTCCTCCAGAAAGGGAGGGAGACACTGAAAACTCCTTGACGTGAGTCAAATAAGGCAAGGGGAACAGTCCAGCCCGACTCCCAGATTGAGAGAGACCAAAGGCCAAGCTGGGAGAGGCGCTCAAGTTTCCGCTCACCAAGGGGGGGCGGGGGTAGAAAGAAAGAAAAGGGGCAGAAATAAAGAGCGAGAAGGGGAAGGAGGGAGGGCTGGATTGGGAAGACCGGTTATCCGCGATGCTGCTCCCAACTGTGCGGGACCCAGGTCCTCCAGCATCTTCTCCCACGTGCAGCCAAGCCCGTGGCGCCCACAGAGCAGCCCCAGGGCCTGGGTCCCGGGGGCCGAGAGGCCCGGCTCGCCAGCCCGCGCAGTGGCGGGGAGAGCAGGGGGGCGGGGGAAGGGGGGCGCAGCGCAGCCCCGTCTCCCGCGCGGTTATCTTACTGCGCAACAGCCTCGCCCGCGCCGCCCGGGCGCACCCAGCAGCGCGCCCCGCGCACCTGCCCGGCGCGAGGAGGGCGAGCCAGCGACCCCTGGCAGCCCCCAGACGGCGGCGCCCAGCGCTAGTAGCACGGGAAGCACGCGGAGGGCGGGGGCTGGGAGAGGGAACACCTGGCGCCCGGGGCCCCGCGGCGCCGGCCGCACGTGGCTGTCACACCTGGCGCGCCCCCGCCAAGCACCCCTTCCCCCTCCCACCAGGCTGCGCCCCCTGCCCTCCCTCCCGCCCCCGCCTCAATCCCCAACCATCGCCCCCTCCCACCCCATCCACCCCGGTTCCACTCCCCTCACCTGCTCCCACTGTCGTCACCCTGAGAGCGAAGAGGGCCGGATGGTCGTCCCGTGGCTAAAGGTAAACCGGGAGAGTGAAGAGGTGCACCCCGAAACAGCTAGCCCCAGCATTCCCCGGGCACAGCAACAACGCAGGCACCCCCCAGACTGACCTTCTGCCGCGGGCTGCGTCGCCGTCCGGCCCGTCCAGCCTCAACTGCCTCCTCGGCGCCGCCGCCTCTTCCCCGCGAAGCCTCCTCTACCCGCGTCGCCATGAGGTGACGGCAGCAGCCAAACAAGCAGCCCGACAAGGGGCACGGAACCTCGCAGGGCCTCGCGCCCCACCCCTGAATCCCCCAGCCAATTGCCGCATGGAAGGCTCCCCACGTGACCGGAGGAGGTTGGCCCCCGGGGGGACGGAGCGGGATGGGGGTGGGGAGCATTGAAGCCGGGGCTGGGCTACTGCAGGGCCGAAGGGCGAACAGAGGCCGCGCGAGCCTGCGCGAACGAGGAAAGGGACTCTGGAGCGGACTACAAGTCCCAGCAGGCTGCGCGGCCACGGCTCGCAGACCCGGATCAGGATTGGAGCGTATTGCGGCGTTCTGAAATGGGGGAAGAGTATCCACTGTGCTGCGCGTGCAGCCTCCTGGGATTTGTAGTTTTCTAGGGGCGATGTTACCGGTACCGGAAGGTACTCTTTATCATCCTGCGGGAAAAGTTCAGAAATAGTTCAGTGTTTGGGAGGGAGCGGGGTCGGGGACACATTGTTCTGCTTTTGTTTTGGTTGCTCTTCTTCGGAACTGAGCCCGAATGATTGGGGGATGAGGAGAAATACTTCGTGACTTTCAAGGCGGGAGAGTTGTAATGGCTTTCAGAATTTGAGGTTTCTGGCTCGACACCTGTCCCGAGTCCTGCCCCTCCACCAGAGCTCTCAGCACCGTTTAGCGGTCCCGAGCTCCTGCGGGGTGGGGGCTGCGTCATATTCACCTTGGCTGAACCGCGCGGGCTTCTAGCACAGTTCTCCACCCTTACTTGGCGCTTAATACACATTGAACGTACTGGCTTTCTCCGCCAGTTGTTTCGTTACTGAAATTTTTTAACAAACTCGGTTTGCTGAATCGATTTTTTTTTTTCTTGACGAGATTAGGGCGGGGATGGATTTTTTCTCAGGCAAACTCCCTATTTACATCTGATGGAACCAGATCTCCAATGACCGAGCTTCTGATAGTCACAGAGCGTCATGAAATCCTGACATGTTGCCTTAAATAACTCATTATGAAAATTTGTGTAAATCCTATGTCACTTTTTATGAGAGAATACTAAGTAGTGGTGTCAGGCGCCAAAAATTTAATAACTTACGTGAGAGTAAATTTCAATATTGGGGAAATTCCTTCTATTAATTTTAATTATTTCTGTAAATTTGGGGAAAGTACCATTATTTTATTTCACAGGCAGAACACCTCAGTCCAGCTTTGAGATTTCAAAACTAGAGCAACAGATAATGAACCTATACCTAGACACTATATAAAGCTGATGGCCTCGGCCACTATTCCTCACTTTCTTAAAGGCAGAAGTCCCAGTGAGATGCAGAAAAAATCTACCGGTAATGCTGCTTCTAACCCGCCTGGGGAATTGAGTGTTAAAATGCACCATAGTTAAATTATGGTACAAGAGAACACCATGCAGCTACTAAAAATGATAAACATTTTTTAAATTGACCTAGAAAATATACATAGCACAGTGAGCTTAAAAAAAAATCCATTTTCATAGAATTGCCTGTAGGTTTATAAAGAGATGTTTAGAAGGACATTAATCAACGTGTTAATAACGTTTTTCCCTGGGAGATGAAACTTGGGAGTATTTTTACTTCATGATTTTCTGTATTGTTTGAGTATAAGTATGCATGGAATTTTAAAAAATAGTTATCTTTATTAAGAAAACAAAAGGACTATGCAAGTGACCTCAAGTCTTAAGAGAAATGAAAAATAGTTAATTGTATTTGTTTTATTTATATACATTCTTATTTCAAAGGGATTTGGAAGGCTGTAAACATATACACGATATGCCACGACATACATATGTGTGTGTGTAGATATATAGATATATGTCATATCATTCGTTTATGTACAAATAGAGAGGCAGAGAGAGAGAGAAATGACAAGAAAGTGAAAGTGAAAGAAGGATCAGGAAAAATAAGATGAAGTCATGGGTGAGTTGATTCCATAAAACACAAGCCTTGAGGTTCTTGTCCACAAGCTGGACATGAGTCACATTTTTATTTTGAGCTTCCTGACAGCTGGGAAAAGAGGAAAACATAATTTACAGAGTGATTCACAACATAACAAAATAAAAACAAACCGGGTGCTCAAGAGAAACATAGTTGTTACTGCTCCCACGAGAAATATGAATTTCAGAGGTCTGCTTCTTATAACGTCTTTAATGGAGGGGATGGTGTTTTTTTAAAATCTGTCCACAAGTTCTTGGATGCTCCTCCCTTCAAAAGGTGGAGTCTGATTCCCCTATTCTTGCAAGTGGGCCAGGCTTAGTGATCCGTTTCTAAGGAAAACAGCTTAGCAGAAGGGAGAGAGAAAGAATAGCTTCTGTCTGGCTCTCTGGGTCTCAGATCACTCTCTTCTTCCTCAGGTCAGACTAACCTGATTTTTGATAGACCCATGCTTTGTTTAAATGCCTTCAAAGAGGTTACTGTCCAGCCTTGACCCAAGGCTCTATAAAGCACTGTACTTATCTCAGCTGGGATCCATTATTGGGGTTATGTTTTAAGTCTTCAAGAGCTAACATTTCTTTTTTTTTTTTTAATATTTATTTATTTGGCTGCACCAGGTCTCAGTTGCAGCATGCGGGATCTTCGTTGCAGCATGCATGCAGGATCTAGTTCCCTGACCAAGGATCGAACCCGGGCCCCCTGCATTGAGAGCACGGAGTCTTAACCACTGGACCACCAGGGAAGTCCCAAGAGCTATCATTTCTTTGTTTCCAAGTCTTTAAGAGGCATTCCATGATCTATCTGCATTAATTATTCTCACGTTTTGCTCAAGGACTTATGGTCTCTGTTAAGAACTCTACCTGCCTGAAAGGTGAAGGTCACAAGAAAAACAGCTCGTCGCCAGTAGGGGGTATTCTCCCCACTTCCTCCCTAAAGGCTATGCATGTACCTGAATATGGGCCCACTTATTCAGATGCTTAGTAAACAGCCAGGAGCCTGAGGCAGAAAGTTCTTAAGAGCAGTAAGCTCAATGATGCCCCCAGCTCTCTGTCCTGTTAAGAGGCCAACTTGCCTCTATTACAGAGGCAGGATTCTGTTGGCCTTATGGCCACTATCAGGGAAATGGAACCCTCAGAGTTCATAGCTGGACACAGGGCTATTTAGAGATTTGGCCTGTAATATTACCCCTTAGGGAGCAGGCTTCAGATTGCTAGGTTCTCATACCCTGTCAATGCAAGGGTGAAGAGACTCACAAATTTTAAGCAATGCACATCTTGAATATTACTAATTTCACCACTGTGAGCCCATTTCTGACACCCATCATACTGACTAACAAGCTACTACTTTCACCAATGAAAACCCATTTCTAACCTTCATTTTGCTACTTAGCAAAGCCTCTGCTATTGATTGAGCTATGGCTAACAGAAGCATTTGTAGTACCTAGAATCTGGAATACAGACTCCCTGATTAATACAGCCGACTACCCCTCCCCTGGTGTGTGACATCCTGAGTGGGGTCATTGCTAGCCCTTAATTTTACACAACTCACACACACACACACACACACATACACACAGAGGCTACTACTACGACTACTACACGGTCTTTGCTGGCAGCCAATTAACAGACCCCATCATACCCTATAATATGATCAAAGGTACTGACAAATCTCAAGAAGCAGTGTATCTCATCAGAAGAGTGGAAACCTAGAAAAGGGAGAGTCAGGGAGGCCAGGCTGACTGGCCCATCCAAGCAATGTTTAGGGAAGAGAGAATCTTGGTCAAAAAAGAGAACTTCACAAATAATGGCCCTGGGCTTCCCTGGTGGCGCAGTGGTTAAGAATCCGCCTGCCAATGCAGGGGACACGGGTTCGAGCCCTGGTCCAGGAAGATCCCACATGCCGTGGAGCAACTAAGCCTGTGCACCACAACTACTGAGCCCGCTTGACACAACTACTGAAGCCCACGCGCCTCGAGCCTGTGCTCCGCAACGAGAGAAGCCATCGCAATGAGAAGGCCGCACACCGCAGCAAAGAGTAGCCCCAGCTCGCTGCAACTAGAGAAAGTCCATGCGCAGCAACGAAGACCCAACGCAGTCAAAAATAAATAAATTAATTAAATAAATAATTTTTAAAAAGCCAATTGAAACGTAAAATAAGTTTAAAAAAAAAAAGAAATAACGGCCCCATTTCCAAGGCTATCCTTAGTGTGGGGACGGAGGCTCCAGCATGCTAATCTAATGCCTTTGAACAGGAGACTTGTTTTGATTTCTTACTCACCAAAAAACCTTTCCATTAGAATCTGTCTCCCTATGTGGGTCTGACTCCGGAGAGGGAATGTTGATGTGTGTAGTCGACTAAAAAAAAAAAAGCACATCCTAATTGTGGGATCTCAGTTCCCCGACCAGGGATGGAATGCCGGGCCCTGTCAGTGAAAGCCCAGAATCCTAACCACTAGGCCACCAGGGAACTCCTGAGAATTGTGTTTTATTCAGCGAACTTACTGAGGACTTGAGCCTGGGATACAGCCTCTCAGTTAGCTCTGAGAGACTGCTCCAAAGAGTAAGGAACGAGGGATTTCCCTGGCGGTCCTGTGGTTAGGACTCCATGATTCCACTGCAGGGGGCATGGGTTTCATCCCTGGTCAGGGAACTAAGATCCCACAAGCCGAGCAGTGTGGCCAAAAAAAAATTTTTTTAATTTAAATAAATAAATAAAAGAGGTAAGGGAAGAGCCACGATATATGAATATTTTGCTGAGAAAAAAAAACATGTAGTCAACCATCAGAACATCAAAAGACTACTGCTAATCACAAAAACAGACATCTCAAATTAATGATTTTAGTATGGGAAGATGCAAGAGTCTGGGCTCATTGAAATCATTCCTTTGATATGCACCTTAACTATCTAGGGCCACTATCCTGTTTTTCTCCATCCTGAATCCACTCAGGGCACACCCTCAGGGGCGGCTACAGTGAATGGTGGCTTTATGGCCACAACATCCTTTGGTTACTGAAATGCAGGCGACATTCTCTGTCCACAGTGTATATTTGTATTCAGTGAGATGCTTCCACTGCTCATTATTAATAAAGGGACATTTTGACTTTGTAAATCAGGACTGAGAGCCATATTCTGGAGACAGTGCCTTCTGGGAGTGTGTTCAGAAGCCCCTTGGGGGGCCGAAATATTTGGGGTACTCCTGTTTTGCATCTCTAGCATGCTGTACTTCCCATACCAGGCCAGTCCCACACTTCAGTGTAAGGGCTTGTTTTTATTTTTATTTTTTCATGATTTTTTTTTTTTTTGGCTTGCTGAATCTCAGATCCCCTACCAGAAATTGAACCCGGGCCCCGGCAGTGAAAGCGTGAAATCCTAACCACTAGGCCACCAGGGAACTCCCTTGAGTTGTTTCTTTTTAGGGCTTGTTGAATGGACTCCTGTAGCTAGGTGGCAAATGAAGTGAGGGCAGGGGCCGTGCCCATGGAACTTCTATATTCTCAGCACTCAGCAGAAGGCCAGGCTTGGAGAAAGCTCTCAATACATACTTTTTGAGAAAAAGAGACTCTGAATAGCAAAAGTGCACTGGCCACTCAGTTTTCCGAATCTATACAGATGAGGGCCAAACCTCCAATTCCCCAAGGTGATTTCCCTTCTCACAACCTCTTAGAGAGTGTCCTAGTGGCAACATCCCGCTGCCACACTGAGAAGACCTCAGGCAGCCACGAGACCAAGATCATCCTAGGGTAAACTTAGTGGCAATAGAAAGTTCATTCATCAGTTAAACATTTACTGAGCACCTACTACATTCTGAGCACTTAATTAGACACCAGGCATACCACGATATAGAATAAGGGCTCTCAGGCCAACACTGTCAGTGATACAAATAACAAACAGTAACATAATTCATCTGTAATGACCTATATGGGAGTAGAATCTACAAAAGAGTATGTATAACTGACTCACTGTACAGCAGAAACTGACACAACATTGTAAATCAACTATACTCCAATAAAAAAATTTTTAAAAAACAGTAAAAAAATTCCGAAGATAAAGGTATTGCAAAGTAACAGCTTAAGTGTAATTTTCTACTGGTGGTAGGGAAGTTTAAGGAAGGTTTAAAGTGACATCAGAGCTGTATCTTGAAGTGGCAAAAGGAGTTAAACCACGCTAGTTTGACTTGTCTACCTTGGAGTATTTTCAGAGAAAGAAATGCTCCTACTAACCTTTAAAGTAGCCAAGAGTATTATTTCAACAAAAGAGTTCAATTTCATGTTTGTTGCATGCTCTTGGGGTTGTAGGTAGTGAAAAGGAGTCTTTGCCTTTTCATAGAACAGAGAGCTTATTGTTTAATTCGATTACCCAATACCATCCTTCTATGCGCACCCTGATTTTAGTCCTTATAGGAATTTGGCCAAATTCAGCATTTGCTATGCACCTCCACATTTCTGGCAGACACTGTAAGATTTAAAAAATGATTATACCTTATACCTAGCTTGCTCAGGCATACTGATGGCAGGCTGTAGAATGTACAATTAGATTGGCAAACACTGGGGTGCCAGGTCCAGCAGGAAGAGGATACTTCAAATAAAAACGCTTGTCATGTAGGGAATATTGGGAGAGAGTACATGCATTTCAAAAATTCAAATACATATATTGCATATACAGGCTTCATGAATTTTGTTCTGATTTATTTCTACAAGTCTCGGCCAGAATTACAGACTTGCAAGCAAGTGGAAACTATATGTATAAAGTGAGTGGTAAAGAAAAATACAAAATACTTGTGGGGTTAGGTGCTGTTGAAAATCTCTATATAGGACATTGGTTCAAGATGGCAGAGTAGAAGGATGTGTGCTCACTCCCTCTTGCAAGAGCACCTGAATCACAACTAACTGCTGAACAATCATCGACAGGAAGACACTGGAACTCATCAAAAAAGATACCCCACATCCAAAGACAAAGGAGAAGCCGCAATGAGACGGCAGGAGGGGTGCAAGCACAATAAAATAAAATCCCATCACCACTGAGTGGGTGACTCACAAACTGGAGAACACTTATACCACAGAAGTCCACCCACTGGGGTGAATGTTCTGAGCCCCACGTCAGGCTTCCCAACCTGGGGGTCCGGCAATGGGAGGAGGAATTCCTAGACAATCAGACTTTGAAGGCTAGCGGGATTTGATTGCAGGACTTTGAGAGGACTGGGGGAAACAGAGACTCCACTCTTGGATGGCACACACAAAGTAGTGTGCACATCAGGACCCAGGGGAAGGAGCAGTGACCCCATAGGAGACTGAACCAGACCTACATGCTGGTGTTGGAGGGTCTCCCACGGAGGCGGGGGGTGGCTGTGGCTCAGCGTGAGGACAAGGACACTGGCAGCAGAAGTTCTGGGAAGTACTCCTTGGCATGAGCCCTCTTAGAGTCCGCCATTAGCCCCACAAAAGAGCCACGTAGGCTACAGTGCTGGGTTGCCTCAGGCCAAACAGCCAACAGGGAGGGAACCCAGCCCCACCCATCAGCAGTGAAGAGGATTAAAGTTTTACTGAGCTCTGCCCACCAGAGCAACAGCCAGCTCTACCCACCACCAGTCCCTCCCATCAGGAAACTTGCACAAGCCTCTTAGATAGCCTCATCCACCAGAGGGCAGACAGCAGAAGCAAGAAGCACTACAATCCTGCAGCCTGTGGAACAAAAACCACATTCACAGAAAGATAGACAAGATGAAAAGGCAGAGGGCTATGTACCAGATGAAGGAACAACATAAAACCCCAGAAAAACAACTAAATGAAGTGGAGATAGGCAACCTTCCAGACAAAGAATTCAGAATAATGATAGTGAAGATGATCCAGGACCTCAGAAAAAGAATGGAGGCAAAGGGGCTTCCCTGGTGGCACAGTGGTTGAGAGTCCGCCTGCCGATGCAGGGGACACGGGAAGATCCCAATGCCCCGGAGCGGCTGGGCCCGTGAGCCATGGCTGCTGAGCCTGCGCGTCCGGAGCCTGTGCTCCACAACGGGAGAGGCCACAACAGTGAGAGGCCCACGTACCGTAAAAAAAACAAAAACAAAAACAAACAAACAAAAAAAGAATCTGCCTGCCAGCCGCATAGCACAGGGAGATCAGCTCGGTGCTTTTTGACCACCTAGAGGGGTGGGAGGGAGACACAAGAGGGAGGGGAAATGGGGATATATATACACACACACACACACACACACACACACGTATAGCTGATTCACTTTGTTATACAGCAGAAACTAACAAAACATTGTAAAGCAATTATACAGCAATAAAGATGCAAAATATAATAATTAAAACAACAAAAAAAGGAATCTGCCTGCCAATTCAGGGGACATGGGTTCGATCCCTGGTTCAGGAAGATCCCACATGCCACGGAGCAACTAAGCCAGTGTGCCACAACTACTGAGCCTGCGCTCTAGAGCCCGTGAGCCACTACTGAAGCCCGCACAACTAGAGCCTGTGCTCTACAACAAGAAAAGCCACTGCAATGAGAAGCCCGTGCACCGCAAATGAAGAGTAGCCCCTGCTCACTGCAACTAGAGAAAGCCCACGCACAGCAACCAAGGCCCAACACAGCCAAAAATAAATAAATAAATAAATAAATTAATTAAAAAAAATTCTCCTGGGATGATAAAACATAGATTCCAGGCCCCCTTCCAAGATCTAGTTTTGAGAAGATTGGCATCTTTAGGGATATTTGTCTTCCCATCCATGAATGTAGTATATCTTTCCTTTTTTTCAGTGTTGTTTAATATCTCCTTACATTTCATGTGCATCTTTTGTCAGGTTTATTCCTAGCTACATTATATTTTTTGGCTGCTAATTAAAATCGTAAAATGAAAATATTAGAATGAAAGATTTCAGACATACAGTAAGCTATAAAGCAAATATAATGAATATCTGTCTGCAGTTGATGCATCAGTCATGTCCTGTCAAAAGAAAACAATAAAAGTTATTTTCACAGAAATAATTTAATATAAAGAATGGGGGACGTCCCTGGCGGTCCAGTGGTTAAGACTTTGCCTTCCAATGCAGGGGGAATGGGTTCGATCCCTGGTCGGGGAGCTGAGATCCCACATGCTTCATGGCCAAAAAAACAAAACATAAAACAGAAGCAGTATTGTAACAAATTCAATAAAGACTTTAAAAATGGTCCACATCAAAAAAAAATCATTATAATATAAAGATTGGTTAATCCATGTATTGGAGAGCTGAAAAGGCAAAAAGGGAACCACCTTAAGGTAGCAATTGCTAGAAACAGCTATGGCTCCTAGAACTGGAGGGAAAAACGGAGAGACGTTGTTATTATTAAGACTGACAAAAACAACAGGGATTTACTGTAGAGCACAGGGAACTATATTCAATATTTTGAATTCATGGTAATAAACCATAATGGAAAAAAATCGGAAAAAAAAGAATTTAGATATATACATATATATGTATAATCGAATCACTTTGCTGTACACCTGAAACTAACTATCAACTATAGTCCAATAAAAATTTTTTAAAACTCATTTTGGCTTCCTTGTTTCTTTGCCTTGGATTTCTGCTGTGCTTATTATTCTTTCCTTCTAATTCCTTTATCTTTGCTTATTATGAAACCTTTTTTATTGATTTTCCGTATTTTTTCTCCATACGTCAAACACAAATTTCTGAAAACATAGACAGAAAAAAAGAGTTAAAAAAAGGCATAACGGCCAGTAATATTTTAGTGTAAGCATAATTTTGGTGTAAGCACTTTTCTATGCACATACATGCCCAACGCACACACAGACATTTCTTTCTGGAAGAAAAAGTGTAATATTAAATATAGTTTTGTAGTTGTCTTTTACTTTTCACTTGATGTTATGTTGTGAACCGTGTCTCGTGTCAAATACAGAGCTCCGACGTTTTCTTAAGCAGTCAACAAAATCCTTTACCCCAAAGAAATCACACGCAGAGCCTCGAGGAGCGGAAGAGATGTAGTCAGGGTCCCAGGAAGCGGGCTTCGGCGGAGGTCGGGCAAGAATCTCGGGGGCGGGGACTCAGTGTTCATTTGCATAACCGGGTTGAAATGCAAACAATGTATTTTCAAGTTAAAGCCATAGATTTCCTTTAAACCTATTATTTCAAAGAATGAGACTTCAGTCACTTAACTGGAAAAAAGTGTTGCAAGTTCTTGACCCGAGCTTACGTTCCCCCTCATGTACAAGGGGTGACGATCTCCTTAGCATTGTCTCTGCAGCAGGCCTGAGTTATTCATACTCGTTGCTACTCGTCAGCGTGCTTGAGGCTTATTGGTTTTTCCTTAAGGTTCGCCTCAGGGGAGAGAGGGAACCCAGCACCGCGTCCAATTTTTGAAGGCCTTGTGGTAATAAACAAGGCTGACGTGTGTGTAAAAAAGTCAGACTTGCCAAAGAAGGAGCTTCACTGCACGTGTGCCTTGCGACTCTTCACACTCCGGGAGAGGTAGTATTTTCTTGGCGTGTGGGACGTTTCGTGTAATGGTTGGGAAGGTTTTGTTTGTTTGTTTGTTTGTTTTTTGCGGTACACGGGCCTCTCACTGTTGTGGTCTCTCCCGTTGTGGAGCACAGGCTCCGGACGCGCAGGCTCAGCGGCCATGGCTCACGGGCCCAGCCGCTCCGTGGCATGTGGGATCTTCCCAAACCGGGGCACGAACCCGTGTCCCCTGCATCGGCAGGCGGACTCTCAACCACTGCGCCACCAGGAAAGCCCTATACGATTTTTGTTATTTGATTTCATGTGCATAAACACACCATCGATCCATCCTTTTACAGCCTTCGGGGCAGGCACATCAGCCCTTAGATGCTGCAGGCTTGTGAACAAACACAGTTCTCAGAAAGTGTCGCCTCTGCGCTTGGTAGAGCACACACTTTGAAATGTGCTATTAGAAATATCTGATTTAGCAGGCTTATTCATTGTCCCCCTGGGAACTTGGTTCCTCTTAATTTGGCCATGTGGAAAGGGTAGTGGGCGGGGAGTGACAACTGAAACAGCAGAGGCACCTGTAACCCCAACTAGGAAGGCAGTGTCACCTGAGGACGCTAGTGGAAGAGTAAAAAGTAAAAAGCCCCAGAAAATTCTGCTCTCCTGAGCGCATTAGTGCGTTGGTGCAGCGCCTCTCAAGCCGTGGAGTCCATTCTAACCCCAGGGAATCTTGGCACCGCACAGAGTCTGGGCCAGCAGTCTGGGGTGGGGCCTGAGACCCTGCATATCTAAGCCCTTAATTCTTTTCCCCTTTATGAAGCTCCCAGGGCAGGCAGAGGATGAGGGTTCCCGAGCTACACTCTTGAGTAGTGAGGTACAATTTCCAGCGTGATGGACTATCTTCATATTTTAACGTTTCATGAAGCTTGTGTTTTTATGCACAGTATATCTTGTTGGATGACCCCTAAGCAAGTAATAAATACTGAGAAATTTCCCACCAAACAAGGTTACAAATTATTTTGTCCTTTAAAAGAATAACACTTCACGGAGTTCCCTGATGGCCTAGTGGTTAGTATTCCAGGCTTTCACTGCTGTGGCCCTGGGTTCAGTCCCTGGTCAGGGAACTGAGATTCTGCAAGCCCCAAGGCACGGCCAAAAAAAAAGAGAAGAAAAATAAAAGAATAACACTTCAGTTACCTGTATAATTTACAAAAGCAGAACATTTCACCACTGATGGATCGATAAAACTATAGCCTAAATGTATTTTTATGCTGTGTATAAAATCTTACTTTATCCTTTTATTTTCACAGGGCAACACACAATTAGGCAACGAGTATCATGTAAAACTGATAGCAACAACTTAACATACTTCTATTTTCATTTTAGGTTATTTTATTTTTTAACATTCTCTGAAACCTTTCCTTTTTTTATATTTATTCAACACTTACCGTTAAGAATTTTAGTATATATACTAACAGCCAAGTACTGTCATATTCTGATCTGCTTACATCTAGGATTTTTAACTACTTAAAAACATTTAACATATTTCTTTCCCTCCAGCAAACTCTATCAAATGTTTCCCTTCAATAGGATTCTTTCAGAAGTTGCCAGACACCACCTCTGAGCTCTAACTCAGTCATCAGCAACTGTGGCACCACAAGTGGAAATCTCTTGATAACAGGGTCAGTGGTTTCATCGAATACAACACAAGTGATCCTAGCTGAGGAAGCCTGGCTTCTTCACAGGAGGATATCCCAAACTACAAACCTAAGCACCCAATTCTCTTGTTTGACTATATCTTTGCCAGAGGACCATAGACTAATTTTTATGGGATCAAGAATATAAATAAGTACATGTTCCCTATAAGAACTGTCTTAATTCTACTCCCCTTTATGAAATAAAGGCTCTCTGAAAAATCCGAAAGGTTCGGGAAGCAAACGCCGTGGAGTGTTCTGATGTTCAGCCATCTGTCCTTTTCAAGTAACCACGTTCTATGAACGGTCGTGCTGCTACAGCAGAATGCAGGCAGGATGGATCAGTGAAGTTCCAAAAGTTGTATTCAGAGAACACAATTTTATAAAGACTGACAGTTTAATTAAGACAAAAAAAGCGAAAACATTTATAAGTGGTGACGATTTAAACAGCATGAGACTTTAAGGTTGAACAGCCTTCTGACAGTCATCAACACTGAAAGGATGAAAGACCCTGCTTTCTACAAAAACCACGATGTGAAATTTAGGAAAACATTATTAAATGTGGCATAGTTTAAAAAAAGAAAAAGGCCCCAAAGAAAAACAAATATTTTTTTTTGAGAAACAGTATTTCTCAATGTCAAAATGAGTGATGTTTATGTCATTATAATCAACATAATTATTTTATCTTTTGGCTTCCAGATGGAATTTTAGAAAATACTTGCAAGAAAATAGCTCTGAAAGTGCTTCCTCTTAAGTTCTTTGGTACCATTTGGTCATTTTGATAGTTATCAATGCATTAAGTAGGTACTTTAACGCATATGTATCAACAAAAATGCAACAAGAAGTACAAATGTTTAGAAAACCACAATTGAAGAATATATTTTATTTTTGACCTCACGGAAAACAGAATTCTAAAATTTTACTTGTGTTTCTGTGACAAAGATGTCTGTACTGACTACAAGAACATTTCTAACTAGATTTAAAGAAACGTTACATAAAACATCCCTTTTTGATTATTAGAATAACTGTCCTATGTACTTTTTCTTAAGTAGAAGAGGCAAGTTTCAACTTGAAAAAAGGATAATTTTGAATTTCATAAATTCATACTCTTTTGTGCCTTCTGATTCAGCGAGTGTCAGCATCTAGAATTTAATGTCAGTTGCAGAATGTTAAGGATTATTCTTTTATTTCAGCTAATTTTCTTCCTGCAGCATTTTCTCTATCTCCTTATCCCAGTTTTCATCTCGTTTCTCTGATTCTGTCACCACTTCGTATTCTTGAAGTTCCTGTTGTAGTTCCTTCTCCCAATCTGCAGAATCCTCTAAAAGAAACAAATGAGAAAAAAAAAAAAAGATTCTGAATTTTTAATGCCAGTCTTAACAATGCAGTCCACTATAATTACCTGTGTAAGTCCTACCACGGAAATATTTACCGTGTCAGGCTTCAGCACTGTGTGCGCTCAGAAAAATTGAACAGATTTTCAACTAATATGATTAGAAAGATAAACTTATTAAATGTAGAAGCAAAGGTATCAGATGTTGTCAGTAAATTTTGCATGTTATTTTTCTTTACCTAGGCCTCTGATTTTCCTTCTATTTAAATGGATAATTGATAATTAATATTTGGTCGCAAATTAATTTTTACCACTACCAATGATGATGATGGTAGCAAAAACAGCTAACATTTCTCGAGCACTCACTCAGCCAGGCCTAGGGCTAAGTGCTCTCTATATATCACTCTTTTCATCCTTAGAACAATACGTGGACCACAGATACAGTTATACACATTTGACAGATGGGGAAATGGAGGCTTATAGGTTAAGTGACTTGCCCAAGGTCACACAGCTTGACAGTGACAGACATATGGATGGAACCACATCTGCAGGGCTCCATAGTCTGTGCTAAGTGGTCTCCCACGAGTGGCAAAAGACACCAGGACCTGAAGTCAGGCAGTCTCTCGCCAAAGCCTGGCCCCCCATGTGGGCTCTACCTGAGCTCTCACACTGGTGAGATTTAGAGCTGCAACTTGCCACTTGGACTCTCAATATACGGGTGTATGCAAATACATATAGGATAAGGCATCTGCTATGTAGTGTTATAAAACAGCCAGAAAACAAACCAGCTATTTAAAAAGTAAAAGCTAAAATTCATTTTCATCTTTTAAAAATAAACCTTAAACTTAGTACCTATAGAGAAAAGAAAAACCAAATGTTTTCAATTTTTTTATAGCAGTGACCATGTTGCGTAGCAAAACACCGATTTCACGAATATTAGGTGCTTACTGGGTGCTAAGCTCTACTTTAGGTGCTGTAGGGGATAAAAAGACAAGGTGTACCTGCCCTTGAGGAACTTACACCTTAGCTGGGGGGCCAAGACAACTAATATGTGAAAGATGTTAAGTGGTCCAAATTATAACTAGGGCAGGGATTCAAAGAAAGAATAGCTTGCCCGGAATGGCCAGCCAGTGCCACGTGAATCCTGACCAGGCTTCCTTCCAGTCTCCGTGGGCTCTCTGCTACTAGTCGTCACCAGCAAGGGAAGCAGGGCACAGTCTGCTCGAGCTACTGCCTGCTGCACGTGGGGTGCATGCCCGCCTTCCTTCCGCGGTGGCCAGCAGCCATCGTATCAGAAAATAGATGGGGTACAAGGGGTCTGGGGGGAGCGAGCCCAGATTTTCACTTCCGCACTCGCTTCTCTTTCCCCCACCAGCCGCTTCCCCCAGCAGTTCTCTCCTGCAGACTCCCCCTGCAGTGTGCAGTGTGCACATGGGCAGGCGGTTCACCTCTGGGAGGTCAGCTTTCTCACCAGTGCTTTCTGCACAACTGTGGGAACAGCTGGCTTCCGCGATGGTGAGTCTCTGAAGGCTTCACGAATGATGATTAACCCAAGCCTTTGCTTGTCATCTAGTAGAAAACCAGTAATTTGTCCTGATGTGCCAAAGAATGCAGTCCCATCACTTGCACTTTTTTTCTAAATTACCTTAGTTTTTAAGCTAATTTGGTTTTTTAAAGGCAGCCTACTCCTTCCCAGAAGCGATGTGCTAGTGGCACACAACAGCTGGGAAAAGAGGCTTCTACCTACAGTATAAACCCCAGCAGGACGCAGCTTTGAAAGCAGAAGGCCGGAGGGCAGCATCTCCACGTAAAGGGGTGCGCTTGCTTTCTTGCCCGCTCCTGGCCATGTGTTCTCAGGGCTGAGATGCCTTGGAAGACTCACTTAACCTCTCTGGGTCTGTTTCTCCTTTCTATGCCTCTGTGCTTAGAAGGGCAGAGGGACAGGAGATGAGGTCATGTGTGCTAGAATCCACCTTCTAGTGGGGAACAGATACAGTTTTGATGCAAAAGTTACAACACAGTTTTGTGTATCTGCTCCAGAATAACAATTTTCTACGGTCAGCTTCGGCACTGGGGACAAGAACGGTGATGTCGTTGGCTTTGTACCTTCCAGCGCGACTGTCTCCTCCTCTTTTTTGTCCAGCACCAGCTGCTCCATTTCCTTCCTCAGGTCCTCCTGATCTAAGTTACAGGAATCGAAGGCGTCACTGACAAACTCAGAAACACCTGGGCTGGTAGAAATCTCCTCTTCATCCTGAAATGCAACAAATGAGCTCGGGAAATGGTTTTTGAAGCGACATATAGAGACTAGAGCTCGTGCTTATGGTCATCTCACAATTTAACGCAGCCTCATTTTCATTCCCTTCCTCTGCTAGTCAGATGGCCGCTGCTCTCCATCTCCTAACCTGCACGCTGGCTCGGTAACCACATGAGCTGCCACCTGAATCTCTATGCTCATTCCTGGTCTGCATCACTCCAATCATTCTGTCCCATGCCCGACGAGCACATCTTGAACTACTGATGCCAGGCAATCGTCTCATGTCTCAGCTGTAGGTCCTTAACTCTTCAAGTACCGGACCCCTCTTCTTCAGAACAGATAAGACCCATATTCATAAGTAGTTTTGAAAATGGTCTCTGAGATAGTCAACACAGAGTTACTTCATTTCCAGACATCAACTACTAGGTATAATGGAAAACTGTATTACCTCTTGAGTTTTAAGTTGAGATTTGATTACAACAGGTGGCGTTTTGGGCCGTACTGCCTCTAAGAAGTGAGAATAAAAGAGACAAGAATTGCTTGATTCAATTCTGAATACATATTATAATAACAACTAAATTATCCACAAGCATGATCATACTAAGTAATTTACAGAAATTAGCTTTTAATATTATGCTTTCCGTTTTTCTGCAGTAAGAACTACCCAGATGAAACCATCTCAGCCTCTTTCTTTTGGGGATTTTTAAAATATATATCATCATATTCAATACCCCTTATGTAAGATTTCCAGCAGGAAATAAATTTTGACTTCAGTGTTAGCAAAATGCATTGAAGAATAGTTCTGCTCTTTCTTGCAGGATAATGAGAATGAAGTTATTTATCAAGTTTTCCTTTTCTCACAAGGTAAAACGTAACGCTCAGGCACAGTGGCTCCTCTTCCTCACAGGCTGCATCTTCTATCTTCTCAACCTTACCACAGATGGGCTTTACTGAATCCTGTCTTAAGCCCATCTTGATACATGGGCAGTACTGGGTAAAATGGCATTTTCCAATAAAAGTAATAAAGAAGGAATACTAAAGAATGAGAGACAACTGGGATTCATATTAACATCTACATGCAAAATGCCAAATGGTACTGTGTAGAGCAGATTCATTACATTCCTCTGACCCTAAATGCAGTGTCAGGTACCTTCCTAGTGGTCCGTACAACCTGTGCCTTAGGACACATTGTTTTGTGTAATCATGTAAAATTCCATGAACGGATAAGTCTCCAGTTATAAGGGGTACCTATACACAGCAGGTGTTCATTAAACGTTAAAAATGTGACACAAAATACATATCTTAATTGCTATTATAGGTATTAAATCACTGCCGATATTATAAACCGCTTTCCCCCAAAACCAGGGGTAAAAATGTCAGAATAAGGAAGAGTCACGTGTGTAACTGACTGGTGTCTAGCTCCAGGCTGGATATCTTAGCTCTGTTCTACAGACTGGAGTACTGGGGCAATGAGCAGGCTGAACGGAAGACTGAGAAATGAAGAAGAGCAGGGAACTGAGTCACTGGAGAGCAGAAGGTATAAAAAGGGCAAATAAAGAGATGGGAAGACGACTGGTGACGGAGGGAGGAATAAAAAGGAAGAAATAAGAAACCCGAAGAACGAGAGAAAGACAGCAAAGTAAAAGAAAGCTGGGGGAGGACGGTGAGCAGGGTCAGAGAGAGGGCAACAAGGGAAGAATGAGCATTTTCTCTGGAAAGAAAAGAACTTTCCCTAAGATGACGATGACATTTCTGGTATATACACGATGACAAGCTCATGAGAATATCTAAATGAAGAATATTTTAAAAGTAACTCTTTTGTTTGTTTCCCGCACAGTGACGTCTTCTCTGAACATACCTGTCAGTGGCAACTCGTCCTCTCTGCCGTGGCCCTTCTCCTCCTTCCCGGTAGCCTGCTGCTGGGCCGCCAGAGCCGTGAGCTGGGCTGACTGCTTAATCAGGGAGACGCGGTAAAAGTAGTTCCTCCAAAACACTTCTTCCTTCACACTTTCAAAGACAAACAACAACGCATTTGAGAAGGCATGCGTAAAGTGTGTGCAGGGTTTAGCTGTCGCAGTGGAGATGGGAACAGATGACTTTTAGGGACATTTTCAAATCTGAATGAGGCTCAAACGAAATTCTCATTGGCTTTTGAATTGAAAGCTGAATAACAGGATAAAGAGAATAGCTGTCTTCTCCATAGCAGCAAAAGACAAGTTTATAGAACACTAATGAAACCTCAGTGTTTCTTGGTATTTTAATACCAACACTGCCCTCAGCAGAGGAAAACAGGGTACTGCAGTAGCCCTCGCTCGCTGCGACTGGAGAAAAGCCCACACGCAGCAACGAACACCCAATACAGCCAAAAATAAATAAATAAATAAATTTATTTATTTAAAAAAAAAAAAGAATCCGCCTGCCAATGCAAGGGACGTGGGTTCGAGCCCTGGTCCTGGAAGATCCCACATGCTGTGGAGCAACTAAGCCCACGAGCCACAACTACTGAGCCCGTGTGCCACAACTACTGAAGCCTGTGCCTAGAGACCGTGCTCTGCAACAAGAGAAGCCACCACAATGAGAAGCCTGCACACCGCAAGGAAGAGTAGCCCCCACTCGCCACAACTAGAGAAAGCCCGTACGCAGCAACGAAGACCCAATACAGCCAAAAATAAATTAATTAATTAATTAAAAAAAAAAAAAAAAGAAAAAATGTCCCAAATGATAAAGGTTGTACTTCTGTATGTCAGGAAGGAAAAGTCCAGAAGTCTTATATTTGTATGTGTTGGCTCATTTTTGTTTTGTTTTAATATGGAAATTTCAATAAAACAAAAGTAGAGAGGCTAGAACAGTGAAACCTCATGTACCTGTAACCTAACTTCAACAATTACCAGCATTCTGCCAACCACGTTTCAAAATCTATGCCCCTCTCCCCTGCATAAATGCTTTTCTTTGGGTGGGGTTGGAATATTTTAACGCAATGCCAGGCATCATGTCCTTTCATCCATAAATACTTCAGTAAATATTCCTAACAGATAAAGACTCATAAAAAATAACCCTAATTTCTAAATCTTCCCTAACAGAATAAGCAGTAGGAAACTGGAATTATACTACTCAATGGGCAGTTTTCGTAGCTGGTGACAAAACAAAAATACTATTTGCCAAATATCAATTCTCCAAAGCTTAAAAGAAATCTAAAATTACTGTCAGCAGCGAGAGGGAGTGCAGAATTGGCAATAACCAAAACTACATGCCTGCCATGAGCACCCCAGGCCACACGTCTGAGCGCCTCAGGGCCTCTGGACAGTCCTGAGAAGCCGGCAGAGAGCCCAACGTGTGGCTTGGGATGATTCGAATGGTTTTCGAGTTGCGGGAGTGCATCTGACCCCAGAGCTTTGCCACTCTTCTCTTAAAGGCAGCCCGTGGGGGCAGGAGGCACCAGGTGGCTCTGAAGGCTGGTGCTGAGGTCCCAAGGAGCGGTGAGACAGCCAGGGACTGAACTCCCGCACAGCAGAGACCGGGAGCCCAGGGCTCTGCACTCAGGGACAGTCGGTACAGCTGAGAACAGGGGCACATGGCTGTACTGAAGCCGCAGGGCTCAGGCTCTCCCCGTTGTTTGGTCTACAGCCAGGCTGGAGGCTGAGGAGTCCTCTGGGGGAAGCCACCCGGCCCAGGGCTACTGAGCCACCCTGCCCAAATGGCCCTGGGGAGCACACAGTCCCAAAGGACGGGTAAGAAAAGCCTGCAGCATGAACCACAGAGCCCAAATCCAAGATGCAGGGAAAGAGCATAGTGAAAAGAGTATCTCAAGAAAGCCAGACTTCATGTCCTCAGAGAACAGTAAGATACTGCATCATACAACAAGAAGAGAGAGTCATAAAACAGGAACAGTCACGGAACACCAAAGACCGCTGACTTTAAAAATGGGGCAGATTCAAAAGAAGGCACTGGAATTAGAAAAGGTGAGGAAGAACCCATGGTGGCAGAGGGGAAGGGAGGTGGCCTCTGCTAATGGCCATGTCACAGAAGTCAGGATGCATGTGCTGGAGCTTAATGGATAAGCAGAGATCTGCAGAGGGAAGAAGCCTCGGGTGGGAAGCAGAACAAGACTGCTGCTGCCAGAGAGCAGAGCCTGAGTGGAGAAAAGGCAGCAGCCAGGTCCTGATGGGCCTCGGGAAACCTTAATTTTATTCAGGAGGGCATGGGCACTTCTGCTGTTTTTATAGGAAAATTCGTTCTACCTTCTAACTGGGGATAAAAGAGCACATATCATCTGGACCCCAAAATTCCCGAAAAGTCCACCCTGAGTTTTGATTCTACGGCACCCTATGTGGGGGGTGGGGTTGGGAGGGTGCTGCTGAAGGGCTGCAGAGCCCCTTTTCACAAAGAGCGTCTGAGAGCATCCTGGCCCCCATCCCATGCTTCTTCTCCGATACCCGGTACATGACCAGGGCCATACATGCCACTCCGGCTCGAGAGCCCACTGCTTACAGTTTAGGAACAAGGGCAAATCTCATCCTGCTCAGGAGCTCGTCCTCTTGGAGCATGACCAGGGCGACAGGGTACATCTGATCAAAGTCAAAGTTAAACTGCACGCCGGCTGGAGGGTCACGAAGGAAGTTCCTCTTGTCCTTTCAAAAAAAGAGGAAAAACATGGGGAAAACCATAGACTGCAATTAGTAAGTAATAACACATCAGTGATCTGACACACTGAATTCTCCTAAATGCTTCAGCCGCAAAGTACACTGAGCTGTCATTAACCTGCCTGCCTTAGACAGAGTGGAGAATGACCAATCCTTTCATATATTCTTTAACAGTTTCAACTGGAGAGAGCATCATGGGAGGCCTACAGCCAGGCCGGAGGCTGAGGAGTCCTCTGGGGGAAGCCACCCGGCCCGCGGCTACTGAGCCGCCCTGCCCAAACGGCCCTTTGGGCAGGGTGGCAAGTGTTCAGCCAAGGTTCGGCAAGGGAACCAACAATGAGACTTTCCCCTGCCTGGCCATGATCTGCGGAGAAGTGGCACTGGGTCTTTCTCAGTCACCATTGCATTCCCAGGGCATTTATTGCCAATCAGACAAGAAAAAGAAATGAAAGGAATCCAAATTGGAAAGGAAGAAGTAAAACTGTCATTGTTGGCAGATGACATGATACTATACATAGAAAATCCTAAAGATGCCACCAAAAAACTACTAGAGCTCATCGATGAATCTGGTAATGTTGCAGGATACAAAATTAATATACAGAAATCTGTTGCATTTCTATACACTAACAATTAAATATCAGAAGGAGAAATTAAGAAAACAATCCCATTTACCATCACATCAAAATGAAATAAATACCTAGGAACAAATCTAATAACTAAGGAGGTAAAAGACCTGTACTTGGAAAACTATAAGACAATGATGAAAGAAACTGAAAACGACACAGATGGAAAGATACACCATGTTCATGGATTAGAAGAATTAATATTGTTAAAATAACCATACTACCCAAGGCAATCTACAGATTTAATGCAATCCCTATCAAGATACCAATGGCATTTTCTGCACAACTAGAACAAATAATTCTAAAATTTGTACAAAAGACCCTAAATAGCCAAAGCAATCTTGAGAAAGAAGAACAGAGCTGGCTCATGCTCCCTGACTTTAGACTATATTACAAAGCTACAGTCA
This sequence comes from Hyperoodon ampullatus, assembly GCF_949752795.1. NCBI lineage: Eukaryota > Metazoa > Chordata > Mammalia > Artiodactyla > Ziphiidae > Hyperoodon > Hyperoodon ampullatus. The sequence goes on along the minus strand of NC_136913.1, from coordinate 15,012,480 downwards.
TCAAAATAGTATGGTACTGGTACAAAAACAGACATATAGATCAATGGAACAGAATAGAGAACCCAGAAATAAACCCACACACTTATGGTCAATTAATCTATGACAGAGGAGGCAAGAATATACAATGGGAAAAGACAGTCTCTTCAATAAATGGTGCCGGGGGGACTTCCCTGGTGGCGCAGTGGTTAAGAATCCACCTGCCAATGCAGGGGACATGGGTTCGAGCCCTGGCCCGGGAAGATCCCACATTCCATGGAGCAACTAAGCCCGTGTGCCCCAACTACTGAGCCTGAGCTCTAGAGCCCACGAGCCACAACTACTGAGCCCGTGTGCCGCAACTGCTGAGGCCCGCCTGCCTAGAGCCCGTGCTCTGCAACAAAAAGAAGCCACCGCAATGAGAGGCTCATGCACCACAACGAAGATGGCCCCTGCTCACCACAACTAGAGAGAGCCCGCGCACAGCAATGAAGACCCAACGCAGCCAAAAATCAATCAATCAATCAATAAATGGGGCTAGGAAAAATGGACAGCTACGTGTAAAAGAATGAAATTAGAAAATTTTCTCATACCATATACAACAATAAACTCAAAACGGATTAAAGACCTAAATGAAAGACCATTAAACCCTAAAACTCCTAGAAGAGAACACAGGCAGAACAGTCTTTGACATAAACCGTAGCAATATTTTTCGATCTGTCTCCTAAGGCAAAGGAAACAGAAGCAAAAATAAACAAATGGGACCTAATTAAACTTAAAAGCTTTTGCACAGCAAAGAAAACCATTCACAAAATGAAAAGACAACCTACTGAATGGGAGAAAATATTTTCAATATATTAAAAAATGGGCAGAAGACCTGAATAGACATTTTTCCAAAGAAGACATAGAGATGGCCAACAGGCACATGAAAAGATGCTCATTATCGCTAATCATCAGAGAAATGCAAATCAAAATCACAATGAGATATCAACTCACACCTGTCAGAATAGCTTTCATCAAAATGACCACAAATAACGTTGGAAAGGATATGGAAAAAAAGGAACCCTTGTACACTGTTGGGAATGTAAATTGGTGCCGTCACTGTGGAAAACAGTATGGAGGTTTCTCAAAAAACTAAAAATAGAGCTACTATTTTTGGCCGTGTTGGGTCTTCGTTGCTGCAGGCGGGCTTTCTCTAGTTGCGGTGAGTGGGGGCTACTCTTTGTTGCAGCGCACGGGCTTCTCCTTATGGTGGCTTCTCTTGTTGCGGAGCATGGGCTCTAGGCACCCAGGCTCAGTAGTTGTGGCTCACGGGCTCCAGAGCGCAGACTCAGTAGTTGTGGTGCACAGGCTTAGTTGCTCCACGGCACGTGGGATCTTCCCGGACCTGGGCTCAAACCTGTGTCCCCTGCATTGGCAGGTGGATTCTTAACCACTGTGCCACCAGGGAAGTCCCAAGTGAATTATTCTTCATGCTGCTGCACTCAGGCTTAGGTTAAGATACCTTAAACTAAGGGTTAGCGAATTCACAATCCATTAAGAGGTACAGTCAACACAGTAACAAAATAAAATGCGTCATACAAACATTTTATCATTAATATATTAAAACTGGAGTCTCATTAAAAAGAAATCCAGGGGCCTCCCTGGTGGCGCAGTGGTTGAGAGTCCGCCTGCCGATGCAGGGGATACGGGTTCGTGCCCCGGTCTGGGAGGATCCCATATGCCGCGGAGCGGCTGGGCCCGTGAGCCATGGCTGCTGAGCCTGCGCATCCGGAGCCTGTGCTCCGCAACGGGAGAGGCCACAACAGTAAGAGGCCCGCATACCACAAAAAAAAAAAAAAAAAAAGAAATCCAGGAATTCCCTGGCGGTCCAGCGGTTAGGACTCGGTGCTTTCACTGCTGGGGCCTGAGTTCAATCCCTGGTTGGGGAACTAAGATCCCACAAGCTGTGCAGTGTGGCCAAAAGAAAAAAAAAAAAAGAAATCCAACCCAAGACTGTGTCAGAGAAAACATCCCCATCACAGAAGACCCTCGTATGGCCCATGACTGCATGGTCAGTACATAATGTGGACATTCTGAGTGGGCAGCACTGTGAATCTCCAGTGCACCAGTACCTACTATGCCCAACCTGGAAGAGCTCTGACAGAGTCCATGTTTCTCTTGGGCCAGTTCTCTTCAGTTAGTCAAGAAGTAAACAAAATGAAAGATCCAAGGGCAAACAAAGCTTTCCTGGATTAGGCAAATTTCCTAGGGAATGAGGATGGTTTTGAACTTCTCTGAGATGGAGCAGGACTCGCACTGATTAACATGTAAAGGAATGTCTCCAAACCACCCCCTTTCCCACAGACTGAGCATAATCAAGGCAAAAGGCTGTTGTTCTGGACCAAACAATTAAGACTGGTTGTTGCTATTCGATTTCTCTTTGTTTCTTAAACACCTTTTTTGTTTGTAGATATGATACACATCCATTTTTTGAAAATTCAGAACATCAAAGAAAAACATAGTCAAAAATCCCAACACCCACAGACAACCGTAGTAAGATATTTCCTCAAACACCCTCCCGGATGCGTGTCTCTCTGCAAACATGCACGTGTCTGTGTGAATACAACTTGATGTAAATAGGAAGATACTTGCAGCCTGTGGATCATCTGTTTTTCCTTTCCACTCAGAGTCGTGAACATCTTTCCATCTCCAATGTAGCTATGTCTACCCTGAATGAGCCATAATTTACTTAACCAGGCCCACTTCAGTAGTCATTTAGATTGGTTCTAATCTTTCATTATAGAGAACCGTGCAAGTAACATCACTTTACAGTTTTTATTCCCTTCGAAAGTGATCTTTTTAGAGTTAATTCCTGGAAGTGGGATTTCTAATCCAAGAGTATGATTATTTTGACACAGATTGCCCAAACTCTCCTCCAGAAGATGGTAGCAGTTTATATTGCTACTAATAGCGTCAGTTTCAACTCATTTTGCTCATATTGGATTTTAACAATATTTTTGGTTTCTGATCATTCCTACATTAATAAGGCAAGAACAATTCTGAGCCTAAATGGATTGTATTTTATTATTATTATTTTTTGGCTGCACCACACAGCTTGTGGGATCTTAGTTCCCCGACCAGGGATCAAACCCGGGCCCTCGGCAGTGAAAGCGTGGAGTCCTAACCACTGGACCGCCAGGGAATTCCCCCTCAATGGATTTTAGTTATTTTACCTTCCAAAATAAACATTTCAAAGCCTGAAGTTGTCCCAATCATGTTTCACCTGGGTTTCTACACCGGCCTCCTAATGGGCACCTGTCTCCAGTCCCATTTCTTCCGCCCCAAGAAAAACATATTTTACCTATGACTACAATCCTTCAATGACTCCTTGCTGCCTTTAAGATAAAACCTAAACTTATCAGAATGGTATGATAAGGTCCTCATGACCTCTGCCTATCTACTTCTTCACCTGCATCCTACAGCCCAGTCAGACACAAATGCTCGCGATACCCCCTACCTTAATGCCAAAACTGGCCTCACGTCCCCCAAACATCCACACACTCTCCTAAGACTCAACTCAGCTCCAGTGCCGTCACTTCTGGGAAGCTTCCTTGGGACCATCCTTTTCCCGCTCCACAATACATGAGATGTTCCTCTCGCTGCACGTCCTTAGCGTCCTGTATTACATTCCTCATTCCAGGGAATAATCCTGTATGTGCGTTCATCGAGCAGCTCTCTAGCAAGCCTACGGGCTCCTGCAGGGTGGATCTCATTTATCTCAAGTCCTAGGAGAAGGCTTGGCCTACAGTAGTTACTAAATTCGGTCTGCTGAATTGAGTTCTCACAAGTCTCTAATGACAAATGTGCTATCAACTTCTTTTCATGTATTACGTGGCCCTATGTGGCCCTCCAATATAAAAAGCTTAAAGGGTTACTCTGCTATACACTCTGAAGTGTCCCAAACTAGTGCCTGGTAAGTTAGAGAATGTCAGGCAACTCCGGCAGAGACCGCTAGCCGTCTCCCAGTATCCACTTCTACCTTCCTTTCTTTCAGGATCACAACTCTGAGTTCCAGCTGGGCATGTGGCCACACAGCCAGAGACCAGATTTCCAGGCTCCCTGGAGTACAGGGGTGGCTGTGTGTCTAAGCTGCCAAAGGGGTGTGTGCCTGAGTGATAAGTGCGGTTTGCGGGTCTCGTCCTTCAGGTGGTCTGGTACAGCCACCTCTTTCCCAGTTCCCACAGGCTGGAACACAGTCATGCACACCACGTCCTAGGGGCTGCTTGGGAGTAAGACAAGAAGAACTTAGGTCTCTAAGTGACTTCGTTGGGCAAAGCACACCTACTGAGACCACCTACCTCTGGACTGACTGTGAAGGGGAAGGAGGGAGGGAGGGAGAGAAACTCACAGCTCATTTAACCTACTGTGTTTTCAGATCTATTACAGCAATTGAATCTATTCCTTAACACATTCAGCAGCCACCATAAAGGATGGATTGAAGACTGTTTCGAAGCCTCTGGGTCATGCCGAAATCTCAGAAGCTCTCTTGTAGGCGTGCCTGGGTGCAATGTTTATTGCATCATTTATTCAGCAGATGTTCATTTGGCACCTGCTGTGCTCCGGGCTCCACGCCACCTGCTCAGCAGGGCACAGCACAGATGGAGTCCCTGCCTTCACGGCACTTACATTCCAGCTGGGGGCGGTGGAGCAGGGAGAGACACAAGGGTTTAGACTGCCAGGGCTCCGCGCTGCTGTAACTGGGCGTGCAGGGCTGAAAGCGTGCTGACAGAAGGCCTCTAGGAGATGTCATCTGAGCTGAGATCTTGTGGAATGGTGCAGGGTTAGGTTCCAGGAAGAAGGAACAGCAAGCTCAAGGTACTAAAGCAGGACAAAGCTGGATCTAGTTGTACATCAGAAAGCAACAGTGGCTGGAGTGCTGGCAATCAGGCCAGTGGGGCACGAGGGAGCAGTGTGCAAAGCCAGGGGCCTTAGAAGCCAGCGGACAGAGTTTAGATCTTAGTCTACGAGAGATGAGACGCCACTAAAAGGGTCTGTGTAGGAGAGTGACACGAAGTGTGTTCACCATAAATGGACCCCTCTGGCTGCTGAGATGCACTTGTACTGGAAAGGGGCAAGGATGGGACAACAGTCGGGATGGGATGCCTTTTGGGCAGAAGACGATAGCACCAGGACCATGGTGATAGCAGTGAAGTGGACTAGAGCTATGCTCTGAACACAGCACTGTCAGGATGGGGGCGGGGGGAGGCAGGACTCAAGAAAGACTCCTCTAGAAAAAATTGGTGGATAACTGGAGTCTTTTATTCTGAGATGTAGAAGATGAGGAGAGGGACAGGTAAGGGGGACAGAGGAGTTATGGGGACTTGGTTGGTATCTGACATTTACCCTCAAATGACACCGAGTCTCACCGTCAAAATTTCCTTCTGGGGATAAATAATCGGTGTGTGATGTCAGTGTCAAGTTTGGCTGTAACATGGTAAACAAAATACATGGTGTCCACAATGAACCTGGAATTGGATGCTTAGGCCTTTAAGGGTTTACTAATGGGAAGAAGAAAACCTTAAAGTGCCCTGGGGCACTGGAAGGGAGGAAAAGCCCAGCTCTACATTTGTTTGTTTTCTAGACCAAGGTTCCATTTCTGACTTCGGTTAAAAAAAAAAAAAAAAAAGAGTGGGTTAAAAATAAAGCTTGAAAACCACTGATATAGTAAAAAGCCTTATTCACTGCGTCCCATGCCAGGTGGGGTGCTGAATGCTGAGGACAGAGATCAAAGTCAGCCTCTGCTGAGAGTTCACAGCCCAGTGGAGACACAGATAAGAACTGAGGGTCAGGGACTTCCCTGGCGGTCCAGTGGTTAAGACTCTGCACTCCCAATGCAGGGGGTGTGGGTTTGATCCCTGGTCAGGAAACTAAGATCCCACATGCCGGACGTCCACGAAAAAAAGAAAAGTGAGGGTCATATCTGAGAGTCTCGGTCCCCACACCTGTACAGTGGTGGTAAAAGCCCCTACCCACCTCACAGGCAAACCACGAGGCTCAAAAGAGATATTGTGTGAGAAAGTGTTTCCTGAAACTGTCAGGTGCTACACGATTGTTAGGTGGTATCACTCCGTTCCCTCTGAAGTCCTGAGAGAACATTTTGTGGTGCAGCATATGGAATTTTCTTTCTTTCAATTTCAGTTTCAGACAAATACATATAGTAGTTAAAGAGAAAATTTAGAAAACAATCATTTCATTCAGAAGAATTAGAATGCTATCCAGAAACTTCATGATTGCACATCTCAAAAGACTGTCTTAATAACATAAAAGAATCCTTTTCAGGCTGAAAGAATTATTTTGTGTAATAAGCTAGACTTTTCCAATAAGAGAAAACTACCTAAGAAAAAAGCAAATTTAAAGTCAGTGAAAAAAAATGATGAAAGTTGATGTGTACATTCCTAACATCTCAAAATATTTTTAAAATTGTATAGAAGAAAAACATTCTGCTAAGGATAAAGTCATGATAGGAAGGAAGTATTTCTATACAGGGTATCACAAGATACTTACAGCTGATAGGGCCAAGATTTGTTGTTGAATTGTTTCTTCATCATTACTATCAACCCATGGTGGTACTGCTGCTTCTACAAGGTTTTTAATGGCAAAGAAAAAAAGAGAAAAACAGGTTACAAGGGTAAAACTGCGATCTGTGGATTGAAAGAATGAGAAAGCTTCCACATAACCATTTTAGCAATTTATTAATAAGTTGAAATATGAACACTCATCACAATCTTCAGACCTAATGTATGAATCTTAGGCATGTATGCATTTGATTTAAAAATTCCTTAAATTATACAGTGGAAAAATTGGACAACACCTTGACCAGGTGACCAAAATCAACATCACTAACGAGGGAGAGATGGCCATAGTGGGCCTCCAGATGCAATATACTGAGAAGGACACATCATCTGTGTAGTATTCTGGCCAAGAATGAATAATATGAATCTAATCATGAGGAAATATCAGACAGAGCCCAAATGAGAAATGGTCTATTTAAAAAAAGGAGGGGGGAGTATTCTTCAAAAACATTAATGTCATAAAAGATGAAGAAAGGCTGTGAAAGTGTTCCAGATTATAGGAGGCTAAGAGACATGACAAAAAGTGCAGTACTGTACCCAGGACTGGATGCTGTACTGAGGGGGAAAATGTATAAAGGACATTGCTGGGTCAAGTGACAAAATTAGACTACGAATATTATATCAATGTTAAATTCCCTAAAGCTGGTAACTGTACCATTGGTGATTATGTAAGAGAATATCCCTACTTCTTAGGAAATGCACACTGAATGGAACGGAAAAAAAAGACACAGAGTGAGACAGAGAACGTAAATGATAAGGCAAAGGGACTATAACAACCTAGGTGGAGGGTATACGGGTGTTCTCTGTACTACTTTTATTGTAATTTTTCTGTACATGGAAATTATTTCCAAATAAAAAGCCTTTATAAAAAGTTACTGTACTTGATTCATGACAAAAGGTGATAAGGAGGTTGCAAGATAAGGGCTTAGGAACTGAGAAAAGGGTTGTCAAGTGTGAAAGCAAATGAAGAAAGGAAAGGGCAAATTGGAGGCAGTAAACAAAAGGGCTGGGATCAAATCCTCCATTAAGTCTTCAGAAGCAAAAAGCTGGGGATGCAAAGACAACTATGACCCAGCCTGCATCATCTGGGGCTCACAAGAAAGAGATGATTACAACTCAGCAGGATTACAATGCCAGACGACAAACAGCAACCACCTGGAGAGGCGAGTCCCATGGAATTCAGTGTGTGGTGTGTGTGGTGTGTGTGTGTGTGTGTGTGTGTGTGTCTGAGCAGCTCTACTGTCTGAGCCGAGGGTATGGCTAAGGCTGTGGAGCTGGGTGGTCAGCACAGAAGACAGCAAATGCAGAGGGTCCTCATATTTTTGCAGAAATAGTGCCTTTTACTATTATTCTTCAAAAGTCAAATGGAAGACACATCCTATTGGGTACCAACTGATAGAAAAGTTATCTGCATGCATGGATGGATGGATGGATGGACGGACACATGGACAGGCATCTGGTTCATTCTTTGGCTCATCCTAAACAAGCAAATGGTGGCAATTATAATCCAAATTCTGTTAATAATAAGGTAAAATTAACATATTCTCATACTTTTTAAAAAGTTAGGGTAAAGCCCCTTCAAAACTTTTTTCTTACACTGTTGAACATTTTGGTCTCCATTTTCAGTCTATTCACCTTGGGCAGCCTCTGCTCGTGCCACTTACCCTAGAATAATGAGGTCCTCCCAAGGCCCAAGCTACTGGTATGGAGGAGACACCCCCCATCTCCCTGTTCCTCTAAGATGGTTCCTTTTAGGGTGACCAATAACCTCCTGCTTGTCCAATCCCATGGATATTTCTTAGTTCTTTTCTCCCTAGGCCAGTTCCCTTATCTGGAAAATGGAAATAATAGGAAGTACTTCAGAGAATTACTGTGACCGTTAAGGGAAGTGATGCACGTGCCTTTCCTCACGGTCACTGTAAATGGAACTCACCTGACCTTGCTCTCCTTGAAATTCTTCCCTCTCTGTGCTTTCATGGCTTCTCTCTCCTAGCTGTTCTCTCTCTCAAGTAAATGGGCACTAGTTTTAACGGCAGATGTGTTTCATCACTTAGTAGCTGAGCAACCTTCAGCAAATTACTTAACCTTGCTGATCCTTCCTTTTATTAAAGGAGACGTTGTATATAAAGTGCCCAGCAGGCTCTCAGAAACTGCCGACTCCTTCCATTCTACCCCGTCCCCTCAACACTGTAGGTCTCTACTCAGCACCGTTCACGCTTGACACGCTCGTCACTGAGGGGCTCACGTACTCTCATGGTTTTTACATGACTTGACTAACAATCTGCATCAGCAGACAGAATTCTCCTCCATGCTTCAAACAGGACTAAACTGCTGCTGAACCCCGTTCCACTGATTTAAAGCAGTGCTGACCAACAGAACCTTCTGCAGTGATGGAAATGCTCTATATCTGCACTGTCCAACATGGGAGCCACTAGCCCTGTGTAGTGATCAGGCACTTAAAATGTGGCTAGTGCGACTGAGGAATGGATTTTCCCGATATGCCACCTTTGTTCCCTTCCTTGACTTTGTACATGTTCCTCTCACCAGATGTCTAATAAGCACCTCAAGCAATTCCATTCCTGGGTATATATCTGAAAAAACCAAAAGCACTAATTCAAAAAGATACATGCACCCTTATAATTCATTGCAGTGCTATTTACAATAGCCAAGACATGGAAGCAACCTAAATGTCCATCAACAGATGAATGGATAAAGAAGATGTGGTGTATATATATATACTCATATATGTGTATGTACACGCACACACACACACACAGGAATACTACTCAGCCATTAAAAATGAAATTTTGCATTTGCAGCAACATGGATGGACTTAGAGGGCATTATGCTAAGTGAAATAAGTCAGACAGAGAAAGACAAATACTGTATATCACTTATATGTGCAACCTAAAAAATACAACAAACTAGTGAATATAACAAAAAAGAAGCAGACTCACAGAAATAGAGAACAAGCTAGTGGTTACCCGTGGAGGGGGGAGGGGCAATATAGGAGAAGGGGGTAAAAAAAGGGTTATTATGGGATTATACAAAATCAAGTGTGTGAAACTTTTGAAAACTGTAAAACACTAAAGAATTTAAAGAATCTTTCACTCAATTAAAAAAAAAAGTGAACCTGCCTCCAAATCTTTCACCCCCACTCCTTCCACAGTTCCCATCTCAGAGGCACCGACGAGCTCCTATACCAAGTCTCTGAGCCAGGGTCAACCTTACTGCTTCCCACGAAGCACTAAGTTATGCTAACCTGTATAGTAGTTTATTTGTCCCAAAGAGCTACTTCCCACTTTTGAGTACTTAGGAGCAACAATGCCTGATGGGAAATCACCACAGGACTAACTAGTTCTGTTTGAATCTGTGGTACTGCTCAAACCAACTTAAGTATTTTACACTACTTTTGCCAGATTCAAAGACATGAGGCCGGTTTTGTGTCTGCACACCACCGAACAGTAAAAGCAGGCATTTTGAGATCTTGCAACTGCAAACATTTAAATAAGCATTTGTCAGTAAAGAAATGTATTGAGTAAGTTCCCAAACTCTCCGTGACATTTCACGGCCCTCCGTCACTTCCCTGGAAAGCTCTTTCGTTTTTTCTTCTGAACAGAATGGGAAGGGAGCCAACATTTGCTAAGTGCCTATTAGGTGTACATCAGACACTGTGCTGGACCTGTGATAAAATAAGAAATAAAAGCTCACTCTCTCTGTCAGAGCCAGCTCTCCAGAAGGGCTACCTCACCCACCATCATAGCCGCCAGGAACTATTTCCTTCCTTCCTTTAAACCCTGAAGGTTTATAGGTTTGTCTCCACTGGTCTTTGTGCTACCTGAAAGATGGAGGCGTAACTTAGACATTTTTGTATTCTCAGAGCCTTAGCGGGGTGTCTAGCACATAACCGGTGTTCAGTAAAATTTGGCAGGCGAGTAGGTCATGTATAAGCCTATACCATACCTGATTTTTTGGTATGCTGCTCCTCAACAAATTTTTTCTGTTCCTTCTGAAAATCTCCTATAATTGTCTGTTAAAAAATACATACAGTTATATTACTTTTAAAAGCTTATTATTGGATAAGAATTACGTTCAAGACTTGTAAAGTCCATTTGAGATATTTTATTCATTTTCTTCAAATAAAGAGACTAAAAAAGTGATACTTCTTCCCTTCCCCAACAAGAGGGGATCTTCGACATTTCCGAACTCTAAGTGTTCAGCTGCCTTTATGACAGATGATCTTTTCAAATGCAAAAATAAAATGAGTTAAAAACGGAATTTTTGTTTTATTCCATAAAACAATAAAAGACAGGTCAAATCTCATTCTAACAAATAGTACACACAACGAAAATGTCTAAATAATAAGCTATCTAAAGTTTAACTGATGACCTCCTTAGTTCAAATAGTTACCAACATAAATGAAATTCCCTAGGCCTGTACCCCACCACTGCAAACAATGAACTAACTCACCCCTTAGAGTCTTAAAAGGGTTGTTCCTATTGGTCTAGGACTTTTAAAACTTACCCAAATGATACAAAGGCATAAATGTATTCTGAAATGGTTATAGTTGAAAATTAGACTCACAATATGAAAAGCTTAGTATTACCCAAAAGTATCAATGTATTTTAGAATATATTAAAACAAAAACAAAGGTTATTTAAATCAGGTAACTTATAGCTACTTATTATACAAAAAACAGAGAAAAAACCCCAAGAATATGATATTTATCAGAATATGATACCCTACTTGGGTTAATAAAGTTCATAAGAAGAAGTTCGTAATGCTGCTAATGAATTTCATAAACTTCTATTTCCAAAAGATATTTAAATGTACCTTATCAATGATGTCATCTATCTTTCCTTCTTCTACTGATTTCTTTATTGTTTGTGCTGTTTCAGCAACTGATTCAGTTATCTTTTTTGTAGCAGCAGTTGCAAAGTTAAACAGATAGTCTGTAAAGAATAAAAAAGAGTCTATGCTCCATTCAAGTACAGTGGTTATTGTATTTGTGATTTCTCCCTTAATAAGTGCTTGTAAGACTCTTAAACCGTAGGGCGTGTTCCTTGTTAATGAGGACTTGAAACAATGAGCGAGAAGCACTGACAGTACTCCACTTTCTCAGTGGACAGGCCATCCATACTGGGCCTTTAATTCATTGCTTTCAAAGACTGTTAGCATACTCCCCAGTTCACTCCAGTAGCTGTTTCAAACTTATCTTGTCCTTCTCCAGTCTCTAGTTCTAACTTATCTCAGCAAGTAATCTCCCTGCCTACTTTACAATAAGATCAAGGCTACTTTTTACTTTCTTTCCTTCCTAGACCCTAAGTATCCCAGCTTTATTTTCTCCTTCCCTCTTGATCAAAAAAGAAGGAAAAAAGCCCCTCCTCTCCTAGATTAACTCATCCCATGATAAATCTGGGGGATTTTTTAATAAATAGAAATCTTGGCAAGCCCTAATATAAATCTCTTCACTACTAATAATGAGTAAATATATAGAACGAAATTCAAACTGGAACACACGAACTTCACAAGACAAAACAAAAACACAAAATTAACTTTTCTAAAGACCTGAAAAGACATTTGTATCAAGGCTCTTTTTGCACTATGATATGAAGGTGTATTTCTAGACAAACATTATTTCAAAGTCCACATTCTACAGAATCTGGGCTGCAGGAAGCGACCTCAGGCAGGTCGTAGTGGGGGATGCTCCGGGCAACTGGCCTTCAAATCTCATCGCACAGAAAATGCTCCGTAAGTTAGAGCAGGCTTGCCTCTGCTACTTGCCCGTGCTGAGGGGCAGGTGGGCTGACTCACAACACTCAGGCAGGGAGAAGATCCCGCTAAGAACGGCCCAGGGAGCCTGGCACCCCTGGTTAAATAGGTGGTGCCACAGAAAATCAGGAGATTCGTACCGCTACCTGGGAGCACAAGTACTATCTCCTGATCCGAAGGACCATCTCTACCACTTACCACCTCCTTTAACATTAAACAGTCTCCTTTCTCCCACTGTGTCTGAGGGCGGTCATCTGTTCCTGGTATCAACACCCACTGTGACTATCTCAGGAAGCTCCTTGTCTCTGGGCTCATTCCTGCCATCCTCCTCCTCCTATTCTACACTCGTAGGACCACAAGAAATTCTCGAGTATCTCCAAGGAGGCCCCAAATATGTTATTCCTTGGTTTGAAACACTTTTATCAGCCCTCCCTTTTCCTGGCTAACTTTACGCATGCTGTGGGCCTCCGCTTACACATCACTTCTCAAGAAATGGTCCCTGGCTCCTTGGCCAGCGTAGGTGTCCCTAAGAGGTGTTCCCTCACTACCTATGGTGCCAGATCAACAACATCTATGACACTCTATCCATTACTTGGCGAATGTGTCCTCTCAGCTAGACTGAAGACCCATCCTAAGCCCCACTGGGGCAGGGACCAAGGCTGTCCGATTTACCAGTGTATCCCCAGAGGGTGACCAGTAAGTACTCGCTAAATGCATGAATGGGGAGTGACATAAATGCTGAGCTTTAGGGAGATCCCTGATTTCCCTTCGGTTGTGACTAGCCTATTTACCCAGAGTGGTATGATTAAATGGGTAGACAGCCACACTACTTCCTAAAAATATCCTCTGCAGATAGACAAATCCAAACTTCTAAAAGAGCAGGGTTCCCTGTAAGATTTTCTCAGGAATACCTTTTGAACTAGATTCGTCTTTTTTTTTTTCCTTTGGCCGCACCACATGGCTTGTGGGATCTTAGTTCCCCAACCAGGGATCGAACCCAGGCCCCCTGCAGTGGAAGTGCTGAGTCCTAACCACTGGACAGCCAGGGAAGTCCTGAGAAAGCACAGTTCTTGCCCTCAAGGGATGTCCATTTCTCAACAAACAAACCAACGAAAAAGGATTCAAAGACAACAAGAGGAGCAAGATTATTCATTAAACTGAGGCACCCCAGAAGGGAGGGATGTCTCCCAAGAGTAATTAGAAATTCCGAGGGCTTCCCTGGTGGCGCAGTGGTTGAGAGTCTGCCTGCTGATGCAGGGGACACGGATTCGTGCCCCGGTCCGGGAAGATCCCACATGACGCAGAGCGGCTGGGCCCGTGAGCCATGGCCACTGAGCCTGCGCGTCCGGAGCCTGTGCTCCGCAATGGGAGAGGCCACAACGGTGAGAGGCCCGCATACCATTAAAAAAAAAAAAGAAACACTGTGTTTTCCAAATATTTCTTTTTTTTAAATTAATTTATTTTTACTATTTATTTATTTATTTTTGGCCATGTTGGATCTTCGTTGCTGCGTGCAGGCTTTCTCTAGTTGCGGCGAGCGGGGGCTACTCTTCGTTGCGGTGCGTGGGGCTTCTCATTGTGGAGCACAGGCTCTAGGTGCACCAGCTTCAGAAGTTGCGGCTCGTGGGTTCTAGAGCGCAGGCTCAGAAGTTGTGGCGCAGGGGCTTAGTTGCTCCGCGGCATGTGGGATCTTCCCGGACCAGGGATCGAACCCGTGTCCCCTGCATTGGCAGGCGGATTCTTAACCACTGGACCACCAGGGAAGTCCCTTCATGTAGATTTTTTTTTTTTTTTTTTTTTTTGCAGTACGCGGGCCTCTCACTGTTGTGGCCTCTCCCGTTGCGGAGCACAGGCTCCGGACGCGCAGGCCCAGCGGCCATGGCTCACGGGCCCAGCCGCTCCGCGGCATGTGGGATCCTCCCGGACCGGGGCACGAATCCGCGTCCCCTGCATCGGCAGGCGGACTCTCAACCACTGCGCCACCAGGGAAGCCCTTCATGTAGATTTTTAAAAGGCCAAAGAAATGAATCTACTCAGTGGGAATCAGGCACAGAGATGTTTAACTTCAGTTTTCAAAACAGAGATGGGTCTTTTTAAAGAATATACCTCTTAGGATCACTATGTAGAAATAAAAAGTATTTAATCATCTCTTGTCTTTTTGAGGGGTTGTGTACAAACTAGGACCTTTACATGTTTTTAAAATCAAATTTCGGAGCCAAAAGGGCTCTAATTTCTTTGGAAACTTTGCATTCACAGTGCGTGTGTGGGTGGGGAAGTACTTCCATCTAACCTTAGCTTACCCAACCTCAAGAGAGTCTGGGGAGGGGGACTTCACTGGTGGTCCAGTGGCTAAGACTCCGCACTTGCAGTGCAGGGGACCCCGGTTCAATCCCTGGTCAGGGAACTAGATCCCGCGCTGTAACTAATCCCTCATGCCGCAACTAAAGATCCTGCATGCTGCAACTAAGACCCGGTGCAGCCAAATAAATAAATAAGTATTTTTTAGAAAGAGAGTCTGGTGAGGAAAGAAAGGGATGGCAGCGTTAAGCTCCAAAGTAGACATCCATATCGAAAACATTAAAAAAATATTCAGGGGTCTTTATTACGAAATATAAACATGAGATTTCAATAAAGCCCTAAGTTTTAAGAAGCCACTTTTGATACTCTTCTGAAGATAAACGAAAATGATTCTCCATGTTCTATGAAATCAAGGAAACAATCATACCCAGCTTTTCCTAAGGTGGTCCCACTTTTATTTATCCCAGCTACCTAACACAGCTTCTCTGCTCTAGTCAACTTCGTCTCCTTACATCTCTCGAATATTCCAAACTCGTTTCTCCCCAATTTTCCACACAGGAAATAGTTGTTCCCTCTGGTGATTTCATTGCGTAACACTTAGTTTTATTTCTCTTGTACACAGTTTGGAGGCTTGGGGCTTAGACTGTGTACTGCCATGATTTGAGATTATGCCTGTTCTCCCTGCCTCTCCACCCCACAGTAAACTTTTTGAACGTTAGAGCCTTTCTTACTCAAGTATGTGTTTCTCCATTCTCAGGCTCCAGCCTGTCCTATGCTCTTGCCTTGTAGTATCTTGAAGTAAATTCTTTAAAATTGCTTTCCAAATTTAATCTCTCACTTGTAGTGTTGTCTGCTTTAGGGCCACCTTCTTAAAGACGTTTTCTTTGACTATTTAAGCCTGCCAAGATCTCTCCAGGAGCAGAATTACTACAGCATGTATTTATTCTGCATGCCTATTATGTATACCCTCCTCCCGAACTAGACCGTAAGCTGGGAAAGAGCATGGGCTTTGAAATTAGACAGCCCCAGGTTCAAATTTCACTTCTACCATTTACTATCAGCATAACTTTGGGCCGCTAACTCTGCGCTCGTCCTCCCAACTCACTGGGGTGTTTAAAGAGATGAATCGTTCACAAAACATCTAGTGCTGAAACTTGCAACACAGACAATAACTGGCAACTACTTTCCCGCCTTAAGGAAAAAGATCCCAGTGCACCTAAAAGGACATGAGCCTGCCTGCCATAGGCCTTAATAACTCTTCCTCAATTTACTTGGGACGACACATTCTGACCTAAGGGCAAAAAGGCACTCGAGCTCCTCAACGTCCCCTGTCCTCTGGGCGGGAGGCGGTGGAGGTGAAAGTTGGTGAGTTGAACAAAACAGATTCCTCGTCAAACCTAAAGACGAGGAGCCCCACTGCTTTACTGCGGCCCTGCTCCCAATGTTGACACACTCTGCAAAGAGTGACATGTCACTAGGAACTTCAGGCACAGGATTTGACCGCTAGATGAGGCTTCGGCCTTGCCCAGATCCTCACCAACCTCTCCGGTCCCCAGAGGACCGACCGACAGACACACCTTCCTCTCCCCACCCCACACCCCCGACCATTGGTGGCCCACGCCCAGGGGCGGCAGGAGGTGGGATGCGGGCGCTCTCCGAAACTCTGTGGTCCCGGAGGCCGGGGGAGACTCACTGCCGAGGCCTTTGGCCTGGTGAAGGAGCTCCTGGTCCCCGGCTTGTTGTAGCTCCCCCTCCGCGGACTCCGCCACCGCCTCGGAGCGCTGCTCGGGTGGAGCGTCTCCCTCGGGCTGTCCGTCTCCCTGATACTGCCGGCCACCCGCCGCCGGCTGCTCCAAGCCAAACCAACTGCTCAAACCCCGGAACATCCCGCCCGCGGGGCCGCCACCGCGGTCGGGGTCACCGGAGACCCTAGCGGGTGCCGCCTACTCCCGATTCCACAAGACGCGCCTCCCAGGGCGATATTCGGAAGTGCGACCTCAGAGCAGCCAGTCTATGTGTCGCCCCGCCTCCACTGTCACTCAGCCGGCGGCCGCGCTAGCGTCACTTCCGAACAAAGGCCCCGCCCTCCCCGCTAACTGTTAATTTCGTAACCCGATTAGGCGCTTGGAAACCGGACAAAGGGCTTTCCCCACGTAGCCCAGCCCCGCTTCCTTTTCTCCTCCCCCGGCTTTGTGGGTTCCTGATCTAGTGGAGTGCACCGCGCATTTGTCATTCTAAGCAGCTCGGCTGGTGGTTTAGCCTCACCTTTTCTGGTTCAGCAGGGTCGGCCCCGCGGACATGGATGTCTTTAATCTCCTTCTGAGTCCACATCAAAACTAGCCCAGGCCCTCTGTGTCCACCTACCAATTTACAGGGAATACAGGGAGCGGGGGAAACTATTAAAGGACACCACGGGATGCAGGGAGCAGAATCTAGGCTGTGAGAGACCACAGGCTGACGACCTTGTTTCTTCAAATAAATTGCGAGGAAGGGGGAAAGGGGAACCTATAGATTAAAAACGACCTAAAAAACAACCCATGGCAACTTGCGGATTTTCTTTAGATCCTCAAACAAACACAGTGGGGAAATTTTTTTGACGTTTATAAGAATTGGAAATTTGGGGACTGGATAGTTCATGAGATTAAGAAATTGTTAAGTTTAAAAATTTTTAGTTGTGCTAGATAAACATAAAATTTACCATCTTAATTTTTTTTTTTTTTTTTGGTACGCGGGCCTCTCACTGTTGTGGCCTCTCCCGTTGCGGAGCACAGGCTCCCGACGCGCAAGCTGAGCGGCCATGGCTCACGGGCCCAGCCGCTCCGCGGCATGTGGGAATCTTCCCGGACCGGGGCACGAACCCGTGTCCCCTGCATCGGCAGGCGGACTCTCAACCACTGCGCCACCAGGGAAGCCCCACCTTAATCATTTTTAAGTGTACAGTTAAGTAGTAGTAAGTACATTCACATTGTTGTGGAACCAATCTCCACAATTGTTTTCCTGTTGCAAAACTGAAACTCTGTACCCACTAAACAACTCCGTTCTCCGTTCCCCCCATTCCCTGGCAACCAAGCTACTTTCTGTCTCTATGATTTTTGACTACTCCAGGAACCTCATATAAGTGGAATCATACCACATTTGTCTTTCTGTGACTGGTTCATTTCATTGAGCAAATGTCCTCAAGGTTCATCCATGTTGTAGCATGTGTTAGAATTTCCTTAAAATTCTGCCTTAAAAAAGGCTACTTCGAACACTCTTTGACATAAATTGTAGCAATATTTTTTTGGATCTGTCTCCTAAGGCAGAGGTCCCCAACCCCTGGGGCCGCACAACAGGAGGACGGCAGGCGAAAGAGCAAAGCTTTATCTGCCACTCCCCATGGCTCGCATTACCGCCTGAACCGTCCCCCGCCCCCCGTGGAAAAATTGTCTTCCACGAAACCGGTCCCTGCTGCCAAAAAGGTTGCGGACCGCTGTCCTAAGGCAAAGGAAACAAAAGCAAAAATAAACAAATGGGACCTAATTAAACTTAAAAGCTTTTACAGAGCAAAGAAAACCATCCACAAAACGAAAAGACAACCTACTGAATGGGAGAATATATTTGCAAAGGATATGACCGATAAGGGGTTAATATCCAAAATACAAAAACAGCTCATACAACTTAGTATCAAAAAACCCCAAACAACCTGATTAAAAAATGGTCAAAAGACCTGAATAGACATTTTTCCAAAGAAGACATACAGATAGCCAACAGGCACATGAAAAGATGCTCAACATCACTAATCATCAGAGAAATGCAAATCAAAATCATAATGTGATATCACCTCACACTTGTCAGAATGGCTATCATCAAAATGACCACAAATAACAAATGTTGGTGAGGATGTAGAGAAAGGGGAACCCTTGCACACTGTTGGCGGGAATGTAAATTGATGAAGTCACTGTGGAAAACGTTATGGAGGTTCCTCAAAAAATTAAAAATAGAGCTACCATACGATCTGGCAATTCCTCTCCTGGGTATATATCCAAAGAAAATGAAAACACTAATTCAAAAAGATACATGCACCCCAATGTTCATAGCAGCATTATTTACAATTGCCAAGATATGGAAGCAACCTAAGGGTACATCAACAGACCAATGGGTAAAGATGTGCTATATATATATACAACGGAATACTACTCAGCATAAAAAAGAATGAAATTTTGCCATTTGAACAACATGGATGGACCTGGAGGGTTTTATGCTTAGTGAAATAAATCAGACGGAGCAAGACAAATACTGTATATCATCACTTATATGTGAAATCTAAAAAATAAAAAACAAACCAGTGAATATAACAAAAAAGCAGGCTATCTTAAAAAAGGTTGAGGAGTATTCCATTGTATATATATTCCATATTTTGTTTACCCATTCATGTGTGATGGACATAGGAATTATTAATTTTTAAATTGTGGTAATTGTGTGTGTGTGTGTTTTTAAAAGAGTTCTAATCTTTTAGAGTCATACTGAGATATTTACCAATGAAATAATAGGATGTCTGGCATTTGCTTCAAATTAATACAGGTTGGGGGAAATGGGTGGGGATACAGATGAAACAAACCTGGCCATGGATTGATAATTGTTGAAGTTCAAGTTTTAGGTTTGCTTTTCTATATATTCAACTTTTCCCACAATAACGTGTAAACAAATGGACAACAACAAAAAACTGGCCAAGTGAACAATTCCCCCTTCAGAGTAGGGAGTTCATGAATGTATTTCCCAAGCACAGTCTTAAGCATTATGTATTCCTCCACCCCCCACCATCTTGAGGAGAGTAGCCTAGTTCCAGTGACCTGTGTGAGTATGTGGGAGACAGATTACAATTCTGATTTCCTTGCTCTCCAGTTTTCCAGCCTGAGGTATATTTACAATTCTGGTCCAGGACTTTTTTTTTTTTTAAATTGGAGTATAGTTGCTTTACACTGCTGTGTCAGTTTCTGCTGCACAGCAAAGTGATTCAGCCATATGTGTACATATATCCCTTCTTTTTTGGATTTCCTTCCCATTTAGGTCACCACAGAGCACTGAGTAGGGTTCCCTGTGCTCTACAGTAGGTTCTCATTAGTTATCTATTTTATATATAGTAGTATATATATGTCAATCCCAACTTCCCAATTCACCACCCCCCCGTTCCCCCTTGGTATCTATACGTTTGTTCTCTACGTCTGTGTCTCTATTTCTTCTTTGCAAATAAGATCATCTATGCCATTTTTCTAGATTCTACATGTATGTGTTAATATACTATATTTGTTTTTTTCTTTCCAACTTACTTCACTCTAGGTCCATCCACGTCTCTGCAAATGACACAATTTCATTCCTTTTTATGGCTAATATTCCATTGTATAGATGTACCACATCTCCTTTATCCATTCCTCTGTTGATGGACATTTAGGTTGCTTCCATGTCCTGGTTATTGTAAATAGTGCTGCAGTGAACATTGGGGTGCATGTGTCTTTTTGAATTATGGTTTTCTCCAGGTATATGTCCAGTAGTGGGATTGCTGGGTCATATGGTAGTTCTATTTGTAGTTTTTTAAGGAACCTCCATACTGTTCTCCATAGTGGCTGTATCAGTTTACATTCCCACCAACAGTGTAAGAGGGTGCTCCAGGACTTTAGCTTAACAGGCTCAACCTTTTGTTTTCCCAAACAGCTTTATCGAGATATAATTCACATGCCATCCACACCTGTTGAAACAGTACAATTCAATGGTTTCTGTTGTATTACACCATTATTATTTTTTAAAATTTATTTAAGTTATTTTTGGCTGCGTTGGGTCTTCGTTGCTGTGTGCGGGCTTTCTCTAGTTGTGGCAAGTGGGGGCTACTCTTCGTTGCGGTGCGTGGACTTCTCATTGCAGTGGCTTCTCTTGTTGCGGAGCACAGGCTGTAGGCGCGCGGGCTTCAGTAGTTGTGGCGCACGGGCTTAGTTGCTCCGCAGCATGTGGGATCTTCCCGGACCAGGGCTCAAACCCGTGTCCCCTGCATTGGCAGGCGGATTCTTTACCACTGCACCACCAGGGAAGCCCCATTAATTTTTTAAACTGTGTAAACATATATATAACATAAAACTTGCCATTTTAACCATTGTTAAGTGTACAATTCCGTGGCATCAATGACACTCCAACCTGTTTTCAGAGTCTGGGTATTGATTAACCTTTGAAAGTCAAGAGGTATCTTAGGACCAATGCCTTTCTAGGATTTAGTCAGAACCTGAAAGTGGTCAACACTTTCCAGAAAAAGGATATTTGGTTCAAGGGTGATTGGAATGAGCCTGGAATTTCGGTCAGAAGCCTAGGACAGGGGTGCTAACTCCACTATCTAATGGGTGAGTAAACGACTCATTACTCATCCTTTCCCTTTCGAGTTTCTTCACCTATGAAAGGAATACAGTGCTGACCCTTCTGATAGCAGAGGTGGGGGCCATCCCCTTCAGCCTTACTTTTGCTCTATCTCCACCCAAAATCATGATGAAGTCCATGTTCCCCAGGGTTTACAATCGTCCTGAAGGTTAGAATTCTTCAAAACAAAAGATTATAAAAGAACACGAGGGATTTCCCTGGTGGTCCCGTGGTTAGGACTCCACGCTCCCACTTCCAGGGACATGGGTTCAATCCCTGGTCAGGGAAGGGGAACCAAGATCCTGCATGCCACTCGGCGCCTGCCAAAAGAAAAAGTAAAAAAGAACACAAGCCGTCAACTTAATGACAGACTTCTTTTTCATTTTCTTCTTCTTTTTTTATCCTCAATGCTATACAGGCCATGAATAAAACACCTGTGAATGAGGGTACTCTCTGATCCCACACAAATCAGTCAATCTGAACCCTGTTATCAAATTTGTTTTTCTGCTCAAATATTTTCCCATTTTGGATTAATGATACAATAGTTATCATAACCCCTTTGTATTCACAAAGTATCCTTCATCTGTTGACCTCGTAGATTAATAGAATAAGGATGAGACCTTATATCCTGTGGTGAAGAGTCTGACTTTGGGGACAGATATTTTGGTCAGGGCATTTCACATCTCTAAGCCTCAGGTTCTTCATTATAAAAAGGGGATCTTAATAGTTGTCCTGGTTGTAAAAAGGAAACAAAGTACCAAAATGTGGAGGGAAGCCTTACATATATAGCGGGTATTAAGTATCACCGTCCATGTCAACCTGTTTCACAAGAATTCTTTCCACTGGGTCCTCTGGAAGACTTGTTTCACAACAAAGCCCTCTGTGCTTCCGGCCTCTTTACACGGTGCTTTCTCCTTAAAAAAAAAAAAAAAAAAAAAATTATTTCTTGGCCTCCATGGAGACTTGGGTCTCCCCTACCATTCCTGCTGAGTGGACCCTCTGCTCATTTCCCCAGAAGTTGACATCACCATCCTCAGCTCCTTACTGCTTCTTCCATGGCACTGCTCTGTCATTCTTTTTTTTTTTTTTTTTTTTGTGGTGCGCGGGCCTCTCACTGTTGTGGCCTCTCCCGTTGCGGAGCACAGGCTCCGGACGCGCAGGCTTAGCGGCCATGGCTCACGGGCCCAGCCGCTCCGCGGCATGTGGGATCTTCCCGGACCGGGGCACGAACCCGTGTCCCCTGCATCGGCAGGCGGACTCTCAACCACTGTGCCACCAGGGAAGCCCTGCTCTGTCATTCTTGATAGGGAGAAACTCCCTTTTGTTTTGAAACTCATCGAATTCTGCCAGACATCCCTCTACCCTTCTTTGTTGCTGTCATTTACTAGCTTCGGGGTTGCTTCTTCACATTCACTGGAGACTTGGTTCCTTGGCCTCAACTGACTCCTCCAATTTCCGCCATCCTTCCGGGGGCCTTCAATGTCCCCCACACTGGCCTGGTGGGCGCTAGACCCAATTCCAGTGACGCCCATCTCACTTGACCCCGTTCCAGAGTCAGACCCTAAACTGGATCATCTCCTGGAATTGCTTCCCCTTTGACATCGCCGACACCCACACTGTGGTGACAACTCCTCAGTTCCTTCATTCCCACAGGCCCTCATCTTTTGGTCCATCTCTTTTCTCTCTTCCAGTCTATCCGCTCCCTGCTCCTCTCCCTTCCTTTCCTCTGGGGACTAGACCCCTGGTGCGTCACTACCATCACATTTTTTCAGTGCCCTTAACTTCCTCACTCTCATCCTTCTACTCTACTCAACCAGCAAACTCTGGTTTTATCAATATCAATATTTATATACCGACCTATAGACATCTTGCACAACTATAGCTGGAGGTCATTACACAATGATGGTTTCTAGACTCCACTGGGTCTTCAATGATGCTCTCCTCACTCGGCCCTCTAGTGACTCACCTGGTCATTCAAAATTTTCACCACTTTCCTAACCCTTCCGTCTGATTCCAAACCCTCCTATTGTCCCTAGTTTGATCCTCTCTCCTTCAGTGGTTTATGTTCTTCCCTTGGCCTTAAAAACCTCCTGCGGGGGCTTCTCGGGGGCTTTCCTGCCGGCGCAGTGGTTGAGAGTCCGCCTGCCGATGCAGGGGACACAGGTTCGTGTCCCGGTCCGGGATGATCCCACATGCCGCGGAGCGGCTGGGCCCGTGAGTCATAGCCGCTGAGCCTGCACGTCTGGAGCCTGTGCTCCGCAACGGGAGAGGCCACAGCAGTGAGAGGCCCGCGTAATGCAAAAAAACAAACAAACAAACAAACAAACAAAAACCTCCTGCGTCCTTTCCTGGCACCAAGGCACTAACCATCCTCCAAATACTCTTTAAAAAGTCACTCGGCGAAGCCCTGATTGTCGTCCTTCTGCCCTCGCATTTTAAATTTAAAGTTTTGCTACACGCGTACTGTTCCAGGAACCTTACTGATTCCAGTAGAGGTGTAGCCCTCCCCCCAGATTGTGAGCCCCTCAAAGGCCGGCATCCCATCTGATCGTCGTCCTCTGCTCGGCGCTCCCGCAGTTGGTCTCCGTGACCGAGAGAAGCTCTTTCCGGCGCCGCCGAGAGCGGGACGCGAGGATCCGAGCAGGGTCTGGGCGTGCCGAGGGGCCGGGGCGCCGGGACCTGGCGTTCACCCGAGTCTCCGAGGTGCCGGTGCTCAGCAAGCCGCGGAGGGGAGGGGCAGTCCCCGGGCTGAGCGAGGCCTGGGGCCAAAGTGCGTCCAGGGCGGAGGGTGACGGGAAGCCACCAACGCCTGAGGAGTCACTTTTGGGGCGCTTGTTTCGGAGCGTTGCACAAACCCGGGTGCCAACCCCGAGCTCACCGGCGTGAGTCAGTGGGGCCCGCGGCGGCAGGAGAGGGGGAGGTGGGCGAGGAAGGCGCCATGCACCCCGAGGCCCGCGCGGGCGGCGGGAGGGACACGGGGGCGACTCGGGACGCCGCTGGCGGCGGACCCCTCCCCAGCCCGACAGGTGAGCGCGGGCGGGCCTCGGGGCGGAGCTCGCCGGCTCCAACGGCCACCCTCCGCGCCACCGCCGCCGGCAAAGCACAGGTAACTCCCCGCCCGGGCCTCAGTGCCGGGGCCGCCCTCCATCCCGCGGCCCCAGCCCGGCGCGCACAGGGGACCGGGAGCCTTTGTCCCCTCCGAGGGCGGCCGCCGCACGCGTCCCAGCACCCTGTGCTCTCTGCCCGCGGGCAGACAGCGGCGGGGCAGGGCCGGGGCCCTGGGAGCCCGCCCTGCGGCGGCCCGCGGCCCGGGCTCCGGAGCTCCGCGTCCGCGAGCGGCGCTTCGGCGCGCACCCCGCCTCGGAACCGGGCGCTGGGGCCCGCCGCGGCCCCCGCCCGGTTCCTCCCGGGCCCCGGGAGCCCCGAGATGGCGTTGGCGGAAATGCAGCCCCGGGCGGAGTGAGATGGCCTTTCTGTCTCCTCCCCCGCGACCCTCCCGTTTCCCGGGTCGGAGCTGGTTAGGGCGCTCTGAGCCCGAGTCCGCTGCTGCTACAACATAGCTTTCTTTCTAAAACAGTTTCTCCACATTTGATGTCTAATTTACGTTCAGTAAAATGCCCGCATTTTAAGCGTGCAGATCGGGGATTTTGACAAATTATACACCAGTGTAACCACTACCCCAACGTAGACATAGACCATTTCCATCACTCCAGAAAGTTCCCTCGTGCTCCTCTCCGGTCGATCCACAACCGCCCTCACCCCTTGATTTCCATCAGAGCTTAGTTTTGCCTGTTCTAGAACTTCATAAAGTGGGCTCATGCAGTAAGTACTCTTTTGTTTTTGACTACTTTTTAAATGGCTGTCATTGAGAAAGTACCTCTTCTTGCTTCTGTTTTTAGTTGCTTTAGGCCTGCACTGTCCAGTGTGAGTTGAGATGTGCTGTGCGTAGACACACCTAATTTCGGAAGACATTACAAAAAAAAAAAAAAGGGTTGTAAATTATCTCACCAAAATATTCTTAAATTGATTATGTGTTGAATGATAGTATTTTGGATACCTTGGGTTAAATAAGATATTATTAAAATGAACTTAATCTGTTTCTTTTTACTTTTTATATGGCTACTGTAAAATTTAAAATTACACAGTGTAATTTTTTTTAATGTTTTTATTGGACAGTGGACAGCCCTACACATGCCTATTTTACAGACAATTGGGTCTGCTCACTGCATACAAGAGTAAATGTAAATAATGGTCTTCACAAGAGAAAAAAAATCCCGATTCTAGAAGTAGCTTGAAGAACCTGCTTTTCCTGTTGTTTTAAAATTTTGCTTCAAACTTACTTGTTTGCTTAAAATAGAAAGGATTAGGTGTCTCCTTGATATTGTTACATTTTCAAAAAGGACTTTGTAAAATATCTGATATGCTTAAAAAGGTATCTTCTGCTTTTGAAAATATGGAAAAGTAATAATTGCCTGCAACCCAACCACCTAAATATATATTAAAATGTGGCATTTTGGTGTAATTTGACCAGTCTTAATTTTAAAAAAACAGTTGAGATAATAATATATTTAATTTTATATCCTGCTCTGTTGTGTAACATAAGCATACCCTATATGAAAGATTCTTAGGCTTTTTGACAACCACATAATGTGCCTTCTCATAAATACTCTCCAGTTTTCTATGGCATTTTTCCATTTTGCTAACTCTTACAGATGGGAAGTCATTTTAATAGTGTGACAGTGCCAGAATAAGGTACTTACAGAACAGCTTATTTGCCCCTTTATCCAACAGGAAAGGTGAAGACCAAGAGGATAGGGACCTTGACTTTTTGTTCACACCCATATCCACAGGACCTGGGAACATGTCAAGCATATAGTTGTCTGGGAGGAAGAAAATTTCCTTCTACCCTTCTAGGTTCTTCTGCTGGTCTAAGAATTAAGTTGACATGAGACAGATTAACAGGAGAAAATCAAATAAAAGTTTAATAATGTGTATACATGGGAGAGACCCAGGAAAACTTAGTCACTTGCTAAAATGGTTGAAACCCTTGCCTTAAATACCATCTTCAGCTCAAGAGAAAAGAAGATGTTGTGGGTAGTAGTTTGGGACCTCAGAAGGGAAGAGGGCAGGGCTTCCCTGGTGGCGCAGTGGTTAAGAACCTGCCTGCCGGGGCTTCCCTGGTGGCGCAGTGGTTGAGAGTCCGCCTGCCGATGCAGGGGACACGGGTTCGTGCCCCGGTCCGGGAAGATCCCACATGCCGCGGAGCGGCTGGGTCCGTGAGCCATGGCCGCTGAGCCTGCGCATCCGGAGCCTGTGCTCCGCAACGGGAGAGGCCACAACAGTGAGAGGCCCGCGTACCTCAAAAAGAAAAAAAAAAAAAAAAAAAAGAACCTGCCTGCCAATGCAGGGGACATGGGTTTGAGCCCTGATCCGGGAAGATCCCAAATGCTGTGGAGCAACTAAGCCCATGCGCCACAACTACTGAGCCTGTGCTCTAGAGCCTGCGAGCTGCAACTACTGAGCCCACGCTCCTAGAACCCAAGCTCCACAACAAGAGAAGCCACCACAATGAGAAGCCTGCGCGCTGCACCAAAGAGTAGCCCCCTTTCGCCACAACTAGAGAAAGCCTGCGCACAGCAACAAAGACCCAAGGCAGCCAAAACTAAATAAATGAATAGTTAAAAAAAAAAAAAGGGAAGAAGGCAATTAACATGGAGATGAAAAGGCAAATATTTTGGTAAACAAATGTTTGCTAGGTCAGGCAGAGACGGTACACAGAGTGGACTCTGATCTCTAAGAGCTTCCCCGACCACATCTAGCTCATATTCTCTGAAGGTATCTCTGGTGATAGCTCTATGCCAGGAACAGGCCCTTTATCTAAATTCTTTAGGCAGCAAAGGGGGCAATAAAAAAGAAGGACTTCCTGAGTCTTCTGTTTCTTAAAAATAATCAAACTAAATTAATGCTCATGCCAAAGAGGCACATTTTGGTGTGGCAGATTTTCCTCCTCTGCCTGTTCCATAAACGTTTATGAGCTGACTGAATCAGTGAGTATAGGGCTCTGAAAAATAAGAGCTAACCTTGACTTAGCACTTGGGCGCTCTCTTTGTAAATACCCATACAGCTCTATAAGGCTGGCACTGGTATTATTTGTGTACTGCACAGGTGGAGAAAATTGAGGTTTAGAGAAGTTGAAATTGCCCAGGGTCATAGCTACTGAGTGACAGCACTTGAGCTCAGGCTGTCTGACTCCAGAGGAGGGACACTTATTGAAATAGAAAAAAATCAACAGTGGGATGAGTAAGGGAAGACTGTGATGAAATTCCCACTCTAACGACTACCTTGGCTAGTAGAAGCGGCAAGAGATGAATATTCAGATACATTTTGGATCTATAGGAGGAGCATTCTGGGTTTGGACTGAAAATCTTTTAGGCTAAATCTAGCTCAGGTGAGTGGATGGCCAGGTGGCTAGTAAAGAGGAACGGTGACATTGAACATGATCAACTGTGTTGTGTAGAGAAAGGCAGGCCCAGGGACTTAAGGAAGCCATTTGGGATGGGACTTGTATATTTTGGATGGCTTCAGTTTACTTGCCTTGACCGTGGTCAGCTAATTCAAATTGAACTCACAGCTCTGAAGTGAAAGGGCTCTACACCTTTTAAGTTAAGCTAGTTTATTTATTTTTTATTTATTTATTATTTATTTTTGGCTGCGTTGGGTCTTTGTTTCTGTGCGAGGGCTTTCTCTAGTTGCGGCAAGCGGGGGCCACTCTTCATCGCGATACGCGGGCCTCTCACTATCGCGGCCTCTCTTGTTGCGGAGCACAGGCTCCACACGCGCAGGCTCAGTAGTTGTAGGCTCACAGGCCCAGTTGCTCTGCGGCATGTGGGATCTTCCCAGATCAGGGCTCGAACCCGTGTCCCTTGCATTGGCAAGCAGATTCTCAACCACTGTGCCACCAGGGAAACCCAAGCTAGTTGGTTTTGAAAGTAGAGGAAACTACAAAATCAGAATAGGCATTCCTTTGGGGAAGACAGGCAGATAGGATAAGCGGGTAGCTGAAATCATTCCTACCTGATTGCATTTGAGCTTGATTTCCAGGTATTTAAAAACACTTGTGAATTACAATAGAAAGTGGGATTTAGAGTTATTAGCTTTTGTTAGTTACTCTCTTTTCTTGTAGTCGCGATTTTCTATTAATAGTCTTAGTTGGCCGTTTGTTTGCCTGTCAGGACCACACGAATAATGCCGTTAAGGCTCACCTTCACGTGCATGGTGAAATGGCAAGTGCAGAAGGCCCCTGCCCAGGCTCAAGGGGAAAACAAGAGTTCTCAGAGTAGAGTAGCCCAAGTAGCTCTTGGGCTTCCTGTCTGCCTCTAAAACAAAAGGGTTTGAATCACACAGCAGCAGGAAAGTCAAATAAATTTTCTTTATGACATAATATTTTCTTTTTTTTTTCTGCTTGAATATTTCTGCATGGTGAAATGGATGGGTAAGGAACAGATTCAGTGTTCCACATGCATAGTTAAGGAGGATACATTTATTATTATTAATAATGACATTAGTAGCTAACTTTTACTAAGTTCTTACTGTATGTTGATATAGGGGTCAATTTTGACCCCCTCTAAGCCAGGTATCAGCAAACATTTTCTATAAAAGATAGTAAATATTTCAGGCTTTATGGGCCAGAGGTTTTCCCAGCTACTCAGCTCTGCCATTGAGCCAGAAAGCCACCAGAGACAATATGTAAATAATGGGCATGGCTGTGTGCTAATAAAACTTGATTTATGGACACTGAAGTTTGAGCTTCATACAATTTTAATGTGTCATGAAATATTCTTCTTTTGATCTTTTCTCAGTCATTTAAAATGTAAAACATTCTTAGCTTGGCAACCATACAAAAACAGACAGTGGGCCAGATGTGACCTGTGGGCCCTGGTTTCCTGACCTCTGATCTATACCTTAGCTCATTTAATCCTCACAACCATCCGCAAGATTTTTTATTTTATTTTTAAAATATTTATTTATTTGGCTGCGTTGGGTCTTAGCTGCGACACGTGTGATCTAGTTCCCCGACCACGGATTGAACCTGGGCCCCCTGCATTGAGAGCGCAGTCTTAACCACTGGAGACCAGGGAAGTCCCAAGATTTTTTAAAACGTTGGCATATTTGAATATTGATTTTAAAAATAGACTATTTTTATTTTATTTTATTTTTTTAAATTAAAAAAAATTTATTTATTTTTGGCTGCGTTGGGTCTTTGTTGCTGTGCTCGGGCTTTCTCTAGTTGCGGCGAGCAGGGGCTGCTCTTTGTTGCGGTGCGCGGGCTTCGCATTGCGGTGGATTCTCTTGTTGCGGAGCACGGGCTCTAGGCACGTGGGCTTCAGTAGTTGTGGCATGCAGGCTCAGTAGTTGTGGCTTGCGGGCTCTTGAGCACAGGCTCAGTAGTTGTGGTGTATGAGCTTAGTTGCTCCGCAGCATGTGGGATCTTCCCGGACCAGGGATTGAACTTGTGTCCCGTGCATTGGTAGGCGGATTCTTAACCACTGCACCACGAGGGAAGTCCCCCCAAATAGGCTATTTTTAGAGCAATTTTAGGTTCACAGCAAAACTGAGCAGAAAGTACTGAGTTTCCATACACCCACTGCCCCATGCCCACAGCGTTCCTCATTATCAAAATATTGAACCAGAGAGGTACATTTGTTACAGTCAATGAAGCTACACATCATTATCATTCCAAGTCCATAGGTTACATTAGAGTTCACTCTTGGTGTTATACATTCTGTGAGTTTGGACAAATGTATAATGACCTGTATCCACCATTATAGAATCATACAGAATAGTTTCACTGTCCTAAAAATCCTCTATGCTCCACCTATTCATCTTTCCCTCCCCCACTAACCTCTGAAAACCACCGATCATTTTACTGTCTTCATAGTTTTGTCTTTTCCAGAATGTCATATAGTTGGAATCATGCAGTATGTGCCTTTTCAGATGGGCTTCTTTCACTTAGTAACATGCACTTAAGTTTCCTCCATGTCTTTTCATGGATTGGTAGCTCATTTCTTTTTAGTGCTGAAAAGTATTCCAAGGGATTGGTACTTTTTATTCCATTTCACAGATGTAGAAACAGGTACAGAAAGGATTAGTAACCCGCCCAGGTATAGCTAGTACAGATCTGACTCCAAAGCCTGATCTCTTAAAAATTTTACCATGCTTCTGAATCCCAGAGAATTTTGGCTTCTTATGATGAAGTTTGTCACACGACAGAGTTGGGGTAAATGTAAAATCAGGGTAATGGAGCCAAACATTTTGCTGTATCCAGAGCTTCCTGCATGTCGACAAGAAAGAAAAACCTAGACGATAAGACTTTGTTTCAAATACTTAGAAAAAGTGCTGTGTACTTTTGAAATTCTGGTCCAACACACTCTCCACTTTACTGGTTTAAGAACATGTTTCTCTTCCCTGACCCTTAATTTCATTACCTTTCAGATTCTATCTGGGTGCTGTCACTCAGCCACTCCTCTGCCAATGAAGTACATCTTGGTCACTGGTGGGGTCATCTCGGGCATCGGTAAAGGGATCATAGCAAGCAGCATTGGGACGATTCTAAAATCATGTGGACTCCGAGTTACTGCCATCAAAATCGACCCCTATATAAACATCGATGCAGGCACTTTTTCACCTTATGAGCACGGTATGAGGGAGGACCACTTCCCCCCTATAAAGCACTGCGTTAAATTGAGGTTCTTTCTTGTATTTTGGGTAATTTCTTTAGGATAGAGTTCCAGAAGTAGAGCTGCTGGGTCATACATTTTGGATCTGTGAGTGTTCTCATGGTTATTGATACATTTTTCTGATTGCTGATGACATTCTAAATTAGTCCACCCTTTTGGAAAACAGTGTGTGAGGATACCATTCTCACTGTACCTTTTGTAGTATGGATTATGTTTTGTTTTATTTTATCATAAAGGTAATATATTTCTCAACATTTCATTAAGAGAAAAACTCAGGCAATATAGAATATATTGACAATATAGAATGACCTGAAGAAAATAAAAATCGTCCATTTCCCACCACTTGGAATAATTATTGTTAATGTTGAAATTTTGGTGTATATACTAATTATTTTTATTTATTTATTTATTATTTTTTTGGCCATGCCGCGTGGCTTGTGGGATCTTAGTTCCCTGACCAGAGATCAAACCTGTGCCCCCTGCAGTGGAAGTGCGGAGTCCTAATCACTGGGCCGCCAGGGAAGTCCCTATACTAATTATCTTTAAAAAGTCACTAGCCCTTACATACTTTCTTCTTAAACTTTTTACATACAAGCAAGAAAGTATATAAATCATAAGTACCAGTAGATGAAATGAACATAATGTGTAATCAGCCTCCAGCTCAAGAAACAGAAACCCCCTTTATGCCCCTTCCAGTCTCTCCCCATCTGAAAAGACCAGGGTAACCATTATCCTGTCTTCTGACATTATAGATCAGTTTTGCTTATTTTTGAACTTTAAATGAACTGAATCTGAGTCATACTATTTTTTTAATTGAAGTATAGTTGATTTACAATGTTTCAGGTGTACAGCAAAGTGATTCAGTTATACATATGTATATTCTTTTTCAGATTCCTTTCCATTATAGGTTATTACAAGATATTGAATATAGTTCCCTATTCTATACGGTAGGTCCTTGTTGTTTATCTATTTTATATATAGTAGTAGGTATCTGTTAATCCTGAATTCCCAATTTATCTCTCCCCTAGTCATATTTTTTTCAATCAAATTTTTTTCTATCTAATTTTAAAACTTAATCTACTGTAGACATTTTAATAGATTCTATACTTCTAAAGGCTGCATAGAATCTATACAATAATAGGAAATCATTTCCAACTTATTGATATTATAAACAACACTGTGAAGGGAAACTTTAAAATTTATTTTTTTAACATAAATGCCTAGGTACAGAATACCTGATTTGGTGGGTAGGTATGTTTTTCAGGTTTTTCAGTTTTCTTTATACCTTTGCTGAATACTATTCTTTTTAAACTTTACTAACCTGAGAGTACACCAAACAACCAAAAAAGGGATAACCAGGGATCGAACCTGTGCCCCCTGCAGTGGAAGCGTGGAGCCCTAACCACTGAACTGGCAGAGATTTCCCGGGTATCTCATTATGTTAATTTAGATTTCTTTGATTTTCATTTTCTCGGTGGAATGGCTTATTCAAGTCTATGGTAGATTGTATATTTGTTTGAAACTATGACCCAGCTTCCTGGGTGGAGTAAATTCCCTGCCCCACAGACTTTGGCCTTTGGCCACGTAGGATGGTTAACTCTTCCTGATTTGTTTGGAACCTCCCTGGTTTTGAAACTGAAAGTCCTGAATCCTGGGAACCCTTTTACTCCTGGGCAAACCAGAGAGGTCAGTCACCTTATTTGGCCATGTGATTTGTTTTGCTCTGTGGGATATTACTGAATATGAAATATGCCTTTTTGAAGCAGAACTTTTCAATGCAATGGCATAATTTGGCTCAGTCTCTGTCGTCTTTCTGCCCTCTGCTGTGAGAGCTGCATGCCC
This sequence comes from Hyperoodon ampullatus, assembly GCF_949752795.1. Lineage (NCBI taxonomy): Eukaryota > Metazoa > Chordata > Mammalia > Artiodactyla > Ziphiidae > Hyperoodon > Hyperoodon ampullatus. Next base: position 14,979,866 of record NC_136913.1, on the reverse strand, counting down.
CATATAGGGATTTCTCCTTCAACCCGGGGCCTGGAATAAGAAGGCACAGGGTAGACTCACAACTGACCCACAACCCCTACGTAACATGAGGGAGAAATCAGTAAATGTTTTCTAAGTCGCTGAGATTTTAGGGTTGTTTGGTAGGCAGCAGAATTGACTAATGCCAGGTGTTATGCCAATTTTCCTTTGGATTTTGAAAAATGATTTTCAAGAATACTTTGTGCAGAGTATATTAACCTATACTTACCACATGTATATATTTTTACTCTGTTTGCAATTTGTCTTAATATTACTTCTGCTGATAAGTAATATTACTTCTGCTTAATATTAGTTAATAAGTAAGTAACTGATAAGTAATATTACTTCTGCTTAATATTACTTCTGCTGATAAATTTCATTTTACCATTTGTGTGACTAAGTGTATCAGCTGTTTCCTTTATGATTTCTGCCTTTGACGTCACCTGTAAGCTTTTCTGTCCCAGGAATATTTAAATATTCATCTATATTTTCTTCTGGCACTTTTAGAGCTTCATTTGGTTTTACTTTATTTTTTTTTCTTCCAGTTTTATTGAGATATAGTTGAAATACAGCACTGTATAAGTTTAAGGTGTACAGCATAATAATTCGACTTGCATACATCATGAAATGATTATCACAGTGTTTAGTTGAACATCCATCATCTCATACAGATGCAAAATTAAAGAAGTAGCAAAAAATTGTTTCCCTTGTGATGAAAACTCTTAGGATGTACTCTCTTAACTTTCATGTATAACATAGAGCAGTGTTAATTATATTTATCTTGCTGTACATTACATCCCTAGTACTTACTTATCTTATAACTGGAAGTTTGTACTTTTTGACCACCTTCATCCAATTCCCGTCACCCCACCCCTCTCCTCTGGTAACCACAAATCTGATCTCTTTTTCTATGAGTTTGCTTTTGAAGTATAACTGACTTACAACACTGTGTTCCTGGTGCACAATATAGTGATTTGATGTTTCTGTACATTTTTAAATGATCACCACCATTTGCTTTTACTTTAATGTTGTTAATACATCTGGAATTTAATTTGGTGGGAGATGAGGATGTAACATAATTTTTTCTCTAAATTTTTTTCTGATTAGCCACTATTCCTAATCGCAATTATCGAAGATTGCATTCTTTCTCCACTGACTTGAAATACCACCTTTCAGTATATACTAAATTTCTGTCTTTGTACTCTGGTCTGTTCCAGATCTCTTTGTTTATTCCTGCCTACCATTTTAATAGCTGCAGCTTTTTATTATCAGGACTTTTCTCATTATTCCTTTTCTCCTTTTTTAAACCTCAAAATGTTAGTTGTCTTCAAGATTAACTTCACAGTCCTTTTATCAAAGTATATGAGAAATCACTCTTTAAATTTATGAATTAATTTGGGGAAGAATTAAAACACTGAAAATATTGACTGGCCTATTCAGGAACTGTATAAGTGGCTTTCATTTTATCCATACCTTCTTTTATGTCTCTGAAGTAAAGTTTTAAAGTTTTCTTCATATTGGTCCTACACATTTCTTTGAAATTTATTTCTGTGTATTTTACCTACTTTGATTTGTAATGATATCTTTGGTTTTTTTTAGTCATGTATTAAATTCCTTTATGTAATAGGGACTTTTTGGGGTATTTTGGTTTTGTGTAGTATTTGTTCATGTTGTCTTATTCCATATTTGTATATACTGACATATATAAATATATACACATTTTTTTGAACTTTATTTTATTTATTTTTTAAACACATATATATTTTAATCTTCCTTTACTCACTGTTTTTTTTTTTTTTTTTTTTTTTTGGTACGCGGGCCTCCCACTGCTGTGGCCTCTCCCGTTGCGGAGCACAGGCTCCGGACGCGCAGGCTCAGCAGCCATGGCTCATGGGCCTAGCCGCTCTGCGGCATGTGGGATCTTTCTGGACCGGGGCACGAACCCGTGTCCCCTGCATCGGCAGGCGGACTCTCAACCACTGCGCCACCAGGGAAGCCCACTCACTGTTATTTTTTAAGGGCTTTTATTTTTATTTATTTTTCATGTGTTTTGTTTTGGTAATCACACCTGTTTTTCTTCCAAATTAACTTTAGTTTCACTGTGAAGTTAAAAAAAATCTGTTGGCATTTTTATTATAATTGCATTAAATCAAAAAAAATGTTTTTGAAGACATGATCTACAGCTTTTCTTTTTCTTCTAGGAACATAATAGGAATCTAAAATTTTTAAATTTGGGAATCTAAAATTTCAAGACCTTTGTCGTATACCTGGAGTATTGCCAAACTGGCTTTGGCCTGAATTAACTAGAGAGATTTCAGAGATCTTCCCCTCTTTGGCAGAAGTTAAGATAATCAAAGTACAAAGACTTTTCCATGGATTGGCAATTCCTGATAAACATGAGAAAATAGAATTTGAACTGGAAATGGAATTTGGGAAACATGAAAATATTACAGTTTCATCATTTTGCTCTTTTGTCCTTAAAGTTAGAGATCTTTCTGATCACACTTAGGTACCTTATGAGGGAGACATAAATGAGACTATAAAAGGCTTCTGATTAGGTTCAGAAGCTAGCCAGCCTTCTTTTTATGCTGTGAACATCTAGCTATAGAAGTAAATGATAGAACTTCCTTAATCAGGGAGAGTTTCAGTTCTGACAAGGTGGCTTTAGGACATTGGACTCCCAATCGATGCCCTCAAGTAACGCTGGAGACCCAAATGCTTGCCTAGTAGTCAACACAGTTGCCGGTCGTGTGATTAAGTCTTCATCTATACACATTTTTAAAAAATTAATTAAAAAAATTTTTTTGGCTGTGTTGGGTCTTCATTGCTGCCCACAGGCTTTCTCTAGTTGTGGTGAGCAGGGGCTACTCCTCATTGTGGCGCACGGGCTTCTCACTGCGGTGGCTTCCCTTGTTGCAGAGCTTGGGCTCTAGGCACGTGGGCTTCAGTAGTTGTGGCGTGCGGGCTTCAGTAGTTGTGGTGTGCGGGCTTCAGTAGTTGTGGCGTGTGGGCTTAGTTGCTCTGCGGCATGTGAAATCTTCCCGGACCAGGGCTCGAACCTGTGTCCCCTGCATTGGCAGGTGGATTCTTAACCACTGTGCCACCAGGGAAGTCCCAAGTCTTCATCTGTATCCTTCTTCACGGTGCTGTTGTGCAGGTGGCTTATTGCTCACTTTCTTTTTGGCCTCAGTTTCACCAAGTCGCCCGGTGGGCTAGTGGAGGCCCTGCTTTTCATCTACTGTCTGTTTAATAGTGACTTTATCCAAGACTGGAATCAATGAAAATTTTCTTACGCCAATTTCAGAGTCCGGGATACTGATGCTTTGAAGTCAATTGCTATTTGTTTTAAAAATTGCTGTTTTCAAGTCCCTTTTTTTTTTTTTTTTTTTTTTTTTTGTGGTACGCGGGCCTCTCACTGTTGTGGCCTCTCCCGTTGCGGAGCACAGGCTCCGGACGCGCAGGCTCAGCGGCCATGGCTCACGGACCCAGCCGCTCCGCGGCATGTGGGGTCTTCCTGGACTGGGGCATGAACCCGTGTCCCCTGCATCGGCAGGCGGACTCTCAACCACTGCGCCACCAGGGAGGCCCTTGAAGTCCCTTTTTCATGTGGTATATGATGAGTTTGGAAAAGCTAAATCTTGAGGACAGAATTTCAGTAAGCATTTAAAACTACCGTAATAGAATACCAGAATTTTACCAATGCACTTTCATGGATAGAATCGAATTGCTAAACTTTCCCATCGAAATATAGAAATGGTGATACTCTATGGCTTATAAATAAGTCTTTTACCAGCTCTTTAATACATTGTGCTCATCTTTGAAAAATCTACTGGAAGCAAATTTTTAATTTTTACATTGCCTTTTTATCCCAGGTGAAGTGTTTGTCTTAAACGATGGTGGAGAAGTTGATTTAGACCTTGGAAATTATGAAAGGTTCTTGGATATTAATCTTTATAAAGACAACAACATCACCACCGGGAAGATATATCAACATGTGATCAATAAAGAGAGGCGTGGCGATTACCTGGGGAAAACAGTACAAGGTATTATATTCCACAAACATTAGGGGGCCCTGTGTGCTGAGCACTCACGCCCTGCTCAAAATAGACCTGAAGATGAGGGGGTCCCTGTGCTCGACAAGCTCCAATCCTTTTCAGATCCCTGTTTTCTCCTCCTTTTCTTTCCTTCTTTTTTTTCCCTCCAGTTTTATTGAGCTATAAATGACATACAGCACCGTATAAGTTTAGGGTGTACAGCATAATGATTTGACTTACATACATCATGGAATGATGACCACAATAAGTTTAGTGAACATCCATCATCTTTGATAGATGCAAAATTAAAGAAATAGACAAAAATGTTTCCCTTGTGATGAAAACTCTTAGGATTTACTCTCAACAACTTTCATATATAACATAGAGCAGTGTTAATTATATTTATCATGGTGTGTATTACATCCCTAGTACTTATTTATCTTATGACTGGAAGCTTGTACCTTTTGACTACCTTCATCCAGTCCCCCCTGCCCCATAACCACAAATCTGATCTGTCTTTTTTATGAGTTTGTTTGTTTTTGACGTATAACTGACCTGCAACACGATGTTAGTTCCTGTTACACAACATAGTGGTTTGATGTTTTTATACATTTCAAAATGATCACCACGATGGCACCATACAAACTTTTACTTTTCATTTTCCTCAAAGGTTTCAAGTTCATCCTCCATGTTCCTGATTGTATTTTCATCAGTCTTTTTTTTTTTTTTTAACTAATGTCATTGTTTCCTTTAGTCCATGTTTCTGTCCTCTTTCTCTTTCTGTCTTTAGCTTTTATTTATAAAATCCATGGGAAACCATTTATTCATCACAAATCTGATTGGGGTATAGATTTATTTTGGTTTGTTTTTGTCTGTCCTTTATTTAATATGTTCTTTTTCTACTTTTTTCTTGTATCTTTGCATGGATGATGATTACTCCCCTTTGAAGAAGAACAGTGATGGGGGGACGTGGGGGGGGTGGGGGGATTGAACTGGAGGGCAGCATGATACGACCCTTTTTTCACCAACCCTTTTCATGGGGGGTATGATTCTTATTTTCTTTTGTCCTCGAAGAGAGACCCGCAGGCCACCCTCCCCCCCGCCCCCCCCCCCCCGGCTTGTATTCATAAGTTCCTACGTGGTAGGGTAAAGGTGCTAATTCCCCATCCCCTTTAAATCACCTTCATGTTGGAAAGCAGCTGAGAAGTAGATAAGAAGTTGGACAGATGGAGATCAAAAGATCAGCTATGTTACTGCTGACACTGGACGGTGTGGTTTAGATCTTAGCTACAATTGTACTTTCTAATAGTTTTCCCCCAAGTGTAGGTATTGGGAAGACCCGCGGGAGGGAGAGTTGCTGCCTCATACCTGCCACGTCCCAAACTTGGGGAGAGGACAAGGCCCCAGACCTGGGCCTTGACCCCTGATCCGTGCACTGCCCACGTGGAGGCAGAGCCGGACCTACCCCGCCCTCCCAGAAAGGGGCTGGGCATGCGTGGTGGGTCGTTCCAAACGCACCAATCAGAGACGACTTCCTCCCGCCTCGCGGGAGCAGGCGGGCCAGGGAGCTGCCGGTGCCGAGGGAGCTGCTGGTGCCGGGGGAGCAGGTGACAGACGCTGTCCGCGTCAGCTTCCCAGACGCCAACATTCCTGCTTCGTACATCACATTAGGTTAGTTGGCTGCATCTTTTTGTCTCTTCTGCTGAGATTAGCAGCCTCAGGCCCCTGGTCAGCATGCAGGCCTCGTCTACACCCTCTGAGGGACCCTTCCACACTGGCGAATTGCCCAAGGTCTGCAGGGCTGGGCCACTCTGAGACCTTCTTCCCCTTGGAGTCCAGTATTCAGCACCCTCTCTCTCTCTGGTTCGTCGATTTCAAGAGAAACGGCATAACATTTACCACTTTTTTTTTTTTTTTTTTTGCGGTACGCGGGCCTCTCACTGTTGTGGCCTCTCCCGTTGCGGAGCACAGGCTCCGGACGCGCAGGCTCAGCGGCCATGGCTCACGGGCCCAGCCGCTCCGCGGCATGTGGGATCTTCCCAGACCGGGGCACGAACCCGTGTCCTCTGCATCGGCAGGCGGACCCTCAACCACCACGCCACCAGGGAAGCCCCAAACGGCATAACATTTAAATGACTAGACCTATGTTGCGTCTATAGTATTAATTTCAGTGAGATGGATAATAATGTGAGGACTGTAGCTTGTCTAATTTGCCAGGTGGCTTTCAGGTTATTTGGGAGGTCTAAAGACACTAATACATTCATTTCTCATGACCATGACCGTGAAATAAGCTTTTGTGCTAATTATTACTTCTTTCTACAGTTGTCCCTCACATTACTGATGCTGTCCAGGAGTGGGTTATGAATCAAGCCATGGTGCCTGTGGATGGTCATAAGGAAGAGCCCCAAATATGTGTTATTGAGGCAAGCATGGAACTTTTCTTTATAATTTATATCCTTATGGGTTTTTAAGCAGCTGATCTTCATTCATTCAACAGATATATGTAGATGGCCTCATGTGTGCTGGACACCGGCCTAGGAGGTGGGATTACAGCAGGGAGCGACATAGATGGTCCCTGCTTTTGTGGTCACAAGTTAGTGGGCAAGATTGGCTTAAAGTGTGTGATTACTCCTGGGGTGGGCGTGCAGCAGTCTGCAAGTGAGGACTGATCAGTCACAGAATGCATTCTACTGAGTGCTGTTTGCAAAGTGCTTTGGAACTAGAGAGAGACTAGAATGAGAATAACATCCATGTACTCCTTATCTAAAGGTCAGTTGACCTAATTGCAAGGCAGGACAGCAGAATAATGAACATGTTGGTTCCTAGAGGCAGACTCCCCAAAAGCTCACATTTCTGCCCTCACCCCCAAGTGGTGTATGGCTTAGTGGTTAAGAGTCTGGAGCCAGACTGCTTGGGTTCATAGCCCAGCTGGTTCACTTACCAGCTGGGTGACCTTGGACAAGTTTGCTTAACTACTCTGTGCCTCAATTTATTCATCTACCAAGTGGGGATAATGTTTTGAGGATTAAATAAGCCAATACGTTTAGTGCTTAGATTGTGTCGGATCTATACTAAGTGCTCGAAAATTATTAACCATTGTTAAGATGCTTGTATGACTTGGCAAGTTACTTCTCAAAGTGTCAATGTACTCATCTATAACAATATGATAGTGTAATATTGTAATCACAACAAGGTAATAATAACAGGGTTGTTGCAAGAATTAAATATAATAATGTAAAAAGCACTTGGCTGTGTCTGGCATTTAGGAGGTGCTCAATAAACATGTTAGCTGCTATTATTGTCATCGTTATCAGTGTTTGTGAATAGATATTATGCTACCCACAAGATCCATTTTGTTAATAGTAGAGCTGATAATCTTAACGTAAATGTGCTGTACTATCATATATTAATTACATATTTTACTACTATAATGGTGTGGTTGATAAACTTAATGTAAATGTATAAGTGTGCTATATAAAATTTTCTCTCCTTTTGTATTTCTTCCTTCACAATTTACGAGGAAAGAGAGGATGCTTCCTTTATAATTTTTAAAAATCAGAGTATAACATAAACACAGAAAAGTGCACATATCACAGATGTATAGCTTGATGAAGTTTTATAAACTGACCATGTCTGCATAACTAGGCTTGCTTCCTTTAAAAACATTTAATATCTAATACAGTGAATAGTTTGCAAACAAATCGAGGCAATGATAAAGACAAATAGTGTGAGAAGAGAGAAAGGCAGGTGAAAGTGTCAGGAGAATAACATCTGATATGAGAACAAAGATGTAAACTGGGGCATAGCTTGACTCTACGGTGAAGGAGACTTGCACGGTCACTCTCTTTATTGATTTTCAGTTTTTAGGACCCATCTCCAGGATGAATCAGAGAAACCTTAAAAGCAGGAATGTGTCATCAACTTTGAAAAGAGGGATCGTGAGGTGGAGGGGGTGGAGGAGTGCTGGACGGGAAGGAGGGAGGGCAGAACCTCATTGTACACTGCGAGGGTCTACAGGTACTGTTAGTATTTGGCTGAAAAAGAAGCAAAAGTATCTCAGGTTAGGAAAGTAACCAGTAGAATTAACAATTGAGATTGGTATCTGGGGATGGGGGTACCAGAGAGCTGCATCCTCATCTGTCACAGCAGGAAGTACACCTACGTTCATTAGAGGGTGTCTGAAATAGCTAAGTTGAGGAAGAGCTGAGATGGATGAGCTTTGGTTTAGAGATATGGAGGTAACTACCAGAAGAAATCCCAACAAAGAAGTTAAAGCACTTGCCGGGCTTCCCTGGTGGTGCAGTGGTTAAGAATCCGCCTGCCAGTGCAGGGGACATGGGTTCGAGCCCTGGTCCGGGAAGATCCCACATGCCGCGGAGCAACTAAGCCATTAAAATTGGGGGCAGCCAACTTTTTCTGTAAAGGGCCAGATAGTAAATATGTTTGGTTTTGCAGGTCAGAGAGTCTCTGTCACAGCTACTCCACTCTGCCATTGCAGTGCCCAAGCAGCCTTAGGTGACGTGTGGGTGGGCATGGCCGTGTGCCAGTATAGCTTCATGTGTGAAAATAGACAGCAGGCCATCTTAGCCACCCCACGCTTAGACGATTGCCATAATCCCTGCAAAAGATGGTGTTGGCTTGGGCGTCTAGAGTGGTAGTGGTGGAAATAGCAGTGGAGAGATTTGCAAGAATGTTTTGGAGGTACAGCTCACTGGACAGGGTTGGGTGAGGAAAAGGTGGGAATGGAGGATGATTTACAGACCTCTAGCTTGAACCAGTTAGTGGTAGGAGATGCTGTTGCTGAGATGAGGGAGAAGCCCCCAGACAAACAGGCCCAGGGCTGTGGGGACCAGGAGTTCAGTTTGGGCCATGGTAAGTTTGAATACTTACTGATCCATTCAAGATGTCACGGACAAGTTGGCTTCAAAGCCCAGCAGCGCTGGGAGGAGAGGTCAGGGCTGCAAGTAGATTTTGGACCCAGTCGAGTAGCTGAAGCCAGGGAAGGTGGTGAATCCTGGGCCTGGGCCCACCATGATCTCTTCTTCCTCAGCATCCAGATCATTCCACGTAGTGCTCAAGTTTTACTCTTGCTTTATTGTTCTTTAGCTCTGCCTTATTCTCCTCGCTAAATTCCGAGCTCCTCAGGAGCAGGTTGTCTTAAGTTCTTCCCAGCAGCTCATTTAAAGTGTTGAGCCTGTAGTAGATGCTCAAATACTAAAGAATTAATTTAAAAATCTGGATGATAATCTTTAAGTATTTAACTATGGTGAGGACGAATGCGTTAAGGTGAATTTTATCCTTGTCTAAAGTAAAATGCTTAAGTAACTTTATTGGAAGTACAATGTAAATTAAGTTAACATTTGTCAAAGGATTACACTGTCAGGAATATTCTCGGGGTTTTTGGTACTACTTCTTTCAGAGAGCCAGCATGTTTTATTACAAGTGATTTAATTCTGGTAGTACCACCATTACAAGGAGACTGTTCAGCTGCATACAGGTGTGTGTGTGTATGTGTGTTTGTTTGTGTGTGTGTGTTCATGAAGAGAGAGAGAGAGAGAGAAAGAGAGAGAGAGAGAGAGAGAGAGGGAGAATGCTAACTGTTTCACACCAGGCAGAACCAGATGGCTCTCCCTTTTCTCATACTGTCACTGGATTTGAATTCTCCCTTCCAACGGGACCACTGGTAGAAACTAACTGATCTCACTCCTCTGTGGTGTATATTCTGGATCTTTTTATCTGCTTAGGAATTCCCTTCTCTTTTCTTAAAGTGCTCTTTTTTTTTTCTTTAAACAAACCCTTTTTAAAAAAAATTGATTTATTTATTTATTTTTGGCTGCATTGGGTCTTCATTGCTGCACGCGGGCTTTTCCCTAGTTGTGGCGAGCGGGACTACTCTTCATTGCGATGCGTGGGCTTCTCATTGCGGTGACTTCTCTTGTTGCGGAGCACGGGCTCTAGGCACACGGGCTTCAGTGGTTGTGACTCGCGGGCTCTAGAACGCAGGCTCAGTAGTTGTGGCACACGGGCTTAGTTGCTCCGCAGCATGTGGGATCTTCCCAGAGCAGGGCTCGAACCTGTGTCCCCTGCCTTGGCAGGCAGGTTCTTAAGCACTGTGCCACCAGGGAAGTCCCGCTCCTTTTCTTTAAAAAAAATTTTTTTTCAGTCTTGATGAGGTGAAGGGTTGACAGCCTATTAGTGATCCCCATTTTCGGGGGACTTCAGTTCTCACGCTTAGTGTATTAAGAATTGTTCTGTTAGTCTGTGTACCACAGAAGCTATTTGATCTCTTGTGTCTTTTTTTTCCATTCCCAGCTGGGTGGCACCATTGGAGACATTGAAGGAATGCCATTTGTGGAAGCGTTCAGACAATTCCAGTTTAAAGCAAAAAGAGAGAATTTCTGTAATATCCATGTTAGCCTTGTCCCACAGGTGAGCTTTCCAGATAAGTGTGTAGTCAGCAACTCCTGTAGGTCTTCCTATGATACTCTGTTTATTCCACTTTCTTTTTGTTTTGGCCGCATTGTGTGGCACGTGGGATCTTAGTTCCCTGACCAGGGATTGAACCTGCGCCCCCTGCAGTGGAAGTGCAGAGTCAACCACTGGACTGCCAGGGAAGCCCCCTATTGAAAATTTTAAACCAGGAAGCCATTCATTATCCAGAAGAGCTAGATGTCCAGTGTACTGACAGTGACCCATTTCTTTTCAGCCCAGTGCTACTGGAGAACAGAAAACCAAACCCACACAAAACAGTGTCCGTGCGCTGAGGGGGTTAGGCCTGTCTCCCGATCTGGTGAGTTAAAGAGAGTGGGTAAGTTTCTTGGAATAGGACCTCCGTTTCTTCAATTATAACATCATCTAAGTCCTTCCTACCTCTCAAATGGTTTCTATGACTGAGCTTTTTGTATCTGGGAGCTGGGGAAGGCTTATTCCCTCATCCTCAAGCGTCGCTTCACACATTTCTAAATTGGCCATCTCTTCTTCTCCAGGTCCTCATTTGATTGGCCACACTGGCATCTGGGCAAGTGCAATGTCCTGTCATTTGTGTGGTCCCTGGGTCCCTTAGAGGGAGGTGGGACCTGGGAGATTTTCCTATGAGCCTGCTAGGTCGGGCTATCCCTGCTCTTATTTATAGCAGTAATCCAGTTATTGCCAGTAGTCTAGATCAGAGGCTGGCAAGTAAGGGCCTGCAGACCTGCCTCCTGTAAAGGAAGTTTTTCTACAGCACACTACCACTCATTGTCCACATTTGTCTCTGGCTGCCTTTGCTCATGGTGGTACCATGAGGAGTCACGGCAGCAGCTGCATGACCTGCAAAGCCTAAAGCTTTTACCATCTGGCCCTTTAGAGAAAAGTTTGCCAACCCTTGGTCTGGCTCTATTCTTGTAGTTTTAAAGAAGTAACTTTTGTGAGCCTCGAGTCTGTTCGCTAGAAATGCCTTGCCATTTCCTACCGGTGGATTTGTGTTGAGTTTGGTTACACTTGCTTGTATTAGTGCTCAGACCAATTTCTAGTAGCCCAGTGGAACGCCCAGGATGGAGAAATGCCCACTCGGTCAAGTCTCCTGGAGCAAAATTAACGTAGCATCCTCCTGAAAATCAGTGGCGGTGTGAACAGCCCAGTTCCTGTCTGCTAACCCGTGCGTAATTGACTTTGACAGATTGTCTGCCGAAGTTCAACGCCCATCGAAATGGCTGTGAAGGAAAAGATTTCTATGTTTTGTCACGTGAACCCTGAACAGGTTAGTGCTGCTCTTTAGATTTGAATGCCTTGAAGGCACTTCTGCTGATGCCAGCATTTTACACCTCTTAAATTATCGTATTACTTTTTGCAACATTTATAAAAGATTTGGGGGACTCATATGCAACTACGGCTCCCTTGCCCTTAAGTGAACAGTCTTGAGACTCCTGAAATAGATTGTGTGTTTCACTCCTTAAATTTTAATTGTAGGTACAAAACCAAGTGGGTTGTTTTTTTAACTCGCAGTCCAACCTCTAGAGAGAACCATTTGACGCCTGCTTATCGTCTCTTTATCTTGTCTTTCCAGGACACTTATGGCTTTTACTTTGATTTCTCTTTTGTACTTGTTACAGCTTAACTCACCCCAAACCACACATTACGGTGACATTCACACTATCACTTCTGATTACATCGGTGGCCTCAGTTCAGTTCATTGCTACAAAAACCACTGTGACGTGGGTTCAGGTCCTCTGTTCTGCAGGACTTTCCACCTGGGTATCCAAGAGCCGGCTTTTCTTTTCTCTTTCATCTTTTTCTCTTTCATCTGCTTATCTCTGTCTCTTGTTTGCAATAAGGCTCAGGCACAAGGGATTGGAGTTTAAAAAGTGATATGACGGGTGCTCAGGAAAAGGGCGAGGTTTGGCAGAAACCTTTTGTTTTCTTCAGATTAGCTCGGGGTTCTCTGAAGCCTAAAAACCACCTAATCAGATTTCTGAGTCTCAGGAGGCAGGCTGATGTAATTCACTGCCTGATGCTTCAGGGTCAGTGCACAAGTCTGAACTCCTTTGAAAAATGTGATGGCAGGTTTAAAGCACTCTCCTATATCTGTGTGTCATCAAGCCATTTTGGTTTTATTCCGTTGTTTTTTGTAAATAGTACTTGGTGTGGGTATCACACACACATTTAACCTGGTTTCCGAAATAGAAGGATACAGCTTTTAGAGTTGGGTTGCTGAGAGCTCTGAGAACAGATGATACAGTCCAAACTTTCAACCGTATGGAGTTTCCTTTTTTTTTGGCCATGCCACATGGCTTGCGGGATCTTAGTTCCCCGACCAGGGATTGAACCTGGGCCACAGCAGTGAAAGTGCCAAGTCCTAACCCCTGCACTGCCAGGGAATTCTTGAGTTTATTTTCTTTATAACTATAGATTCTGAAGAATGTTCTGTCTCATCAGTCCACAGGCTAGTCTATTAGCCATTTTTTAGCACACTGCTTTTTTTTAAAAAAAATTTTATTGGAGTATAGTTGATTTACAATGTTGTGTTAGTTTCTGCTGTACAGCAAAGTGAATCGGCTCTACATATACGTATATCTATCTACTCTTTTTTAGATTCTTTTCCCATATAGGTCATGACAGAGTATGGAGTAGAGTGCCCTGTGCTATACAGTAGGTTCTTATTAATTATCTATATTTTATATACAGTAGTGTGTATATGTCAATCCCAATCTCCCAATATCCCTCCCACTACTCCCCCACCCCCAGTAACCGTAAGTTTGTTTTCGACATCTGTCAGCACATTGCTTTTTCTCATATGAGTTAATTCTCCCATTTCTTAGTTCCTGGTGAACTTACATTTAGAGCTCTTCTCACCTGGATTGCTGAGGAGGGAATGGAAAGTCACAGGCGTCTCTGTGATGTTCTCTGTTACCATGATATTTGAAAAAATGTCTCTGGCTTGGAGGATAAATGAGTAAATAGCTCCACACCTCATGCCTTCCACTTGTGGGAGTTGTGGCTGTCCAGAGATTTATCAATAATTTTAATTAATAATTGGGATGGAGCCTCATATCAGTGACATCTTGGCACTTTGAATTGTATCACGGAATGCATGGGTGAGACACAATAGTCTTAAGTATCAAGTTGTCCATGTCCAAACAGCTTAGGAACCCTTGGTTGGATAGCTATGGATTGGGAAAGACTGAACACATAGAGTTGGCAGAACATTTCTTGGCATTTATTTAGGATGTGGCAGATCCTTAAATGCCTGCCAGTAGCCCTTTGCATGTACCTGAGAGGGTGGTGAAAGCTCCTTAGGGTGTGAAAAACAACCACACCACCTGGCATTTAAAAGAGCCTTTCTCCCCTCACAAGTGTAATTAATTTGACTGTGTTAATGTGTGCTTCTAAATTTACCCAAGTGAAGGGAGCACAGACAAAAGCAACTACGGAGGCAGCAGCAACAACAAATGAGTGAACAAACAAACTTCATACCCACACTTAGAAGACAAGGTGTATGTATTCATTGCTACTGCCTTAACCTAGGCTTAGAAGATGGTGCCTTGGGCCATGTGTCTTGGATACTGACATATAAAGCATTCATGTTCCAATACCAAGTCTCTGACACCCCCTGGGGTTCCTGCAGTTCAGCTCAGACACTAACTACCTGGAGTGAGCATCAGACTCCGCAGGTCTTTATAAGACTGCCCTGCACTTCAGACACTCGCCGCAGGTTTCTATTGTCCCAAGCCACCCACGCTTCTGCCGGGCTGACTACAAAGTTGAAGCTTCCCATAACCACCTCCGGTTTGATAATTCTCTAGAATGACTCACAACTCCGGAAAGTGCTATACTTATGATAACTGTTTAATTGTAAAGGGTGCAGGTGAACAGCCAGATGAAGAGACACAAAGGGCAAGGTCTAGGAGAGTCCCAGGCACAAGAACTTTTATCCCTGTGGAGTCAGGGTGCACCACCTTCCCAGTACACTGTAAATTCACCAGCGAGGATGCTCCCCTGAGTCCTGATGTTCAGCATTTTGATTGGGGTTTCATTGCGTAGGCATGATGGAGTAAATCATTGGTCACCTGATTGAACTCAGTCTCTAGCCCCTGTCCCCTCCGTGGAGGTCAGGTGGCTGAAAGTTCCAGCCTTCTAATGACCTGCTTGGTTTTTCTGGTGACCAACTCCCATCCTGAAGTCATCTAGGGGCCACCCTGAGTCACCTCATGAACTTAACAAAGTTACCCCTATAACTCAGGAAATTTTGAATGTTTTTGAAGCCCTGTGCCAGGAACTAGGAACAAAGAATGTGTATATAGGGAAAAATATATATATATTCTACCATAGCATCCATGGTTCCAGATGTAGAATAATGACTTCAAAGTGTTTTGTAATTAGATCCAACTAACCTTGTGTAAATCTGACTCCTGTTTAGGTTGCTGTGTTCTTGGTTTTCTTCTGTCAGTAAAAATAAACTGCCATCTCTCTTGAGTTTTGGTTCATTCTTACGTTCATTTTGTGGCATACTTGAGTTGTTCCATTAAATATGGTGTTTTATCATCATTGATCAGGTTATATGTATCCACGATGTTTCTTCTACCTACCGAGTACCTGTGCTTTTGGAGGAACAAGGCATCGTTAAATATTTCAAAGCGAGATTGGATCTGCCTATTGGGGATTCTGCAAGTAATTTGCTTTTCAAGTGGAAAAATATGGCTGACAGGTACTGTGAAAGGAATTACTAATGTAATTTTTCATAATTCTTGGGTTTGGGGGTAGCACTGAGGTGTACCTTAAAAGGTAACTATGTAGCATTCCACTTTCCACATGGGTATGTTTGGTTCTGGAAACATCTAAAGCTCTAGCATATTGTTAGGGTGTTTTGCTGTACTCTGAAGATTTCTGGGGCCTTTGATTTTGCTCTACTAAAGCAAAGTGAATTGAAGGCATTTGGATTCCAGAATTTTAAAAAACTTTTGGAAGCATTTATTTATTAGTTTATTATTTAGTTTCTGAATATTTTAAACTGTTTAAAATGCTACAGGCTTTGTTTTGTTTTGCTTGTTTTTAAGATTTGGCTAACATTTCTTAAAGAAAATCCTTCTGAATGGGAAGTTTTGGCTATGGCATTGTTGTTCTATCTTGCAGTTATTAACTATCAGTATCGGCATTAAAAACCCCTGATAGGTTTTAGCTTTAAGACAGTCATATTGATTTCAGCAAGGTTTGTCTAATTTGATGTCGTATACAGATTAAATCCCCATCACCTGTTTTCTTTTACTAAATGTTGATGAGGCGTGACTCCATAAAGTCCTGGCTGCTTGACTTCTCCTGCAGCTGAAGTAGAGGCAATAGGCGCAGTAGTTACAAGTGAAGGCTCTGGTGTTGCTAAGGAGTAGATCTTAAAAGTTCTCATCACACAAAAAAAATTGTAACTATGTGCGGTGATAGATGCTAACTAGAATATTGTGGTCATCATTTCGTAATATATAAATATATTGAATCATTAGGTTATACATCTGGAACTAATGTAATGTTGTATGTCAGTTATATCTCAATGAAAAAACGTAAGCTCTGGTGTCGGGCACCATAGATTCAGACCCCAGCTCCTCCTTTCACTAGCTGTTTTTGAGTTTGGGTAGATTACTTAACCTCTCTGGGCTTATTCTCCCATCCATATATAACTGGGGGGATACTAGTACCACGTTGTGGCACTTATGAGAGAAAATACACCAGGCCTTAACATCACATCAGGCACTATTGGTTACTGATGTCGGTAACAATAATTTAAATGATTTGATGATGACAAAAGCACTGACCTTTGGTAGATGACTAGTAGATTGAAAGTTCTTTTGCCCTTTCACTTTAAAATTTTAAAAGCGTTTAGAAACTTTAATATTTTAACTCTTCGTGTTGGAAATAGTTCTAAATTTTACTCTATGCCTCTGTGCTTTTTAAAGCCAGTGTTTGGTTTCTGTATTAGTTTCCTGTGTCTGCTGTAATAAGTCACTACAAAATGGGTGGCTTAAACCAATAGAAATTTGTTCTGTCACAGTTGTGGAGGTTAGAAGTCCTAAATCAAGGTGTCAGCAGGGTTGGTTCCTTCTGGAACTCTGAGGGAGAATCTGTTCCATGCATTTCTCCTGGCTTCTGGGGGTTAGCTTCCTTGGTGTTCCTTGGCTTGTGGGCACATCACTCCAATCTCTGCCTCTCTTGTCGCGTGTCCTTCTCCTTTGTGTCTTCTTCCTTTCTCTTTTATAAGGATGCTTGTCTTTGCAGTTAGGGTCCATTCTAATTCAGGATGATCTCAACTGGAGATCCTTAACTTAATTGCATCTGCAAAGACCCTGTTTTCCAGATATGGGCACATTCATAGGTTCTGGGGGACATATGTTTTTTGGGGCCACCATTCAGTTCAGGCTTCAAGCAAAGGGGATATTGAGCATCAGTCCCTCTGCATCATGTTGGCTGTGATGTTAGTTCATTAGTCATGGCAGTGTGAAGTGTCCATTCTTTAGGCCCTGTCCCCTCAGTACAGCCTGTAGAGAGATACAAGGAGGCACACAGAGGTCAAAGGGACAGCGTTGATCGTGGAGGTCCAGTGCTGCCCAGAGGCCAGGGGTCCCTGGTTGAGCTGGGTGGAAGAACTTGCCTGGGTCCTGAGGTGGGGACAACCCTGCCTCCCCGGGAACCTTCCTGCTGGGGGATGGGCCTACAAAGCCGACCAGCTGACTGCAGAGTCAGCTGCTGTGTCACACCCAGCTGATGGCTGAATGGAGAGCACGAGGGGAGGGAGGTGCTTGGCTGGTCTGGGCAGTGCTCCATGAGCCCAGCCTGCAGGGCCAAGAGGGGAAGAGAGCACAGGGGCGTGGGCTCGGCATACCTCCCTGGACGGCGGCTGGACTGACCCAGTGGCCTCCCCTGTCCCCCACTCCCCCCAACCCTGCCCCGGGAAGACCAGCAACGAGTGAGTGGAAGGAGAGTGGCTGAAAGGAGGGACTGGCCATGCTGACTGCAGCCCTGCGTCCCTCCCCGGAGGGACAGGATGCGTCCCCCACCCCACATCGTCTTGGAATCTTGGCTGGATACCAACTTGCTTTGTTACCTGAGTCCTTTCCCTAGAGCTGGGGCGAAGCACAGGCAGGCAGGCAGGCAGTCTCCACAGAGACATAAAATTAACTGGTAAGTTAGAGGTTTAGCATCTTTCTCTCACGTTCTTCAGTCACCTTCCTAGAAAGTCACCTCTGCTGTCAATTTTAACTTCTTAGCCCCTTGTGCCTTTTTCTCCTCCCAGCCTGTTTCCATCAGGCTTCTCTGTCACTCTTTGCAGATGTTGTTATGAAGGAGGAATATTCCTCATCCTGGTAACATTTTCGTTCTAAGGTGTTTGGGGAACAGTTTGCTTCAAAGCCCTAAAAGATCTTCAGCCCCAAGTGACATTCCCGCATACTTAGTACCAGACCAGGCATTTTTCATGTTCCTTGAACAGATCTCCTGACGAAAGCAACGGTAAAGATTATGTCTCTAATGGTAAAATGTGATTGAGTGTCTCATGTAGAATGGAATTTTCTCATAAAAATGATCTAAGTGGCTTATAGTATTTTAAATAGTTCTCTCAGCACCATTCTTCAGGAATGCCATAAATAACCTGGCTTTTGTGGGCCAGCTGGGAATGTAACTATTTTTAATGTAGACACTTTGAATGCATTTTCTTATATGGTATCACCTTACAAAGGTAATATTGGAGTGTCTCCTATTGACACTGAGAATGCATTTTCTTATACAGTGTCACCTTATAAATGAATTTCAGGACAGTTCATGTTTATTAGATGGGGAGAGCTTTTTTTTGAATTTATTTATTATTAATTTTTGGTTGCATTGGGTCTTCGTTTCTGTACACAGGCTTTCTCTAGTTGCGGTGAGCGGGAGCTACTCTTCGTTGCGGTGCACAGGCTTCTCATTGCAGTGGCTTCTCTTGTTGCCGAGCACGGGCTTTAGGCACGCAGGCTTCAGTAGTTGTGGCACGTGGGCTCGGTAGTTGTGGCTCGTGGGCTCTAGAGCACAGGCTCAGTTGTAACACACGGGCTTAGTTGCTCCGCGGCATGTGGGATCTTCCCGGACCAGGGCTCGAACCCGTGTCCCCTGCATTGGCAGGCGGATTCTTAACCACTGCCACCAGGGAGGCCTGGGGAGAGCTTTTTTATTTTTAATGCATTTAACTTTTTCTCTGATATACTCTCCTCAGATTTATATCTTTGCCTGCTTATGTAAGCCAATGTTGGGCTTTCTCATGATTTTCAAATCTCTTGGGGTACAGATTGTTATTCTTTGGGGGTGGGGTGGGGAATTTGAGTCAAGTACACCAAGTTCAAGGCACATCTGTTCCTCAGGTTTTAAAAAGTGCCTTGGGATAAGAACAGTGGCTGTCATTATGCTTGTGATGTGATGTTACATGCATATAACCTTTAAGCTTGTTTTCCTTCCCAGGTATGAAAGGTTACAGAAAACGTGTTCCATAGCCCTGGTTGGCAAATACACCAAGCTCAGGGACTGCTATGCCTCCGTGTTCAAAGCCCTGGAACACTCAGCATTGGCCATCAACCACAAGTTGAATCTGATGGTGAGCCCCCACCTGGTCTTCTGCCTATTTCAGGCATTCATCATGAAATCTTGTGTTGCAGAGAGGCAGGTTGCGTTCAGGGATCCCCGAGTCCACCTCCAGGGTTAATGATTCACCAGGGGGACGCAGAGGACTCAGCATACAGCTGTACTCACGGTTGTGACTTAGTTTAGTGATAGGACGCAGAGCCAAGTCAGCAAAGGCAAAGGCACGTGGGATGAAGTCTGGGGGAAACCAGGTGTAAGCTTCCAACAGCCCTCCTCCAGTGGAGTCACGGAGGACGTGCTTAAATCCCCCAGCAGCGAGCTGTAACAACACAGGTGACGTGCTGTCACCAGGGAAGCTCATTAGAGACTCAGCGCCCAGGGTTTTTACTGGGGGCTGGTCACACAGATGCCCTCTGCCTCCTGAGTGTCAAAATTTCAGACTCCCAGGAGGAAAGCAGGTGTTCAGCTTAAATCATGTTGTTTCTCCAAACACTGTAGGCACACTGAGCCACTCTTACTGGTTCTTGGGAATGGTGGGAACCCTCCCCAAATCCACGTTTCCAGATGCCAGACAAGGGCCAACCTTGTAAGCAGGCATTTCCAAGGATTTCAGTCTGTTAACTTTTTTTCTGCATACAGGTTTAAGGCACACTTTTTGAAATTAGGCTTTGCACATTCAGGGACATATATACTTCATGCTCATGTAACTATTTTGTGTTTGTCTAATGAGAAAATAATAGAACTTTTTTTCCTCTTTAGCGTGGGAATTGAACCCAGATTTTTAAAATGCCGTATTTATATATATTTCCCTTTCTAACTTGGAGGACTGATATCTGGCAAACAGTGACTGTTTGTTTTTTAAACAGTATTATGGGATAGCAGAGGTGGAGTTATATATAGCTCGAATATATTCTTTGTTAGATACAGAAGTAGTATATGCTCACTGTAGAAAATTTAAGCAAAGCATAATGTAAAATGCAGAAAGTGGAAGATTCTTCCACCGTGAAATCCCACTTCTCTTGATGTACCTGTCGTTCCCAGTTTGATGCATATCTTTCTAGAGTTTTCTCCCCCTATATAAATGTTTATATTTAATGCTATTCTCTCTGCGTATATCACAGTTTAGGGAGGCCTTATTATCTTGATTTAAATGGTAAAACCTTAATATAATGAGCCAAAAGATACACTTATGTGTTCAAGAAACTTAGTAACTTCCAGCTTAGGACCTATCCAGTTTTCTCTCACCTCTTTGTAGCTTCCTTCTCTAATCACTTTTTATTTTTGACTTTCCAAGGAATAGTTCCCTGCCTGTTCTTCCTCTTCCTTCCTAGTCCGCCAGTCCCTCATAGAAAAAAGAAAACAATAGAAAATCTGCTATAATACTAATTTTATAAAGTAAAATTTTGTATCTTAAGATATATTCAGATAGTAATTTTTACAACAGAAATTCTAAAATAATATAGACATATAGGGACTGTTATGTACATAGGAATTGTTGTACACATTTTTCACGTAATAGAATTCATTGATGGTGGCTTCTACTAAGTACTGTTTGAATCATGGACTTGTGCTGTGTTTATCTCGCCTGGCTTTTGCAGTAATTTCCTGACTGGTTTTCAGTTTTCCCTCCCTTTCCTTCACTGAGCCAGAGTGATTTTTCTAAAATCGCTCTCTGTTCCTTCAGATTTTTCAGTGGCTTCAGCTATAAACTTCTCTCACCGGATGGAGCTTCTTTTGAAGTCCCCAGAGTGGTCACCACTTTCTGGTTTTTGTCTGTTTTTTGTCTTTCTGATTTTTGAAGCTGTTCCTTCACAGCCCTCCCCCACCCCCCGCACCCCTTCCCACTTGCCCCCCAACTGCACACACGCGCTCGGCTTGCGTCCACTCATCCTCAAGGGCTTAGCTTCTTGGACATCCCCTTCCCAGAGGGCTTCCCTGAAGGCACTCTTGCCCTTCTTCTCTCCGGTCCACATACGTGTCAGCTGCGGCTCCTGGTTCCTTCCGCAGTGTTCTCTTCTTTGCCCATCATAGCCATTACCTCCCTGTAATGTGGATGCCTGTTTATTTGGTTTCATAACCTGCCTGAAAGATTGTAAGAGCCACAAGACAGAGATGGTGCTTTTCTATGCTAAGTGACCAGTACAGTGTTTGCATAATAAGTAGTCATCAAATAATTGTGTCAGTATTAGATGGCTCTAGTATTTTCCAGTTTTTATTTTTCTGAAATGTTCCTTTAACTTGTTGCATGTTTTTAGTACATAGACTCCATTGATCTGGAGCAGACTACCGAAACTGAGGACCCTGTGAAATTCCACGAAGCTTGGCAGAAACTCTGCAAAGCTGAGTAAGTACCACGCCAGTTAGGAGAACGCCATTGTGATTTTTTCCATGATTCGATTTACCCCAGTTACTAATTTTTGTGCATTTTGAAGTGTAGTTTGGAGTACTTGTGGTGATTCTGGATGGTTGTGCTGCATTCATGCTGCATTTACTTTGAAACGTGCCATGTCAATGTTAGTGGCACGTGCAGTGGAGATGGTTTTATTCTGGGGAGGATGACGATACCGTATTGGCGGGAGAGTGAGCTGATGCTACTGAAAGATGCAGAGATGGACCTTACATATACAAAGTTAAAGTGCAAGAATGACAATCCTCCCTCCTCTCTTGGTTTTATTTTCTTTTCCACATCCTTTGATTCTAGGTTTTATTTTGTAAGTAATCAATAAAACTTTTGGGGGTGGCATTGTGTTGTCAGGGTAGCATGGCCCTTGGGTTTTTCTCTTGAACTCTTGTGTGTTTTTTTTTTTAATTAATTAATTTATTTATTTTTGGCTGTGTTGGGTCTTTGTTGCTGCGCGTGGGCTTTCTCTAGGTATGGTGAGCGGGGGCTACTCTTTGTTGTCGTGCGCGGGCTTCTCATTGCGGTGGCTTCTCTTGTTGCGGAGCACGGGCTCTAGGCACATGGGCTTCAGTAGTTGTGGCGCATGGGCTTAGTTGCTCTACGGCATATGGGATCTTCCCAGACCAGGGATCGAACCCTTGTCCCCTGCATTGGCAGGCGGATTCTTAACCACTGCGCCACGAGGAAAGCCCCAGACATCTTAACATTTGTATAAAAGTACTTTTAAAAGAACCTTAACCTATTTTTATTCAGATAATTCTTTCAGTGGCATTTTTAATTGAATTGAGCTTCTCAGTCACCATGCTCACGTGCTGCAAAGACCTATCAGAAAATATATATCAAGGTCAGTTGTGAGAAGTTGTTGCAACTTCTTTATAACATTGGGAGGATTTCAAGAAGAAAGTCCAGGATGTGAAATCATGTAATCAGTTCTGAAAATAGACTCCAAGCGTATTCTCTAGCAGCTGTGCCAAGTGTCGGATTTGGGATCAATAAGCATGAATGGCTGAAAACAAGAGTTTTACAAATAAAAATAATGTCAAATTTCCCCTCCTCTTGTGTTGCTTGCAGTGGTGTTCTTGTGCCAGGAGGCTTCGGAATCAGAGGAACGTTGGGAAAACTGCAGGCGATTTCTTGGGCACGGTCAAGGAAGATTCCTTTTCTGGGTAAAACTGATGTTTATGAATCCTAACTATGAGTTTTTTAGATTTTTGACACCTAGTAGGGTAACACGTAATAGAGTTTGTTAATGTGAAAAGTGTGACCTTGAATTTGAATATTCAGGTGCCAAATAGTTTGCTACAGGGTCTGGAAACTATATTCTGCGAGCCTTACCTGGCTTGCAGCGCTTTGTAAATAAAGTTTTATTGGAACACAGCCACACCAGTTGGTTTACCTATTGTCTGTGGCTGTTTTTGCGATGCAGTGGCAGAGTTTGAGACCCTACAGCCTGCAAGGCCTAAAATCTCTACTCTCTGGCCCTTGACCAAAAACATTTGCCAACCCAGGAGAACTTACCACTTTTCTGGTTGTGTAGCAAGAGGCTGTTCATACCTGCCCTTCTCCGATTCCACCTTTCACCACTTCGAGCAAACATCTCAACAGAATGCCACAGTGTTATTTCTCATCAGAAAAAAAAGCTTACATTGAAATTTATATGCTCCTTCTAGAAAAGATAGTACAGAAAGACCATCCAACGTTACAGGGACAGCTCTGTTAAGATTTAGTAGAGCTGGGTCTTTTCAATGCGTTTGTCCAAATTGCAAAGCATGGCTTCTGGAGCAATGAAACCAGATGAAATGGAACACTGATGGGATAAAGGCAGCCCTGCAGCTGGGGATTCAGGCGGAAGAGGGAGTGGGGAGAGGCCATGTTTCATGCTGTGCTTGCATGGGCTGGTGGGTTTATGAACCGAGTGGACCAGCTTTGGTGCTCTTTACTTAATATCAGCAGACTTCATTTTCCCCCTTGCCTGTTCTTTGATTAGCTTCCTAGATGCTCTCCACTTGGGATCCATTTTCAAAAGAGAAGCCAGGAGTAGTTACCTTGATACCTTGCTTTGTTTTATCCATCTAAGCTCATCTGGGCCACTGTTTTCTTTTGAAGTAATCTTGTTTAGTTTCTGTCTAAACGTGGTTAGCGTTCTTCAGATAATTTTCACTGCATAGAACAGTTTGCAGCTCTTTAAATTTCTCCTTAACACACTGTCTCTTTATGTCCTAGCCTCATGGAACTTTCTAAAGTGCCCCCAAAGCACTCAGCTGTTTCACGCTTATTGACTTTTGTTCTGGCGTGCCCGGTATATTGATTGCTCTCTCCTTTGAGCCCCTGTGTACCTTGAACATCTATAAAAGCATCTGGAATGCTCCTTGGCATTTGTTTATTGGAGAGAATCGGTGGGCCGCAGTGAATGTGGAGATCGGCGAGGGGCACATCCCTGTGGCAACAGCCCTGGGCCTACGCAGGTCCCCTTTTCTCCTGACTGAGCTCTCTGTTCAGTTCCATTTGGCCTCTCTGTTGCGCTCCAGCCTGCGGTGGAGGTACCAGTTTCCCCAGCTGCTGCTGTTTCCCTGCAGTGAGGTTTAGGGCTCTTCTGGGCTCAGCAGCTGGGCACAGACCTCCCACTCCCCTGCCCACCTGTAGGTGCTCCTTGGATCCCAGCCTGCTGGCCAGCTGGGGGCTGCCCGCAAGCAGAGCCTGCATTTAAGGCAGTGAATCTACCTTGAGAAGAGGGGGTGTGAAGTCCCAGCCCACAGAGACTCCCTCTTGAATTGAGGTGTTGTTAGACATTCTCTGAAGGAGTCGGGCGCTTTGGGGCAGCCCTCCAGCCCACAAGTGTGCCTCAATCTAGAGACACATTGGCAGGGAGGCAGATTTGCCTTTTGGACCTTGCCTTCTCCTTTCCTGGCCTTTTCTGAACTCGCATTTATTCTTCCTCAAGTTTGGGTTGTCCAACCCCTTCCCTGCCCCTGCCACACATGTTCTGAGGGCAGAGGCTACAGCAGCAAACTTTCTTTTTTGGAGCCTACATTCTAGATGGAGGAGATAGACAGCAAATAAATGAACAGAAAATACGAAGCAGTACAAAATAACATTCATTTGCTTTATATATGTGCTTTTAAAAATAGGAGTTTGCCTTGGGATGCAACTGGCAGTGATAGAATTTGCGAGAAACTGCCTTAACTTGAAAGGTAAGTCTGAGATTTTATAATAACCTCTTAGTAAAAAGCATTCTTATTACTTGAAGTATTTTTCAGCAGTATTGGTGAGTTACTGAATTCATTTCTTTATCTTCAGATGCTGATTCCACAGAATTTGAGCCAAATGCCCATGTTCCCGTGGTAAGTGGCTTAACTTTCATTGTTTTGTTTCTGGCTCTGGCATAAACTCATGAGGGGTTATTATTACTATTTTTTTTCATTCTGACATCAGGACATTTTAATTATGTATGATTTTTCTTATTCTTATTACTCTTATTGTTATTAGTTTATATCAAACCACTTTGTTCTCAATTGTCCATCTTGTCAGTTGTGCCTTGAAGGAAGACACAGTCCTAGATTGGTTTCTCTTTGCAGTAGTTTTCAAGCTGAATGTTTAGGAAAGGGTTGAGTTGACTGTGACGACAGTTGATCACAGCTGCTGTAAACACGCAGGCTGTCCTGTCTCTAGACCCATCCCCGTCTGTTCTTCTGCTGCTCCTCATCTTTCACTGATTCCTTTTCCTGTAAAACATTCAGTCCAAGATTTTGGCTGGGAGCGAAGGCCATTGTGCTCTGTCACCTGCTGCTCTGCTAACCTATCCCATGGCATCCCCCTCTCTCCTGCACTTGGGGTTTTATAGTTGGACAATCTGAATGAGTTTTTTAGATGTATCCTGAGATTCCCTACACCTGCAACCTCCTTACCCCTGGAATCTCAATAAAACCGATGAAGAATTTAATTACAAAAATAAACCAAACCTGATTACTGACAACTTCCTATTCATCCTGGGAAGCCTTTTCTGACCTCCTTTGTTTCCTGGCCTTTGCCTTCTGTACCTTGTACCACCTCTATCAGAGTATACACCTCACCATTGTGATGGTTTTTTATTAACAGTTTATTGAGATATAATTCACATACCACAAAATTTAGCCGTCGAAAGTGTATAATGCAGTGACTTAGCACATTCACAGATTTCTGCAACCATCACCACCATCAATTTTGGACCATTTTGATTACTCCAGAAAGAAATTCCACACCCTTTAGCTGACATCCCCAAGCCGCCTATCCTTCTAGCTCTAGGCAACCATTAATCTGTTTTCTGTCACTCTATATATTTGCCTATTCTGGCCATTTCATATACAGTTGACCTTTGAATAATGCAGGGGTCAGGGGCTGACACTCCACGCAGTCAAAAATCTGCCTATAACTCCTAGTCGCCTCTCCGTATATGCATTCCTCCGTATCTGTAGTTCCGCATCTACGGCTTCAACCAACCATGGACCATGTAGTACTATTTACTATGGAAAGAAAGGCATGTCTAAGTGGACCTGCTCAGTTCAAACCTGTGTTGGTCAATTGTAAATGGAATCATACTATATGTGGCCTTTTGTGACTGGCTTCTTTCATTTAGCATAACATTGTCAAGGTCTGTCTATGTTGTAGCATGTATCAGTACTTTGTTTCTTATCCATTCATCCTTTGATGGACATTTGCTGTTTCTACTTTTTGGCTACTACGAATAATGCTGCTATGAATATTTGTGTACAAGTTTTTGTATGGACATATGTTTTTGTTTCACTTGGGTCTATACCTAGGAGTGGAATTGTGGGTCATATGGTGACTGTATGTTTAATTTTTTGAGGAACTGCCAGACTGTTTTCCAAAGTGGCTGCAGCATTTTACATTCCCACCAGCAGTGTGTGAGGGTTCCAATTTCTTCATATCCTCAACACTTGTTATTGTCTTTTTGATTACAGTTGACTCTTGAACAACATGGATTTGAACTGCATGGGTCCACATATATGTTGTTTTTTTTTTTAATAAATACATACCACAGTACTACATGATCCAGTAGGTTGAATTCACGGGTATGGGACTGCAGATACAGAGGGCCAAGTGTAAAGTTATATTCGAATTTTTGACTACTTGGGGGTCAGTGCCCCTAAGCCCTGCATTGTTCAAGAGTCAACCGTATAGCCATTCTAGTGGGTGTGAAGTTGTGGCTCACTGTGGCTTTGCTTCACATCTCCTTGATGTCTCAGGATGTCGAACATCTTCTCGTATGCTTATTGGCCACTTGTATATCATCTTTGGAGAACTGTCTATTCAGATCCTTTGCCCAATTTTAAATTGGGTTATTTGTCATTTTATTAGTAAGTTGTAAGAGTTTTTTATATAATCTATATACAAGTTCCTTATTAGATATATAATTTGTACTATTGACATTTGGAGCCGGATGATTGTCCTGTTCATTGTAGGATGTTCAGCAGCGTCTTGGCCTCCGCCCACTAGATGTCAGTAGTGCACTTCTCCCAAACCCCAGCTGTGACTAAAAATACCTGCAGACTTTGCCGAGCATCCCCTGGGGACACAGGTGGAATTGCCCCCGTGGAGAAGCACTGATTCAGAGAAATCTAGTTCTGTTCTCTCCCCTCCAGCATAGTCCCTTCCTTCCCTATGGCAACCATTAATTCATTTTTTTGAATGGGTTATCTTCCCATTTTTAAAGTATAAGTAAATCTGTATGTCTACTTGTAACCCCTTCCCCTTCTTAAGATAAGTGACAGCATACTCTGCCCATCTTTTCTGCCTTGCTTTTTTCACTTAACTATGTATGCTGGAGTGGAGATCACCCCGTGGAAGGATATAGAGATATTCTTCACTCATTTTTTTTTAAAAATAAATTTATTTATTTATTTTTGGCTGCGTTGGGTCTTCGTTGCTGTGCGCGGACTTCCTCTCGTTGTGGTGAGCGGGGGCTACTCTTTTTTTTTTTTTTTGCTGTACGCGGGCCTCTCACTGCTGTGGCCTCTCCCGTTGCGGAGCACAGGCTCCGGACACACAGGCTCCGCGGCCATGGCTCGCGGGCCCAGCCGCTCCGCGGCATGTGGGACCCTCCGGGATCAGGGCACGAACCCGTGTCCCCTGCATCGGCAGGCGGACTCTCAACCACTGCGCCACCAGGGAAGCCCGGGGGCTACTCTTCATTGTGGTGCGTGGGCTTCTCATTGCAGTGGCTTCTCTTGTTGCGGAGCATGGGCTCTAGGCACATGGGCTTCAGTAGTTGTGGCTTGCGGGCTCTAGAGTGCAGGCTCTGTAGTTGGAGCGCACGGGCTTAGTTACTCCGTGGCACGTGGGATCTTCCTGGACCAGAGCTCGAACCCCGTGTCCCCTGCGTTGGCAGGCGGATACTTAACCACTGCATCACCAGGGAAGTCCACTTCACTCATTTTTATAGCTTGCAATTCAGACTATAATGAATTGTAACTTCCCAGCCAGATGGCACTTTTAAGTCTTATACTCAGAAGACTTAATACAAGTGAAGAGTTCCTTACAAGGCTTTAACAGAAACATATGTCCCGACTAATGGCTGAAATGGCTGTGCCAGGCGAACCTTGGGTTTTCTTTTAGAGAATACTTTGGGATAGGAAGTGATTTTACCAGTAGGTGCCACTGTTAGATAGCTTTGGCAAGGTTAATTCCTTGATGACTCTCCTTTACTCTTTGTGTGTGTGTGTGTGTGTTTGCGTATTTTTAAGACATTTATACACAGGATAAAAAAGTTAAGCCCTACAGAAAAGGTATAAAACTGCCTCTCATGTGCCCCTACCTTACCTCAGTTCCCTTACCCAGAGGTGACTACCTTCATCCATTTCTTTTGTTATTCTTCCAAATATTGTGTGTGTGTACAAATGCCTACCTGCAAACATATATGGACATATGTTCCTTTAAAAAAATACATATGCTACCATGCTTGAGACATCGTTCCCCTTGCTTTTTTTTTTTTTAAATAAATTTATTTTATTTATTTATTTATTTATGGCTACGTTGGGTCTTTGTTGCTGTGTGCTGGCATTCTCTAGTTGCGGTGAGCAGGGACTACTCTTCGTTGTGGTGTGCGGGCTTCTCATTGCGGTGGCTTCTCTTGTTGCGGAGCACAGGCTCTAGGCGCGCAGGCTCAGTAGTTGTGGCTCTCAGGCTCTAGAGCGCAGGCTCCGTAGATGTGGCACATGGGCTTAGTTGCTCCTCGGCATGTGGTATCTTCCCGGACAAGGGCTCAAACCTGTGTCCCCTGCATTGGCAGGCGGATTCTTAACCGCTGTGCCACCAGGGAAGCCCCCTCCTTGCTCTTTGTACTCGTCGCTCCACATCAGTGCACAGGGATCTGCTACATACTTGCCTTGCTCTACACATCATTCTTTATTTAAACAGTCTCATATTGATGAATATTTTGGTTGTGTCCATTATTTGCTGCTTTAAATCATGCTGCAAATTAGTATGTGTACATGTGTTCTCATAGCGACACATACACACTTCTATGGGATGAATTCCTAGAAGGGGAATTGCGAAGTCAGAGGAATTGTGCGACTTACATTTTGATAGTTTCTATACTCATAAGTGAGATTAGAACAATAAAACCTAATTGCTACTGAACATATTTATGTCCTGCATTCAGTTTGTTGGAGAAAAATAGCCTTAAGAGCCACCATTTATGAGGATGGAGAGAAATCTTACTGAAGGAAAAGACTAAGGTAATAGAATCACCAGGGAGCAGACACCAGGAAGCCTGGGGAATCACTTAAACTTGAGCAAATAGCAATGACTTACAGTGGGTATGGCCATTCTGGCCCTTCTCGCTAAAAAAGTAAATAGTTTTGGAAACCAGGAGCCTCCTAAAGGGTATATTTGCAGCTAAAATCTGTTTTATGGGTGTGGGGGATAAAAATAATTTCCCTCTACTCTTCTGGATTCTTGGCTGAGACCCCTTGTAATAAAGGAATAACAGGGGAAAAACAAACAGAAGCTTAATAACATGGATACCTCCTGTATACCCAGGAAAACTGAGTAACTCCCAGAAATGGCCCAAGCCACCATCTTAAGTACTGTCTCCAGCTACAGAGAAAAGATGTTGGGGGTGGAAGTATTTATGGGAGGTTTTCAAGGCAAAGCACAGTAAACAAGGGTGAGTTTGTTATGCAGATTTAAGTCCCTGCCTTCTCCATTGAAAAGAGTTTCTAGAGATTTAGAGTCACCCTTCTCTTCCTGGTACAGAGAGGGAGACACCCTTACAAATGGAGGTTTCCCTTGTAAATGCAAATGTCTCTAACAAAAGGGTAACTTCTGTTCTGTTTTAGAGCTTCTCCTATGTCTCCTGTTTCTTAAAAATAATCAGCCCAGGATAATCTTATGCCAAAGAGGCATATTTTGTGTGTGGGGGGCAAATTCTGCTCCCCTTCGTGGGCCATCGTGGCCCTCCTTTGGCATGCATGATTAATCTTATGGTTGCTTATTAAATCAGTAGATATACTGGCATACAGCACAGATATCTAAGAGGGGGCGTCTCTTATGCACATAAAAGGAGAAATAGTTTTTTTTCTAAGAGTGAAGGTAGAGTCTTTCTGAGTCTGGAAGTACCAGGAGAGAGTGAGTAAAATTTATTTTATTGTGCCATTTCTCTGCTTGATCCACAAGGTGAAATAGAAGGCTCTGGAACTTTGCAGAATATTTAGGTTCTACAGCAAGTCTGACTTTCTGGCCTGCTTTAAAGCAGCTTCACGTGCCTTCTAGATGATGTGTACCAGGAGCACAGCTGTAGCTGGCTTGTATTCTGACTCTGTATCAATCACATGGCTGCTGCTGACACCCTTGACCTTGAATTTGGCTTCAGATCTCTCCAGTTCATGTGGAGGATAGCTCATGGCATTGTAGAGTTTATATTTAGAATGTTTTTGGCTTTTGAGATATATATAGGAAGAATGATCTCAATCTGATGTTTAGGTATGTGGATATGCATAATTTTTAGCATTTCTTTTCTGTTTACTGAAAATTATAACTTAAAAATATGAATTTACATTAGATATGGAAACAGAATCTGAAAACAGAATCCATGTTCCACATTCAAACACATCAACACAGACTGGTGTCAACTAAAAAAATAATACAGGAGGCTGCAAATAGGAAAAGAGTTCATCTGGAATCATAAGAATTGTAATTTGGGGGAATTCCCTGCCAGTGGTTAGAACTCCACGCTTCCACTGCCGGGGGGTGGGGGTGGGGCCGGGTTCGATCCCTGGTCGGGGAACTAAGATCCCACAAGCCCCGCTGCATGGCCAAAAAAACCCATAACCTTCCAGGCAACTTTTATAAATTTGAAGACTGCTTTAATTTAGAACATTGTAGTAAGCATTTCCCAACTAACAAAATGATCTTAAAGAAGTCATTTGGAGCTTAGTTTGGGCTAAAGAACTTTTTTCTCATAAAAGCAGCTGTGAGCAAGACAGCTGTACTGTGGGTAAAATAGCTTTTTATGGACCAGTGTGGGAGACTAATAGTCACTTAATCCTGTCTCTGTGGGGACCATAGGTTCAGAGTTGATATCAGGCTGTTACTGGAGTCTACGTTTTAAAAGGAGTCAGCACAGCTGGGAGTAAGCCCCCATTAGTGAATCAATAAGGGTAGCCCATAATTTTAACAATAACTGAATAACTAAATGAGTACTTCAAAGCTAATGTATTTGAAAGCTTTTATACCTTTAGCTCAATGGGAAATGCCTTAGGAATAGGTATTTCAACAACTTGAAAGATTTTTTCTTTTTTGCAGTAGAAATAGCTGGATTCTAGTGGAAAGAGATTATTAAGAAAAAACTCACTGTGCATTTGGCACTCGTCCACTTAAGTGCAGTCCTAAATGTAGTGTATTACAAATGAGCAGCTGCCACAACCCTGCTTGCACGCAGTTTAGTTGGAGACACAAGACACAGATGCCTGAGACATACAACCAAATGTGTGGCAGTATGTGAGTACGCCCTCAGTAATGCTACCAGCTCTGACAACCAGGACTTCTGCCATGAGAGAATGTTCTGGATCTGTGCCATCCTTTATGGCAGCCACGAGCCACATGGGGCTGTGGAGCACTTGAAATTTAGCTAGGGTGGCTAAGGAACTGAATTTTATTTTTTTATTTTTATTTTATTTATTTAGTTAGTTAGTTTTGGATCCCTCCCTGTCTCTTCCAGCTTCTCGTTGCTCCGAGAAACCCTTAGCTTCCTTGGCTACTTCACTCTTCTTTTTTTGAATTTTTCAATTTAATTTAATTTATTTTTTTATACAACAGGTTCTTATTAGTCATCAGTTTTATACACATCAGTGTATACATGTCAATCCCAATTGCCCAATTCATCACACCACCATCCCCACCCCCCTGCCGCTTTCCCCCCTTGGTGTCCATAGATTTGTTCTCTACATCTGTGTCTCAGTTTCTGCCCTGCAAACCGGTTCATCTGTACCATTTTGCTAGGTTCCACATATATGCGTTAATATACGATACTTGTTTTTCTCTTTCTGACTTCACTCTGTACGACAGTCGCTAGGTTGATCCACATCTCAACAAATGACCCAATTTCGTTCCTTTTTAATGGCTGAGTAATATTCCATTGTATATACGTACCACATCTTCTTTATCCATTCGTCTGTCGATGGGCATTTACGTTGCTTCCATGACCTGGCTATTGTAAATAGTGCTGCAATGAACATTGGGGTGCATGTGTCATTTTGAATTATGATTTTCCCTGGGTATATGCCCAGTAGTGGGATTGCTGGATCATATGGTAATTCTATTTTTTGTGTTTTAAGGAACCTCTGTACTGTTCTCCATAGTGGCTGTATCAATTTACATTCCCACCAACAGTGCAAGAGGGTTCCCTTTTCTCCACACCCTCTCCAGCATTTGTTGTTTGTAGATTTTCTGATGCTGCCCATTCTAACTGGTGTGAGGTGATACCTCATTGTAGTTTTGATTTGCATTTCTCTTAATAATTAGTGATGTTGAGCAGCTTTTCATGTGCTTCTTGGCCATCTGTATGTCTTCTTTGGAGAAATGTCTAGGACTTCAGTCCATTTTTGGATTGGGTTGTTTGTTTTTTAATATTGAGCTGCATGAGCTATTTATATATTTTGGAGATTAATCCTTTATCCATTGCATCGTTTGTGAATATTTTCTCCCATTCTGAGGGTTGTCTTTTCGTCTTGTTTATGGTTTCCTTTGCTGTGCAAAAGATTTGAAGTTTCATTAGGTCCCATTTGTTTATTTTTGTTTTTATTTCCATTACTCTAGGAGGTGGATCAAAACAGATCTTGCTGTGATTTATGTCAAAGAGTGTTCTTCCTATGTTTTCCTCTAAGAGTTTTATAGTGTCTGGTCTTACATTTGGGTCTCGAATCCATTTTGAGTTTATTTTTGTCTTTGGTGTTAGGGAGTGTTCTAATTTCATTCTTTTACATGTAGCTGTCCAGTTTTCCCAGCACCATTTATTGAAGAGGCTGTCTTTTCTCCATTGTATATTGTTGCCTCCTTTGTCATAGATTAGTTGACCATAGGTGCGTGGGTTTATCTCTGGGCTTTCTATCTTGTTCCATGGATCTCTGTTTCTGTTTTTGTGCCAGTACCATATTGTCTCCATTACTGTAGCTTTATAGTATAGTCTGAAGTCAGGGAGTCTGATTCCTCCAGCTCCGTTTTTATCCTTCAAGACTGTTTTGGCTATTCAGTGTCTTTTGTGTCTCCATACAAATTTTAAGATGATTTGTTCTAGTTCCGTAAAAAACGCCATTGGTAATTTGATAGGGATTGCATTGAATCTGTAGATTGCTTTGGGTAGTATGGTCGTTTTCACAATATTGATTCTTCCAATCCAAGAACATGGTATGTCTCTCCATATGTTGCTATCATCTTTAATTTCTTTCATTAGTGTCATATAGTTTTCTGCATACAGGTCTTTTGTCTCCCTAGGTAGGTTTATTCCTAGGTATTTTATTCTTTTTGTCGCAGTGGTAAATGGGAGTGTTTCCTAAATTTCTCTTTCAGATTTTTCATCATTAGTGTATACGAATGCAAGAGATTTCTGTGCATTAATTTTGTATCCTGCAACTTTACCAAATTCATTGATTAGCTCTAGTAGTTTTCTGGTGGCATCTTTAGGATTCTCTATGTATAGTATCATGTCATCTGCAAACAGTGACAGTTTTACTTCTTCTTTTCCAATTTGGATTCCTTTTATTTCTTTTTCTTCTCTGATTGCCGTGGCTAGGACTTCCAAAACTATGTTGAATAATAGTAGTGAGAGTGGACATCCTTGTCTTGTTCCTGATCTTAGAGGAAATGCTTTCAGTTTTTCACCATTGAGAATGATGTTTGCTGTGGGTTTGTCGTATATGGCCTTTATTATGTTGAGGTAGGTTCCCTCTATGCCCACTTTCTGGAGCGTTTTTATCATAAATGGGTGTTGAATTTTGTCAAAAGCTTTTTCTGCATCTATTGAGATGATCATATGGTTTTTATTCTTCAATTTGCTAATATGGTGTATCACATTGATTGATTTGCATCTGTTGAAGAATCCTTGCATCCCTGGGATAAACCCCACTTGATCATGGTGTATGATCCTTTTAATGTGTTGTGGGATTCTGTTTGCTAGTATTTTGTTGAGGATTTTTGCATCCATATTCATCAGTGATAGTGGTCTGTAATTTTCTATTTTTGTAGTATCTTTGTCTGGTTTTGGTATCAGGGTGATGGTGGCCTCATAGAATGAGTTTGGGAGTGTTCCTTCCTCTGCAAGGTTTTGGAAGAGTTTGAGAAGGATGGGTGTTAGCTCTTTTCTAAATGTTTGATAGAATTCACCTGTGAAGCCATCTGATCCTGGACTTTTGTTGGAAGATTTTCAATCACAGTTCCAACTTCATTACTTGTGATCGGTCTGTTCGTATTTTCTATTTCTTCCTGGTTCAGCCCTGGAAGGTTATACCTTTCTAAGAATTTGTCCATTTCTTCCAGGTTGTCCATTTTATTGGCATAGAGTTGCTTTTAGTAATCTCTTAGGATGCTTTGTATCTCTGCAGTGTCTGTTGTAACTTCTCCTTTTTCATTTTGAATTCTGTTGATTTGAGTCCTCTCCCTCTTTTTCTTGATGAGTCTGGCTAATGGTTTATCAATTTTGTTTATCTTCTCAAACAACAAGCTTTTAGTTTTATTGATCTTTGCTATTGTTTTCTTTGTTTCTATTTCATTTATTTCTGCTCTGATCTTTATGATTTCTTTCCTTCTGCTAACTTTGGGTTTTGTTTGTTCTTCTTTCTCTAGTTCCCTTAGGTGTAAGGTTAGATTGTTTATTTGAGATTTTTCTTGTTTCTTTTTTTTTTTTTTTTTTTTTTTTTTTGCGGTACGGGGGCCTCTCACTGTTGTGGCCTCTCCTGTTGCGGAGCACAGGCTCCGGACACGCAGGCTCAGCGGCCACGGCTCACGGGCCCAGCCGCTCCACGGCATGTGGGATCTTCCCGGACCGGGGCACGAACCCGTGTCCCCTGCATCGGCAGGCGGACTCTCAACCACTGCGCCACCAGGGAAGCCCTCTTGTTTCTTGAGGTAGGCTTGTATAGCTATAAACTTCCCTCTTAGAACTGCTATTGCTGCATCCCATAGGTTTTGGATCGCTATGTTTTCATTGTCATTTGTCTCTAGGTATTTTTTGATTTCCTCTTTGATTTCTTCAGTGATGTCTTGGTTAATTAGTAATGTATTGTTTAGTCTCCATGTGTTGTGTTTTTTATGGTTTTTTTCCCTGTAATTCATTTCTAATCTCATAGCGTTGTGGTCAGAAAAGATGCTTGATATGATTTCAGTTTTCTTAAATTTACTGAGGCTTGATTTGTGACCCAGGATGTGATCTATCCTGGAGAATGTTCTGTGCGCACTTGAGAAGAAAGTGTAATCTGCTGTTTTGGGATGGAATGTCCTATAAATATCAGTTAAACCTATCTGGTCTATTGTGTCATTTAAAGCTTCTGTTTCCTTCTTTATTTTCATTTAGGATGATCTGTCCATTGAGGTGTTAAAGTCCCCCACTATTATTGTGTTCCTGTCGATTTCCTCTTTTATAGCTGTTAGCAGTTGCCTTATGTATTGAAGTGCTCCTATTTTGGGTGCATATATATTTATAGTTGTTATATCTTCTTCTTGGATTGACCCCTTGATCATTATGTAGTGTCTTTCCTTGTCTCTTGTCACATTCTTTATTTTAAAGTCTATTTTATCTGATATGAGTATTGCTACTCCGGCTTTCTTTTGATTTCCATTTGCATGGAATATCTTTTTCCATCCCCTCGCTTTCAGTCTGTATGTGTCCCTAGGTCTGAAGTGGGTCTCTTGTAGAGAGCATATATTATATGGGTCTTGTTTTTGTATCCATTCAGCAGGCCTGTGTCTTTTGGTTGGAGCATTTAATCCATTCATGTTTAAGGTAATTATTGATATGCATGTTCCTTTGAACATTTTCTTAATTGTTTTGGGTTTGTTTTTGTAGGTCCTTTTCTTCTCTTGTGTTTCCCACTTAGAGAAGTTCCTTTAGCATTTGTTGTAGAGCCGGTTTGGTGGTGCTGAATTCTCTTAGCTTTTGCTTGTCTCTAAAGCTTTTGATTTCTCCATCGAATCTGAATGCGATCCTTGCCGGGTAGAGTAGTCTTGGCTGTAGGTTCTTCCCTTTCATCACTTTAAGTATATCATTCCAATGCCTTCTGGCTTGTAGAGTGTCTGCTGAGAAATCAGCTGTTAACCTTATGGCAGTTCCCTTGAATGTTATTTGTCATTTTTCCCTTGCTGCTTTCAATAATTTTTGTCTTTAATTTTTGCCAATTTGATTACTATGTGTCTCGGCATGTTTCTCCTTGGGTTTATCCTGTGTGGGACTCTCTGTGCTTCCTGGACTCGGGTGGCTATTTCTTTTCCCATGTTAGGGAAGTTTTTGACTATAATCTCTTCAAACATTTTCTTGGGTCCTTTCTCTCTCTCTTCTCCTTCTGGGACCCCTGTAATGCAAATGTTGTTGCGTTTAATGTTGTCCCAGATGTCTCTTAGGCTGTATTCATTTCTGTTCATTCTTTTTTCTTTATTCTGTTCTGCAGCAATGAATTCCACCATTCTGTCTTCCAGGTCACTTATCCGTTCTTCTGCCTCAGTTATTCTGCTATTGATTCCTTCTAGTATAGTTTTCATTTCAGTTATTGTATTGTTCATCTCTGTTTGTTTGTTCTTTAATTCTTCTAGGTCTTTGTTAAACATTTCTTGCATCTTCTTGCTCTTTGCCTCCATTTTTTTCCCAAGGTCCTGGATCATCTTCACTATCATTATTCTGAATTCTTTTTCTGGAAGGTTGCCTATCTCCACTTCATTTAGTTGTTTTTCTGGGGTTTTATCTTGTTCCTTCATCTGATACATAGCCCTCTACCTTGTCACCTTTTCTGTCTTTCTGTGAATGTGGTTTTTGTTCCACAGGCTGCAGGATTGTAGTTCTCCTTGCTTCTGCTGTCTGCCCTCTGGTGGATGAGGCTATCTAAGAGGCTTGTGCAAATTTCCTGATGGGAGGGACTGGTGGTGGGTAGAGCTGGGTGTTGCTCTGGTGGGCAGAGCTCATTAAAACTTTAATCCTCTTCACTGCTGATGGGTGGGGCTGGGTTCCCTCCCTGTTGGTTGTTTGGCATGAGGGGACCCAACACTGGAACCTACCCGGGCTCTTTGGTGGGGCTAATGGCGGCCTCTGGGAGGGCTCACGCCAAGGAGTACTTCCCAGAACTTCTGCTGCCAGTGTCCTTGTCCTCATGGTGAGACACAGCACCCCCCGCCTCTGCAGGAGACCGTCCAACACTAGCAGGTAGGTCTGGTTCAGTCTCCTATGGGGTCACTGCTCCTTCCCTTGGGTCCTGATGTGCACACTACTTTGTGTGTG
Organism: Hyperoodon ampullatus; assembly: GCF_949752795.1. Classification (NCBI taxonomy): domain Eukaryota; kingdom Metazoa; phylum Chordata; class Mammalia; order Artiodactyla; family Ziphiidae; genus Hyperoodon; species Hyperoodon ampullatus. The sequence continues at coordinate 14,942,374 of NC_136913.1, read as the reverse complement.
CCGTCCAAGAGTGGAGTCTCTGTTTCCCCCAGTCCTCTCAAAGTCCTGTAGTCAAATCCCGCTAGCCTTCAAAGTCTGATTCTATAGGAATTCCTCCTCCTGTTGCCGGACCCCCAGGTTAGGAAGCCTGACGTGGGGTCAGAACCTTCACCCCAGTGGGTAGACTTCTGTGGTATAAGTGTTCTCCAGTCTGTGAGTCACCCACCCAGCAGTTATGGGATTTGATGTTATTGTGATTGCGCCCCTCCTACCATCTCATTGTGGCTTTTCCTTTGTCTTTGGAAGTGGGGTATCTTTTTTGGTGAGTTCCAGTGTCTTCCTGTCGATGATTGTTCAGCAGTTAGTTGTGATTCTGGTGTTCTCGCATGAGGGAGTGAGAGTGTGTCCTTCTCCTCTGCCATCTTGGTTCAGGGCCTACTTCACTCTTATCTCTATCACCTTGGTTACATTGCTTCCTCCTCTTCCTATGTCTCTGTGTCTTCTCTTCTGTGAAGGAAGTGAATTTTAAATTTAATTTAATTTAAAAAAAAATTTATTTAATTAGTTTATTTTTGGCTGCGTTGGGTCCTTGCTGCTGTGCACGGGCTTTCTCTAGTTGCGGTGATCAGGGGATACTCTTTTTTGTGGTGCTTGGGCTTCTCATTGCGGCGGCTTCTCTTGTTGCGGAGCTCCGGCTCTAGGCACGCGGGCTTCAGCAGTTGTGGCACGTGGGCTCAGTAGTTGTGGCTCGTGGTCTCTAGAGCGCAGGCTCAGTAGTTGTGGTGCACAGGCTTAGTGACTCTGCAGCATGTGGGATCTTCCTGGCCCAGGGCTCGAACCTGTGTCCCCTGCATTGGCAGGTGAATTCTTAAACACTCTGCCACCAGGGAAGTCCCTAAATTTTATTTAATTTTAATTGATTTTAATGTCAATAGCCACCTAGTGTAGTGGCCAAGGTATTGCACAGCACAGGTGGACCTTGGATACTTAAGAATTCGGGGTCCGGGGTGGTGAGAGGGGGGAAATACTGTGGGTTACAGTAAGAAGGGAAGATTGTGAGACTCTTGGAGAGTTCATTGAAAAGAGGGGAGGCTTATGCTAGGCTGGAATGTCCAAGATTTGGTCATAAAATAGTGTGGCCGAAGCACATCTCTCCTGTACAGAAGTGGAAGGAAATAAAGGAGATTGGTGTGAATTTGTAGAGGTCCTTGAGTGTCAGTGTCAAAATTAATGCTGAAGGATCAGGGAATGAGTAAGATAATACCTGCCAACCTTGACATATTATGTAATTGATAAATACTGTACTTGTTACTGAAGACTTGTCAATAGAAATGGGTGTTTTAGGAGGATTCACTTGGCATAGGAGACAGAGGGATGAGAGGGGAGAAAAGACTTCAGGCAGTGTGCAAATCTGCATCACAGTCTTGCCCTTGTTGACTGTGCTTTTCCTAGTCACCTCCCATAACTGACTCTACCCACCTTCAACATCCTCTTGTCTGGGCTGAAGTTGGTATTTAAGGTTAGGGTTTTGGCCATTTTGGTGAGTTACTCAGTTTTCCTGGGTCTCTCCCATGTATACATGTTATTAAACTTTGATTTTGTCTTGTTAATCTGTCTCATGTCAATTTAACTGTTAGACCAGCCAGAAGACCTTATAAGGGTAGAGGAAAGTGTCTTCCTTCTTAACAACATGATGTTTATTTGTTGTGTTTCCTCTCTTTTTCAATGCCCAGTGCTGCCCCTTCTCTGCACGTTGTATTCAATGTTGCTTCTACAAATCCCAGTTGAAATACTACTTCTTAGATTAAGCCTTTCCCTCACCTGATCTCAAAATCACTGACTTAGGATCTGAGAGGTCTGACAATTTGTATCTCTTATGGCATCTTGTATAATACCTTGCCTGTAGTAGGTGCTTTATGTATGTTGGAATTGAGATAGTGTATATTTACTTTGTGAGAGGCGAATTGAGATCGAAAACATAGGCGAAAATGGGAAGCTAACATGACCTAAACATTAGAACTCAAGAAAGCACATACAACAAAACATAAAACTCCAAGCTATAGACTAATGTTGGTTATTAATAAAGATGTAAAAACCTTAAATAAAATATTAGAATGTCTAATTTAATAGTGTTAAGGGATAATCAGTCATGAATGGATAGTGTGTTTATCCTGGGAATTAAATTGATTAACACATCATATTGTTCAAACAAAAGAGTGAACCCCCGTATCACCATAGACACTCAATAGGCAGTGTACAGTATCTACACCCTGGTGCTCACAATCTCATAACAAACTTGACAGGGTGCTTCAAACAAGAGAAAGAATATCTTTTACAAAACAGTACCCAACCATAAACTCAGTGGGAGAATAAAGATCTTCCCTGACTTATGATGGGGTTATGTCCTGAATATGGGAAGTCAATGCATTTAATACGCCTAACCTACCGAACATCATAGTTTAGCCTAGCCTACCTTAAATGTGCTCAGAACACTTACATTAGCCCACAGTTGGGAAGAACCATCTCACACAAAGCCTATTTCATAATAAAGTGTTAAAAATCTCATGAAATTGTTACTGAACCAAACTTGGGTCCACCTGCCTGATGCACAGCAAAGCCAGTCTGCTGACATCGGGTTCTGGTGAGGGACGGGACAGCGTTTATTGCAGGGTGCCAAACAAGGAGAATGTGCAGCTAGTGCTCAAAAGACCCAAACTCCCTGATGGCTTTTAGGCAAGGGTTTTTAAAGGCAGCATTATGGGAGAGGGTCGTAGAGTGCCTGATCAGCTCATGGACATTCTTTCTGATTGGTTGGTGGTGAGGTAACAGGGTGATGTTTCAGGAATCTCAATCATCAGTCTTCTGGTTCCAACCAGTCTGGGGTCTGTGTGCTTGTGGTCAGCATGTAGTCAACATCTTCCACTTAGTTTCTGCAGAACAACTCAAAGATATGTGTCAGATTGTTGTCTATATCCCTTCAGGAGGAACTAGGAGTCCTGTGACTCTATTGTTTAAGCTATTAGTACTTTTCTTGTTTGATTGCTTTCCTTTGTTTCTGCATTTTCCACTTCTCTAATCATTAACTGGGTCTGCTCTTTGGAACCTGGGGAAAGCCTAGGAGACAAAAGCTTTTTCTACAAACAAGCAACAGGAGACAAGGAGGCGCTTGTACCCAGGAGGGCCTCGCAGGGTCCTGCTCTGTTTCATAATTTATTGAATACTGTACTGAAAGTGAAAAACAGAATGGTTGTCTGGGTGCAGAATGGTTGTACGTGTATCAGTTGTTTCCCCTCGTGATTGCACGGCTGACGGGGAGCTGTGGCTGCCACTGCCCAGCATCACGAGAGGATCATATTGCATATCTCAAGCTCAGGAGGAGATCAAAATTCAAAAATTGAAGTACAGTTTCTGCTAAATGCACATTGCTTTTATACCATCTTAAAGCTGAAAAATGGAAAGTTGAAGCATTGTAATTTGGGTACCATCTGTAGTGGGGGATTCCTATAAAAACCAGAAATAATAAAAGATATGTACTGTTGCGATTAATGAAGTAGTTAAAATGAGACTGATGAATGCTGTCTGGGGAGTGAAGTTGGTGCTCTCCTGCCTGTTTGTAGCAATATGAATCAATACAACCTTTTGGAAGTCAACTAGGTGGTCTCTTTCACAAAGCATAAAAATATTCATACCCTCTGACTCAGACATTTACTTCTCCGAAATTCTCCTAAGGAGTCTGATATGTTGACAAAGAAGTGAACAGGTATTCAGTATAACATTAGTTAGAAGAATCAGAAAATGACAGTAATTTAGATGCCCCACAATGGGGAAATAGTTGAGACCATTAAGGGGTATCCCTACAGTGGAATATAATAAGTCATTAGAAATGTTTAAGGCTTTTGATGCTATGAGAATGCTCTTGTATGAATTAGAATGATACAGATTGTGTTTAAACATTCCGTCATGGTGTATAAAAATCTCCTTTGTTTCTTGATGGAAGGGTTAGAACTCATTTTTCTTTTTTTCTGGTTAAATTTCTGAGTGTTTGAAATAGGTTCCAATGCACTTCCCAAAATTTAGGTGGTTGTATGTTCCGACTGTTCCAAATAAGAAAGAGGTTGAAAAAAGGCTCATTATGAAAAACAACAATATGGTATTTTACAAATGTTTTCTTTTTTTTTTTTTTTTTTTTTTTGCGGTACGCGGGCCTCTTACTGTTGTGGCCTCTCCCGTTGCGGAGCACAGGCTCCGGACGCGCAGGCTCAGCGGCCATGGCTCACGGGCCCAGCTGCTCTGCGGCATGTGGGATCTTCCCGGACCGGGGCACGAACCCGTGTCCCCTGCATCGGCAGGCGGACTCTCAGCCACTGCGCCACCAGGGAAGCCCTGTTTTCTTTTTATTTAAAATTTTCTTTTATTCTTTTTGATGGGACACACATTTACAGGGTTGAAAAACCAAAAATGTACCATAAAATATGAAGTGAGAAGTGGCTTTCACACCTCTGTCCCTCATCTGCCCAGTCCTTTCCTTGAAACCGAGCAAGGGGTTGAGTGCTCGCTGCTCAGAAAGCCAAACTCTGACAGCGGGTATTTGCAGCAAAGTAAGGGTTTATTGCAGGGTGCCAAGCAGGGGAGTGGGAGGTGAGCCTCAGATCCCCTCCAAAGGGGAAGGACAAAGAAGGTGGGGCTAATCATTGTCTTGTGACATTTGTTAATCGCAGTTTCAAGAGTCAGGATGCCTAAGGTTATGAGTCTTTGGCCAGGTTGTCCATGACCTGGGGAGGGGGGCGGTCTGTTAGCTCATCTTGCCCTGGAGAAACAACCTGAGTATGTTAAGGATGTTATTGACAAGAGCACTTTTAGCCCTCTGGCTCTGGTTGATCATTGTTCAGTTAGCACAGGATTGAGGTCAGAGGGGATGAGAAAGGGGAAAAAGGTTTTAATAGAGAGGTTAATCATAAACTCGGCAGGGGAATTCAGTTTTAGGGGGACTCGCTTTCATACTAACATGTGACCACTGATGCTAGTTTTGATTTTGGACACAGGCGTCAGTAAGCAGCAGCTTGCAGCAAGCAGCAGCGAGCAGTAGCTGGAAGCAAGATCTTAGTTCCCGGACTGGGTGTCCTAACCACTGGACCACAGAGGCCAGCAGCTAGGGCCTGGGTCCCTAGTTCTTGCCTGCCTTGTCAAGAAAGAATTCAGGCGAGGAGGCAGAAGGTAAAGAGAAAAGTAAAAAGTTTACTGGAAAAGCAGAGTACACGCGGAAGGAAGCACAGGCGAACTCAGTGAGAGAGTCGAAAGAGTCGCGCCTTTAGGAAGTTTAAACCCTTTATGAGGGGGCAGTCTTCCAGGTCTTTGTCTTCTTCTTGGCCAGTCGTATTGTTTTGACCCCATGGCTAATTTGTCTCTGGACCTTCCCCTGGGTGTACACGCACCTCTCAGTCAAGAGGGCTATCATCGCAAAGGCCTCTGGGAGGAAGGTAGCAGGACTTACTATGGTCTGGCATCTCCTGCCTTTTTAACCCTGTGAAGGCTTTTGTGCATGCGTAGTGTCTCCCTTGCCCCAAGGATGGGAAATGTATGACCTCTCGATCTTTTAACAGGGTTTAGCCCCTCTCTGTCTCTGCCATAAAAGTGTCCGGTGTCCGGTTATCTACCCTGTTCCTGTTTCTTATATCAAGGCGCAGATCTCGAAATATAGACAGGAGTCCGGTCATAAATATGCAGTCCTGGAGCCCGTTTGTCTCTTGCCCCAGGAAATGTAAACTGGGGGCTGGTAATGAATGTCCGACCTGGAGCTCATCTTCTTCTCACCCCAGGAGGTGTGAACAGGAGGCCAGTTGTAAACGCCTAGCCTGGAGCCCACCTATCTCCTGCCTCAGTTTCTTCTGTGTCCTTTCAGAGATTTTTTTTTTTGCTCATGTTCAAGCAAATTTAAATATATGACCTCCCCCCACCTTGTCTTCAAGTCACTATCTACTGCCTAACTCATTTATGCCTGGCCCACTTTGGGCCACCCTGGCTGGCCTTGTTCTAGATTCTCACATCACCAGGACTTGCCTGTCTGAGATGCAACTCCTCAGCCTATGGACAGCCCCCTGCCCGCTCTATGGGTTGTTGGGGAGGAAGACATTTTCCTCTACCCTTCTAGGTTCTTCTGGCTGGTCTAAGAATTAAATGGACATGAGACAGATTAACAGGAGAAAATCACACAAAAATTGAATAACATGAATACATGGGAGAGAAGGCTTTCACCTTGAATACCATCTTTGGCTAAAGACAAAAGAGGGTGTGGACAGTGGGGAGTCAGTTATGGGAGGTGACCAGGAAAAGCATGGTAAACAAGGGTGAGCTTTTCATGCAGATGTAAGCCTTTGCCTTCTCCATTGATAAGTTTCTAGAGATTTGGTCATCCTCCTCTTCTTGGTACAGTCAAGGAGACACCCTTACAAATGGAGATTTTCCTTATGCATGTAAATGTTTCTTACAAAAGGGTAACTTCTACTTGGTTTTCAGCGTTTCTCCCATGTCTGCTGTTTCTTAGAAAATAACCAGCTTAAAAGAATTAATATGCCAAAGAGACATAGGGGGGCAAATTCTGCTCCCCTACAGGGTGAACGAGGTGGGGAGTGGGTGTGTGCCCACCTTGGAGTGCCTTCAAGTGCACAGTTGAAGCTACTGGGAAAATTACAGCAGCCAACTTGACTGACATACCCAGCACACACTTCAAATATGTTAGGTTAAAAAAACTGACTCAAAGGCAGTACTTTTCAGGCAGTGATTCTCAGCTTGAGAGTAAGGTCATAGCAGAATCTTCAGGAGGGCTTGTGTAGTTTTAAAACCATTCAATGTTGTCATTTCCTACATTTTGAAAGTGAAGATAATCCCATATCTTTCTGATGTCAACTACAGAAAGTAAAGTGTGGCAATTTTGGCTCTAGAGCATGAGTTAAAAATAAAAACATCGAAGAACATTGTTCAAAGGCATGCGCTATTGCTCCCAATGTTACCCAAAAACTGGGTTCACCTCTTCATGGGTGTTGAGCCAAAAGATGCAACCAAGCCAAAGCATGGGAGGAGGAAGGATCTATTACTTGCAGCAAGTAAGGAGAACACCAGGGATCTTTCTCAAAGCAGTGTCTCCCTGAAAACTGGGGAAGTTTTAAGCTAAGGGTACATGCGTATTCACGAAGGGGCTTGGGTGGTTCACACAGTCCAAGCTCTAGTTGACTGAAGTCACAAGGGTCAGAAAAGGTCAACATTATCATCCCTTAGGTTCCAGTTGATCTGGTGGTTGAGTGCTTCAGGCTAGTCTTTACTGCTGAAACAGAACTGGGGGTCTTTACAACTGATATATTATCTTTGCTCTTGTTACTTCTCTTGCCTGATAAGTCATTTGTTCCTACATTGTTTCCTTAAGGTCATTAATTACTGAGACCTGTTCAAGGACAAGCATTATGGCCAGGCTTAGATCACAAAATGGCTTAGGCCAAAAATGGGTTCTCTTATGTCAAGAAAACCAGCCATGCCTGGTTTTCTTTCTCTGGGGACGTGCTACCCTATGTGCTTACACCACAGGGGTTAAAATTGCTTTTGAGGGGCGGTGGTGGGTCAAAAAACCATCTTATACCATGTCTAAAGCGCAGATATGAATGTGGTACATAAACAGGTATACACACAAAATATATGTGGAATTAAAATTTCGTTGGAGGGGCAACTGGGAAAAAAATGTCTAACAAGGCTCATTAGGAAAGTGATAATGAACAGAAAGGTTGAGATGCTGGCCAAAGGGAATGGGTGCAGCGCTGATGATTTGTGGGTGTTTCCGAGGAGGGGAGAGTGGTGGTCAGGATAAAGACCTGGCTTCCAGGGCACTGCTGTGGTGGGCTGCCGTGGCCAACTTAGACTGATTTGACTTTGCCATTTTTACTGTCTGGTAAGGGGCAGAAGAAAGTTACTCCTCTCCCACGCTCCTCCCTCTCCCCACCGCCGCCACAGCTGGATTCAACTAGTAGAACTTGAGGACTAGCTGTTTCTCAGATACCCAGCGCCCCAGCATCGCAGGATGCCAGAGCTGGAGGGCCCTATGCCTTCCTGTCCCTTTTATTTTCCACGTCACATACTAGAACCAAGGCCGTCCCCTCAATGATGGAATGGAACTGACTCTCTGGACATACATTCCTTTTGCTCCCCCGCAAAGGGTCATTGATTCAAGAGGCACAGCCGATGCTGGGAGATAACTTTAAAGACAAGTGTCTGTTTTGTGAAGTCTGTTTCTCCATAGCTATTGACTAGAGTGAAATACGAGTTGATGCTGGGAATGATGTGAGCCCTGCGTGGCTGCGGAGGGAGAGCAGGGAGGGGGTTATTCTGGTGGACGAGTGGAGGGAGGGAGTTGGTTTGACTCGTCAGAATTCTTTCCAACTCTCCGCCACCATCTTTGTGGTCTTGGTCAAGATCATGGAACTATTCTGGGCCTTTTTTTTTTTTCTTTATAAATCTATAGATTAGGTGCATCAAATTAAGGTTACTTTCAAATCTAGTAAGCTACAGGGGTCAGTACTTGACAAGGTGAGACACGTCTAAGGATTTCTTTATTCAGTAATTAGACCTCACTGCTTGATCATTACAATTGCAAAGAATTAAGTGGAGACAATGGTGGTTTCGTACAGAATAGGGCCACATCCCAGGCACTCTTCTTCCGGTTCTTAGAATGATGTTTTGTTTTTTCCTTCACTGGGATATCTTTTTTACTAATGCCTGGAATTCTTCGAAACTAACTTCTCCATCTCCATTCCTGTCCAGTTCTTGAAAGAGGTCATCTAGGGTGCTTGGACCCTGGTTTTAGACAAAAAGGATGAGACAGAAGAGAGGAGAGAAAATGATTCAGTTACTGCTGCACATTCTCCGAAATTAGAGACACTGGGTCTGCGTTCCTAGAAGGCAGCCGAGTTTTCAGTCACATGTTACCGATAGGGATGAAAAAACCAACTTTAGTTGTATTGCTTCATGTCACAGAACTGACTACCCTTTTTTTAAAAAAAACTATATCATGCATTTATTATTTTAAAATTGATAATGTGTATTTTAAAATAATTGGTTTCCTATGTAAACTAAATCTAAATCATTCTTTTGAGAAGTCCCAGGGCTTTACTTGACTGCCAAGGGGCCCTGCTCCAAGGTTTCCCTGGTAACTGGTTTGGCATCCAGCCCCAGAGCTGGACCAGCATGTGATCCTAGGCTTGCCATGGACCAGCCGCATGCCAAAGCTTTTCCTTAGCCTGTGCAGTTCTCCCAGCTGCCGTGTGCGGGAGATCCACTTTACAGATGAGGAAACTGAGGCTTTGAGACACCCGCTGACTTGCTCAGGGCCCCCAGCTGGTAAGTAGAGGGCTTGGGGTTCAAACACTGACTCCAGAGCTCAACCCCTTAATTAGCAACCACCCTAGTTTTTTCCCAAACCCCGGGTTGCAGCCCACTGCTATGCTATGCAGGATGACTTTGGCTCAGTGGTTCTCACACTTTGGCATGCGTCAGAATCACCAGGTGGGCTTGCTGACCTTAGTAAACCCAAACTGATGGGTGGTCTTACTCCCAGAGCTTCCGATTGACTAGGCTTGGGGTGGGACCTGAGAATCTGTATTTCCAACAGGTTCCTGGGCGGTGTTGATGCTGCTGGTCCAGGACTGACTACTCAGAGAACCACTGCTTGTTACATCAGATCATGTTCAGCTCAACTCCCTTTTGACTACTGGTGTTCCTGTAGTGAATTAAGCAGAATTAATTTTTGTCTCTGCTGTAGGGGTGGAAAAATTTCCCTTCCTCCCTTCTGGGTTCTTTGGCTGGTCTATTAATTAAATTGACATAGACAGATCAACAGGAGAAAAACAAGTTTAATTACATAGGTACAGGGTTCCCCATAAAAATGTGATACCCAAAGGGCAGCCAGGTAACTGAGGCTTATATAACATCCTGGGCTAAGGCTACAAAAGGAAGGAAGGCCATTCAGAGGTAGGCAAAGATGTTTGGAAAACAAAAGTTTGGCCTGTTCTACAGATAAATTTCTTAGGAAAAAAGGAATCTCTAGCAAGAGCTCTCTTCCTGGTAAAAGAAGAGCTCTCTTTGCAGTGTAAATTTAGGCGGTTGAGTGGGAGGTAAAGAGCTTTCCCTGAATCTTTGGGTTTTGATTTTTTTTAGTTCCAAGTAATCTTCATGCTAAAGTGGCATATTTCAGGGAGACTTGTTCTGAGCCCCTCCACTGCCATAAAACTCAAATCTTAAAGCCATCACAACTCTGACTTTCAGGTTAGGAGTCTCTGTGGCAAAATAGTACCCAGGAAACCTATTGAAATAACAGTTTAGTTTATAAGTCAGCTTCGAAAAATTTTTTTTAATTGTGGTAAAAAACACATAAGATAACATTCCCCATCTTAACTATTTTTAAGTATACGGTTCAGTAATATTAAGTATGTTCACATTGTTGTGCAACAAATCTCTACATCAAGGTATGATTTAATCCCTAAGATTCCTGTAAAGACACTGGCACTTAGCTATGCTCACAAGACCAAACTGTGTTAGTTACTTAGCATCTGTTTTATAAATACCAAGCACTGTTTTCCTGAAGCATTTGCTACATTCTAAACCATACAAGGTGATGTGATGTAAACAGAGTATAGCTTAGAAAACCTTAGAAATCCATATGGAAATATAATCAGTACATGACTTGATAAGTAGATTTTTCACAACTTACCATTAGTCTTCCTACCTTTAACCAAATTAGAAAAGTCATATGTGCTTTTTATAGGAAATACATAAAATATAGAAAAATACAGAAAAAATCACCCATCTTACCTTATTTAAAAACAACTTGTTTGAATAGATTGCCTAGGCTTTCCTGTCAGATTATTATTTTTCTTCTTTTTCTTATTATTTTCTATTATTCCTATTATTATTTTTCTTCCTTTTGGAAAAATTTAAGAGTTTTTTGAAAAGTTGAATCTTTCTCAGAAACACTGGTTTTTATTTTTAATTAGAAAGTCTCTTTTTCTGCTAGTACCTTTAACTTTTCAAGTTATTTCACATTTTAACTATAAGACAATATCGATTACAAGGTCATTGAATTCAGCTACTTCACTTTTTAGTACTAAAAACAGAAACCTCAACGACTAAAACTAGAAACCTTCTCACATGTCATATTGACAGAAGGGACATCTCTGGTTAAAGACTGAGAACAAAATTCTGAAGTTAGAGCTAAGTAGGGACCAAGTCAAATGTAACAGGTAGTTGCACAGTTGCTTCCATTTTGAAGATGGTTTTTAGTTCCAAGGGAAACAAACTGTATTGGAGCAAAGAGAATCAACCTTTCCCTATCCCTTATTGCCTCTAGATGCATTTTGATTTTGATAACTCTGGGATGGTTTTGATCAGAAACTTTATGGCTGAGGAAATGTAATCCTTTCCTGAAAGTTGTTTAGAAACCTGTGGTTGCTCATCAGCACAAATTTAGGTGCTTAACACAAATTAACACAAATGTAAATGCTTTTGAAATAGAAATGGGTGTCGCCAGAGGGCAATTTATCAGCATGAAGCCGGTTTTCTTAACAGCCTGCCAAGTAAGTGTTGGTCTAGTTGAGAGATCCTGCCTATAACAGTGGAGCACATCCAAGTCCAGCTCCTATAACCGTACAGGCCTCGTTGTTTTCCTAAAGCCTGGCACAGGGGTGCTGAATCCAGGCTGAAGGCCTTAGTGTGTTTGCTTGGCAACCTGCGGGTCTTCCAGGCCTAGCTTGGTAAGAGTGCGATCATGGCTTCTGTTTCCTATGGCTGCTCCCGGGGAGTTCTGTGTCAAGGCTGTGGGCAATAGAAGGCGTAGTCCGTGTTTTCTAGGAGCTCGCCTTCTGAAATGTGGCCTGCCCTCAGGGGAGGAAAGCACACATTCAAGCGCCCTCCCTCCTGTGATGCCTATGCCTGGGCTGCTGGGCGCTCTGCCTCAGATGGAGCTCTGATCCGTATCGTCGCGGACCTCAGCCTCTGGCCGCGTCCTTTCCTCTCTTCTCCCCTCCCTTCCCACCATCGCCGCCCCATCAGCGGGCTCTGTCGTGGTATACTCACTTTCAGTAAACTGGGGAATTCAGTCTGAATCAATAGCTTCAGCTCCTCCTTCGACAGCTGGTTTGGATCACCTTCTTTGGCTGCGTATTTTTCAAAAATCCTCTTCAGTTCTTCAGGAAGCTTGTTTGTACTCATTTTGGTGTCCTGTAAATTGAGAAAGAGATGAACTTACCAGAAAGCTGAAGTATTTTATACTGATGATTGCCAGCAGGAGTTGAGTGCTTTTGGGCTGTTTCCTAGGCATAGGTGAGAGAGAATAAAGGAAAGGGGAGAGGGGAAGATAAAGAGGAGGAGGAGGAGAGAGGGGGCGGGAACTGTGGGAATCACAATGTACCAGTGACTGAAAACGTGTTTTAAAAATAATCATCGGGCTTCCCTGGTGGCGCAGTGGTTGAGAGTCCGCCTGCCGATGCAGGAGACACGGGTTCGTGCCCTGGTCCGGGAAGATCCCACATACCACGGAGCGGCTGGGCCCGTGAGCCATGGCCGCTGAGCCTGCGCGTCCGGAGCCTGTGCTCCGCAACGGGAGAGGCCACAACAGTGAGAGGCCCGCGTACCGCAAGAAAATAAAAAAAAAAAAAATCATCTTAGATAGGTTGTTAAATGTCTGTTTTTGGAGTACATCTGTTAGAACATAGTCTTTGGAGCCAAATACTTTTACTAGTAATTATGACATTTTTCACATTTTAGGTACCTGCTCTGCACGCTGTAGGCTGTGGTCTTGAAGAAACCTGACCACAGCTTCTAGCCTCTTAAGTTACTGGTAATATCTTTAGGTGGCACAAACCCACTTTTTCTCTAGACCGTGATCTTTCACACCATTCTGAAAGGAAGCAGAAGCAGCTACAGGCAGTACTAAAATCACACTTACCTGGTCGTCCAGCAGTGAGGCAGCTGGAAGAATCAAATTAGGAGTGTGAGAAGCTGAGCAGGATCCTGTGACTTTTATAGTCTTTACAGCTACACCACCCTGATTATGAAATTTTCCTTTTGTTTGCCATTTAAGGGTAATTATTAATGATTTTTCAAACCCAAGCCTAAGACTGCATGAGCTTCATAATTAAGGGCAAGATCCAATAAAGGGCCACCTCAACAGTTGCTTAATGGTTCAGAGTCCCAAGTATAAGCTTGGATTCTTTACCCCTTAGATTATATTTTCCCTACAATGTGGAACTAGGATATTTGCTCACTGTTCACATTTCAGAAAGCTCAAATATGGAGGGTTGGTTTTTTTCAATTTAGTTGCATATTTAGGCTTGAAAACAATAATTTTCTGCACATCAAGAAAAAAATGCTGAAATAGATAATCAAATACTACATAGTTTAAAGAATTGCCTTATAGCCTTTGAAGTCCCTCTGATGTTTTGTACATATAAGGTGGTTAAATTTTTTTTTTAATAAACATCCACTTTTTAAAATTAATTAATTAATTAATTAGGCTGTGTTGGGTCTTAGTTGCTGCGCGCGGGCTTTTCTCTAGTTGCGGCGAGCGGGGGCTACTCTTCGTTGCGGTGCACAGTCTTCTCACTGTGGTGGCTTCTCTTGTTGCGGAACATGGGCTCTAGGTGCGCGGGCTTCAGTAGTTGTGGCATGCGGGCTTAGTAGTTGTGGCTTGTGGGGTTTAGAGTGCTGGCTCAGTACTTGTGGCGCACGGGCTTGGTTGCTCTGCGGCATGTGGGATCTTCCCAGACCAGGGCTCGAACCCGTGTCCCCTGCATTGGCAGGTGGATTCTTAACCACTGTGCCACCAGGGAAGTCCCTAGGTGGTTAAATTTTTGAATAACTGAATGAATGAATAAAATATCATTGAGAAGCAGGTTTAAGAAGTCGGGGGAAGATACACAATAATTTGTGGTTTCATTTGGCAAGGCAAGATTGCCAAATAGCATGGTCATTTTTCAACTTTTTCATTATTTGTTGTTCCCATATGTGCTTTTTATTTCTTTTCCTTGCCAAATCTATTTTGTTAATCATTCTAAAAACTCGTGAAAATACTTGACTTACTTTTATTCAATTGGAATTACTTCAAACTTTTGGAACTGCCAGGATTTAAAATTGGAGACTAAATTTATTTCTCTTAGAAAGAGTTCCATGAAAGAATTAGGACATTTCCTGGGAACATTGATCCAACTGTAACTCACAAAAGGGGTTTCCAGATCAACTTTAAAAGCACTTATCAGCTTTTAAATACTTGTATATGTCCACACTTTTTATGGACCTTTTCTATATTTAGTTTTCTATGGCCCTTTGTTATATTGCAGACAAATTCAGCATTAAAATATTGGACTGTATTTCTCTCTGAGGCTTTTCAGTTCTAAAATTCTAGAACCTTATTTACCTTGGAGAACAAATGTGAAATCTTATATATAGAGTTCCTTAAAAGCTGCCACCAGGGCCTCCCTGGTGGCGCAGTGGTTGAGAGTCCGCCTGCCGATGCAGGGGATACGGGTTCGTGCCCCGGTCTGGGAGGATCCCATATGCCGCGGAGCGGCTGGGCCCGTGAGCCATGGCTGCTGAGCCTGCGCATCCGGAGCCTGTGCTCCGCAACGGGAGAGGCCACAACAGTGAGAGGCCCGCATACCACAAAAAAAAAAAAAAAAAAAAAAAAAAAAAAAAAGCTGCCACCAATCCTGAGTCCTGATCATTCCATGCACCTTAACTGTCTTGTGTATGTTATTCTCGCTTTTATTGCAGATTATTTGACATTGGTATGCATCAGTACTGACTATGTATTAACTCACTTCTTAGAGTAAAGATAGGCCTTTTGCTTTTAGCTGTAAGATTTACACAAAAATGTTCTGATTTGGCAATGTATTTTAATGTATTTTAATCAAGATTTCCTCTTAGAGGAAAACATAGGCAGAACACTCTATGACATAAATCACAGCAAGATCCTTTTGGACCCACCTACTAGAGAAATGGAAATAAAGACAAAAATAAACACATGGGACCTAATGAAACTTAAAAGCTTTTGCACAGCAAAGGAAACCATAAACAAGACCAAAAGACAACCCTCAGAATGGGAGAAAATATTTGCAAATGAAGCAACTGACAAAGGATTAATCTCCAAAATTTATAAGCAGCTCATGCAGCTCAATAACAAAAAAAACAAACAACCCAATCCAAAAATGGGCAGAAGACCTAAATAGACATTTCTCCACAGAAGATATACAGACTGCCAACAAACACATGAAAGGATGCTCAACATCTTTACTCATTAGAGAAATGCAAATCAAAACTACACTGCGATATCATCTCACACCAGTCAGAATGGCCATCATCAAAAAATCTAGAAACAATAAATGCTGGAGAGGGTGTGGAAAAAAGGGAACACTCTTGCACTGCTGGTGGGAATGTGAATTGGTACAGCCACTATGGAGAACGGTATGGAGGTTCCTTAAAAAACTACAAATAGAACTACCATATGACCCAGCAATCCCACTACTGGGCATATACCCTGAGAAAACCATAATTCAAAAAGAGTCATGTACCAAAATGTTCATAGCAGCCCTATTTACAATAGCCCGGAGATGGAAACAACCTAAGTGTCCATCACCGGATGAATGGATAAAGAAGATGTGGCACATATATACAATGGAATATTACTCAGCCATAAAAAGAAACGAAATTGAGCTATTTGTAATGAGGTGGATGGACCTAGAGTCTGTCATACAGAGTGAAGTAAGTCAGAAAGAGAAAGACAAATACTGTATGCTGACACATATATATGGAATTTAAGGGAAAAAAATGTCATGAAGAACATAGGGGTAAGACAGGAATAAAGACACAGATCTACTAGAGAATGGACTTGAGGATATGGGGAGGGGGAAGGGTAAGCTGTGACAAAGCGAAAGAGAGGCATGGACATATATACACTACCAAATGTAAGGTAGATAGCTAGTGGGAAGCAGCCGCATAGCACAGGGAGATCAGCTTTGTGACCGCCTGGAGGGGTGGGATAGGGAGGGCGGGAGGGAGACGCAAAAGGGAGGGGATATGGGAACATATGTATATGTATAACTGATTAAATTTGTTAATTAAAAAAATTAAAAAAAAATATATATATATATAAACAATACTCCAAAAAAAAGTTTTTATTTTCCCTATTTGAGTATTGCTTTGTTCTTTAATTCATTTAGATTTTTATGTATTTAGAATTATCCTACTGTAAAGCATCATTAAATATGATCAGATACAAAAAAAAAATGTTCTGATTTGGCAATGTATTTTAATCAAGATTTTCGAGAATTTCTCGGGTTTTTATACTTATGCTCTGTCTTACCTGGGAGGAAGGAGGCTTTTGTTGAACAGTCATGAAAATATCTTTTTCTGCCAACACCTTTTTAAAAAAATTTCAAATCTACAGAAAATTTGCAGAAAGAGTCAATGAATACCAACCCACCTTTCGCCCAGATTCACTAATCGGTAACATTTCCACATTTGCTTTCTCTTTTTATGGATGACCCCCCAACCCCAACCATTTGAGAATCAGTTACAGACATCCAGACACTAACCCCCTAAATACCTCAGCATCTTATCTCATAAGGACAAGGACATTCTCTTACACAACCACAATGCCATTATCACAGCCCGTATTCACATCTCCCCAGTTGTTGAAATAGCATCTTAAATTATCTGTTCTCTCAAATTACCACTTGTGAGCTAAAATCAACATGGCAGTTGTTTTATTTCTTGAGTCTATTGAAGAAGTGATTTTAATAACTATATGTGATCTTAATAACAATATAATATATAACTATATGATTTTAACAAGTATATATTGTATGAGATAATATATGTTGTATACAACACATGAAATGTATATATGAACACACGTGTGTGTGAGCATGTGTGTATATAAAATGAACTCTAAGAAAAACATTTGGAACAGTATTGGTTAACAGTCTTTTAGGCTACAAATCTCTAGATTCAAGGGAAGACCTCTGATTAAAACAGGCCCAGTGCTGCTTGTTGTCAGAAGTTAGGCTTGTGGTAAACACTAACAGAACGGGAAAAACACCCCGTTGGTCCTCTTATATTTTCACTTGCTCACCTCTGCAAGTCACATCTCTCGTCTCTTATTTTTCTCTTTACCTGTGGACTCAAGCGTGAGGGTAAACCTGCAGTGGGAAACATGAAATCCACCAATAGATACTCTCATGAAACATTAACTAAAAATATATGGAGATGGGCGATAAATACAGGGTGTGTTCAAAAGAGTGCATTTTGAAACCAGAGAAAGGGGAAAAAATGACAGGCACAAGATGGGTAATGGAAAAATGGAGAGGCAAAGGTTATTTTGCCTCACCGTTGAATTGCTTGATCTTTGGACAGACTTCAGTTTTCCCTAGGAAAGCCAAGAGTAACTTATTTTACAAGCTTGGGGTACCACAGATCTCCGTGGCCGGGTTACTGTGCTCGAAGGCCACAGCAGCAGCGCCTCAAAAAGCACCTCGGGAAGAGGGTAGTGTCAGCAGCCAGGCCCTGCGAAGCAAAATGGGTGTGAAATGCTGTCTGTGGGCTCGTGTTGTCTTTGATGCTGAGGTTTGACCCTGACTATTAAAGAGCAGCTGTCCCTAAAAGGGAGCTCCCCCCCACCGCCCAGGACAGAGTTCACCTTTCACTTCCAGCTTCTGCCCTGGGTGCCAGAGTTCGCAGAGGCCTCCTTATCAGAGTCCGGGACTATCGAGGCCTGCTTTTTTATCATGGGCTGTGTGCTGCCCCCGCACCTGACCCGTTAGCTCCAGAAATCCCGCAGCACCTGTGTGAAGTGGATGCCGCTGTTACGTCCAGTCTACAGAGACGGTCAAGGACCCGTTCAAGGTCATGTCACTGGGGACTGGCAGAGCTGGGATTCAAGTCCAGAGCCAGCCTGCACCCTCAGCCACCATGCCACCTGCCCCATCTCAGGAGTAGGGCTTCTGTGAGGAGAGCTGGTCAATGTTAGTGTGAGTCTCAGAGGCAGGACTTCAGTGTCATGATCACACCTGAAGGTATAAGAATGTTCTTTTCCTGGTGGAAGTAACATAGACCTTATTTTACTGGTGGAAAAAACCAAGTTAAAAAAACTAGAGGGGCTTCCCTGGTGGCACAGTGGTTGAGAGTCCGCCTGCCGATGCAGGGGACACGGGTTCGTGCCCCGGTCCGGGAAGATCCCACATGCCGCAGAGCGGCTGGGCCCGTGAGCCATGGCCGCTGGGCCTGCGCGTCCAGAGCCTGTGCTCCGCAACAGGAGAGGCCACAACAGTGAGAGGCCCGCGTACCACAAAAAAAAAAAAAAAAAAAACCTAGAAAATATCTACGTATTTCTAGGACTGCTTAATGCTTTCACCATTGTAGATTCCATCCTCACGCTGCCCTGATGCTGCAGGGAAGTACCGGCCCTGTATCAGGTGAGAGGTGAGCTTGGGCACAGCGTACCTTGGCCTCAGAGCAGGCCACTGCCCCTCTCCCCTTCCATCTGTGACTTGGTCTCAGAGACCCTCTACTTCTTGTAGGCCCACCGACCAGTCCCTGGGTCTCCTCTGTTAGTTTTTGATTAAAATCCAGGGAGATTTAATGATGGAGCGCTTGATCCAAACCTGCCATTGTGCTGAACTCTGATGGTGCTAGAGAAGAAGATCTAGTCCTTGTGCGTGAGGAGCCCACACTTTAGTTTCTGAGAGGAGGTGCATATATGAAATGATGGCGGAGGTTAAAGTTGTATACGATAAAGGACTGGATTAGTTTCCTATTGCTGCTGTAACAAATTACCACCAACTTAGTGCCAAATTTATTTTTTTACAGGTCTGGAGCTCAGAAGCATTTCTTCTGGAGGCTCTAGGGGAGAATCTATTTCTTTGCCTTTTCCAGCTTCTAGAGACTGCCTGCTCATGGCCCTTTCCTCCATCTTTAAAGCCAGCCATGTGGCCTCTTCCAGTCTCTCTCTCTCCCTCTCTCTCTGACCTCTGCTTCGTTGTCACATCTCCATCTCTGATTCTGACCCTCCTGCTTCTTCTTATGAAGACCCTGTGGTTATGTTGGGCCTACCCTGATAACCCCCAGATAATTTTACCATCTCAGGAGGCTTAATTTAATCAGGCCTGCAAAGTCGCTTTTGCCATGGAAGGCAACATATTCACGGTTTCTGGGGACTAGGACTAGGACATCTTTGGGGGGGGCTGTTATTCAGCCTACCACTTATTGGAAATGAATTAACACAGTGTAGGTCATTTGTTTGGTAGGGTGAGCATAACAGTGGTATTAAGTATGGCACAGTAAGGAGAACTGGAGGGTGCCCCTAAAGCGCAAGCCCACGTGGGATGGTGGGGAGAAGCCATCTCAGGGAAAGTAGTGAAGAGGCGGTATGTATGCAGAGGCGCCATCGGCGACGGACCTATCCAGCTGAGGTAGAAACCACGGGTCGGAATACGTGGGGAGAGCATAGACGGTTCCTGAATGAGGTGGACCCTGCGAGCCACATGGAAGGGTTCAGATTTGGTCTGCAACGATGGAGGCTGCGGTAGCTGCCCAGCTACTGAAGATGGTCTGCTGGGAGGTAGGCTCCTCTAGTGTCCCCAAATGAAATGTCCAAAGGCAAGGGACTGGACAGAAGCTGGCCTTACCAGGGTTCTGTCAGGTAGGTCAGAAGGCTTGCACTCTTTCCCGCACTGCCATTAAGGAATTTCATCTTTGGGAATTCCCTGGCAGTCTAATGGTTAGGACTTTGCACTTTCACTGCCGAGGCTCAGGCTTAGTTCCCTGGTTGGGGAACTAAGATCCTGCAAGCCGCGCTCCGTGGCCAAAAAAAAAGGGGGGTGGGATTTCATCTTTGATAAGAGAACCTAGCTTCCCTAGACTTTGTTGTTTAAGGCACCCAGGACTCCTGAAGTCTTGAACCCATTACACTTTTATCATGGGCTGCAGAAACTTTGGTAAAGGTTAATTAGGGCCGTGTTTATCCTTACATGGTACATTTACATCTCCTAAAGCTTTATCACCACTAATATTCGTTACTTATTGATCCTTTTTTATTTTTCTTCTGCGCTATGGCTCGGTTCCAAGAAACGACAGATCTGTAGTGGAGATCAGATGACAGCTTGTATTTTGGCAAACTCAGAATGGGCCGAGGTGACCCTTTTGCAACGGAAGAGGCATTTTCCTCTCAGATGCAAAATCTAGGGTCTTTTGAAAATGTTGGGAGTAAAACTAAAGCATATCTGAAGTTCTTTAACCGCCCCAGTAATGATAAAAGATATGTTTTAAAACTGTGATGTTCTCCTATCTCTCAGGCTTTTTGCGGAAGGAACGCCAGGAACAAAGATGTTTCCTTAATTTTGTTGCTCAATCAGGTCGTTTGTAACCGGGAGGCAGTCATACTGTCATCTTTAGAGCTGGTAGGACGGCCTGATAACTCTGCAAGGCAACTGGTTTGGCCAGGCTTGACCAGAAGTACCCTGTGTTCTCTGCCTTCCCCAGCCGTCCCCTTCTGGAGTGTTTCTGTTCTCCCAGCTGGAGCCTGGCCTGGACGTTCTTTTTTTTTCACATCTTTAATGGAGTATAATTGCTTTACAGTGGTGTGTTGGTTTCTGCTTTATAACGAACTGGATCAGCTCTACATATACATATATCCCCATATCCCCTCCCTCTTGCGTCTCCCTCCCACCCTCCCTATCCCACCCCTCAAGGTGGTTACAAAGCACCGAGCTGATCTCCCTGCGCCATGCGGCTGCTTCCCACTAGCTATGGATTTTACGTTTGGGAGTGTATATATGTCCATGCCACTGTCTCACTTTGTCCCAGCTTACCCTTTCCCCTCCCCGTGTCCTCAAGTCCATTCTCTAGTAGGTCTGCGTCTTTATTCCCGTCCTGCCCCTAGGTTCTTCATAACCTTTTTTTTTTTTTTAGATTCCATATATATGTGTTAGCATACGGTATTTGTTTTTCTCTTTCTGACTTACTTCACTCTGTATGACAGACTCTAGGTCCATCCACCTCACTACAAATAACTCAATTTCGTTTCTTTTTACGGCTGAGTAATATTCCATTGTATATATGTGCCACATCTTCTTTATCCATTCGTCTGTCGATGGACACTTAGATTGCTTCCATGTCCTGGCTGTTGTAAATAGAGCTGCCATGAACATTGGGGTACATGACTCTTTTTGAATTATGGTTTTCTCAGGGTATATGCCCAGTAGTGGGATTGCTGGGTCGTATGGTAGTTCTATTTTTAGTTTTTTAAGGAACCTCCATACTGTTCTCCATAGTGGCTGTATCAATTTATATTCCCACCAACAGTGCAAGAGGGTTCCCTTTTCTCCACAGGACGGGGTTAAAGGAGCAGCTGCTTCAGGGGCTCTGGCTCACTCAGGCTGGGGGGAAGGAGGGGTACGGAGTGCGGGGTGAGCCTGCGGTGGCAGAGGGCGGCGGAACGTTGCACGAGCCTGAGGCGCGCCGTGCGTTCTCCCGGGGAACGTGTCCCTGGATCACGGGACCCTGGCAGTGGCGGGCTGCACGGGCTCCAGGGAGGGGGCTGTGGATAGTGACCTGTGCTCGCACACAGCCTTCTTGGTGGCGGCAGCAGCAGCCTTAGCGTCCCATGCCCGTCTCTGGGGTCTGCGCTGATAGCCGCGGCTCGCGCCCGTCTCTGAAGCTCGTTTAGGCGGTGCTCTGAATCCCCTCTCCTCGTGCACCCCGAAACAATGGTCTCTTGTGTCTTTGGCAGCTCCAGACTTTTTCCCGGACTCCCTTCCGGCTAGCCGTGGTGCACTAGCCCCTTCAGGCTGTGTTCACGCCGCCAACCCCAGTCCTCTCCCTGCGCTCCGACCAAAACCCAAGCCTCAGCTCCCAGCCCCGCCCGCCCCGGCGGGTGAGCAGACAAGCCTCTCGGGCTGGTGAGTGCCGGTCGGCACCGATCCTCTGTGCGGGCATCTCTCCGCTTTGCCCTCCGCACCCCTGTTGCTGTGCTCTCCCCCGTGGCTCCGAAGCTTTCCCCCTCCGCCACCCGCAGCCTCCGCCCAGGAAGGGGCTCCTAGTGTGTGGAAACCTTTCCTCCTTCACAGCTCCCTCCCGCTGGTGCAGGTCCCGTCCCTATCCTTTTGTCTCTGTTTATTCTTGTTTCTTTTGCCCTACCCAGGTACGTGGGGAGTTTCTTGCCTTTTGGGAGGTCTGAGGTCTTCTGCCAGCGTTCAGTAGGTGTTCTGTGGGAGTTGTTCCACGTGTAGATGAATTTCTGAGTATTTGTGGGGAGGAAGTTGATCTCCACGTCTTACTCTTCTGCCGTCTTGAAGATCTTCCTGGCCTGGACGTTCTTCCACTGAGTGTGTGATGGGCATCCCCGGATGAAGCCCCCTGTCAGTTCTTGCTCTGCTTTTCTCCTTTCACTGCTGTTCGGGGCATCATTCAGAGTTGGAAATCTACTTCCATCTGCTCCCCCATCTTTTGTCTACTGTTTTCTTTGCCTCTCCAGTGGTTTCTATGGGAGCGTATTTTAATCGGAGGGTCACCGGGGCAGTTACACCTTGGGATTTCTTTCTGTACTATCATATCAGGAGACGGTCTTATTTATTGCTTTTGAAAACAGCAGGGATAATGTGAACTAATACCCTAGTGGAAGGCCTACACAATATATTTCACTATTTGGGCCTTCAATTTGTATTTTCATTAAAGTAATTATGTGTTCAACAATTCCAAAAAAAAAAAAGCCAACAATTCCAAAAGGCCTATAATGAAAAAATTCAGTAATCCTCACCTCGTGTCTACCAAACTCAACTCTTACAGCTGCTTCTCCTGATATTTACCTTCATGTTTCTAAATAATGTTCTCATATTGCTCTTTCAGGAATTTCCAGACTTCCCTCTATGTTGGAGGAGTATTTAAGATCCTTAGGCAGCCCTGTGCCCGCTGCATTTAGCTTTTGGAAATATTTTCTGGTCTTGTGTTTGTCAGATTCAACCCAAGTAAGCAGTAAGAGAGGACTCCCGTTCTTAGTTGGGTCATTTGACTCCATTCTCAGTGGTTTATACCAGAACATTCCTTGAATTCCAAACATGCCAATAACTGAACAAACTACATTAAAAGTCTCTTCCTGAGTGGAAAAACCCAATGCCTGAAGTAAGGTTGACTTGAAGCATCACAGTACACTTATAAGAAGAAACCAGGGGAGTTTATTGCTGTGGTCTTCCTAAAGGGTTCAGGTTGTCTTCAACTGAAGCGGAAATTGAAGCTGTGAGTCAACCTAAGAGTCTGTGGCAGGTAGTGTAGTCTTATCTGTACTTTCCTAGAAAATACCCAAGGGGCTGAAAGCTAAACAGCTCAGCTTTCTGAACTGGAAGCTGATGCCCTCTCCTCACCTCACTCCTGTAATACTTAATCTAGCCGTAATTAGCCGACCCAAGAAGATAGGAAAGACATGCCAAGGCCAAGAGCACTTCAGAACCAAGCACTCCATCTGCCAAGGGGTGTAGTCAAGTTTTTTCTCCACCCCTTCCTCTCAGTGACTCTTAGAGTGTACCCGGGCCACAGGGTTCAAATGGCTCAGAAAGTTCTTCTGGAGCACTGATAAGGTCATACAAGTTCTTGGAAAATTCCGGTTGTCAAGGATTCCTGTAGAGCAACATGTGGCAGTTAGGGTATAGAAAAAACAAGGAAAGAAAGGTTTTATGAGAGGAAACTTGAGCAATTCCACTAGAACAGGTTAACTCACCCAACTGTAGTCTGTTCTAACAAAGATGAAATAAAACCATGAGATTGTAGTGAACAGAATTGCAAAAATAGACCATTGGCTAACAAGAACAGACTTTTCATAAAAATCACGTGTCTGCATTTCTGTGAATTAGTCCTAAAGATAAATCTGAAATTATTTGGTCCGAGTTCATTCAATCATCCATGCATTCGTTCAGTGCATACCAGATGCCAGTTCCACGTGTGCTAGGGGCTGGGAATGCGATGGTAAAAGCAAAAAGTGCCCCAGCTCTTAGCGATTCACGGTCTAGCGCACAAAGCACTCTACACACAAATGGAGGGGAGCACGGTGACGGGGAGCGTGTTGATAGAGGACCCCGACTAGGCTATGGCGCCTGGTAATATCAGCTCCTGCGGAAGCTCATATTGGATAGTTGAGCTAAGATCTTAGGGTTAAGGATGGATTAACTTAGGAAAAGAGGGTAGGGGAGTGGGAGATGTTCAAAGTCTCCATGGTGGGAGGAAGGAAGATGCACTTGAGGAACTGAAGGAAGGCTCAGCGACCAGAGCTCAGGGTAGGAGGGGAAAGTCATGGGAAGTGAGGC
Organism: Hyperoodon ampullatus; assembly: GCF_949752795.1. Lineage (NCBI taxonomy): Eukaryota > Metazoa > Chordata > Mammalia > Artiodactyla > Ziphiidae > Hyperoodon > Hyperoodon ampullatus. The sequence goes on along the minus strand of NC_136913.1, from coordinate 14,918,018 downwards.
TGAAGGGCTAGGTTGGGCCAGTACCAGGCAGTCAAGGATTTCAAGCAGGAGAAACACCACACCACTCTGCCTGCAGTGCGCAGGGTTGGGGGGACATGTGAAGGTGGGGCATGTCTAGTTGGTGAGCTCTGGCCGCAGTCCGGGTGAGGGACTGTGGTTTGGGTGGTGGTGGGAGCTGTGGATGGATGCGGGAAGTCTGGAGCCGGTAAGTGGATAGGACTTGACACACTGGAGATGAGGGAGAGGGAGAGATCCAGGGTGGCACTTAGGTTTCTACCTATGGAATGTGGTAGAATGGATTATATATTTTTTTCTTTAATTTTTTTTATAAGAGTAACCCTTCTAGGGGGCTTCCCTGGTGGTCCAGTGGTTAAAGATTCCATGCTTCCACTGCAGGGGGCACAGGTTCGATTCCTGGTTGGGGAACTAAGATCCTGCATGCCGTATGGCATAGCCAAAAAAAAAAAAAGAATCCTTCTAAATGATTTTCTGCAAATAAGTACAGTTGGCTCTCCGTATCCATGGGTTTGGCATCCGCAGATACCGATAGCTGACTGTATTATGCCATTTTAGATAAGGGATTGGAGCATCCAAGGATTTTGTTATCCAGAGGGGTCCTGGAACCTGTCCCCTTGGATACTGAGGGACGACTGTACTTTTGGTATCCTTTTCCAAAATGGACAGATTTGCTTATGGAAAATCTTTAGGGAATGGAGTGGGCGGTGGGAGAGGGTTGTTATTATAAGGGACGTGAAGACCAAAGCAGAAGGTCCCAGAAGGTCAGAACTTGAAGTGTGAACATTGCCTGGAACTGACAGTTTGAGTAATGACAGGAGGGAGGTTATAAAGATGCTCCTGATAAATTTTTTACCTGTGATTTGAATGAAAGATGAGAAGCAGAGATGAAAAGGCAGCATACTGTGAGGAGCGTATAAAAGCATGATCGTGTTTGAATAGGAAAATTGGAAGGAACGATCAGATTTTCTTGTTTAAGGAACATCCTTACCCAGTGAGCATCCCCTAAAAGTAAAGCTTGAAATGTGGGAAATTACGTTTTGACAAGATGGCAAAACCGCACTTGTTTTGTTTTCTAAGGTGATTGATATGCCGGAACACAACCCTGGCAATTTGGGAGGAACGATGAGGCTGGGAATAAGAAGAACTGTTTTCAAAACTGAAAATTCAATATTAAGTAAGTTTCTCAGATCGTTTGTTTTATAACATGGCAGGCGTCATTTACATGGCTGTGCCTGGCCACAGCCCTCCTGGAGCTCTCCCGTCCCGTCCGGCTCGCCCCTTCCCTGCCTCTGCCCTCGCTGGTCCTCCTGCGTCCCCATTCCTCTCCCTGAAAGGGTTGGTAGAACACCCATGGGTGCCCCTTCTCATTTGCCCTCCACCACACCCTGGCCAGTGGGCTGCTTTGTGCTTTACCGATGCTCCTGGGGTTGACCCTGCACCGGGACAGCCCTGATTCCAGCTCAGTGCTTTCCAATCCACTGTTTTCTCCACTGCATCGAAACCGGCTCCCTGTTTAACTGTTTCATGTCTGACTGCTTTGAGCCACTAATTTTTGAACTTCTTGAGAAGCGGGGCAGTTATGTCTCAGAAGTCTATTTCTCTGTTCCCCGAGTCGCTCCAGCACGGGGTAAGGAAGATATGATGTGCTTCACTGTCTGGTATTTGCTGATCTTCCACTCCCGATAAGGTTATTCTAATTTCTGTGGAACTTTTTCCCATAGATTAACATATGATATGAGACTAACTTAATGTAACCCCAAAACCCCTAATTCAATTTGATAAATATATCTCAGTGCCTGCTCTGCGCCATATGCACTGTGCTCGATTCTGGAGAGACAGCAGTGGCCAGGACAGATGCCAGCGCTGCTCACCTTCCCCCCTCCACCCCCCATCCCGCCCGTCCTGGGCTGGATGCAGAGGAGGGAACCCAGGTATCTCGGGCGTCCAGCATCGTTCTTGTGAAGTTATAAGAATACCTTAGAAAAATGCCTTCTTCACTCAAAGAAGAGTAAGACTAGAAATATGAGGTTCTCCTTTAAGGCTGATAAACAGCTTCTAAGGAATATAAAGCTTCTTAGCAAGAAGGAAATTTAAAAAGGAAAAGTTTTAAAGTGCACATATTTCCCTACTCTCTCTGGGTGAGAAGCCAGTGTTCTTTAAGTGACTTTTTTCTTTAAGAATATAAGAATTTTTTCTCTTTGTGGGTATTAGCAGCAATTCTTTGGCTTTCAGATGTTTCTAAATACTTTGAGACTTTGTTCAAATAGTGGTCTAAGAGGCAAAAATGGTTAGTGAGAAATTTCATCTTTTAAAATTGTTATCTACTGTAAAAGATTCAGTTATAATCGTACTAAGCTTTTTAAAAGGAGCATTGTGTTCAATATATTTAAAATTTTTACCTGTCTTGATGGAAATAAGACTGATTTAGGATTTGTTTTTCTTTACAGTAGACCTAAAAGTAGCATTGATGATGTTTATGAATCTTAAACATAACACCAAACTTTGTTGCTTAATTAACATCTTTTGCCTGCCGTGAAAAAAATTTAAACAGCTCTATTAAGATGTAATTTACATACCATACAATTCATCTGCTAAAAGTGTACAACTCAGAGTTATGCAACCATCACCACAGTCAAGTTTTTTTTTGTTTTTTTAAATTTTGCCGTACGCGGGCTTCTCACTGCTGTGGCCTCTCCCGTTGCGGAGCACAGGCTCCGGACGCGCAGGCTCAGCAGCCATGGCTCACGGGCCCAGCCGCCCCGCGGCATGTGGTATCTTCCCGGACCGGGGCACGAACCCGTGTCCCCTGCATCGGCAGGCGGACCCTCAACCACTGCGCCACCAGGGAAGCCCCCCACAGTGAAGTTTTGAACATTTTTATCACCTCAAAAAGAAACCCTGTTCCCTTTAGCTATCACCACCACCCCCTCCAGCCCTAAGCCCATTACCTTAATCTATAGTTTTGCCTATTCTGGATATTTCATATAGATAGAATGGTATGATCTCTGGCATTTGTGTTTGGCTTCTTTCATTTAGCATAATGTTTAAACGTATGTGTACATTATAGCATGTGTCAGTACTCCATTCCATTTTTTTCTAAACTTTTTCTTTTTAAGTTTTCATGGTCTTTTCTAAACTTTATCTATCAACCTTAGTTGTTGGGTTTTTTTTTTGCCACACCACGTGGCATGCGGGATCTTAGTTTCCTGACCGGGGATTGAACCCTGGGCCCCCTGCAGTGGAAGCGTGGAGTCTTAACCACGGGTCCACCAGGGAAGTCCCTATCATCCTTAGTTTTTATATAGTCTGTTATAGTAGCAAACTTTTTCATGTATTTAGTCTTCATGTCTATTATTTGGACATATATTTAATTGAGTTAAGGAACCATAATATACTGATTCATTTCCATTTGCTAAGCATTTCAGGTTGTTTCTGTCATTTTGTTAGAAAAATGCTGATGTGAACATTTTGACCCAGTGTTCTCTTGTCCTTTTGATTGTTTCTTTAGGATAGATTTCCAGGAGTCAGACTATTATGTCAAAGGGTATGAACACTTTTATAACTGTTAATTCTGGATTGTTTGAAAGAAAAGGTGAACCAGTTCATAATGATGTTAACTGTACTGTCGTGTCCTTGCTTTCTCTAGTCTTTTTGCTAATATTTTTATTATTTTTCTTCTGTTCTATTAACAAGAACAAAAAGGGCCTTGTATTATTGTACTTTAATTTGCATTTCTTTTCATTTCTACAAAGTGGAAATTTCCCCTTTCCAGATGGTGGTTTACTTGTTTGTATACCACCCATGTCTGAAGTCTCCACCAGCACTTAATATGGGAACAGAGAGATATACCAGCCCAGAGTCTCTTACCCAGATGGTCTAAAGCAAGGGTTGGTAAGCTTTTTCTGTAAGGGGCCAGATAGTAAATATTTTCAATTTTGGAGCCATATGGTCTTTGATGCAACTACTCAACTCTGTGTTGTAGCATGAAAGCAGCAATAGGCAAATATGCAAATGAACAAGCATGGTTGTGTTCCAATGAACCTTTATTTATGGACACTGAAATGTGAATTTCATGTAATTTTCATGCATCATGAAACATTATTTTTCTCCTGTTTTTTTTTAACCATCTGAAAATGTAAAAACCATTCTTAGTTCGAGAGCTGAACAAAGACAGGGGAATCCTGTTCTGCCTCGGGGTTGCCACGGCTTACAGAACCCCCGTCTAAACAAAAGAAGCACAGGCTGAACAAAGCAAGAGGCCAAGGCTGCAAGGCTGCTACCCTCCTGGGGAGCGTTCAAGGACATCTCCCCGCTTGTCCACTTGCCTGCCTAAATACCCTATTTAGTGACAGAATAAGGCCAAGACGGCTTTCAGAAGCCATTTGGTCCAGCCTTTGTACTGTTCACCTGAGCAAGCGGAGGGCCATGGGTGGGGGTGGGGGGGACAGGCCTCGGCTGCTCTTCTCACATTGTTTTTAGTCTTCTACTGGAACACGTGGCCCTGGCTCCACAGCCCACCGTTACGATCACTCTCCAAAACGTGGCTCTTTAAACACACGTTTCAGGATTGTGAAACTTGTCAAACACTTCAGATGTGTATATTTTATTGCATGTAAATTATACCTCAATTTAAAAACCACACACATTTTATCTGGGAATGTAGATGGTAGGACTTGTCTACCTATAGTGATACTGTTACTTGTTTGATTAACTCATTAGATGACTTTTGAAAAGCAGGGGGATATGGTACAAAGCAGTTAAGTCTTTTTTTTTTTTTTTGCGGTACATGGGCCTCTCACCGCTGTGGCCTCTCCCGTTGCGGAGCACAGGCTCCGGACGCGCAGGCTCAGCGCCATGGCTCACGGGCCCAGCCGCTCCGCGGCATGTGGGATCTTCCCGGACCGGGCACGAACCCGTGTCCCCTGCATCGGCAGGCGGACTCTCAACCACTGTGCCACCAGGGAAGCCCTTTTTTTTTTTTTAAACATCTTTATTGGAGTATAATTGCTTTACAGTGGTGTGTTAGTTCCTGCTTTATAACAAAGTGAATCAGCTGTACATATACATATATCCCCATATCTCCTCCCTCTTGCGTCTCCCTCCCTCCCACCCTCCCTATCCCACCCCTCTCGGTGGTCACAAAGCACCGAGCTGATCTCCCTGTGCTATGCCGCTGCTTCCCTCTAGCCATCTATTTTACATTAGCAGTTAAGTCTTAAATGGGGTGCTTCGAAGAGTGAGAAATCTAGATTGAGGTGTGGCTAGAGATGGAGGGGGTCAGGCTCAGGTGAGAGGGAAGCCAGGGAGAGCACTGAGGAACTTTGGTATGAGAGGGTTTTAAGACTTCAGAAACTATTGTTTTGCTTGTGGCTCTCAACTGAGTGTGAGAGCTGGGAACATACTGAAGTACAAAGCAGTACAGACAAGGTTCAGAGCTCATTCAGGGGACAGCTGACAGCTTGTTGGATAGTGTGTCCAAAATATTATTGGTCCCTGGCTTAATTTTTTTGGTCAGGTCCCAAGTATGTTGCTAAGACATCCAGGAAAAGAAGCCTGTTTTCTCTGTGCCAAGTGTGGTCTTTAAACCGAACTGCCACCAGCAGCAGGAAAACATTATTGGGACCATTCAGGTAGCGTGTTTGAATACTGCACAGTCTGGTGTGGGTGTGCGCTGGTAGGAACGCTAGAGTAAGCCCAGTTTAAAACAGTCCCAAACTGTGTATGCAATCCGCGTGACTCTGCCCTCCAAACCAGCACCCTTGCCTTTAGAATCAGAGGAATGAGCAGGGCTGGAAGCCGGGAGGGTATGGGAGGAGGCACTCGGGGAAGCAGAGGAGGGAGAAGGGCCAGCCCCTGAGCACGGTGGGGCTGGGCCGTGGGGTCGTTAAAGGTGAGTGGATGCTGTTTTGCCCTCCAGGGGTGTCCGGTCCAGTGGTGGATGCAGCATGATGTATTGGAAGGAATTTGGAGCCCCCTGCTGTGCAGTGCGCACAGCTGGAGACCAGGTCCTGGTGATTTCCCATCAGAGTTCTGACGTGACCCTCATCCTCAGGGCAGATGACATGGGGACAGTGAGTTGATGCTGGCAGACGTCAGCTGGCAGAGGAGGCTGGGAAGAGCTCCTCAGGGTGACGCCAGCTGCTAATGAGTGTGGCAGAGTCTAGGCTACAGAGGCCAGCGAAGCTGTCTGGACGCAGCAGGTGAAAATTGAATAGTTTAGGAAAAGACTTAATTCCTTTTGGGGACCTTGTCTGCATTTCGTCATAATAAGGAGAAGGACTTGACTGAAAGGCTTGGTTCTGCTTTACTGTAAGAGAAAGAGGTTTTTGTTTTGAGAGAACAGAGGCAAGAGGCCAATTAGGAAGGTATTGAGTGAGTCCCTGTATTAAGGATCTGGGTAAAATTCATGGCATTGGAAATGCAGAGTGGTTTAATCTCAAATTTGAAAGAACTGAAAGACAGGCGGATAAGGGGAAGAAATTTTCAGGCTAGAAAAACTGCTTGTGCTTTCTTACCTCTTATCCAAGCGTTGATAGACAAAAACAGCTTCTAGTTCCTTGTGTGATTAGATTGTTAGGAAGTTTGAGGAAAAAAACAGCCACACAAAAAAACCTTAGCTGGGTTAATGAGGTGATTTATAAAAGTTTGAAAGAGATCACCAGGGAGTTAGGGACCCAGAAGATCCGTGCCACGGTAACATGTTTCACTGAGACAGGAGTTTGAAAGGAGCGTGGTGCGCCTTGGGAGAGGAGTGGGCCAGCTTCCCCGCCTCCCCGTGGACAGCCCACACTGGGGGTCCCTCTCTCCCCGGCTGCTTCTTGCCTTTTGCTGGGGCTTTCCCAGCAAAGTGTATTCGTGGATATGGGGGCTCACAGGTCTGGGACATAGCTCCTTTCATTGTAAGGGGTTAAAACATTTATGTCCCCCTTACTGGACCAGCTCTGTCCTGAGCACTTCACCTGTGGGAACTCGGGAAGTGGTTACAACCCAGCCCCTGGAGTCACACCGCCCCATCCCCAGCTCTCAATCGCTGGCTGTGTAGCTGCTCACCCTCAGTTCTGCATCTAGAAAATGGACATCAGAAGAGCTGCTACCTTGTGGGGGCCTTGTGAGGGCTAAATCAGCTATGCACGTGGGTCCTTAGAACAGCACCTGGCACAGGAAAGCACTATTTCAGTGCGATGCTAGGATCGTGAATGGGGAGGGTTCATTGTGTTGACCTGTGATTCTCTCAGAGCTCGGGGTAAACTCCAGTTAGTGGCCTGTGTTAAGAATGGGCTCTCACGGGGCCAGTGGGTGGGGAGGAGAGGTGAGCCGAGGGGTGGGGGGCAGGCAGCCCCTTTGTCTTGCAGGTTCTCTCAAGCCCCTCCGTTCTGGTTTCCTGGCTCCCCAACCTGCTAATATGGTCTAGCAGAAGAATGCAGAAAATCTAAGAAAAGAGTTTAAAAAAATGCGATGAGAATACTAAAAGGGGGGGGTGGTGGGAATAAAAGGAGATACAAGCAATGGAAAAGCATGTGACCCTGCAGTGTAGAGTTAAAGGGGAGGACTAGCATTTTTAAACTTGAAAATTAGCATTTTCATAATAGAAAATTGAGATAAAAGCAGAGCATGAAAAATAAAATTAGGGTAAGGGGAGGAGTTTAGATACTTAAAAGAAATGAGATGTTTTCTAAAAATTAAAGGAATGATCTGCTAAAATCCAAAAGTAAAAAATGGAGAAGGAGAAAGATACCGGACCATGTACTTTCTAAGTATCGGTCACTAGGACACGATGGGCATCTTTTCAGTTATGCCTGTCAACACCCCTGGGACCCAGCCGCATTTTGCACGCGAGAACCGTGTCGTAGCATGGCGAAGTCACTTGTTAGACAGTCACTGAGCTAATTTCAGAGCCCGAACTCCTGACCGCCTCACTCTGCCAAATGGCTGGACCTTAATCAAAGAGGGGACAGAAACCCCCAAACAGCTCCCAGAGCTGAGCCTCCTCGCACTGAGAGCCCCAAGACAGGCTTCCGCAGGTTTCAGCAGGAGTGTCTTGTGGAGGAGAACAGGGAGTGAAGAGCCCACCCCTGGCTTCTGAAAGCCAGTTGAAATCGGGTGCTTGGCTTGAGGAAGGACACTGAATCAACCTTGGACTGAGAAGCTGGGCCATTAGGCCCCGGTTGGGAATGTGAACGAGTTACACAGCCAAATGTGAGAAATGCCATGGCTTAAGCTCAACAATCAATGGCAGTTACAGTGGGCCTCAGAGTTAGAGAGGCCGTAGGGAATGGTGGGGCCTGGGGCAAATTGACAAGCACTTGACCCATCAAAGGAGTAACTGCTACAGCTGATAGTTGCATGAAGGACTGTGGATTCACTGTTGCCAGTCTTCTAAATTTTTAAAAGAATCTGGAAATCCAGAGTTTTATGAGAAATCTTCTGATTCTTAAATGTTGGCAACTTATTTAAAAATTAAAAACTGTGTCTCCCGACACTGTGCAAGCCAAATACACCAAAAATCTGCACGCTGGGCAGCCTCTTGGGATCTCTAGACAAACATCAGCAAATCCTTGTACATACAAAGAGAGCTGTAGCTCCTATAATACCTAATTAGTACAGGGCAAGGTTCCGGGCAGTCTTAAAAGTGAGTCAAATTAAGACACCGGTACAGCAGTTAAAAGATATTTGTGCAAAAGCACAGCAGGTCTTCCGAGAGGGAGGTAATGAAGCCCATCAGGTAGTGATTTTAGCTTTATTGCACACTATGGGTGATTTCTTCTGGCCCCCTGGAAATAGGAAATGTGGAGACCCAGTGAAAGGTAAGGATCGGGAGGTGTAGAATGGGAGCGTAAGGCTGACAGCTTCCCGGGGAGTGAAGGTGGGAGAGGAAGAGAGGGTGTAAGCGTGGGCAGCTGTCCCCAGTGGAGGCCGCAAGTCAGGGAGGCGGGGCAAGGGGAGTCCAGAGAGGAGCAGAGGTCACAGATGGGGGTGGGGGCGTTACTCCAGTCCTCACTGAGGACGGATCTGCTGGGTTTTAGAGAACAGTTCAGTAAAATGACAGGAATGAAAGCTGGGTTGCAAAGGACAGGGATGGGGGTGTTGGATAAAGGGAGAGTCAGAGGAAGAGGGAGTGGTGGGGGCAAGAATGGGGTTGTTTACCTTTTACTTTAAAAAATTTTAGTTGTAAAACACACATAACATAAAATTTATGATCTTAACCATTTCTACGTGTACAGTTCAGAAGTGTTAAGTATATTCACATGGTTGTGCAGCTGATCTCCAGAACTTTTTCATCTTGCAAAACTAAGACATTTTACCCATTAAGCGACAACTCCTGATTCCTCTTGCCCCCAGCCCCTGGAAACCACCATTCTGCTTTCTCTCGCCAAGAATTTGATGACTCTGGGTGCCTCATATACGTGGAGTCATGTAGCATTTGCTTTTTGTGGCTGACTTGTTTCATTTAGCATGAAGTCCTTAAGGTTCATCCATATGGTAGCATGTGTCAGGGTTTCCTTCCTTTTTAAGGCTGCATAATAATCCATTGCATGTATATATCATTTTTGTTTATCCATTAACCTGTCCATGGACATTTGGGTTGTTTCCACCTTCTAGCTTGTATAGCTTTTTGTGGGGGAAATTTTTGATCTGAAAAGGAAAGAGAAAGGTTCAGGTTCACACGCTAGGATTATTAACAGGAGGGTGGGGATTGGCAGGACCGTTAGTGGGTTAAATATATATTATATATGAGACAAAATCTACCCAGTAGCGAATTAGAGAAGGATAAGGTGTAATTCAGCAGGGTTTTTGTTTCCGACGATGCTATTATATGCATTGTTGGTGTCTTGCTGCCTACACTGAGAGTATTTTGTAGGTCCTAAGACCCTATTAGGTGTCTTTCTCTAAAGCTTTGATGCTACTTGCTTCTTAAGTGAACATTAAGCTTATGTGCAGTTAATCTCTGTTGCATTTTATTTTGTCTCCAAAAAGACTAGGACAGGAAGGAAGACCAGGTCACTTTGTCATCGTTGAGGATGTCCCCTGTGCCTAGGCTTACCATGTGGCATGTGTGCTCAATAAATCCGTCCAGAGAAGCACTCCTAACAACATGGCATATCTACCCCTTAGTCTTTTCAGTCCACACCTGGATACAGTCTGCGTCCAGCAGCATCCAGCATCTCGCTTGTCATTGATTGTCCCTCCAACAGCATGTTCAGTGATACTGTGGCTCAGTGGTTACTGACGAGGAACGCACAGGGAGTCACTCGGTGCTTTGTAAAAACCCACGTGCCTGGGCACTCTCCTGAGAGCATCGAAATCAGAATTCCTGGTGCCAGGGTGGCCCTGCAGTGAGAATTCTTAGTTTTTGATTTTAAGGTGTTTTCATCTGGTAACACTCTGAGCTGATTCTCAACATATAGTTTTAATGGAAATTTAAATTTTTTTCTTTTTTCATGGATATGGCAATGGATTAATTTCATAAATTCATTCTTGATAGATTTGTCAGTGATTAAGAAAGATTTTGAGTGCACAAAACAGCATTTCCAAAGTTCTGAAAACATGTTTCATCGTGTACCATGTACACCCCCTGCCCCATATATATGCTTCATTCATTAAACAAATATGTATCGAGTACCTGCTTATATGCTAGACACTGGTCTCAAGAATTGAGGAGATGGGTCCCTATCTTGTCTATTATCTTGTAGAACTTATGTTCTAGCTTCCATTCTTTCTGTTTGGATTTCATAGTCAAGAGATAACAATACCAATCACATGGTTTACTTACTGTTTTAAGTGTTTCACATGTTTTGATTTATTCAGTCCTCACAACAACGCTATGAAGTAGAGACTGTCGTCACCCCCATTTTATAGATGAGGAAGCTGAGGCAGAGAGGTGCAGTAATTTGCCCAAGTCACACATCCATTACATGGTATAGTGGAATTTAAAGCCAGGCATTCTGGCTCCAGAGTCACTATACCTCCCCTCTTCCTGTCACTTCTGGGATTTCATAGCAAGCACAAAGTTTGCCTTAAGCCAGGCAGCAGGCACAAGCCACGCAGGTTCAAAAGTTCGTGCAATATCCTGCTAGTCCCAATGACTCAGATATAATTCCTCAATATAATTACTTATATCCTAATTTGGAGGTTTTTGCCATTTTTCCCACCATCTCTCTTAGTATTGGCAGGCTCTGTTATTGGATGTGCTTAGTCATCTGTCCTAATGAAGGAAGGAGAGAAGACATTTTGGACTCTAGGAGGAAAAGATCAGTGACAAAGTTAGAGGTCAGAGGAGAATGAGAATCCTCTCAAAGTTAGGTCCAGATGTTTCAACTGCTTTTTCTTGTAACTTCATGGTATAAGTGTTTCCATTTTTTCCAACTGGGCATTATTGTGCTATCATCTTCCATTTTTTCTTTCATTTTTATGAACCGATAGTTTGAGTACAAAGGGCTCTGTCTTGAATAACCCCCTGGCAGTGGCATGTTGGAGTTCTCTCAGAGGAGCTCCCTGCCCCCACTATGCCCATTTTTCTTCCAAGGCACATACCTAAATACTCACTGTCATTAACATCATCACCAGGGAACTCAGTTTGTATGCACAGAATTGCAGGTAGAAGTTCAGTCATGATAATTGATCGCACTGAGTCATAGAGAATACAGCCAGATTGCGTTTTCTTTATCCAAGTCAAAAGCTCAAGCGGGATGTGAGACATTCGGTCTCTTGGTTGAAACATCCTGCTCCGCGGCCTGATGACACCTTGGGGAGTCTGGCAATCCCCTGCCTGTGGGCTTGAGCCCTGCTCCTGATTCTGCTGGGGTTCGACGATGTGTTCCAGCGCTGTCGGCGGGTCTTCCCGTCCCCTGGCTGTGAGCCTGGGGTCTGTGTGCCGAGAGCCGGTGCGGAGGGAATAGTCCTCGGCTCCTGTGCCTGCTCCAGTGCTGTGACCCACGTGGCCATCCTGCTTCTCCACGTGCTCGATGGGCCCTATGTTCTTGAGAGGTGTCTGGTGACAGACCCTGCTCCTCTCCACCTCACACTGGGGTCACTGGGCGTCCCACTGGCCCCCGTGTCCATCGCCAGACAGGCTGTGCCCGAGATGCTGCCCTGTCTCAGCAGCCGCGCGTGTGATTCCCTGCCACACACCCCTGGATGAGAACTGTGGGTGGACATGTGCTCTCATTCCTGCCAGCAGCACTCCGTTCCTGAGGCGATGCTGGTTTTCGATTGTCCCCTGCTAATAACGCAGCAGGTCACATCTTCGTGGTTACATCTCTGTCCTCGTTTCTGTTTTCTGGGGTAAATTCTTAGAGGTCAAATTTTAGTCAAAGGATAGGCATATTTTTAAGGTGGGGTGTAAACCAGTGTGGCCAGTACCACACGTGCGAAAGAAGAGGCGGCTGGTGTAGTGGAGAAAGCGTTGGGCGGGGAGTGAGGAGGCCTGGTCTCCAGACAGGACGGCATGGCCAGCGGGGCGGGGCTTTGGGCAAGTCCTTTGGTTTCGTTTCCCTTCCCTTGGTTTCATTTTCTTCTTTTGTAACATGAGCCCCGTTGTGAATGTGCACAATGGTGATGATGCAGATGTCACTGGGGCTCTCCGTTCTGCAGGCAGGCGTATGAAAGGAGGGCCTCTGCTGGAGTCCATGGTGGGCTTCCCTCTGTGCACTGCTGATGGCTTACTTGAGAATTGCTTCAGGGTTTCAAAGAAGCTATGGCTGTCCTATAAGGAAAGAAAATTGAGATTACTATCTAGAGTCTGGTTCACTTTTAGGCCTCTGACAGACGGATAGAGATCAAAGAGATTTCCCCCACACAGATGCCATGGATGTGGTTCCAAAGCTGATTACTACAATATTCATTTCACTTTCATATCTTTGCAGGGAAACTTTATGGTGACGTTCCTTTTATAGAAGAAAGACACAGACATCGGTATGAGGTATGGCTGTCACATGGAATTACTGTTGAATATAGATGCTTAGTGTGAGGAACCCCAGTGATCACAAGTGGGCCTCTGGAGAAGCTGTCCAGCCTGGTGTCCATAGGGCTCAGGGGAGAAGTGCCAGATTGCCCAGAGGAGGCGGGTAGGGCGGGGAGACTCCGGTCTTGGCATTCCAAAGGCAAAATCTTTAAGTATCTGCACATGGGACATTTCAGGGCTCTCTGTTACCCTAACTGCTGTCTCTTAGACCGAGATAAAGTTCTTATACTTATCCTGAACCTCCTGCCCTTTATTTTGGCAGAGTTGGGAAAAGGGTACTTGCATCTTCTGAACCAAATGCCTCTCGGGATAGGGATGTGCCTCTGGGTATCACATGATGGACTCTTGGTTTGGGAGCCTCTTGGAAGCTACATTGAGCATGAAGCTTAGTGTCGCATGATTAAGAGGAGTTATTGTTGAGATTGTCGCATGAGAAGCCTACATTCCCCAAAATGCAAATTGTCTGTTCAGGGATTAATTGGTGTACCAATTACATTGCTTTTGACTGTGAAGAGTCCAAATTCCTGCTCATTATTCACTGAAACCAGCCTAAGCAATAAGGAAATTTATCTCAGGTAATAGGTAGTCCAGAGGCTTGGCGGGCTCCAGGCATGGTACAATCAGGGCTCTTGCTTTGCCTAGGAGTCCCTTGGCCCTACCCTTTTCTGTGTGTCTGCCTTGTCCTTAGGCTGGTCTCCCTCATAGTTTTAAGATGGCTGCCAGTGGCAAGTGAGGCAACATGCATCTCTCCTAAACCTGATTGGGTCAATTTAGATTACCTGCCCACTTGTGAACCAGTAACAGTTCAACTGCTATATATATATATATAATCTCACATTTTCTTTATCCATCAATGGATACTTATGTTGTTTCCATATCATGGCTATTGTAAATAATGCTGCAGTGAACATAGTGTGCATATGTCTTTTTGAATTAGTGTCTTCATGTTCTTTGGATAAGTACCCAGAAGTGGAATAGCTAGGTCATATGGTAGTTCTACTCTTAATTTTTTGAGGAGTCTCCATACTATTTTCCTTAGTGGCTGTACCAATTTACAGTCCCACCAGCATTGTAGGACTTTTCTCTACATCCTTTCCCACATTTGTTATTCCTTGTATTTTTGATGATAGCCTTTCTAACAGATATGAGGTGATAGCTCATTGTGGTTTTGATTTACATTTTCTTGATAATTAGTGATGTTGAATATCTTTTCATGTACCTTTTGGCCATCTGTATGTCTTCTTTGGAAAAAGGTCTATTCAGATCCTCTGCCCATTTTTTAATTGTGTTTTTTTTTTTTTTTTTTGGTGTTGAGGTGTATGAGTTCCTTATATATCTTGGATATTAACCCCTTATCAGATACGTGATTTGCAAATATCTTCTCCTATTCAGTAGGTTGCCTTGTTTTGTTTGTTTGTTTGTTTTGGCCACGCTGCGTGGCTTGCGGGACTTTAGTTCCCCAAGCAGAGATTGAACCCACGCCCCCTGCAGTGGAAGTGTGGAGTCCTAACCACTGGACTGCCAGGAAATTGCCCACCTTTTTGTTTTGATGATGGTTTCCTTCGCTGTGTAGAAAGTTTTTAGTTTGATGTAGTCTCACAGTCCTACTTTTTGAAACTCATCTTTGGACAGTAGAAGGTGGGCCTCCCAAATTTAAGGGCTGTGATCCAACTATTTATCAGGTTCATCATGAATTTAAAAATAGGCTTTGAGATTTGAATATAAATAGAAATTAACTCCTAGTTAGAGCATCACCGAAATGGAAAATCCACCCAGTTGGTGGAAGACATTTTCATAAGCTGATATGTCTGTATTGCTCTGCTGTCCAAAGACATTTAATTTCTTGTTTTTCCAGGTGAATCCTAGCCTGATCAACCAACTTGAGCAGAATGACTTAAGTTTTGTAGGTCAGGATGTCGACGGGGAGAGGATGGAAATCATTGAACTGGCAAGTGAGTGGGCTCTTCATTTTTGAAAATTTTTGTGGTGATTGTGGTGAGCTAATGTCTCTTTGTCAACTGTAAGCATACAAAGATATAACTTGAGACCCATTTTATTTGCTCTCTTTCTTTTCCTCTCTCCTTTGAAATAAATATGCAGCTAAATAGAAATAATATGCACTAAATATAAAGTGCATGAAAAACTAGATTGCTTATAATACTAATCATTTGGGGGCCTATTAGAGTGAACCTGCCATAAAATGATGTAGTGTTCGGAGCCTACCAGATCTACCAGTAGTATGCTTCCTAGCATCCTTGTCCCCTTCCTGGGGTGTCTCTTGTTGCAGCTTCTGGGTTAGACGCTCTGGGAAAGGCAGGTAGCCCACTGTTGAGTAGCACTCTGCTTTCTCCCTCCTCTGAGGAAGAATGGCCCAGTGCCCTCCTCACTACTGGTGACTGACTGTGCAGCACATGTGACAATAATTTGTTAGATAAACCATCCTCATTATTGAATGCTTAGTGTGTACAGGATACTCTAAAAATGGTAGCATCATTTTCTAGAACCTACCTTTTCCAATCTGTATACTTTAGGCTCCAGATAACCTGAACTACTTACTCTTCTTCTAACTTTCCTACTGTTTTTTCCATTTTAGTCCATGTCACTGTTCTTCTACTTCAAATTCCTTTTCTCTGTCCCTTTCCTTTTCTGTCTCTCAACTGTTCAGGTACTTCAGAAGTCCCGAGCAGGGAGGAGTACTGAAGTTGGGAAAGGCTTCTTTGACCACTGTAGCGTGTTACCTGGACCCAGAAAGAAGGCAAGCAGTGGACATTGAGTGTGCACTCACTAGATGCTTCTCACCAGACCCCTTGCTAGGGACTCTACGCACCTTATGTAACTTACAAGGCAGGTGATATTATTCCTACTTTATGGAGAAGGAGACCGGAGTGCAGAGAGGTTAAGCAACCTGCCAGGGCCATCCAGCCAGTCACATTCCACTTAGGATTATCAATCTATGCCTGAAGTTTTAAATTAGAATATGAGGATGTATTTTCTGTAGTCCTTCTGATGGAAAGGCCCATCATTTACAATTTTTATAGTGTGGATCACTGTTTGGTGTTGAAGTCTCTTAAGTCTGGCATGTGAGAGGGCAGAGAAGTTTCTTACGCAAATTACTATTTGTTTACTTTGTTCAAGTACTTATTCTCTTTAATTCTCCTGTCTCATTATTACCAGCAAACACTTAGAAGCTTCTTCATCGCAAGGATTTAGTTTCCCATTGACACTTTCAAATTTCATGTGGGTTGGAAAGGAAATGAGACCTGCTGTAAAACCTTGCAATTTTTAAAAAGCTGACTGCAAGGGATTTCATTTTATTAAGGAAAATTTCCCAGAAGATTTTGATCTTAGCTACCCTTATCTCATCCATGAATCACTACATTCCTGAAGGAATTCTAAAAGGAACAACAAAGCTTGAGATTAGTATAATGTCAGAATTTGTTTCAAAGCAATTAAGAGCATTATTTAAAAGATACTTTGACTGATAGAACATCATCAAAATAAAAAGTTTTTAGTCTCTTTCCTCATATTGGATTTTTTTGGGTAAAGTGATTCAGAGCAACGATCCATTCGTTCAAATATTCTTTCCCTGGCTATGACACGATCCGTTGCTTAGCTTCTGTCTCTAGTGGTACCAAAACACAATTATTGTCAGCTTCTTTCAGAGACATCCCTAGATGCTGTGCTGCAAGATTCATCACATCTTTAATTTAAAGAGGCATTGTTTTCTTTTCTAAGGGCAGATGGTTTCTCTTCTTCTTTTCTTGAGGGGACACTTTCCTGGGAGAAGGTGGCATTCCTCTCACCAAGCTTTCATACCTGAATGTCCTTCTAATTCAAGGAGGCTACTTCTTGGATATGATGTAGAGGATTTCTACACTGGATTTTTCTGGATTCAGAGCTATCCAGTAGAATCTGCTGCAATAATGGAGTATTCTGCCCTGTTCAGTATGGTAGCCACTAGCTGTTTGTGGCTATTTAGCACTTGAAATGTGCTCAGTTAATTTGAATGAGTTTATTAAATGGTCATCTGTGGCCAGGGGCTACCATTTTGTATAGCAAAGCTTTATTATTTTTTTTCGGGTTTCCAATTTTTATTTAGTTAAGTAAGGAGTAAAAATTAAAACAAACATGAAAAACTACTCTCTGATACTGCCACTATTTTATAAAGAAGACTCAAAATAGGAGAAGGGGGCTTCCCTGGTGGCGCAGTGGTTGAGAGTCCGCCTGCCGATGCGGGGGACGCGGGTTCGTGCCCCGGTCCGGGAGGATCCCACGTGCCGCGGAGCGGCTGGGCCCGTGAGCCATGGCCGCTGAGCCTGCGCGTCCGGAGCCTGTGCTCCGCAACGGGGGAGGCCACAGCAGTGAGAGGCCCGCGTACCGCAAAAAAAAAAAAAAAAAAAAAAAAAAAAAAAAAATAGGAGAAGGATCATCATCATCATCATTTGAGAATTGAAAGATCAATCCTTTGCAGAAGAGAACAAATGGTGATCTTACATCAAAGCTTCTGAACTGGGCAGTGAGTGCCCCAGGACACACCTGGCCCCACGGGTGCAAAGGGAGGCGTGAGCTAGTAGTCAGACGATGAAAGCTGAAACCCCAGCTAGCCGACCAGGAACAGGACAAAGCTTCTCCAGGCTTCTGCGTCTATACCTGGACATTTACCCTACTTCTGAAGTCCTTTCCTGTTCTAAAGTTCCATAACCATTAGATGAGAACACTCTGCTAGCCTGCTACCTATTTTATTAGGATGAGGGATAAGCTTTAAATGATAACCTTAACAGAGTGGACATTGCAGTTCAATCATCATTTCCTTACTACTGAGCAGTAGTTTTGGGTCTTCAGTGGTAAGTGATGGGGATTTGTGATTTTGAATTCCATACTAGACTTTCAGGTCACTTGATAAAGCATCTCATTGAAAGATTTAAAGTTATATTTACTTCCTCCTGTAAAACTTGTATTTTATCATCTTCAGTTTGACATGTATATGGCCATTAAAATGATTTTTAAAGTAAGGAATACATACTAACCATGCTTTGACTATAGCAATTATGGGATTAGAGAGTTGCCCAATCTCTAATTAGGAGTTGCTTCCTAATCTGGGAATAAACATAGTTTTTGAGAGTTCTGAGTGGGGAGAGGAATTTGTAATCCTAGAAAATTTCTACCCAAATTTGGAAATGTTGCCCATTAATTTTTACCATTCCCAAACGAGGGATTTCAGATACCTGAGAAAAGCTACTTTTCTGTTCCTATTACATCTAGGAGAACTTGAATTGCTCATATAGGGACTTCTTACAACCCTCAATATGTAATAGCTTTATTTGCCCTCTGATAATGTAAGAAATATGTGTTGATTGTAAAGGTTCACATGATACAGAGAAGTATCAATATAAGGGAGAAAATAAAAATATCTTGAACTCTCACCCCCTGAGCCATAACCACCATTAACATCCTGAAAGGGCATCCTTTTATCACTTGGAGACTCTTCATCACAAGAGATACGTTGGCATAGGCTGAAATATGAGTGCCTGTTCAGCTTTGTGATGTTATCCATGATTAATATCCATCCCAGAGCTGTGACTAGAAAAGCAGTTATAGCTGGTGCATTCCCAGGGGACCCATCCCTTGGGAAAGGAGACCTTGTGGAAAATGGCCTGAAGCCATCTAAGAGAAAGAGTGACTTACCGTTAGCCTTAAGTATGAGGATACCAGGGTGCTGGGAGGGGACCCTTCCCCCCTACCCTCTTGAGTTCTTGTGGCTAGACTAATAATAAAATTGACCCAAGACAGATAAGCAGGAGAAAACCAAATTTTAACTCATACAGATGGAGGTCTCATAGAAATGGGACCTAAGAAGTGGCCAAAGCAGGCAGCCTTTATACTTTTTAGACAAAGAAACAATAAATATGTGAGGAACTAACAGGACAAAGAAACTTAGGCTTTGGGTGCTTAATTAGTGAAGAATCTAAACAAAGTTTGGGCTTGGGTAGTAAATTAAAGAAGTCACAAAATGTGTTTATATAGGCTTCTCTGCCCAAATTCCCTGTCTCTGGTGATAAGGGTATCCTTCCACTTCAGAGGCAGGAAGTACACCTTTCACAAGAGAGATTTATTTCCTGCTTGGAGACTAGGTGGGGTGTGTGTCAAAGTGTCCCTCTTGCATCAGCTCAATTTTTTTTTTAATTCATTCATTTATTTATTTTTGGCTGCGTTGGGTCTTCGTTACGGTGCGCAGGCTTCTCTTTGCGGTGGCTTCTCTTGTTGAGCATGGGCTCTAGGTGCGCGGGCTTCTGTAGCTGTGGCATGTGGGCTCAGTAGCTGTGGCTCACGGGCTCTAGAGCGCAGGCTCAGTAGTTGTGGCGCATGGACTCAGTTGCTCCGTGGCATGTGGGATCTTCCCGGACCAGGGCTCGAACCCATGTCCCCTGCATTGGCAGGCGGATTCTTAACCACTGTGCCACCAAGGAAGTCCCCATCAGCTCAATCTTAAGTAACTTTAATTCAAAATAATCAATATGCCATTTAGGCATATTTTGGGGTGGCCTGCCCTGGGCCCCATCCATGGAAATGGAACCACTGTACATCTGTGAAGGGTCTAGATAGCGGGCAGATTTGGGGAAAGCAGATCATCTTCCCATTTAAAAACTTTTGCTTAACTTTGCTCACTGTAACACCTTGCACAAATAAAATGCTGGATCTCTTATTAGTGTGATGCGTTTTGCAATTTGAAATTCTACTACCAAGTTGGATCATGAAAATAACTGGCTATGATGGTAACAAGTTAAATAATCATCTTACCATTTAATGAGTTTTCTTATTTAAAGATAAGAAGACCTTTAAAGCTGTTCTCATATTTATCTGCTTCAATTGCATTATGATTATTCTCATTTCAGATCACCCCTATTTTGTTGGTGTCCAATTCCATCCTGAGTTTTCTTCTAGGCCAATGAAGCCTTCCCCTCCATACCTGGGGCTATTACTTGCGGCAACTGGGAATCTGAATGCCTACCTTCTTCAGGGATGCAAGCTGTCTTCCAGGTAACCAGCTTACAGTTCTTAGCAGTGACTTGAGATGCAGTTATCAACATCTTAGGTTTCTCATAAAATTTAATATCATTGTAGGATTTTTTTAAAAAGTGGAGAATCATTTTTTCCCCTCTTAACAAGCATACTTTTTTCTCTTAGTGAAAATGATTTAATCACATCTACAATGGTAATGTGTCAGCTTTCAAAATCATGCTGATGCTGAGTATTGTTTTAGAGATTTTTGTCATTTTGATAGGTTAAAAAAGGGATTTTCTTTTGTTGACTTTTTGATTAATAAATACATATGAATATTTTATACGTTTATTGGCTTTTTGTTTTTTGAATAGCGTGTTCATATCCTTTGCCCTATTTTTCCTTTTGCTATTATCCTTTTTCTTTTTTAAAAATAATTAATTTTTGGCTGCGTTGGGTCTTCGTTGCTGTGCGCGGGCTTTCTCTAGTTGCGGCAAGCAGGTGCTGCTGTTCATCGCGGTGTGCGGGCTTGTCATTGCGGTGGCTTCTCTTGTTGTGGAGCATGGGCTCTGGGCACGCGAACTTCAGTAGTTGTGGCCCGCGGGCTCAGTAGTTGTGGCACACGGGCTTAGTTACTCTGCGGCATGTGGGATCTTCCCGGACCAGGGCTTGAACCCATGTCCCTGCATTTGCAGGAGGATTCTTTTTTTTTTTTTTTTTTTTTTTTTTTTTTGTTACGCGGGCCTCTCACTGTTGTGGCCTCTCCCCTTGCGGAGCACAGGCTCCGGACGCACAGGCTCAGCGGCCATGGCTCACGGGCCCAGCCGCTCCGCGGCATGTGGGATCCTCCCGGACCGGGGCACGAACTCGTGTCCCCTGCATCGGCAGGCGGACTCTCAACCACTGCGCCACCAGGGAAGCCCTGCAGGAGGATTCTTAACCACTGTGCCACCAGGGAAATCGCCTCCTTTTTTCTTAATGATTGGTAGGCTCTTTATATATAAAGGACATTAATCCTTTGTTAGGTTACACATACTTTTTCAAAGTGATTTTGTTTTTTTTCTAAGTTGTTAACAGCTTTCATTAGTTTTTGTTAGTTTTATCTTAGTTTTTATTTTCCCTAAAGTTTTAAATAGAGACTTTATGTAGTCCTTATTCATGTATTTTTTATTTATATGTGGTCAAATCTTTTACTTTTGTGGATTATGTCTTTAGTATCCTGCCTAAAGTCTTTCCCTATCAAAAGATTATTATATAAATAATTACCCATTTGTTTTCCACTAGCACTTTTATGGTTTCTCTTTTTAAAAATTTTTTTTTTTTTTTTTTTTTTTTGCGGTACGCGGGCCTCTCACCGCTGTGGCCTCTCCCCTTGCGGGGCACAGGCTCCGGACGTGCAGGCCCAGCGGCCATGGCTCACGGGTCCAGCCACTCGGCGGCATGTGGGATCCTCCCAGACCCGGGCACGAACCCGTGTCCCCTGCATCGGCAGGCAGACTCTCAACCACTGTGCCACCAGGGAAGCCTAAAAATTTTTTGAATTGAAGTATAGTTTGTTTACAATGTTGTGCTAATTTCTGCTGTACAGCTCAGTGACTCAGTTATACATGTATATACATTCTTTTTAAAATTTTCTTTTCCATTATGGTTTATGCCAGGAGATGGGATATAGTTCCCTGTGCTATACAGAAGGACCTTGTTGTTTATCCATTCTAAATGTAATAGTTTTCATCTAACAGCACCAAACTCCGAATCCACCCTTCTCCATCCCCCCACCCCTCACCCGTGGCAACCACAAGTCTGTTCTCTACGTCTGTGAGTCTGTTTCTGTTTTGTAGATAGGTTCATTTGTACTATATTTTAGATTCCACATATAAGTGATATCATGTGGTATTTGCCTCTCTCTTTCTGACTTACTTCACTTAGTATGATAATCTCTAGTTGCCTCCTTGTTGCTGCAAATGGCATTATTTCATTCTTTTTTATGGCTGAGTAATATTCCATTGTGTTTATGTACCACATCTTCTTTATCCATTCATCTGTCAGTGCATATTTACGTTGTTTCCATGTCTTGGCTATTGTGAATAGCGCTGCTGTGAACATAGAGGTGCAGTTATCTTTTTGAATTATAGTTTTGTCCAAGTATATGCCCAGGACTGGGATTGCTGGATCATATAGTAACTCTATTTTTAGTTTTCTGAGGAACCTCCATACTGTTTTTCCTAGTGGCTGCACCAATTTACATTCCCACCAACAGTGTAGGAGGGTTCCCTTTTCTCCACACACTCTCCAGCATTTGTTATTTGTAGACTTTTTAATGATGGCCATTCTGACTGGTGTGAGGTGATAGCTCATGGTAGTTTCAATTTGCATTTCTCTAATGATTAGTGATTTTGAGCATCTTTTCATTTGTTTGTTAGCCATCTGTACGTGTTCTTTGGAGAAATGTCTATTTAGGTCTTCTGCCCATTTTTCAATTGGGTTGTTTGGGTTTTTTTTGGTTGACTTATATGAGTTGTTTGTGTACTTTGGGGATTAAGCCCTTGTCCGTGGCATCATTTGCAAATATTTTTTCCCATTCCGTAGGTTGTCTTTTTGTTTTGTTTATGGTTTCCTTTGCTGTGTAAAAGCTTGTAAGTTTGATTAGGTCCCATTTGTTTATTTTTGTTTTTATTTCTATTGCCTTGGGAGACTGATATGGTTTCAATTTTATATTTTCAATTTGTAATTTATATGGACTTTATTTTTGGTGTATTGTGTGAGGCAGGGAATCTGCATCCCCCTTACACTGCCCCCCCGTGCCCCCGCCAGTGAAGTAATTTAGATTTGTTTCAGGGATTTCTGTTTTGTTCCATTGGTGATTTCCTCTTTTTTCTGAATCCTTACCACCCTTTTCATTATCATAGGATTATTGTAAATCAAGCCCTTATCTACCCTACTCTCATTTTTATTTAACATTTTTAAAAATGTGTTTTGCTTTCTTCTGGAGGACCTGTATAATGATTTTTAGAGTCAAGTTTGAATAAAAAAATCCCTTAGGGATTTTCGTTAAAATTTCTTGATAGTTAAGGGCTTCCCTGGTGGCGCAGTGGTTGAGAGTCCGCCTGCCGATGCAGGGGACACGGGTTCGTGCCCCGGTCCGGAAAGATCCCACATGCCATGGAGCGGCTAGACCCGTGAGCCATGGCCGCTGGGCCTGCGCGTCCGGAGCCTGTGCTCCGCAATGGGAGAGGCCACAACAGTGAGAGGCCTGTGCACTGCAAAAAAAAAAAAAAATTTTTTTTCTTTAGATTTAAATACTCATTTGGGGAGAATTTACATCTTTACTTCCTCTCATCTAAGAATATTGTATGTAATAACTTTCAAAGTGAAAGGAACTAGCCGGAATCATGTTCTTAGCTAGGGGTTATTACCACAATAACTGGATATATCTTGTTTAGAAGATTACCATTGTGGACCCTCATCCTAGCAAATGAGCCTGGCGATATTGCATTTGAGGACTGCCAGGATCGCTGTGTGGTGTGTCTACGTGTGCTTTGTTACACAAGCCTGCTTGTTTGCGATATTACCTGCTAGGAGAGACTCACAGCTCTCTAGCATTTCCTTTAACTGTGTGTTCAGATGGGAATAGCTTTACATATTTTGCATGTTGGGTCTCTTAATGAATTAATGATCACTCCCTGCACTCTTGAACCAGTGCAGTGGTTTTCACACCATGCCTTGTGGAGCTGCAATCCAGGCTGCCATGAGGAGTAGACTGGGATCAGGGCCGGGGGGGGGATGGGGGCAGTTTCCAGGCTCTTTCCTGCTTCAGCGGAGCTTCAGCTCCACTTTTCCTGGCTCACGTGGCCTGGTTCTGCATGAGATTGCATATGAAGATGAGCTTCCTGTGCTGTGAGGCTGCATGGCTTACACAGCAGATTGAACATTCCAGCGTGGTCCCGTGTTGGATATATGCTCTGACCCTTCCCAGCCACTTTATTGTCTCCATTATTTCAGGTGCTCACACGTGAAAGGAGGATGACAGTGGAACAAGTGAGATGGCTGGGAGAAATAACGCACACATAATCGTTCATGCATAACTATCTGGTTGTTTGCAAGCATCAACTAATATAGAAATGGCGTCTGGTTTCTGTGGCCCGCCCACCTGTGTGCTGGCTGGTCCGCCAGTTCTTGCCTGGGGCCTGGTGGTCTCTGAGTAAAGCTCACCAGTAGTTTCTGAGAAAAGTGACTGCTTGCCAGCAACTGCTGAGCGAGGCACAGTGTCTCAGAAAGAAAGGAAAGATCTCTTAACAAGACTCTGATGCTGGGATTGGGATCACAGCTGACTAGCAGGCTTCTGTGGTGGTCAGAGAATTCCTATCTATCAGCCACCAACTGGTGCGGTCCTTAAGAGCAGCCAGCATCTTATTTATCTTTGTCTCCCTGGCTCCCTAGTATGCAGTGGTTGCTTACTACCCATTACAGTACTAAATGTAGGTAGCAGGGGAGGATATAGTCTAGTATGATCTTGACACCTTGCAGGGGGTTTTCCAACTAAGAATGGTGCCCATGACTTAATCCAGTGGCAGAGCCTAGGATTCCAGAGGAACCTTGCACTTCAGCTCCTCTCTGCCTGGCTCCATGGTGTTAGTGAGCATTGAAAAGCAAATAACTGCTTTGATGGCCATGCTCTAATGTGAGCTGAGTTGGGACTGTATTTCTGTCAAACAAGATTACTGTCTGTAATCAATCCTAAACAAATGTGACAAGAAATATGAACACTAGACTAATGACTTACTTTCCCAGAAATTGGCTGATATTATTTAAATGTATGGCACATGTGCAGCTGATGTCTTTAAAACCCACAATGTAAAAAAATCCTTGGCTTTGAGCAAATACACCTGGGCTCTAACCTTTGCTTTCTGCTTCGTGGAGAACATTTATCTTTTATTGCCTGGGAAGTTGCAGTAAGAATATTATTTTGGGATCTAGAGCTGGTGAGCTGAACTCTCAGCTACTCTGGTATCTATAGAATGGCAGCAGTTACGAAGACCAGGTCCACCACCTGTGGTGGTCTGTTCAAGAGGCATAATAGTTTTTTCACTTTTTCTTTTTCTTTTTTTTTTTTTTGCGGTATGCGGGCCTCTCACTGTTGTGGCCTCTCCCGTTGCGGAGCACAGGCTCCAGACGCGCAGGCTCAGCGGCCATGGCTCACAGCCCAGCCGCTCCGCGGCATGTGGGATCTTCCCGGACCGGGGCACGAACCCGTGTCCCCTGCATCGGCAGGCGGACTCTCAACCACTCCGCCACCAGGGAAGCCCCCAGGCATAATAGTTTTAGGATAGTATTTAAAATTTTTTTTTAGGTTTTTATAAGCTACTCAGAAGTACTTGCAAAATCAAACTAAGTATTGTTTTGGGGGTCCCCCAAGACCACCCACACATTCGATGATTGACTAGAAGGAATCAGAATATAGTTGTACTCATGGCTAAAATTCATTTCAGTGACAGAGTAATCATACACAGCTGGCTCAGTAAGGGAAAGGGGTATAAGTAGAGTCTGGAGAAATCTATCTGCAGGTTTCCTATGTTCTCTCCCTCCTGTGAGAGGTCACACAGAGCTCACCCTCCCTCAGCAGTAAAAATGCAGTGTGTAATGTTTATGCCCAGAGAAGCCCATTTGACACTTAAGAGTTTAGAGTTTCTATAGGAGACTGGTCACATGGGCATTCTCTGCCTAGCAACCACCCAAATTCCAGGCTCCCAGAAGGATAGCAAGCGTTCACCATATATCACCTTGCTTGTACAAACAGCCTAGGCCCAATGAAATGACCTTATCAGTTAGCAATGGAGAAAACATTCTGAAAGCTAAGTTCCCCAGCAAGCAGGCCCTTCTAAAGATAGCAGCCTCAGGCCTGCTGTGTTAACTCTTTTGCACAAGTCTAATAAACCATTTTTAGAATAAAGAAATCCAATGGGAAATTATGGTCCATTAAATAAATCATTGTAATTACTTGCTGAGGTCTCTCCCCTGGTGTCTAAATATAATTTGTCCCATGTTTAAACGGTATCCACAAATTTGCATGGCTTTGCTGGTGTATGATGTAATAGAATGAGACTGCTTCATGTAATTGTAATAAAAATTGTAGATTTATACTAAATAGGGTATCCAAAGGTTCTTATAATTGCAAGTTTTTCAGTATCTAGAAACGAAGCACATGATCTCTGTCCAGAATTCCTTTTTTTTTAATTGCAGTATAGTTGATTTACAGTGTTGTGTTAGTTTCTGGTGTATAGCAAGGTGATTCAGTTTTATATATATATTCTTTTCCATTATGGTTTATTACGTGATATTGAATATAGTTCCCTGTGCTATACAGTAGGACCTTGTTGTTTCAGAATTCCATTTTTAAGCAACTGGAAAGAGAAGAGGGATGGGAGTCTAAAGTTCATAGGTTGTTTTTCAGTCTGCGTGTCTCTGGGGCTGCCTTGCAAGGCCCTGAGGTGCAACCACTCCACACCGAGGTCAGGAACGACTTCCAGTTTTTATGATTTCAACATTTATCATGCCCCTCTGTCAGGTCAGAGTAAAACTCTTGTGCTTAGATAGTGCTTGTTCTATGTGTTCTATGTCTGAAAGCAAGAAATGAGATGGGGTTCAGTCAGCAGTTCACAGAAATGCAGCTCTTTTGGGAAACATGTTTTTAAAGTATAAAACCGGAATCTTAAGACATGTGAGTAGCATTTTATTCTAGGTTTTAGGATCTTAGATTCCATGTCTCCACCCAATACATACTATCTCTTATGCAGAGAAGTCATCTTTTTGTGGCGAGACAGGAGGCAGGCCGGTACAGAAAGAGGAGGGAAGTTAACTCCACGATGCACTGTATTAGCTTGATCGTTTCAGACCAAACTCAGGAGTTGAAACTACTTCATAATCGGAGGGTCCTTAAAGGAAGTACAGAGCTGGAGTCAGTGCCTTCCATTTCCTGAGCCCGAGTGTGCTCCTGGGATCTGAGTCCCTTCTCTCCTGCAAGCTCAGGCTTCCCTCTTCACTTTTCTCTTTGAATCTCGGTAGCAGTCAGGGAGCGAAGGCACCCATTTCCTTCGCCATTGTCTCTGGTCTCTCTCCTGTGACTACTGGGCTTTTCCTTCTCAGTGACATGCTGGCTTCCAGCCTGGGAAGATTTTGTTTTCTGTGGACTTCTAGCTGAGGCATTACAGAAAATTGGGAAAAAGGAAAAAGGATCCATAAACCTATAAACCTAACATAGTCACTGTGCTCGTTTTTGAGTCTTTCCTTCCAGTCTTTAGTCCATATCCGTATATGACTCCTTTCATGCTTGTAATCATAATAGTGAGTGTGTGTGTGTGTGTGTGTGTGTATTTTTCCTGATTCTTTTATTTTGAAAACTTTCAAGCCTACAGAAAAGATGAAAGAATAGTACAGTGAATACTTGTAAACCTTTCACCTAGATTCATCAATTGTTGCCTTTTTACCACATTTGATTCTCTCTTTCTCTGTGTGTATACTTATTTCTGAATCATTTATAAGTTGCAAACATCATAGCAGTTCACTCCTAAATACTTTATCATTCATTTTCTAAAACTGAAGACATTTTCTTACGTAAATGCGGTATCATGATCACACCTAAGAAAATTAACATTAATTCAGTGACATCATTTAATATCCAGTCCATATTTAAATTTCTCCATTTATCCCCAAATGTATCTTTAGCTTTTTTTTGAAATCAAAAAAATGTAATCAGTGCTCAATTTGAGGTTCATTTTGTTATGTTTCCTTAGTTTCTTTTAATCTGGGTAAATCACCCTCTCGTTTTCAGTTCTGCATAACATTGACTTTTTTTTTTTTTTTTTTTTTTTTTTTTTTTTGCGGTAGGCGGGCCTCTCACTGTTGTGGCCTCTCCCCTTGCGGAGCACAGGCTCCGGAGCACAGGCTCAGCGGCCACGGCTCACGGGCCCAGCCGCTCCGCGGCATGTGGGATCCTCCCAGACCGGGGCACGAACCCGCGTCCCCTGCATCGGCAGGTGGACTCTCAACCACTGCGCCACCAGGGAAGCCCACATTGACTTTTATAGAGGCCAGGCCAATTGTCTTGTAGCAATGACCAGAATTTGGATTCATCTGATTGTTTTCTCATGATTAGAATCAGGTTAGACATTTTGGGAAGAATAGTTCATTGGGGCTGTTGTAGACTTTATAAGGACACGTCAGGAGACATATAAGGCACGTAACCTTCCCTCTGTTGTCACACGGTGGATGATGCTGAGTTTACCACCTGGTTAAGGTAGTGACTGTGTGGACGTCTCTTTTGTAAAGAAACATTTTTTTTCCATTTTAGTTTCTAAAATACCACCCCCCACTGAAATGAACTAGGGCTCCTGGAAGAAATGGTTGGTTTCAGGTCTGGGGCAGGGAAAGTACAAGATGAGCCCAGAACGTATTGCTAGACTTAAAGGAAGGAATAGTTCAAAACCAAGGGGGAGATTTTGTATAAGGTCAAAGAAGCCACTTGAAAGGGGCTCACTTTGGACAGTTTGAACATCAAAAACAATAATGACAAAATTGGATTATAACACATAATATTTTTTTAAAATTCCACAATAATACTCAAAAAAACCAAAAGGCCAATTAAAAGAAATGTAGATGCAACCCCCAATGTAATAACTGAGTCAAATAAGGATCATCAGTGGATGCCAAAACCATTGGATGAAAGGTTTCGGAAAACAGGATATTCATATGTTCTCAAAGCATCACCACAGCGTCTTTATTAATTACAAAAGCCTGTCTTTTGAACTGAACACCTCGTACACATTTTTCCAAGTTGCATGATGCTCTTGCTGTTTGCTGGCTGTGTGCTTCAGCATCCACTCAGTGCGCCACATGTGCTGCAGCTCACGCCATCCCAGACATGGTGCTGGGTGCAAGAGGATCAACTGCAAGTCCAATAAGAACATACACCCTGTCCTGGGGGACTCATTGGGTAGTATAATGGTTCTCTGCATTTTGAGGCTGACAAATCACTTTCCAAGAAAGTGATGAAAGCTGTGGACCCACTTCCTGGAAGACTGCACACACATAGCAATTGGAACGGTATTCATATCCCAAAAGCCTCCCATCCATCGATATTCTTCTAGGGGTCCTCAGATACAGACCCCCAGCTAAGATAGTCTTTATAAAAAGGGGATGGTAATAGTACTCACTTCACATGGTAGTGATGAAGAGTACGTTTTATTCTAAATGGAAAGCCCTTAGCACAGTGCCTGGTCTATGGTAGGAAATTAAATGGGAATTATTATTGTGCTATTATTAATTTCACCTTAGTTCCCGCCTCCTTCATCTCTTGCCTACTCAAAGCCTCCTACCTGGTCTCCAGGCCTCCAGCTTTCCTCTTCTCAATCCATCTTCTGCTGGCAGAATGCTCTTCCTGCATTATTTTGGAGCTTGAATCTCTAAATGGCTTCCCTTGACTCACAGCATAAAATGCACACAAATCCATACAGAACAGCCTGAACTCCCCCAGAGGGTTTAGTGCTTTGGCTTCAGCTCTCACGTCTCCCTTGGCTCCTGTTATACATTCCTGAAGTGCTTAGCGAGAAGGGAATGCCCATCTGTAGCCCATTAGGATGCTGGTTCCCCAAATTGTTACTGATGGTGGGCATTAGAGGTGGGTGTGGCCTCTCCGCTGATTATATATAGAGTGTGCATTTCTCCCTCTAAGGCATCCTTATCCCACTTTGGGTGTCTTTCTATTTGACTAGGAGAGTAAGATACTCTTTTTCTCCTGTGTGAATCTAATGTGCATTTTCCAGCACTGTTCTAAACTTGGAATCACCTTGCTTTTTATTTTAACTTTTGGGCTACATGGTTGATGTTGCCAGGGGCCATTCTTGCAGTATAAGGTGCAAATATTTTATTTTTGTGTGGACAGTGTGGGCCAGTAGAGCGGGTGCTATGGGTTTATTTTCTGGATCTGCCACTTACTGGGTAATTTTTTTCCAAGTCCCCAGTCCTAAACCTCAGGATCTTCATCCTTTAGGGTTGCTGTGAGGAACAGTTGAGATGGTGCTTTGTAAACTTTCAACTGATATAAAAATACTACTTTTCCTCCTTTGTTACATTTCAAGCAAAAGTGAACTGAAAAAAAAGATTCTTTTTTGCTTTCTTTTTTGACAGTTCTTTTAAACATCTTTAAAACAGCCCCCCTCCCTTATTGTTGGACTCCAAAACCATACCTGGAGACTTTTTCTTGTAAAGTACTGCTGATAAACCCCATTTGAGTATGCCTTCCCTCAGGGATTAAATGTTGCTTAAAAGGTGCTCTTTATTGATCGTGATTCACTGCCTGCAGATGATGTGGTGCCAGCCAGGGACGGAGTTAATAGAGATACAGACTACTGTGCTTTTAACGCCCTGCTAGGGTTGTGTTCTACCGTTTACTATTCAATGCAAAACTCATTCAAAGCATACTAAGTTTTTATTCCATTGCTCTTATACTTTATGGCTTCCAGGGGCTGTTTGAGAAGGAAGTAAGCATAGCAATAACAATGCTTTGGGGGAAACTGTGTGCATGGCAACCTGTTTGAAAACATGCTTTCTCCGTATGAAATGGATTTTGATATAAAGTGTTATAGGAATGTATGCATGCTGGGAATCTTAAGTATGCTATTAGTTTTTTTTTTAATTCCGACCACCTCTTTCTGTTAATGGAGAAGAAATGGTTTAATGGCTGCATCAGGGTAGCAAAGAAGGTGGACTACATGAGGCATTACTCTACCCTCGCCGTGGTGCCTTGGAATATATGTTTTCTTATATTGGGAATTTATTAGGAACCAGGAGTCTTGGACAAACAAACTTGACTATGACAAGCCTTTTGTTTGTCGAAGAACCACATGTAGACCAAGTCAAGTCTTGTAAGTCCAGCCAGTGTTTAAGGATAGCGATTCCCATACGTTGCTGCTGGTGATTTTGATTTTGTCTTGTAAGAAATAGTACAGTAAAACACTTTTTTAAGAAGAGTGCCTCTGGGGCTTCCCTGGTGGCGCAGTGGTTGAGAGTCCGCCTGCCGATGCAGGGGACACGGGTTCGTGCCCCAGTCCAGGAGGATCCCACATGCTGCGGAGTGGCTGGGCCCGTAAGCCATGGCCGCTGAGCCTGCGCGTCCGGAGCCTGTGCTCCGCAACGGGAGAGGCCACAACAGTGAGAGGCCCGCATACCGCAAAGAAAAAAAAAAAAGAGTGCTTCTGTTATTTGGGGGGTACATGCATGTATGAGAGAGAGTTGCTGTGATTTTGACTGTACATAGCCAGACCTTAAAAAAAAACTTTCTTAGGGAGTGATAAGGAGAACCATTGCATGGTGATTATGTTTTTTTTTTTTTTTAAATCATCATTCATTTGTTTTTAAATCAATGCTATCCAATAGAACTTTTTGCAGTGATGGAAATGTTCTATAATCTGCACTGTCCAATATGGCAGCTGCCAACCACACATGGCTATTGAGCACTTGAAGTGTGGCTCAGTGTGTACACATGAGGAATGGAATTTTACATTTTATTTGGTTTTAGTTGATTTAAATTTAGATAGCTACTGCGGCTTGTGGCTACCATATCGGACAGTGCAGGTTTAAAACTTTCTACTCCTCAAATGTAACAAGGCACACACGAATAGCTCTGTATTCTGCGGCATTTCAAAAAATTTAACATGTAAGACCCTAATGTCTAATAACTCTCCCCACTGAGAAGTGTGTGTGTGTGTGTGTGTGTGTGTGTGTGTACAGTGGTTATTTTAAAAGACAGGTTGTCTTAAGATAGAGCTGAGATGTCTCGAATTAAGTGAAAATATGCCCAGATAAGTATCTTATGACTTAAGTCCATTCTGTGTGAAACAAAAATGAAGCCCTAAGTCTTACATGGCACAGAGCAGCACCCGCATTTTATTGGATGGGCAGGAACCACTGCTGTTCTGCATGTGGAATTGTGTTTCTAGCACTTGTATTTTGCTGGAGCATGAATGCCATGAAATCAGCATGTTTATTGAGCAGCACTGCCTATTTTGAGAATTCTGTTCTTGAGTGTTGTGGTTTATGTGGTTGTTCTACCTCTGCCCCTGAACACATATGAAAGAGAATTAGTGAACCCAGTTATTTGCCTTGGAGCTCCCCTTTGGCAGACTCAACCTGTGCCATTTTGATGCCTTGGCAGAGTTTGGGGGTGACAGCCAGCAGACAGGAAATGAGAGCCATTAGGTTAGACCCACCCAAATCCACTTGCTGAAGTGGGTAGGGAATTACTCTTGGTACAGGAAAGACTTCTGAAAATCATGCACTTGGCAGTTTTCGCCACTTCTTTATATTTCCATGACTTTTTGAGAGATATCATGTTGTAAACACATAACCCCCATAAACATCAACAGCTCATATTTTCATATAGTTTCAGAGCACATTTATGCATTCTCTTTCAGCCCTCATAACATTTTGATGAGGTGGTAGGTATTGTTACTACTTTTTTCTAGACTCTCAGGCATGTGGCTAATAACTAGTACAGCCAGGAGTGTGAGGGCGAGGATGTGGGCCCACCCCACTCCTCCACGGGCTCAGAGGTGGGTAAGGAAGCTTGAGATACTTGAGAAAATGGAGTTCCCTTGGCCCTTTGGACCTTCTCACTTGTGGTGTCAGGGTACATGCCCTGTGGGGCCCACTGCAGCACACAGCTTAGACTTGAGCTTGTGGCCTGGGTTAGCATGATGGGGATCCTGGTCCCACCTTGAATGAGCTGTGTGCCTAGTGAGTCACTTGAACATCCCTGACCTTCATTTCTTCTCACATAGGAAGTTGAGTGCATCTTCCAAATCCCCTTTTGTTGCAGAGAACCAGGAAGGACTCAACGTTTGTGTAGTGAGAGTGCATGGATAAGGATATATCAATTTTGGGGGGTTGTTTTTTAAAAATATATTTTCTTTGGTTATTCCTGTGTTTTCTTTATTGGAAACCCTTTTGTAACAGTAGAAGTGGTTTTCCTGAATTAAAATCTAACTAGGAGGTATCTTCTACTTGATTGGTTTTAAGGATATGTTGATTTCTTTGTTCATCTAAGTAATCTCGTCTTTTCTGCCAATTCTTGATCTTTTTCTGTGTCTTCTCCATACTCTAGCCCCACCCTCCCCCTTTCCAGTATTTTGTCCAAAAGTCAGGGAGGAGAGTGAGGTTGTCTGTTATGATTTTGTTTATGTATTTATTGATATTTACTCCATATGTTTAGGGTAAATCTTTGTTTTCTAGCCTGTCAGCATAGGGTTTCTCCAATTGTTTCCTCTCCTCTCTTTAAAAAAAAGTAGATTTTCACCTCTTATGGAATTCAGCCTTCTATTGCTATAAGTCAGCAAAAACTTGGCCAAGGCTAGGAATGGGTCAGGCATAAAACACTTCCTGACAATGTCATCTTCGTAGATCAGTAGAACTCTTGAGGGGTTGATCAACCTGCTGACTTACTTGGAACCAAGCAAGAGGAACCCCAAACTGAGTCTGTGGCTCAAAGTGAAAGTACAATTGCAGGCCTATCTCATGGAGAAGGTGTATTTCTTCAGGAACCCAAGATGGCGGCATCTATGTCAATAATCAGTCCTACTTTGAATACTACATGTAACTTGAGGTAGTTGGAGCATCACATAAAGTTTCTAATTTGAGAATAGCAAAATTGTGCAAATTATTTCTCAAATGCTTGGACCTACGAGAATGTTTATTGGAATGGAAAACTTTCATGCTGTTGACCTGTATTAGTGGTCTTCAGAAGGTTATAAATTTCAGTCTAAATTGAAATGCTTTTATAAATTTTCTGAATAAGGTACTTCCAATTTAAGACACAAGCAAGTGATCAGTTCCTCTGACAAAAGAAGGAGGCCGTTGGTTGTGGTTGGACTAATGTCTTCCTGGAGTGACTAGGAATTAATAATAGAATATTCCTTAGTATCTTCTCTTAGTGGGGGTTAATTATGGAAAGTGTTTAGGATTGTAAATAGGATAATTGTCCAGAGTTTTTTTACACCTTGCTAAGTTAATTCATCTTTTGCTCTAGTGATAGATACAGCGATGCCAGTGATGACAGCTTTTCAGAGCCAAGGATAGCTGAGTTGGAAATCAGCTGAAACTGTTACATGACTTGGAATCACCAGGACTGCCTGAGAGGGTGAGATGGAACCTTTAAGTTCTTGTTTGTTTTACAGACAAGCTGTCTTCTTGGTGTAGAAGGGAGCATCACAGGACTTGTCTCGCAGGATCCTGCTCCCCTGGGATGCTCCTGTTTGCATAGTTAGCAGGACGGACTTGACAGCTGATTATGCTTCTGGGAATCTGGAATGCACCTGAGAAAGCAGGC
Organism: Hyperoodon ampullatus; assembly: GCF_949752795.1. Taxonomy (NCBI): domain Eukaryota; kingdom Metazoa; phylum Chordata; class Mammalia; order Artiodactyla; family Ziphiidae; genus Hyperoodon; species Hyperoodon ampullatus. Next base: position 14,883,666 of record NC_136913.1, on the reverse strand, counting down.
AGTTAGGAATGCGCCTGAGGCTGGGAATAAATATATCCGTGCACCTATAAATGGATACGTGGAGGCTGATAGTGTAGCTGAGGGGTCAGCAAACTTGTTCTGTAAAGGGCCAGACAGTGACTGTTTTCGGCTTTGTGGGCCCTCCAGTGCGTTGGAGAGGGAGAGCAGGCTTGGACAGTATGTACATAAATGGGCAGGGCTGTGTCCCAGTAAAACTTGATTTCCAAACACAGTGTGCTGACCCCTGGTCTAGGTCACTCATGGAAAAGCAGAGTTCCTTGGATTTGTAGAAAATAAAATAGTGTTTTCTTTCTTTGTAGGGAGATGCCAGAGACTGGCTTGGCTTCCAAGAGCAGCTTATGTCCCTCACGGCTCCTGGAGGTTTTATTAGAGAAGGTAGCAGCCTGGATGGCTTTATTCCATTGATGCTCAGAGGCAGATGCTGCCTGGACAACCCTGCTCTTTAGCAGGGACAGCAGCTTTTGGAAAATTCGTACAATCGCTCCAGTGTGATTTCTCTTCTTATTTCACTTAGGGGCAGAACATTCCTGTTCACCAGGGAAGGCACATCCGGGTCTATTTAGGTTTGCCTCAGACATGGAGACCTTCAGAAGCAAACCAAAATGGTGCAAAGATTAGTTGGAGGTACTTGCAAGACATATTATTCAGCTTCTGATGCGGCTAATACTTTTTTTTTTTTTTTAAGGCTCTGAAGTAACCGAAGCCAAGATGAAGGAACTATCTAAGGAAATCACCACACTCATAGAATCACTCTTTTCTCCACCAAACATGGGATGTACAGCCTCGAGGGGAATCTAATAATATGCACTTCCATGAACCAGAATCAAAGGGGTAGTTTTCTTTTTCCTCCAGAGGTGACCTTTGGTTCTTGCAAATTTCTGTAGCCAATTAAACTTTTCCCAGCAACTTCAATGGGCAGAAAGTGTGTTGGTGTCTTGTCTGGTGTATGGTGACGTCCAGGTGGTGAGGAAGGATCCAGGTAACTGAGCCTTCTCTGGGCTATATGGGAAGGCCGGCAAGGCACACGCAACAACTAATTTTGTGTCAAAAATGAGTCATTCTGTTACCTGGAATTCAGCCACAGATTTGCATGTGGCCCAAGCTTATTTCAGGTTTTCACTCTGTTTATTTGTAGTAAAAAGTAAAATGAAACAGGTCCAAGACTGGGGGTGGTAAGTAAGGCCCTGGCCTCAGGCACAGAATTTAAGGGGGCATAAAAAAACTCAGGAATCAAGATCAGTAACATATATATATATATATTTACTTGAGGTGAAATTCACATAACGTAGATTAACCATTTCAAAGTGAACGATGCAGTAGCATTGGGTACATTCGCAGTGCTGTGCAACCACCACCTTCATCTGGTTCCATCTGTCTTCCCAGCCGCCTCCGCAACCACTTATCTCCATTCTATTTCCATGGATTGGCCTATTCTGGATATTTCATATTAGTGGAATCATATAATACGTGGCCTCTCGTGTCTGGCTTCTTTCACTGAGCTTGATGTTTTCAAGGTTCGTCCATGTTGTGGCCTATGTCAGTTCTTCCTTGTTGTGGCTGAATAGAATTTCCTGGTATGGATTAGACTACAATTTGTTTATTCATTCATCCGTTGATGGACATTTGATTTGTTTCTACCTTTTGGCTTTTTTGGATAGCGCTGCTGTGAACATTCATGTGTAAATAAATTTTGTTTGTTTGTTTTTGTTTTTTGTTTTTGCCACACCGTGAGGCTTGTGGGATCTTAGTTCCCCGACCAGGGATCCAAGCCGGGCCCTCGGTAGTGAGAGCACAGAGTCCTTAACTGCTGGACTGCCAGGGAATTCCTGTAAATAACTGTTTGAGTATCTGTTTTTAACTCTTTTGGTAAATGGTTATACCTAGGAGTGGAATTGCTGGGTCATGTGGTAATTCTGTTTGACTTTTGGCGGAAGCATCAGTAATATTTTAATGTAAGATTTTAAAAAACCAAAATTCATAAAAAAAATTTACAAAGAGCAAAATACCAAATTTTAAAATAAGGACAGGATCCAACCCTGCCCCTCCCTCACCTGCCCTAGTCCTGGGCCAGTTGTACAACGTTCTCATCCAGTATGCTTCCTGATTTCCCTGTTGAATGTACTTGAGATGACTTAGTTGTTGCTTACATTTCAGCCTTCTGAAACTGATTTAAATATTTTAACTGCTCGGTTAATTTTTTTGTGGTTGTCTTTGGCCTTTAACTGTTTTCTCTTAATGCTGTAAAGCATTATTTTGTGAACTGCTACAGAAAATTCATCTACCAAACACATGCAGAAATGAAATGAATAATTCTGGTAAACAAAAATATTAAAGAACGTTAGGGCTCCACTTGTGAAAATTACAGCTTGAAGATCACGGGAGGCTCCAAATGAAAAGCCCACAAGATAGGTTAAAAGCTGGTATAGGCCTCCTAGAGAGAGGTATGTAAGCACAGAGGGGATGCTTGAACAGCACAAGAGGTAGTCTGGCTTAAATGGGAGTTTTCAATTGTAGTAATTATGACTTCTAAAGTTACTTATAACAGAGTGCTTACCTTCAGGCTAATGATTAAGAAGCAGCAAAGCAGCCTCTTTGTTGTTTCTACATGAGATTTTCTCTTTTGGAGACACCTGTTGAACTTGGAGTTCAGCGAAGTGCAGAATGGTAATAGCATGGCTGCGTAGGGTAGTGGAGCACATAGAAAGGTATTATAAGTCAGTCATTCGACAAATGTATCTTGAGCCCCCAGGATGAGCGACACATGGTGTCAGGTGCTGGGGGAAGTGGAGGGGAGCAGAATTTGCCCCCCAAATATGTCTCTTTGGCATAAGGATTATTTTAAAGAAACAGCAGACACAGGAAAAGCTCTGAAAACTGAATAGAAGTTGCCCTTTTTTTTTTTTTTTTTTTTTTTTTTTTTTTTTTTGCGGTACGCGGGCCTCTCACTGTTGTGGCCTCTCCCGTTGCGGAGCACAGGCTCTGGATGCGCAGGCTCAGCGGCCATGGCTCACGGGCCCAGCCGCTCCGCGGCATATGGGATCCTCCCAGACCGGGGCACGAACCCGTATCCCCTGCATCAGCAGGCGGACTCTCAACCACTGCGCCACCAGGGAGGCCCAGAAGTTGCCCTTTTTAAGAGACATTTACATTTATAAGGGAAACCTTTGTTTGTAAAGTTGAGTCCTTCTTTGTACCAGGGAGAGACTGAGGACTCTACGTCTCTGGACGTAGATGACACCAGTGAAACAGTGTCACCACTCACCCAACTGCCAGCCAGTCTGGGAAACCACAGCCCACTGGTTCTCGGAGCTCTTTGCTCACCATCTTTGCATTGTATGACCACAGGTACAAATCTGTGTGAAACATTTACCTTCTCAGTGGAGAAGGCAGGGACTTAAATCTGTATAACAACCTCACCCTTGATTACTGTGTTTCGCCTGGTCACCTTCCACAACTGCCTCCCCCACAAAAACATCTTCTGTCTTTCGCTGGAGATGGTATTGAAGGTGGTGGCTTGGGCCATTTTGAAGAGTTACTCAGTTTTCCTGGGTCTCTCCCATGTATACAGCAGGTACACATGTTATTAAGCTGAAACCAAGCAGGAGCCTGCAGGGCCCTCCCGGGTACAAAAGCCTTTCCATGTCCTCTGTTTCTTGTTTGTAGAAAAAGGCTTTAGTCTCCTAAGCTTTCCCTGAGTTCCAAAGAGCAGACTCAAGCAGGTACTAACTGGGGAAGTGAGAAGATGCAGAAACAGAGGAGAAGCAGTCGAGAAAGAATAGTTCAGTGATAATACATAGCCCTAGTTCCTCCTCAAGGGATATATATGACAGTCTGATGCATATCTTTGAGTTGTTCTGCAGGAACTACAACCTGCACCCTGGTGATGGATGGTGACTACATGCTGAGCACAAGCAGTAGACCCCAGACTGGTTGGAACCAGGTTGATGATGTTGACTCCCAAAACATTACCGTCACCTCCCCACGCACCAATAGAGAACTGTGCGCGAACCGGTCACACACCCTTTTGCCCCTTTTGCCTTTCAAAACCTTACCCCCAGGCCAGCCAGTAAAATGGATCTGAGATCAGCCTACATCTCCCATCTTCTCGGCTGGCGCCCTCTCAATCAGTAAACCTTTCTCAGAACTTCAACATTTCGGTTTGTTTGGCTTCAGGACACACAGGCACACAATCTTGGGTTCAACAACAAAACTTGTTTGTTTTTCTCCTGTTAATCTGTCTTTTATTACAGAAAGGTCTCAGCCAAGAACCTAGAAGGGTAGAGGGAAAATGATTTTTCTTCCCCTACAGAAGCAACCTACCTTCTTGCACCTGACCTTCTCTTGGGGGAAGGCAGGCTTTAAACAAATCTGTAGGAAAACAAGCAATTAATTAATTGTGAGATGTTCAGGGAGCTATGAGTGTTAAAGAATAAGGACAAAGAGGCTATGAGAGAGTGTAAAATGGGATCCTCTGACAAACTGGGGAGCCAAGGAAGGCCTTCTGAGCAAAGCTGGTAAATGTTTCACACAGATTTGTGCCTGTGGTCACACAATGCAAAGATGGTGAGCAAAGAGCTCCGAGAACCAGTGGGCTGTGGTTTCCCAGACTGGCTGGCAGTTGGGTGAGTGATGACACTGTTTCACTGGTGTCATCCCCTGCTTGGTATCAGCCCACACCTTTCCTTGGTTGAAGTTTGGACTAAAGCTGAAGGGACTCAGCTTTTCTGTTTTCTCCATAAGCTCTCCAGCTCCATTCCCAATTGTCACTTTTGTTGCTGTACTTCTTACTTGGACTTTATATTTTGTTGAAGTAAAAAGTACCAGTTATATGCACATGTGTGCTCTGATAAGGTCAGTGCCAGACATTGACACTCATCACAGTTTTCCCCTAGAGTTGAAGTTCTGCACCCCAAAGATGCCATACAAGATGAGGGGAGATAACGCAGAAACAACACCAGAAATCCAGAGTTAGTGAAGTGTTGCCTGTGGGTTCTTTTCTGTGCTAGTGTCTTTGCGGTTTGATTGAATTTCTTGAATGGAGCAAGAAAGAGCTCAAGATCGTGTAGCAGCAACAGGTCTGCATCACTCTCTCCCTAGGCCGCCAAGCCCTTCTCAGAGTCTCCCTTCTAACTCTTTTGTTTCACTTGTGGATGAGGAGATGTGGGGTTCTTTCAGTCTGCAAAATAGAATCACACTTGTATTCTCAGGGTCAGTGGTAAGGAAGCAGGCTCTATACTCATTGTTAATCTGAGCAGCACAGTCAGTGCTAGCCAGAGAGTCAACTTTGGGGAAGTGACCAGCCTCTTAGTTCTTTTGGAGGTAGGCTTTTCTTGTGTGATACCATTATTTGATTTGTGTTTACATTTGAATATGGGTTTATTAATAAGCCAGATATAATGATGAACTGCCATTTTGCACGTCACTGCTTCTTCTATTATCAGTAATAATCAATAGGTGAGCCATTTTGAAAAACAGCTCATTCCATTTTGACTCACGCTGCCCTTGAACAAAACCACTGTATTTCCATCTTTCTTTGGGTTTTGCTATACATCAAGGTTTTTCACTGGTCTGGTGGATATCCTACCCTATTTCTACATAGGCTTTCCACGTGGGACATACTAGGTGCTGATGGAAATATAAATTGAACTTGTTGAGCTGCTTTTTGCTATGCAACTTTTGCTCTTCAAGGTTTATGTCCATGAATATCTCTAAAAGATAGTGGCAAATTCTATGGGGCCCAGTTTCCATCCCTGAAGCTTCTTTGGTATTACCTGCTTCCTCTGAGAAGAATATCAGTGTAAAGCTGGGGAATCCAGTTGGCACTGTTTGGTTATATACTTCATTTTTAGCCTTAATGTTAACTTTTAAACTTCCCATCTTGAAAAAGAAATTGTTTTGAAAATAGAATCTTTCTTAACTTTTTTTTTTTCTGGGGGAGACTATGCTTTCAGTTAATATGCTGGGAGTATTCTGTAGAGTAAGATAAAAGCCTAGAATCTGGGGATTGGGACCAGTGTCCCAGTACTAAACTTTTCCACACTGAATCACCCTCTCAAGGGGATGCTCTGAATTAAACCTCACCATCTGCCACAGGCTGGGATGATGAGACTACTTGTTTGTTTGTTTGTTTGAACATCTTTATTGGCGTATAATTGCTGCACAATGTTGTGTTAGCTTATGCTGCATAACAGAGTGAATCAGCTATGTATACACACACATCCCCATATCCCCTCCCTCTTGCATCTCCCTCCCACCCTCCCTATCCTACCCCTCTATGTGGTCACAAAACACCGAGCTGATCTCCCTGTGCTATGCGGCTGCTTCCCACTAGCTATCTATTTTACGTTTGGTAGTGTATATACGTCCATGCCACTCTCTCACTTCGTCCCAGCTTCCCCTTCCCCCTCCCCGTGTCCTCAAGTCCGTTCTTTACATCTGCGTCTTTATTCCTGTCCTGCCCCTAGGTTCTTCAGAACCATTTTTTTTTAGGTTCCATATATATGTGTTAGCATACAATATTTGTTTTTCTCTTTCTGACTTACTTCACTCTGTATGACAGACTCTAGGTCTATCCACCTCACTACAAATAACCCAATTTTGTTTCTTTTTATGGCTGAGTAATAGTCCATTGTATATATGTGCTGCATCTTCTTTATCCATTCATCTGTCGATGGACACTTAGGTTGCTTCCGTGTCCTGGCTATTGTAAATAGTGCTGCAATGAACACTGTGGTACATGTCTATTTTTGAACTATGGTTTTCTCAGGGTATAGGCCCAGTAGTGGGATTGCTGGGTCATATGGTGGTTATATTTTGAGTTCTTTAAGGAACCTCCATCCTGTTCTCCAGAGTGGCTGTACCAATTTACATTCCCACCAACAGTGCAGGAGGGTTCCCTTTTCTCCACACCCTCTCCAGCATTTATTGTTTGTAGATTTTTTGATGATGGCCATTCTGACTGGTGTGAGGTGATACCTCATTGTGGTTTTGATTTGCATTTTTCTAATGAATGGTGATGTTGAGCAGGTTTTTATGTCTTTGTTGGCCAACTGTATATCTTCTTTGGAGAAGTGTATATTTAGGTCTTCCGCCCATTTTTTGATTGGGTTGTTTGTTTATTTTGATATTGAGCTGCATGTGTATTTTGGAGATTAATCCTTTGTCAGGTGCTTTGTTTGCAAATATTTTCTCCCATTCAGAGGGTTGTCTTTTCATCTGGATTATGAATTCCTTTGCTGTGTAAAAGCTTTTAAGTTTCATTAGGTCCCATTTGTTTATTTTTGTTTTTATTTCCATTACTCTAGGAGGTGGCTCAAAGAGGATCTTGCTGTGATTTATGTCATAGAGTGTTCTGCCTATGTTTTCCTCTAAGAGTTTTATAGTGTCTGGCCTTACATTTAGGTCTTTAATCCGTTTTGAGTTTATTTTTGTGTATGGTGTTAGGAAGTGTTCTAATTTCATTCTTTCACATGTAGCTGTCCAGTTTTCCCAGCACCACTTATTGAAGAGGCTGTCTTTTCTCCATTCTATATTCTTGCCTCCTTTGTCAAAGATAAGGTGACCATATGTACATGGGTTTATCTCTGGGCTTTCTCTCCTATTCCATTGATCTATATTTCTGTTTTTTGTGCCAGTACCGTACTATCTTGATAACTGTAGCTTTGTAGTATAGTCTGAAGTCAGGGAGCCTGATTCCTCCAGCTCCGTTTTTCTTTGTCAAGATTGCTTTGACTATTCGGGGTCTTTTGTGTTTCCAAACAAATTGTGAAATTTTTTGTTCTAGTTCTGTGAAAAATTCCATTGGTTCTTTGAAAGGGATTGCATTGAATCTGTAGATTGCTTTGGGTAGTATAGTCATTTTCATGATATTGATTCTTCCAAGAACATGGTATATCTCTCCATCTGTTTGTATCATCTTTAATTTCTTTCATCAGTGTCTTATAGTTTTCTGCATACAGGTCTTTTGTCTCCTCAGGGAGGTTTATTCCTAGGTATTTTATTCTTTTTGTGGCAGTGGTAGATGGGAGTGTTTCCTTAATTTCTCTTTCAGATTTTTCATCATTAGTATATAGGAATGCAAGAGATTTCTGTGCATTAATTTGGTATCCTGCTACTTTACCAAATTCATTGATTAGCTCTAGTAGTTTTCTGGTAGCATCTTTAGGATTCTCTATGTATAGTGTCATGCCATGTGCAAGCAGTGACAGTTTTACTTCTTTTCCGATTTGGATTCCTTTTATTTCTTTTTCTTCTCTGATTGCTCTGGCTAAAACTTCCAAAACTGTGTTGAATAATAGTGGTGAGAGTGGGCAACCTTGTCTTGTTCCTGATCTTAAAGGAAATGGTTTCAGTTTTTCACCATTGAGAACGATGTTGGCTGTGGGTCTGTCATATATGGCCTTTATTATGTTGAGGTAGGTTCCCTCTATGCCCACTTTCAGGAGAGTTTTTATCATAAATGAGTGTTGAATTTTGTCAAAAGCTTTTTCTGCATCTATTGAGATGATCATGTGGTTTTTCTCCTTCAATTTGTTAATATGTTTTATCACATTGATTTGCATATATTGAAAATTCCTTGCATTCCTGGGATAAACCCCACTTGATCATGGTGTATGATCCTTTTAATGTGCTGTTGGATTCTGTTTGCTAGTATTTTGTTGAGGATTTTTGCATCTATATTCATCAGTGATATTGGTCTGTAATTTGCTTTTTTGGTCGTACCTCTGTCTGGTTTTGTTATCAGGGTGATGGTGGCCTCATAGAATGAGTTTGGGAGTGTTCCTCCCTCTGCTATATTTTGGAAGAGTTTGAGAAGGATAGGTGTTAGCTCTTCTCTAAATGTTTGATAGAATTCACCTGTGAAGCCATCTGGTTCTGGACTTTTGTTTGTTGGAAGATTTTTAATCACAGCTTCAATTTCAGTGCTTGTGATTGGTCTGTTCATATTTTCTGTTTCTTCCTGGTTCAGTCTTGGAAGGTTATACCTCTCTAAGAATTTGTCCATTTCTTCCAGGTTTTCCATTTTATTGGCATACAGTTGCTTTTAGTAATCTCTCATGATCCTTTGTATTTCTGCAGTGTCAGTTGTTACTTCTTCTTTTTCATTACTAATTCTGTTGATTTGAGTCTTCTCCCTGTTTTTCTTGATGAGTCTGGCTAATGGTTTATCAATTTTGTTTATCTTGTAAAGAACCAACTTTTAGTTTTATTGATCTTTGCTATCGTTTCCTTCATTTCTTTTTCATTTATTTCTGATCTGATCTCTATGATTTCTTTCCTTCTGCTAACTTTGGGGTTTTTTTGTTCGTCTTCCTCTAATTGCTTTAGGTGTAAGGTTAGGTTGTTTATTTGAGATTCTTCTTGTTTCTTGAGGTAGGATTGTTTTGCTGTAAACTTCCCTCTTAGAACTGCTTTTGCTGCATACCATAGTTTTGGGTTGTCATGTTTTCGTTGTCATTTGTTTCTAGGTATTTTTTGATTTCCTGTTTGATTTCTTCAGTGATCTCTTGGTTATTTAGTAGTGTATTGTTTAGCGTCCATGTGTTTGTATCTTTTACAGTTTTTTTCCTGTAATTGATATCTAGTCTCATAGTGTTGTGGTCAGAAAAGATACTTTATACGAATTCAATTTTCTTAAATTTACCGAGGCTTGATTTGTGACCCAAGATGTGATCTATCCTGGAGAATGTTCCATGAGCACTTGAGAAGAAAGTGTGTTCTGTTGTTTTTGGATGGAATGTCCTATAAATATCAATTAATTCCATCTTGTTTAATGTATCATTTAAAGCTTGCGTTTCCTTATTTATTTTCATTTTGGATGATCTGTCCATTGGTGAAAGTGGGGTGTTGAAGTCCCCTACTATGATTGTGTTACTGTCGATTTCCCCTTTTATGGCTGTTAGTATTTGCCTTATGTATTGAGGTGCTCCTATGTTGGGTGCATAAATATTTACAATTGTTATATCTTCTTCTTGGATTGATCCCTTGATCAATATGTAGTGCCCCTCTTTGTCTCTTGTAATAGTCTTTGTTTTAAAGTCTATTTTGTCTGATATGAGAATTGCTACTCCAGCTTTCTTTTGAATTCCATTTGCATGGAATATTTTTTTCCATACCCTCGCTTTCAGTCTGTATGTGTCCCTAGGTCTGAAGTGGGTCTCTTGTAGACAGCATGTATATGGGTCTTGTTTTTGTATCCATTCAGCCAGTCTTTTGCTTGGAGCATTTAATCCATTTACATTTAAGGTAATTATCGATATATATGGTCCTATTACCATTTTCTTAATTGTTTTGGGTTTGTTATTGTAGGTCTTTTCCTTCTCTTGTGTTTTCTGCCTAGAGAAATTCCTTTAGCATTTGTTGTAAAGCTGGTTTGGTGGTGCTGAGTTCTCTTAGCTGTTGCTTGTCTGTAAAGGTTTTAATTTCTCCATCGAATCTAAATGAGATCCTTGCTGTGTAGAGTAATCTTGGTTGTAGGTTTTCCCCTTTCATCACTTTAAATATGTCCTGGCACTCCCTTCTGGCTTGCAGAGTTTCTGCTGAAAGATCAGCTGTTAACCTTATGGGGATTCCCTTGTATGTTTTTTGTGGCTTTTCCCTTGCTGCTTTTAATATTTTTCTTTGTCTTTAATTTTTGATAGTTTGATTAATATGTGTCTTGGTGTGTTTTTCCTTGGATTTATCTTGTATGGGCCTCTCTTGCTTCCTGGACTTGATTGACTATTTCCTTTCCTATGTTAGGGAAGTTTTCAACTCTAATCTCTTCAAATATTTTCTCAGACCCTTTCTTTTTCTGGGACTGCTATGATTCGAATGTTGGTGTGTTTAATGTTGTCCCAGAGGTCTCTGAGACTGTCCTCAATTCTTTTCATTCTTTTTTCTTTATTCTGCTCTACAGCAGTTATTTCCCCTATTTTATCTTCCAGGTCACTTATCCATTCTTCTGCCTCCGTTATTCTGCTATTGATTCCTTCTAGAGAATTTTTAATTTCATTTATTGTGTTGTTCATCATCGTTTGTTTGCTCTTTAGTTCTTCTAGGTCCTTGTTAAACGTTTCTTGTATTTTCTCCATTCTATTTCCAAGATTTTGGATCATCTTTACTATCATTACTCTAAATTCTTTTTCAGGTAGACTGCCTATTTCCCCTTCATTTGTTTCGTCTGGTGGGTTTTTATCTTGCTCCTTCATCTGCTGCATACTTCTCTGTCTTCTCATTTTGTTTAACTTACTGTGTTTGGGGTCTCCTTTGTGCAGGTGGCAGGTTCATAGTTCCCATTATTTTTGGTGTCTACCTCCAGTGGGTGAGGTTGGTTCAGTGGCTTGTGTAGGCTTCCTGGTGGAGGGGACTCGTGCCTGTGTTCTGGTGGGTGGGGCTGGATCTTGTCCTTCTGGTGGGCAGGGCCACGTCCGGTGGTGTGTTTTGAGGTGTCTGTGAACTTAGTATGACTTTAGGCAGCCTCTCTGCTAATGGATGGGGTTGTTCCTGTCTTCCTAGTTGTTTGGCATGGGGCATCCAGCACTGGAGCTTGCTGGCCGTTGGGGTGGAGCTGGGTCTTAGCATTGAGATGGAGGTCTCCGGCAGAGCTCTTGCTGATTGATATTACGTGGGGCCAGGAGGTCTCTGTTGGTTCAGTGTCCTGAACTCGGCTCTCCCACCTCGGAGGTTCAGGCCCAGCACCCACCCGGAACACTGAGACCCTGCCAGCCACATGGCTCGGAAGAAAAGGAAGAAAAACAAAGAACAAAAAACAAAGACAATGAAGAGACAGAACCCTAGGACACACGGCAAAAGCAAACCTAAACAGACAAAATCACACAAAGAAACATACACATACACACTCACAAAAAGAGAAAAAAAAAAGGAAAAAAAAATTTTTAAATAAAATATTTAAAATTAAGAAGGAAAGCAAACAAACCAATATAGCCAAATCCACCAATGATAACAAGCACTAAAAACTAAACTAAGATAAACATAAAACCAGGAACAAATCAGATGCAGAAAGCAAACCCCATGTCTACGGTTGCTCCCAAAGTCCACCTCCTCAATTTTGGAAACATTCATTGTCTATTCAGGTATTCCACAGGTGCAGGGTTTATCAAGTTGATTGTGAGGATTTAATCTGCTGATCCTGAGGCTGCATGGAGAAATTTCCCTGTCTCTTCTTTGTTCGAACAGCTCTTGGAATTCAGGTTTGGTTTTGGCCCTGCCTCTGCATGTAGGCCACCCTCAGGCATCTGTTCCCTGCCCAGACAGGAGGGGGTTAAAGCAGCAGCTGATTAGGGCTCTCTTGCTCACTCAGGCCAGGGACAGGGAGGTGTACGGTAGTCATAATTGGAATCCGGGGTGAGCCTGCAGTGGCAGAGGCTAGTGTGAGATGCAACAGCTGGAGGCACGCTGTGTTTACTCCTGGAGAAGTTGTCCCTGGATCATGGGACCCTGGCAGTGGCGTGCTGCACAGGCTCTGAGGGTGTGTGGTAGTGTGACCTGTGCTTGCACACAGGATTATTGGTGGCAGCAGCGGCAGCGTTAGCGGTTCATGCCCATCTCTGGGGTCTGAGCTGATAGCCACAGCTCGCACCTGTTTCTGGAACTCACTTAGGCGGTGTTCTGCCTTCTGTGGGCACACGGAGCAGGAATCCCCACTCCTTGTGCACCCCGAAACAATGGTCTCTTGCCTCTTCGGCAGCTCCAGACTTTTCCCGGACTCCCTCCTGGCTAGCTGTGGCGCACCAGCCCCCTTCAGGCTGTGTTCATGCAGCCACCCCCAGTCCTCTCCCTGGGGTCTGACCTCTGAAGCCCGAGCCTCAGTTGCCAGCCCCCCGCCCGCCCCGGCGAGTGAGCAGACAAGTCTCTCGGGCTGGTGAGTGCTGGTTGGCACCGGTCCTCTGTGCAGGAATCTTTCTGCTTTGCCCTCCGCACCCCTGTTGCTGCGCTCTCCTCCATGGCTCCGAAGCTTCCCCCCCGTCACCCCCCATCCCCACCAGTGAAGGGGTTCTCTAGTGTGTAGAAACTTTTCCTTCTTCACAGCTCCCTCCCTGAGGTACAGGTCCCGTCCCTATGCTTTTGTCTCTGTTTTTTCTGTTGCCCTACCCAGGTACGTGGGGCCTTTCTTGCCTTTTGGGAAGTCTGAGGTCTTCTGCCAGCGTTCAGTAGGTGTTCTATAGGTGTTTTTCCACATGTAGATGTATTTGTGGGGAGGAAGGTCACCTCTATGTCTTGCTCCTCCTCCGTCCTGAAGGTCCGAGACTACTTGTTATAATGGTCACTTCTGTAGAGAATTTAATGGTAAGCAGTCAATATTTAGTTAATTTAGATTATCTACATTTCCAGAGTAGCAATTTCTGAATTTATTTGCACAAGTATATATTATTTTAGTGTCCAACTTGAGACGTATGAAGACTCAGAAGTAATTTTCAACCCAGAATGTGACTTCTTTGTTGCCACCATTGATTCTTACCCAGAAGATTTCTGATAGGATGAGAGTTATTCATGGCTTTTGAAACACCTTTGTTTTTCCGAGTGAGTATTACAACTTTATGGTTTTATATCATAAACTAGATGTTTTTCTTCTGTTCCCCATTATCTTTATCTTTTTGTTCCAACATTCCTAACATAATTCTTAATTTGAGTTGAAGGGAGATTTGTTTTAACATGTTTAAGAATGAAAAAGTAAAGAATATGATTACACGTTCTTTATTGTTCAGAGGAGGCACTCTCTAAAGCAGGGTGGTTGTAGGGGGAGTGGCAAACTGGCCACAGGCTAAATTCTCCCTGTTTTTTATTATTTATTTATTTATTTTTAAATTTGTTTATTTTTGGCTGCGCTGGGTCTTTGTTGCAGTGCATGGGCTTCTCATCATGGTGGCTTCTCTTGTTGCGGAGGACGGGCTCTGGTTGCGCAGGCTTCAGTAGTTGTGGCAGGTGGGTCAGTAGTTGTGGCTTGCGGGCTCTAGAGCGCAGGCTCAGTAGTTGTGGTGCACGGGCTTAGCTGCTCCGCGGCATGTGGGATCTCCCTGGACCAGGGCTCGAACCTGTGTCCCCTGCACTGGCAGGCAGATTCTTAACCACTGTGCTATGAGGGAAGTCCTGCCTAGTTTTTAAATTAAAGTTTTATTGACCCACAGCCACACATGTTCCTTTACATATTGTCTATGGTTGTTTTCATGCTACTACAGCAGAGTTGAGTGGTTGCCACAGAGACCCACAAAGCCTACAATATTTACTATCTGGCACTTTACAGAAAAAGTTTGTTGACTGCTGATCTAAAAGGTACAATGCAAGAAAAAATATTTGCAATGGAACAGTCTCCAATGGAACCTAAGTTTAAAAAAATCTTTTTTTCTATATAGTGAAGATATTCTCTTAAAAAGATTTTAAAAGAATTCTTGACATGAGGTTACAAATTGAAAGGTTACAGAAAAATCTCTCTTCAACCTCTGTCCTCAGCCACCTTGTTCCCTTCCCTGGAGACCATATTATCAAATGGTTCTGGGTTCTTCCAGAGACATATCATGCAAGGATTATTGTTTTACTATGTTGAAGCAGCATTCTTATTTCAGTTGTGGTTATATTTCTCTATTTAGTAAGAAAAAAGAGATGGGGCTTCCCTGGTCGCACAGTGGTTGAGAGTCCACCTGCTAGTGCAGGGGACACAGGTTTGAGCCCGGGTCTGGGAGGATCCCACATGCCGTGGGGCAGCTAGGCCTGTGCACCACAACTGCTGAACCTGCGCTCTGGAGCCTGTGAGCCACAGCTACTGAAGCCCACATGCCACAACTACTGAGGCCTGCATGCCTGGAACCCATGCTCCACAACGGGAGAGGCCACCGCGGTGAGAGACCCGTGCCCTGTGGTGAGGAGTGGCCTCTGCTTGCCACAACTAGGGAAAGCCCACGCACAGCAACGAAGACCCAACACAGCCAAAAATAAATAAATTTAAAAAAAAGTAATTATGAGAAAAAATGTACAAGGGAAAGGTCAATTCTTAGTTCAGCTTGTCACAGATATTGTGTACATGCTGTGGGCCCACCCTGAATTTATGCAGCAGAGAATATGGAAAAACCTGTAAGATGTGGTCTAGCTGAGGAGTGGCCTACTACAGTGCTTGAACCAAATCCTGATGCATGAGTAGGAGTTGAGTAAATGCATCTTTGTATTATAAATACTGCCAAGACTGAAAACTTCCCTAACCTGGGAAAGGAAACAGATATCCAGGTTCAGGAAGCACAGAGGGTTCCAAACAAGATGAACCCAAGAGGTCCACACCAAGACACTTAGTAACTAAAATGGCAAAAATTAAAAATGGAGAATCTTAAAAGCAGCAAGTAAAAAGCAACTAGTTATGTACAAGGGAACTCCCATAAGACTGTCAGCTGACTTTTCAGCAGAAACTCTGCAGGCCAGAGGGAGTGGCATGATATATTCAAAGTGATGAAAGAAAAAACCCTACAATCAGGAATACCTGTCAAGGCTATCATTCAGATTTGAAGGAGAGAGAGAGTTTCACAGACAAGCAAAAGCTAAAAGACTTCAGCACCACTAAAGCAGCTTCACAAGAAATGTTAAAGGGACTTCTCTAAGCAGAAAAGACCACACTAGAAATATGAAACTTATGAAAGGAAAAATCTCATTGGTATCGGCAAACATTCAGTAAAGGTAGTTAATCAACCACTTATAAATCTAGTAGGAAGGTTAAAAGACAAAAGTAGTAAAATCATCTATATCCACAATAAGTAGTTAAGGGATACACAAAACAGAAAGATATAAAATATGATGTCAAAAACATTAAAGGTGCGTGGGGGGTGTAAAAATGTAGAGTTGTTAGAATGTGTTTGAACTTAAGAAATTGTCAACTGAAAATAACTGTGTGTGCATGTGTTGTTATATATGAATGTTATGGTAACCAGAAATCAAAAACCTATAATATACACACAAAAACAGAAAGGAATCCAAACATGAAACTAAAGGTAGTCATCAAATTACAAAGAAAGAGAGCACAAAAGAAGGAAGGAACAAAGAAGAACTACAGAAACAACCAGAAAATAATGAACAAAATGGCAATAAGTACATACCTATCAATAATTACTTTAAATGTAAATGGACTAAGTGCTCCAATCAAAAGACATAGACTGGCTGAAAGGATACAAAAACAAGATCCAGGGCTTCCCTGGTGGCGCAGTGGTTGAGAGTCCACCTGCCGATGCAGGGGACACGGGTTCTTGCCCCAGTCCGGGAAGATCCCACATGCCACGGAGCGGCTGGGCCCGTGAGCCATGGCCGCTGAGCCTGCGCGTCTGGAGCCTGTGCTCCGCAACGGGAGAGGCCACAACAGTGAGAGGCCCGCATACCACAAAAAAAAAAACCCAGAAAAACAAAAACAAAAACAAGATCTGTATATCTTGCCCACAGGGGACTCAACTTCAGATCTAAAGACACACACAGACTGAAAGTGAGGGGATGCAAAAAGTATTCCATGGAAATGAAAAGAAAGCTGGAGTAGCAATACTTCTATCAGACAAAATAGACTTTAAAAGAAAGACATTTTATAATGATAAATGGATAAATCCAGCAAGAAGATATAACAATTGTAAACATATATTAACCCAACATAGGAGCACGTAAATACATAAAGCAAATATTAGCCAGTGCTGTCCAAAAAATGTGAGCCACATTTGAAAATTTCTAGCAGCCATATTAAAGTGAAAAGGAACAGGTGAAATTAATTTTAGTAATATATTTTAGTACAATATATAAGTAATATACAATTTCAACATGTAGTCAATATAAAATTGTTAATGAGATATTTTATATTTTTTGTTATATGAAGTCTTTGGAATTTGGTGTAGATTTTACATTTACAAGTGCATCTTAATTCAGACTAGCCACATTTCAAGTGCTCGGTAGCCACATGTAGGAGTGCTTTGGTATTGGACAGCACAGCTCTAGATGCTGTATAAAGGGGACGTGCACATCCACCACTTGCTCATGGTGGAATCCCTGGGTATAATTCAGAGAGAAGTATATATATTAAAATCATAAAGCATCTCCTATTTAGTTATGCATATTTTTGTGTTTGGGGTGAAACCAGTATAGTATAGCCACGTGTGAGGCTTGCTATTGGGTTTGGCAGTTGGTCATCTGGCTGGTTTCTTCTGGTGGCTCCCCAGGTACCCAAGTCCTACCGCTGCCTCCATTTTTTGAGAAAGTTGCTTGCTTCTCTCTTCCTTAGAAGTCTCCAGATACTGAATAGTGTTCTTAAAGAGAGGAGAAATGCAGATTAGTTGTTTGTTTTTTAAAAATATTTATTTATTTTGGCTGCACTGGATCTTAGTTGCGGCATGTGAGATTCTTTTAGTTGCAGCAGGCGGAATCTAGTTCCCCAACCAGGGATCGAACCTGGGCCCTCTGTATTGGTAGGGCGGAGTCTTACCCACTGGACCACCAGGGAAGTCCCAGGTTAGTTGGTTTTGCTTTTCTAGGGTTTTCCACTCTCTACCCGGGACCATCGTAGGGTAAATTTACTTGGCAGGTTCTTTCAGATTCCCCTTAATAACACTTGTAAGTAATGAGTATTTTCTGCATTCAAAGGAAAATAATCATTTACAGCAAAATCTACTGATTGCCAGTGTTGTACTTCTACATTTTGCCCTTGATTTGGGTATACTTTAGAAAATAGCCAGACCCCCTGTCAAAGCTTCGAGTGGAAGCTACTGTTGATCAGCAAATTTGGCCCTTCTAATCATTAGGACTGAAGAAAATGGAATTCTTAAGAAAGAAAGTTTGAGACACATGGATAATTCAATTCATCAAACATTTTTTTGAGTCAACTTTGCCAGTAGGGTGCTAGACAGTAGCCTTCAAGCCCTATGTTCAGATAATTCAGTCTGATGTTAGGGAAGATAGGAAGAGATTTACACGTGAGTAACATCTGAGTCTTTCAAGAGTTCTTTAATGGAGGGATAGAATCGTGTCATGGCATATTACTTGGGAGGTGATGACATGTATGTGAGGCTTTGTGCTTTACTGAGAGAAGTTGTACACACATGTGAACATGCACAAGGATGATTTCCTCCAACCTAGGGTAGAGTTGGGTAGATTTATGGGATTGTGACATGTTTTGTGAAGGGGTTTTATAATAACAATCATAGGGCTTTCAGCTGTTGAATGATGAACATTTGGAAATGCAGTTGGAAACATTAAATTTGTAAATTGCACTAGAATCCCTTTCCATGGCTCTCATGATTCCTGTCTGTTTCTAGCTTGATAATAAATAATTGCATCTTAGTATAATTCTTTTCTAATCTAAAACAGAATGAAAGCAAGCTAGGAAGCCTGTCGAGGGAAGGGAGCCCCTAATGCTAATGACCCAATCAAAGTTTTTAAATGGCAGTTAATAAAGGAAAAGTATGATTTTGGACTAGAAAATTTTTCAAGTGGCTGCATAAATTATGTCTTTCTTAATTTAGAAGTGAGATTTATGTTTATTGGGCATTTGTTTTAAATTTAGCATATACTCTGGGTCTGTTGGTCTTGACAGCATGTTTCAGTGCAGACTAGCCACATTTCCAGTGCTCAGCAGTGGTTCTCTGTGGTATGCCAGACTCTGTGGCTGGCCACACAGAAACAAGAAGCTTGGTGTCCAGAATAATCCTTAGTAAAAATGTATGTATAATGTTACTTCCACCTTTATGAGCCAGAGGAAATTGAGGTCAAAACTAACCTGAACTTCCAGTTTGTATCATGCAAAGCTGGGATTCACCAAACAGCCAAAGGCCCTTCATGGAGAAGTACTACTTTTCTATGTAAGAGAAATGGGGCTGAATTCTCACACAGAATACTGCTGGTCTAGACAAGGGTAAAGGGCCTGGCCAAGGTGGCAGCCCTGGCAAACTACCTCTCAGTCAGAGTGTGGTAGCATTTTCCGACATCCATTTTCTCTGTGTTTAATTGGGAGCCATACAATATGGATTGGCTAGTTTGGGAATGGCAGTTATTTGCTCTTGATATGTTTCTGGTCTTATAGAAAAGCCCAGTTTAATCTCAATTCTGGTCCCAGGCAGAAAGCATTCAGGAAGAGCATCAAAGGAAAAGTAACATGTTACCTAGAATACCAAATGGATATACAGTACAAGTCAGGGAAACTCTTGAGGTCTGTTTACTTTGTTTTGTCTTATTTTCTTTGACTCTTTGATTGCAACTTCGCTCTTACGCCGCTCATAGAAAGTCAGCAAGGCAACTACGATAGTACTTCAGGGGTTAAATCACTTAGAATTTAAACCCCAGAAATAAGGTTTATTGTGAAGGCAAAACTCCCTTTGGTGGGATTCCACAGCTGTGAGAAAATGTAGAGCGCCTACAAATTGGCAACCGAATCAAGATTATTTATTTATTGTCCACACCTGAGGTTTTCTTTAGCTCTAAGTCATTTGATGTGCAAAGAAAATAGCGAAGTAGGTAAATATGGTGGCATATACTCATCATGTAACTGAAAATGTCTTTTTTTTTTTTAATATAAGATATCTCTTTTTTCCCTTAAGAGACATACCTAATAGTGACCTTATTATGCAAGGGAGCAATCTGGCTGTTGAAAACTTGTAAAGCACCTTTGCCATACCTTATTTAAGCTTTGGAAATCCTATTTTATGATAGTAGTCAAAGTGGTAAAATTATAAATCACTTATGTGTAATAGAGCTCCATGAAAAGTAGGAAAAGTATAAACTGTTAATATGTAAAATAGCTGTATGAAATCACTTTAAAAGAAGCAATTCTTTGAGAAAACATTGGGGATATTAACAATGGTTATCTTTGGGTGATGGGAAATATAGGTGAATTTTTTCCTTGTTCTAATTTCCTTTATTTTTAAAGAGTCATCTGGAACGAGTCAGTGAAACATTTGACTTTTGTTTATTTAATTAAAAAAGATCTCTGACAGAGAGCTTAGTTCATCATGAATCTCCATTCATGGCTCACTATCCTCCGTGGTCAGTCCAAGGCCCCTGATTTTTTTTTTTTTTTTTTGGTGTCCCCTCTCCCCACCATGTTCTTGAAAAGGTACAAATCCCTGAAGCATTGACAGTCTTGTTTTATGCACGTGTTTATGTCTCATTTCTATAAATGGCATTGTGCTACAACTCTTATTCTGTTTTTTTTACTGCTATCTTTCAGCACCATGATTTTAAAGTCTATCCCCACTGCCATTTGTACGTTTAGTTCGTTGCTTTGGGTTGCTGTGTAGTATTCCTCAGTCTGCATTCATTACGTTTCCTTTTGTATTTCTTGAGTTGCATCCACTTTCCTGCTACCACAAACAGTGCTGCAAAGGTTATCTTTGAACTTGTGCCCTAGTGGAGCTATCTGCGAGTTTCTCTGGAGTACACAGATCCAGGAGCAGAATTGCTGGGCCATAGGAAACGGGCACACTTAACTGAGCCACAGCCAGCCAGGTTGCTTTTCTGGAAAGTGGCTGCAGCAGCCTGTCCACATTTCCATCAGCAGGTCAGGCATGGGCCAGGTCCCCCACCCCCAGCTGCTAAGTATTACCCACCTTTCTAATTTTTCTCTGTCTGATAGGTGCAAAGTGGTATCTTGTTTTGACATTTCTCTGATTGCTGGTGATGTTAGCATTCTGACTTCCACCTTTGTGCATTGCCTCTTCTTAATCTTTGTTTTTTTTTCTCTGATTTCCTGACTTTTAAAAAATCTATTTATATCTATACTGGCTTTATTGAGATATAATTCACACATCATACAATTTACCCACTTAAAAAGTATTCATTGCTTTTTAGTATACTCACAATGTTGTGCAACCATCACCATGATGCATTTTAGAACATTTTCGTCAGCTCCAAAAGTGGCTGTTCCTTGAGCTCCAGGAGACATGTTTAGGTTGAGCACTCCCTGTGACCTTGCTGATCCCACAGGCCTGAACGAAAGGTCCGTGGACCCTGGTTGCTGAGGCCCTGGTTTCTGCCTTCCACAGCTTGGTTGTTGAGCTTGCTTTTGAGTGTGTGTCCTTCCGATGAATTCTCCCGCAGCCCACACCCTCACTTTGTGCTTATTGCCAGCATTGGTTTCTGTTTGCTTACAACCAAAAGAAAACTAAGTCATAAATTTGTACATACAGGAGGGATTTTTGCAAGGAACAGACCCTAGAATGTGAAACTGATTGAGAATGGCAGAGCCTGCCCTGTTTTTTATAATAAAGGGCAGCAAAACTGCTGATCAGACTGTGCTTCATTTTTTTCCTGGGACTGTGCACCTTACGTGTAAAATGTCTGGATGTTTCCCAGGGTGGGCTACTTTTCTGCCTTTCTCAAGGTGCTTCCAGAAGGCACTAAGCTTTGGTGTACAGCATCATTAAGAAAGCATATACCCTGGCTGATGATCCAACATACCAAGCGTCTGTCGGTCATGCTCCCTTAGGAAGCAGTCTGCTAAGATGGTGCCGTTTGCGGCAGGGGAACCCTCCCACCACTTCGCTCAGGTGGGGCCTTGGAAGACACTGGGTGAAGGAAATCCAGAGGACACAACCTGAGTTGATCAAGGACCTCTCTGCACGGCCAGGGAGGTGAATTGACAAGTAGACTCTAAGGACGTTCCAGGAGGATCATGTCCATGCTTGACATGTTGCTTTTCTTTTTTCCTTGAGCATTTTTGGTCCCTCCCTGCTCATGTTGTATAACGGATATCATTCAGGCCACAAGTTGCAAGACCATGAGACGTCACATCTCATCCTGCTTGAGTCATGGACATCACCAAGTGATACTTGACTTGGAAGCTGGATGGGGAGACTATGATTTTGAGTTGCCTCATATTGGGAAGGGGGTCAGTTCATTTTTGGTTGTATTTGGATTAGCTGTAGTAGGTGGTAGCATTTAAAAAATATGCATAGGAATAAAGGCGTGTGTGTGTGTATACGCACAATAAACTACCAATGATAGACTGTGATATATACACTTGTTATTTTGTCTTCCCAGTGAAGAAACCTGTAGTCAGGTTTCTGGTGTGATAATGCTACATAACAACTAACACCCCCAAATCTCAATGACTCACAAAAACAAGCACTTATTTCTTACTCATGGGTCTGCAAGTAGTTGTGGCTTTGCAGCACTTGGCTTCTGGCTGCAGGTTCGTTTCTGGTCTGCTCCATATATCCCCAGTGGCTACTCAAGGCCTGTTCTCATGGCCAATGGCAGAAGTGCAAAAGAGGCCAAGCCAAACCCTGCGAACACAACTAAAGCCTCTGCTTTAATGCCATTGGCTAAATCAGCGAGGGTTGGGACTTATTCTCTGCCCACAGTAAACCCTGGTAAAGGAAGGGAAGGAAGGAAGAATTGAGAACAAATAATCCATTCTTCTACACTCCCTCTTCTTTTGAGAAATCAGCTATGTGATTTCAATGTGTTTTCTCTCTCCACAGATTACATTGTTATCTGTTCAGTTGCTCATGTTAGAAGCCTAGGGTATAAGAGAAGTTCCAGATTGGGAAGGGAGGAGCATTTGTTCAGTTTTAGATATATTGAGTTTGAGCTGACTATGGGGTAGTCAGAGAGATGAGGAGACTGTTGGCTATACAGATCCAAATCGAAACTATTGTGGTTATTTTCTCACTCAAGTTCCTACAGGTTTTATGAGTGGGGCTGATGACAAGTGTTACTAATTTCTTCAAGTGACGGCCACTAAGTTTTCCTTATGCTGTAACTTTTAAGTTATTCTGTATTCTGAACCAAGACTGGTCCTGTTACCTTTCATATATAACTCTGTGGGTTATTAAATGTCAACATCAAGGTTCTCTGTGTGAAATTCCCATGCAGATTTTGTTGACTTCAGAGAAGTTATATAACTGAAGGGCATTAGCAGGTCATATTTTTCAATCTAAACCTGCTTTAGTGCACCATTTGTAAAGGTTCTCCTGAAAAAGGATTTTCTGTGTTTGTGTAAATACACTTGTGTCATCATATCTCATGCAAATTGTCTGTATTGATTAATGGTCTCTTGTTTGCTTCCTTTTGCTTGTATTTATAGCTCACATTACTTATAATTGTTGGACAACATAATATGAACCAGATGGCTTCATTATTCTGTGTTTCACATTTTGAATTTTAAATCTCACATTGGACTGCTTGTCAGCGGCCAGCTGTGTCCTGGAGGAGGAGATAAGGCCAGACCGTAGTTGAAAGATCTTGGGTCACATACCGTGGACAGTAAGTGCTGTCGAGATGTTAGCATTTGAGGTTTCTTCTGGCCCTTGGTTTCACTTGGAAATTCAGAGTGGAAGGCCAGAGAGAGAGAGACTGGGCGTCAAAGGCCTGCTGAACCACTCAGCTGGCCTGTGATTGCAATGTGTTTGAAAAGACTCTTTACCAATAAGCTCACAGAATCTATTATATGTTAGGAATTTTAACCACAGGTAGTAATTTTTAAAAATATGAGTATCAGTCAGGGGCCCGGCAGGAGACAGATGGTATATTCAAATAGGATAATTGAGGAATGGTTCCTTAAGGGACTATTTACAATAGCATGGGTTAAGGAAAACAAGGTTCAGTGAAGTAATATTCTAGACTTGAATGAGCAGGAGGGAGGAGACCCAGAGAGCAGCTACAGGTATAGGAGAGAGTGACTGGGCCATGGGATAGCCAGACATTTGGCCTCCCTGATGTGGGTGGGCGTCATCCAATCTGTTGAAGACCTGAGTAGAATAAAGGGGCTGAGTAAGAGGGAACTTCTTCCGTTTGACTGCTGAGGTGGTACAGGTCTTTTCTGGGCTTGGACTCAGCCTAACACATCAGCTCTTCCTGGGTCTTGAGCCTTTTGGCTTTTAGACTGGAACTTACTTCATTGGCTCTCCTTGTTCTCAGGCCTTCAGACTCAGACTGGAACTCTTCTGGGTCTCCAGCTTGCCAACTCACCCTGCAAATCTTGGGACTCCTCAGCCCCATAATCATGTGAGCCAATTCCTTGTAATAAATCTCTATTTGTCTCTCTCTTTGTCACACACACACGTCCTATTGGTTCTGTTTCTCTGGAGAATCCTGACTAATACAAAGGGCAAGGCAACTGGTGCTGTGGCCTTTCTTAGACATATAGACATTCTGGCAGGGAAGACATCATAGGCAGGGAAGGAGCTGAAGGAATAAATACTTAAATCTCACCCTTCTCCCTGGTGCCTCCAATTGGTTGAACTTGCCTGGAAGTTCTAGAGCAAGGGAGCCAGTGGAGGCAGTCTTTAAAGAGTCTGGGATACAGAGCAGGATGGAGAAAGGTGAAAAGTGGGTCTAGAAGGGCTAATGGAGCCTTTCCATATAGTGTATCTAAAATGACTCTTGTAAAAAAATAAAAATAAAAATTAATAAATAAATAAATAAATAAATAAAACGACTGTTGTTACCACTTTCTTATAGAGCCTCCCAGAGATATGCTATGCATACAAAAGCATATATGGTGCTCTTGGTAATTTCCATGATATTTCAAACTCTTCCAAAAATATCACTTTGATGGCTGCATAATATTAAAAGCCTTTTACTATGAAATAGTCTTACATAGATGTTACACTTATATAATATAAATATATTAATGAATGAAACTCCTGTGTATCCCATCGTCCTGCTTTAAGAACTAGAACACTGCCCAAACTTCAGGACTGCTGTGGGTGCCTTCCCAGTTCCATTGAATGAAGGCTAACCATTATTTTAAACTGTATTATCATTCCTTTGTGATAATAATTTCATTATAATATTTCTGAATATATATGTATTCCTAAACAATATATTGTCAAGCTTTGTATGACTTTGGCATTTATGTAGTTTCAAATGTATTTGTGTAGTTTGCATGTAGACTTCTGAGAATCGATTTTTATACTTAACATTATAATTTTGTGATTCATCCAAGTAGATGTATATTATTCAATTTTTGATGCTGTATATTGTTCCATTGTGTGTATATACTAGAATTTGTTTATTTTACTGTCAATGGACATTTGTCATTTTTACCTTTTTATAGTATTGCTATCCAATTTCTAGCAATTTGTGCCAGAGATTCTGTAGGACAGATACCTGGAAGGAAAGAAACTGGGTGATGGCGATTATCTTCAACTTTACAAGGTAATACCATATTATATTCCAAAGTTGTTGTTCTAATATTCACTCCCCATTGCCAGTGTATTAGTTTTGTTGCTCCATATCTAAACAACTTTAATCGTGAAAACATAACATTAATAGAATGAAAAGGCAAGGCACGTAATATAAGAAGAAAATTTTGAACACATATATTGAACAAAGTACTGATATTCAGTTTACCAGTGAGAGAAATACAGACATCTCAACTTTTAAAAATGGGCAAAAGACTTGAACAGGTACTTCATAAAAAAGGATTTCTGAGTTGCCAATAAACATATGAAAAGGTGCTTAGCTCATTAGTTCTTCAGGGAAATGCACATTTAAGACACAATGAGAAGCCTCCTCTGTACTCTCCAAATCCTAGCACTAGGAAAACTGATCTTGCTAAGTGTTGGCAATGATGTGGAGTACCAAAAACCCTTATTCTCTACTGGTGGTCATGTATCTCAGTACAACCACACTGGAAAATTGGTAGTATCTACTAAAGCTGAACATAGGCATAGCTATAACACACAATTCCATTCCCAAAAGAAATTCCTACAAAATGTCAGTAATAGCATTATTCATCAGAATCAAACACTGAAAATAGCCCAAATGTCCATCAAAAGTTGTATATACTTGCAACAAAATGGATGAATCTCACAACTGTGGGGAAGAATGAAAGATACTAGATACAAAAAAGAACATTCTGTATTTTTTTGTATATATATAAAATCCCCCAATGGACAGAACTTACTGATGGTAATAGAAGTAAGGATGATTAGTTAGCTTCGGGGAAGGTGATGACTTGGAGTGGACATACTGGGGGCATCCAGGACTAATAAATATTCTTTATCTTGTTCTGAGAATGAGTACATGGGTAAATTCATTTTGTGGAAGTTCAATGAAGTACGTACTTATGATTTCTGTACTTCTGGTACTTATGTAACACTTCAGTAAGAACTATCTTGAGGGGACTTCCCTGGTGGTCCAGTGGTTAAGACTCTGAGCTCCCAATGCAGGGGCCTGGGTTTGATCCCTGGTCAGGGTACTAGATCCCGCTTGCATGCTGCAACTAAGACTCTGCATGCCGCAACTAAAGATGCCACATGCTGCAACTAAAAAAGATCCCACGTGCCACAACTAAAGATCCCATGTGCTGCAACTAAGACCTGGCGCAGCCAAATAAATAAATATTAAAAAAAAAAAGAACTATATTGAAAATGCCATGTTTGGAAATTAACAAACACATGTCTAAATGATCATGAGTAAGAAAAGAAATCATGATGGAAATTTAATAATGACAATACTGCATATCAAAACTTGCAGGCTAAGTGGTACTGTAAGGGAAATTTATAGTCTTAAATGTTTACATTGGAAAAGAAGAAAAGCTTATAAATATGTGTCGTGTCCAGATATAGCAATAAAACCTTTTCTAAAAAAAGGATAAAGAAAGAAATAATAAATGGAATAGAAAACAGACACAATTTTTAAAACTCAACAAAGACCAAAAGTTGAGTCAAGAAAACAAAAAAAGAGAAAAAGCACATATAAACAACTTTAAGGATGAAAAAGGAGGACATAGCTACAAGAAGTCCAACCATGTCCAGCTGTACAGATTTTGTTTTCCAAAGATCACCCTGCTTGGGGAATGTATTAGAGAGGAACTTGAGTGAATGCAAACAGAGTACTTAAGAGTTTATTGCTGTAATCCAGGTAAGATGTAATGTAGCTTTTATTGGGACTAGAGTCTTGCTTAGGGATGACACTCACATTCTAAGGTTATCCATTTACTGTCTTAACTTTTCTTCTCATATGTATATATATATATATATATATATATATATTTTTTTTTTTTTTTTTTTTTTTTTTTTTTTTTTTTTTTTTTTTGCTGTACGCGGGCCTCTCACTGTTGTGGCCTCTCCCGTTGCAGAGCACAGGCTCCGGATGCACAGGCTCAGCAGCCATGGCTCACGGGCCTAGCTGCTCCACGGCATGTGGGATCTTCCCGGACCGGGGCACGAACTCGTGTCCCCTGCATCAGCGGGCAGACTCTCAACTGCTGCGCCACCAGGGAAGCCCCCTTCTAATATTTTTATTGTTTTATTTTTACACTTAAAACTGTAATCTTCGTCTGGAATTTTAAAAAATATAGTAGGAGGTAGAGCTATGATGTTTATTTTCAGATGGAAAACCATTTAACATGATACAACTCATTTAAAAATAAATTGAAGTACCACCCTTGTAAATTAAGTTTCTGTATTTACTTGAATCTGTTTCTGAATTCTGCATTCTTTGTTCTACCATGAATTTGTCTCTTCCTATGCAGATACTATACAGCAGGTTTTACAGTAAGTTTTAATATCTGGGAAGATAAATTACTCCCCTCAGAATTTTTCTTTTATTTTTCCTTGGTTTTATTTTGTTACATTTATTATTCTATATAAGCTTTAAAATCATTTTACCGTTTAAAAAATTATGATATTTATGCTGATTGGAATGGCGTTTGTATTTTAATTTTAGAAGAATTGACACTTGTCTTCCCTTCCAGAAACATGTTCTAACTTTCCATTTATTCAGGTCACCTTTTCTTTGCCATGAATATAGATATCAGAACTTGACTGTAATTATGTTCAGCACTTTATGTCTTTTATTTGAATATTTGAAAGTAATATTCATTTTACATTATGCAATTTAACAAGCAAGTAGTGCTCATTTAGTTATCCCTTAATAGTCTAAACATTTCCAACATTTCAAGTATGTCATTTTGAATATGGAAATTCTTCTTGCTCTGAGAATTACTGAAAACCTCTGATTCATGATTAGGTTGAAGAGAAGGAAAAGTATTAAAATTAGATTAATCAGTGGGGGGGAGGGATAAATTGGGAGGTTGGGATTGATACATACACAATACCATGTATAAAATAGATAACTAATAAGGATCTAATTATAGCACAGGGAACTCTACTCAATACTCTGTAATGACCTATATGGGAAAAGAATCTAAAAAAGAGTGGATATGTGTATATGTATAACTGATTTGCTTTGCTGTACACCTGAAATTAACACAACATTGTAAATCAACTATACTCCAATAAAAATTATTAAAAATAATAAAATTATGGGCTTCCCTGGTGGCGCAGTGCTTGAGAGTCCGCCTGCCGATGCAGGGGACACGGGTTCGTGCCCCGGTCTGGGAAGATCCCACATGCCGCAGAGCGGCTGGGCCCGTGAGCCATGGCCGCTGGGCCTGCGCGTCCAGAGCCTGTGCTCCGCAACAGGAGAGGCCACAGCAGTGGGAGGCCCGTGTACCACAAAAAAAAAAAAATAATAATAATAATAGTAATAAAATTAATCAATTTAATATAACTTAACAGTCATGTGTAACTTTTGGATATGTTATGCACCATTGTCTCTTTTACAGATGCCTCTTTCCAGCTTTTGATTTCATCATGTAGCAAAGACACAGGCGATTAGTTTGGGATTTGAATCAAGTTATCTTCATAGTTTCTGGGTGAATCAGGTTTACAAGTTCATCCAGAATTATTCAACAGTCAATAAAGAAGGTGCGTGGACATCTAACATCCTCCACTCCCCCTGTAACCACCACCTTGATGCTTAGAGAGGAAAGAGACTACTTTCAAATAGCAAGACTCCCAATGAGTGGGAATGATCAAAAGGCGTTATCACACGAGCAGTGAGATTCTCGTCTAGCAGAGTAAGATGACAGATGCAGCCCCTACTTATTACTTGGGTTTCCCTACAGAAATGATTCTGGAAACACCAACAGGCTTGCATCCTTACGTGAGGCAGAGGATCTTTGGAGATGGACATAGAAGGTAAGTGAAGGGGAACTAATCAACACTCTCCTTTCTCTTGCCAAAGACAAATCCTTTTCTCTTTTTTTTTTTGAGATAATGGTTTTTGTTTTTGTTTTTGTTTTTTTGCGGTACGCGGGCCTCTCACCGTTGTGGCCTCTCCCGTTGCGGAGCACAGGCTCCGGACGTGCAGGCTCAGCGGCCATGGCTCACGGGCCTAGCCGCTCCGCGGCATGTGGGATTTTCCCAGACCGGGGCACGAACCCGTGTCCCCTGCATCGGCAGGCAGACTCTCAACCACTGCGCCACCAGGGAAGCCTTTTTTTTTTTTTTTTTTGCCATACCCCTGCAGTGGAAGCTTGGAGTCTTAACCACTGGACTGCCAGGGAAGTCCCAAATCCATTTTTATTTAGTGAAGACAGTGCCCAAACCAGAAACTGCAAAACTGTGAAAGGGAACTATTTTGGGAAAATATTTTTCTTGTTGCCTTTATCTAAAATGAAGCAGCCATGAGAATACAAGGGGAAAATCTAAATATGGTATTTTTGGGGGAAGGGATGACAGGGTTACTTTTCAGTATATTTTAATTGAAGCAAGATGTGAGTTGGCTCTAGTCACACAGGTGGAGTGGGGCTCCTTTGTGGCAGTGGATCACAACCCAGGCTACACATTAGAATCACCTGAGGTGATATGGAAAATGCTAGTGCCTCAGCTGTTACTCAATTGGCCTAGGATTGGCCTGGGCCTGGGTCTTTTTTAAAACTCCTTGTAAGTCCTAATGTGGAGCCAGTGATGAGAACACTGTTTTGGAGAAATTACCAAGGGTTTGGGAGGATCAGTTTTTTTTTTAACAATGTGTGAAACAAAATCGCAGCCAGATTTGGCAGGAGATTGGAAAGTGACATGCCAATAGAAAGTATAATAGTAAACCTCTATTTTAGCTTATTTATTCTTAGGGAACAACCCGTGTCCTGCTAGTTAACTTTGGGGGGCTATTTTTTCTAAGTTGGACTTTTCATACTGAAATAATATTTCCATCAAATGAACATCATTCCCTCACATTTGTCATTGTTTGAAGTCATATCTTGACCTTCTAAAATGCTTTTTAAATTTCCTTTTGAGTCAGTTAAGTGTTACTCCTTCCTGGAACAGATAACTGGTTTAAGTGGTTTTTGGAATGTTCTCTGGTTTGATTTGTGACCGTGAAAGTGAAACCGCACAACTTGGATGGGACTTGAACCCAGCCAAAACCCAGACTGGGTCTTGAACCCACTGTCTTTTAATTGAAATTACACACCTGGTCTCAGGACTTAATGAAGCTCAGGTTCTTTATATTTCAGCACAGAAGGAATTCAGCGAGGGGAAAAGTGATAGGTAAGGAGATTTATTTAGAGAGATACACATTCCATAGAATGTGGTCCGTCTCAAAAGGCAAGAGTGGCCCTGGGAGAAACACATTCCACAGACAGTGTGGGCCATCTCAGAAAGCGAGAGGCTCCAAAATATGGGGTGGTTAGTTTTTAGGGGCTGGGTAATTTCATAGGCTAATGAGTGGGAGGATTATTCCAACCATTTTGGAGAAGGGGTGGGGTTTCAAGGAATTGGGCCACTGCCCACTTTTTGCCCTTTTATGGTTGGCTTTGGAACTGTCATGGCAGCTGTGGGTGTGTCTTTTAGCTAATGTATTACAATGAGCGTATAATGAGGCTCAAGGTCTACTGGAAGTCGAATCTTTCACCATCTTGGACCTAGTTAGTTCTAACCAGTTATGTCATATCCTCAACAGCTATGTCATTCTTTAAGGGTTGTGCCCTGCCCCCTTCCCTCCTGTTTCAAAAGGAGCCTGAAATTGTGCAGTTGTTGGTTATTTGAAAAGTTTTCTTGAAAAATTCTAAGGAAATGGGCAAGGCTTTAGCTGACTAGGGGTTCTGTTTTCAGCATCTTATTCAGCTACTGCCTAATTCTATTTTGTCTTCTGTATAATTGTTAAATATTCATTTTCTGCCTGTATCTGAAATTCATGAGTGATATTGTTCTGCATTTTCCATGATTGATCCTCGTTTTCAGCCTGAAGAGTCTTTCCTTTTCTTTCTTGTTTTTAATTTCCCAAGAGCCTTCTTAGAACTCGATTTTTATCCACCCCTGATATCCCAACAATTTATGTTGGTCCTCTAAGACCATTGCTATAGGACTCAATGGTGTTCTCTTATCTATCGGTGTTGTTTTTGATTGATTTGATCCTGGACTCCTAAAAAAAGCATTTATGTTTAGAAATTTGGAGATTTGCTGATGCTGCTTCATGGCTGGTTCTCCCCTGACATAGAGTAGGAAAGGTCCCAAGGGCTCTGTCCTGCAGGACAGCCCCGCCATACACTGCCCCCCACCCCCAACTTCACCTATGGCTGGAGAAAGCAGGCTTTTCCTAGAGCTCCCTGTGTCTGTGCCCTCTCCCTCTCTCCTGAGTTGCGGGCTACCCCAGAGCTTGAGCTCAAATATACAGAGAGAAGAAAACCTAGGAACTCTCTTCCAGCTCATCATTTAAGACCTGGGTTCCTTACCCGATCCTGCTGCTCTTTATTCACTATAGTAGGCAGAATAATGCCTCCCCACACAAAAAGATGTCAATATTCAAATTCCTGGCACCTGTGAATATATTACCTTGCCTGGCAAAAGGGATTTTGCAAACTTAATTAACTTAATGATTTTGTGATGAGATTAACCTGGATTATCTGGGTGGGCCAATGAAATCACAAGGGCCCTTATAAGAAACAGGCAAGAGAGTCAGAACTTGCTGAGTTGTGATAACAGAAGCAGAGTTCGGAGTGCTGTGAGTCAAGGAATGCAGGCAGCCTCTGGAAGCTGGAGACAAGGAAACAGAAGATTCTCTAGAGCCTGCGGAAGGAACACAGCCTTGCAGACCCATTTTACGTTTCTGACTTCTAGAACCGTAAGAGAACCTATCTGTGTTATTTTAAACCACTAAATTTGTGATAATTTGTTTAAGCAGCAAAAGAAAACTAATTCATCCACCGTTCGGAGTCTTCTGGTAGTTGCTTTATGGATCTTGTCTAGGGCTTTTTGTTACAATCAGAGGGAGAGATGTTACCGGGCCCTTTCTAGATTCTTGGACAGCATTACCATAGATACAAATGAATATCACTTCCACAAGACTCTTAGGCAAGCAAAGCTTTTTATTAAAAGAGAGAGCTTGTGCACAAGGGAGAAGGCAGAAAAAAGTGTCAGCTCCCGGAGTAGAAGGGGCGAGTTGCTTTTATAACAAAAGGGAGGGTTTGTCTCATTATAACTGCTAGTTTTGAGAGGTCGTCAAACTTCTTGATTAGCAGCAGGTGGCTCCACAGTGGCTCTCGGGAATAGGGAGCGCTTCTGGGAGGGGAAAGGAGTGCCTCAGAATTTTCTGCAAGAAAGCACAGGAATAGATAAGGTTAAAATTTATAATTGAGGGGCTTCCCTGGTGGCGCAGTGGTTGAGAGTCCGCCTGCCGATGCAGGGGACACGGGTTCGTGCTCCCGTCCGGGAAGATCCCACATGCCGCGGAGCGGCTGGGCCCCCGAGCCATGGCCGCTGAGCCTGCGCGTCCGGAGCCTGTGCTCCGCAACGGGAGAGGCCCGCGTACCGCAAAAAAAAAAAAAAAAAAAAAAAAAAAAAAGGATAGTTGAGCTTCTTGTCTTATGGCAACTAGGTGTACTTGCTAGTGCAACAGAGACAAAGTTAATTTTCTATTCTCAGGAGCCTGGTTTTTGTCTCTGGGGCTCAGGCCTCCAGGGCGTTTGTTCTTTAGCTTGCAAGGCCTGTTTTGCCCAAGGCCATTCCCTAGTCCTTTTCCAAAATGGCTGTGCTCTTTTCATCCTGTCTTAGATGGTGTGGAGTGTCCTTACTCCAGCTTGAGTTTTCTTGTTTTTTTTTTTCCTTTTTTTGGGTGGGGGAGTGTGTGTGGGATTTGTTTTTATTTAGTCATTTTTAAAAAATTCATTAACCATTGGACAGCCCTTAAGGGGAGGAGCATGGATTAATTCCACATTCCCACTTCCTAGATCTAGTTTAGAAAACATGTTCCCCACCTGGTGCTCTTAGGAAGGAGTATAGTAAACGCCTCATTTAATAATATACTCCTATTTGAAAGTTGCCTTTTCTCTCCACCCTTGAGTAGGTCCAGTATTTGATGAAACTCATGAAAGTGGGAGGAACCTGTCTTGCCCCTCCTCTTTTCTAGGATGCACTATATATGTGACTGTGACTCTCAAGGAAATTTGTTTGCTATTTGCTGATTTTTTTGAAGAGTTAATTTCTAACTTCTTTCACTGATAAATGAAGAAAAGTATTGCACCTTTTGAAATACACTAAATGGATTGAGTACGTAATTAAAAAACATTTTTTCCCTGTCAGTCATTGTCTTAATATGCTGAGCATAGATGTGCAGCTTAATAGTGTATGATATAGTGTTCTAGAACATAGCTGAAGACCTGGTATATAGAGGAAATCCGAGGGGTGGTGCTAGAAGACAGATGTCTATGGGATGATTCACATCCTCTTTCAAGTTATGAGGATGGAGACCTTCATTAAGAAGCTGGGGGTGGGGTGGGGTAGGGTGGGGGTGAAGAGAACATTTAACCACATGGGAACCAGTCAGGGGAATCCCCTTATTTCTGTTGAACCCTAGAGCAGCCAGGTGAGACTCTCTAGTTTAATAAAAATCCTGGGGAGAGTCTTATGAAGATTCTTCATAAGCTGATAAAATCCCTGTTAACACTTATCTTGGTTGCAGTTTCCAAGTCTTAAAAATGTTAGGTAATCTTCCCCACCTTCCCCAAATCCTAATTCTTCTAGATGTCATTAGTGTTGAACCAATGCTTTCTCATGTCTCAATTCTTTGTATATGCATTCTTTTCAGATGTATTAAATAAACACACCCTTAAAAAAAAAAAAAGGTGGCTGTGCCATGTGACAATAGGATAAACTCGATATGAAATTCACTTGGTCATGCAGCTGTTGGATTAAGAGCTTCTTGAATTTTAAAAGTTATGGATGAGTTATTTCACATTTTGCATATAAAGTGAGACTTCATTAATCTCACACTGCAGTATTACAAATCTGCTTAATACAAATTGGCAGAAGATGAGCACTCCCTTAAATTCCCGTGCTCAGCCTCCACCTCCAGCTCTCTGTTGGAACTCTGGTCCTTCCAGTTCCTTCCAGATGGTCTTGGGAGTCTCAGGCAGGGATCTCATGAAGGCTCCAGGAAAGAGGTCCCTTGGCTGCCCTGTGGCACCCATGTTCATGCCCTCTCCTCCTCCAGACCTCTGTGGGAAAGTCTCTTCACACTGTTAATGCCCAAGATAACAGCTGGTTCATTCACTGTGGGTGGTTTTCAAAGATGAGGCCAGAGCCGAGGTTTGTCCTGAAGCTGCCCAAGCTCCAAGCTGAGGGCACTGATGTCTGCCTGGAGGGCACAGTTTCCCACTGCTGCAAGAGCCATGGGCAGTGGGTCCTGTTGCCTGTGAATGGAACTGCCACGGTTGACACCTGGTGGTTCAGCTCTTGTGGGTTTTGTTCGCTCCTTTGCTTTGGGCCCCTGGTTCTGGGACTGCATCGTCAATCCAGATGATCTGGATGACCAACCTTCTTCTTTGACCTTGTCCACTGTCCTGGTGCCCAAATTGTTCTTACAATTCTCTTCCCTTAGAATGAGTTTCTTTCCTTTTTTTCTTTTTGGCTGCGTCGGGTCTTAGTTGTGGCATGTGGGATCTTTCATTGAGGCATGGGCTCTTTGTTGTGGCACGCAGGCTTCTCTCTAGTTGTGGCACGTGGGAGCTGTAGTTGTGGCACATGGACTTCTCTCTCATTGAGGCATGCGAGCTTAGTAGTTGTGGCATGTGGGCTTAGTTGCCCCGTGGCATGTGGGATCTTAATTCCCTGACCGGGGATCGAACCTGAGTCCCCTGCACTGGAAGGTGGATTCTTTACCACTGGACCACCAGGGAAGTCCCTAGAATGAGTTTCTTTAAATGGTACATTTCCCTACATGCCCAAGGATCCCGTATTTTACCTCCCAAGCCCATAAACATACCTGATTTCTGTGGTGAACAAAATTTAGATTCAAGCTGAGTTCCCTCCTGTACTTAAGGAGAACAGTATAAATTACATTTTCCCTCCTTTTCATCAATCATCCTTAGTATAGTGCTGAGTTACCCAGTGAGTAGCGGCCATTTCAATTTTACTTTAATAATCAGCTCCCAGAAGAAAGGCAGGCACACAGTAGGGATTCAAGGAATATTTGTCAAGTGAATGAGCTTTTATTTGAGGAAATCTTCCTTTTTGAGAACAAGACTGAGTCTTTTTTTCTGGTACCCTAATCAAGGTCAAATTTCAGTCTTTGTTCAGAGCATCTGTTCCTTTTGGCATTGGTGTCAGACGTCAGAATAGGAGCAGGACACACGCCAACATAGCAGAGTAGTTAAGAGTCAGCCAAACCTGAGGCAGGGTAGTGATTGGACGAGTTAGTTAACCTTTCTGATCAGAATAACATCTAAGCATAGACTTGTGAGAAGAATAAATGAGACAATGAGTCTGTAGCATTATACCTGTCACATAATATTTGCCCAACAGATGGTAGTTATTAAAAAATTCTATTGATATTTTTAGAGAAGAACAAGGATCCCAAGTGTTTGAATATCATTTGAGTTTGTCAATCTTTTTTAAAAATTTTTTATTGAAGTATAGTTGAATTACAATGTTGTTAATTACTGCTGTACAGTAAAGTGACTCAGTTATACATACGTACACATTCTTTTTCATATTCTTTTCCGTTATGGTTTATCACAGGATATTGAATATAGTTCCCTGTGCTATACAGACCTTATTGTTTATCCATTCTGTATATACCAGTTTGCATCTGCTTAATCCCAAACTTCTAACCCAACCCTCTCCCACTCCCCTCCCCCTTGGCAACCACCAGTCTATTCTCTATGTCCCTGATTCTGTTTGTTTCACAGATAGATTCATTTGTGTCATATTTTAGATTTCACATATAAATGATATCATATGGTATTTGTCTTTCTCTTTCTGACTTACTTCACTTAGCATGATAATCTCTAGTTGCATCCGTGTTGCTGCAAATGGCATTATTTCGTTCTTTTTTATGGCTGAGTAGTATTCCATGTATATATGTACCACATCTTCTTTATCCATTCATCTGCTGATGGACATTTAGGTTGTTTCCATGTCTTGGCTATTGTGACTAGCACTGCAGTGAACATTGGGGTGCATGTATCTTTTTGAATTACAGTTTTGTTTGGATATATGCCCAGGAATGGGATTGCTGGATCATATAGTAACTCTATTTTTAGTTTTTTAAGGAACCTCCATACTGTTTTCCACTGTGGCTTCACCAACTTACATTCCCACCAACAGTGTAAGAGGGTTCCATTTTCTCCACACCCTCTCCAGCATTTGTTATTTGTAGACTTTTTAATGATGGCCATTCTGACTGCTGTGTGGTAGTACCTCATTGTAGTTTTGATTTGCATTTCTCTAATAATTAGCAATGTTGAGCATCTTTTCATGTGCCTCTTGGCTATCTGTATGTCTTCTTTGGAGAAATGTCTATTTAGATTTTCTGACTATTTTTCAATTGGGGTTTTTGCTTTTTTGTTGTTGCATTGTATGAGCTGTTTGTATATTTTGGAAATTAAGCCCTTGTCAGTTGCATCATTTGCAAATATTTTCTCCCATTCTGTCGGCTGTCTTTTCATTTTGTTTATGGTTTCCTTTGCTGTGCAAAACTTGTAGGTTTGATTTGGTTCAATTTGTTTATTTTTGTTTTTATTTCTATTGCCTTGGGAGACCTAAGAAAACATTGGTACAATTTATGTCAGAATGTTTTGCCTATGATCTCTTTTAGGAGTTTTATGGTGTCACGTCTTTTTTTTTTGGCTGAGTTGGGTCTTTGTTGCTGCACACAGGCTTTCTCTTGTTATGGCAGGGGGGGCTACTCATCGTTGCGGTGCGCAGCCTTCTCATTGTGGTGGCTTTTCTTGTTGCAGAGCGTGGGCTCTAGGCACCCGGGCTCAGTAGTTGTGGCTCACGGGCTCTAGAGTGCAGGCTCAGTAGTTGTGGTGCATGGGCTTCGTTGCTCTGCAGCATGTGGGATCTTCCTGGACCAAGGATTGAACCTGTGTCCCCTGCATTGGCAAGCAGATTCTTAACCACTGCACCACTAGGGAAGTCCAATGGTGTCATGTCTTATGCTTAAGTCTATCTATCTATCTATTTATTTATGGCTTCATTGGGTCTTCATTACTGTGCATGAGCTTTCTCTAGTTGCGGTGAGTGGGGGCTACTCTTCATTGCGGTGTGCGGGCTTCTCATTGCGGTGGCTTCTCTTGTTGCGGAGCACGGGCTCTAGGTGCATGGGCTTCAGTAGTTGTGGCACGTGGGCTCAGTAGTTGTGGCTTGTGGGCTCTACAGCTCAGGCTCAGTAGATGTGGTGCATGGGCTTAGTTGCTCCACGGCATGTGGAATCTTCCTGGGCCAGGGCTCAAACCCGTGTCCCTTGCATTGGCAGGCAGATTCTTAACCACTGCACCACCAGGGAAGCCCTTATGCTTGTCATTAAGCTATTCTGAGTTTATTGTTGTGTATGGTGTGAGAGTGTGTTCTAACTTCATTGGTTTACATGCAGCTGTCCAGCTTTCTCAACACCACTTGATAAAGAGACTGTCTTTTTCCCCATTGTATATTCTTGCCTCCTTTGTTGAAGATTAATTGACCGTAGGTGTGTGGGTTTACTTCTGGGTGAGTTGTCACTGTCATCTCTGAGAACAGATCTTGGAAACCATGACCCTTCAAATCTTATGCAAAGACAGTAAAAATGCTCCCCCTATTCCACACGATTTATATATATGGATGGGAATAATATTGCAGCAAAATAGTTTGTAGGTCAATGTATAGGAGGGTTTTTTTTGGTTATCAGTATTTCTGCTTATGTTATTATTGCCCATCTGTGTTCCTGGGTTTAGAGGCTAGTTAAATTTCTTGATTCTTATGCAGGCATGCCTCATTTTAGTGCACGTTGCTTTACTGCACTGCACAGATGTTGCGTTTTTTATAAATTGAAGTTTTATGGCAACCCTGCATTGAGCAGGTCTATCGGTGCCATTTTTCTAACAGCACTTGCTCACTTTGTGTTTCTGTGTCCCATTTTGGTAATTCTGGAAATGTTTCAAACTTTTTAATTGTTTTATTATGGTGATCTGTGATCTCTGATGTTATTACTGTGACTCGAGGCTCAGATGATGGTTAGCATTTTTTAGCAATAGAGCATTTTTTAAAAATTGAAGTATAGTTGATTTATAATGTTAGTTTCAGGTATACAGCAAAGTGATTCAGTTATACATATATATATATATTCTTTTTTAGATTCTCTTTCATCATAGGTTATTACAAAATATTGAGTATAGTTCCCTGTGCTATAGAGTAGGTCCTTGTTGGTTGTCTATATATAGTAGTGTGTCTGTGTTAATCCCAAACTCCTGATTTATCAACCCCCCCTTTCCCCTTCAGTAACCAGAAGTTTGTTTTCTATGCTTGTGAGTCTATTTCTGTTTCGTAAATAAGTTCACTTGTATCATGTTTTAGTTTCCACATATAAGTGATATCATATGATATTTATCTTTGTCTGACTTACTTCACTTAGTATGATAATCTCTAGGTCCATCCATGGCAACAGAGTATTTTTTAATTAAGGTATGTACGTTGTTTTTTTTAGACATAATGCTATTACACACTTACTAGACTTCAGTGTAGTCTAGGCACTGGGAAAACAATAAATTTGTGTGACTCACTTCTTTGCAATATTCATTTTATTGCGGTGGTCTGGAACTGAACCTGCCATCTCTCTGAGGTCTGCCTGTACCATATGTATGAATAGAATTCCAGGAACTTAATAAATGTCTGGGCAGTGATTGCAGCAAAGAACTCCATTTCTGAAATACTGTTTTGCCTGTTGATTGTAGATGAAGAACAAAATCAAAATCATTGCGAAATTATTGTTGAGGAGAAACGATAGTTTGGGAGTCGTACTATATAAAAACTGCTTAGCAATCAAGTTATTTTTTTAAGTAGTTAATGATAATATTTGAGTGTCAAAAACTACATTATTTTAGTATGTTATATGCTGAGTAAAAATAACCAGAAGGCCTGAAATTATAGTTGGACCAGATTAATGTGATGGTTCAGTATGGGGAGTACGAGCCTATAAGGATTGGCCAGAGCCTCAGTGACTAGAGAGGCCTTGGGCATTTGTCCACTGTCAGCCAGCACCACCGATTGGGGTGGCATCTTCCCAGCTGAGGACTAAGCCTTCTCTGGCTGGGAGGACAAGTAAGGATGGGCGCTGGTGCATGGGAGTTGTGGTGTGCTAGCTGGAAGGCCAGTGGGCACCAAGTACCCAGGCAGCACCCACGTAGGCCTCCCCAGACCTGGGGTGGTCCTGTCAGTGTGGGAGGGAGACCTCAAGGAGCTGGGGGCAGCAGCTGTTTTCCAGTCAGCGTGACAGCACTTCTGAATTTAACAGCCTAGTTTTGAGATCTTCCTGGTGAATCTGGTTGTTTGGTGGGATTTCTGGTTTCTGCTAGGAGATATCACTTACAATGATGAGCAAAGAAATTGACAAATAGGAGGGTAAGGGGTTATAGGTTAGGGGATAACACATAGAGTTAATCACAAGAGTAGAGCTAAAAATTTGTAGCAGGTGGCAACTTAGTCCAGTGCTTCTCATAGTGCTTGTGTCCTTGGATTAGTTTACATTGGTTTCTTTGGTCCTCTTCTTTGTTGACAGCTTGACATACCTCCTCACTCCCAAGTTGCTTTGCTCCTATGGAAGATGAAAATTCCCTCCCAGGGAGCAAAACTGCCCACTAAGCAAGATACATTGTAGTTGCCAGCATAAGTGTATCTCATTTAGTATTAGCCTTCAAGGTAGGTGTTCATGAAAAATTGTTTACAAAATTAATTTATGGAAAGAGAGAAGTTTCTTTCAGCTGATGATGTTTTGAGAGAAAATGCTCTGGAAAATGAGATCAGGACTCCCTGTGTGCTCAGTAAAAAAGATTTCACTCTAAACAAAATGTGCTGCTGTAAAAGAGTTCCTAGTTTCAGACAGGTGAGGCCACACAGTGCTGCTTCTCCTCCACTGTGAAATCAGCTAATTGATGTGGGAGAATGCATGTGGATTTCAGCTCTCCAGGTCGTTTTCTTTGGACATGGAATTGTCTATTTTCTGAGGTTTCTACCAGCCGAGCAGTTACTTACTCTGGCAAGCCATCACAGCTCCAAGATTGATGCCACAATGTGGGCCACACAAAAGGGCCCTGGACTGAGAGCCACAACCCTTGACGTCTAGGCCTAGCTCAGCCACCAGGTAACTGTGGGTTACTGCTTGTGCTCTTTGTGATTCAATAAGAATCAAAGTGACCTTGTCCACGTAGTGCACGTGCTCTCTTAAGCTGCCTGGGCTTTTCTGGTTTATTTAGCACAGGATTCCCAAGTTAAAAGTCTGCAAAATGTGTGATGTACAAAATCACCACGTGCCAGATGTGTTCTTCTGTATCGGTGGGGTAGATTAGCATCCAAGATAACATCCAAGCTGATGTTCTTGTGTCCCAAAGGACTGGATGTCAACCCCAGATAAAGGAGCTAAAGTTTAACATCCACAGGCTAGAAAAATACCTGGGACCACAGAAGGCTAGTCCATTTACACACAGAGAGGTGTCCTTGGGTCTGTGTTGAGGTGGGGAGTGGGAATTGGAATCCCAGACTAAAGCTGGCCCCCTCAGGAAAGGCTGCCCCTGTGTGGAAGGGTAACTAGAAAACTCTGCCTATGGGTCTAGGAGAGAAGCCATGTTGAGAACCAGTTGTGGTTTGGAGTGAGGGAAAATAAATCTTTTGTGAGAAACTAAAACCCCAAACCTGCATCGTACAAGGTGTGGAGCCCGAATTTATAGTCTCCACATGTGTGGAAATCCCTGGCCAAAGAATTAATATAAACCCAGCTGTAGCCAATGCCATAAGGCAAGTAAAAGAAATGAGGTACAACTTTTATGAAGGAAGATAAAAAGCTCATTACTTGTAGGTTCTGTGATTGTATACCTAGAAAATCCGAAAGAATCCTCAAATTATTAGAATTAATAAGTAGATTTTGTGAGGTCCTGCATATTTATATGAAAAAAAATGTAAATAAAACTAAAATCTTTACCTCATGCCTCAAACCCACTGTCCACCGCATCACGCAGCAGGTGACCTTGTCTCGTACTTCAGAGAAGAATGAGGCTCTGAGGTGTGAGCTCCCACAACTTCCCCACCTTGTGACCTCAGACTGACCTTAGTCAGCCCCCACCCTTGCCTCCTTTCCTGTATTCATAGAGGGCATCCTTTTCTGCTTTTACAAACAAACCCTCTTCTCTGTGCTTTTGAGTCTCTTCCCTCCCATCTCCACTAGAATAAAGATATGGCTTCCTCTGATACTTCTTTGTCTTATATGTTCAACCTGGCTCCTTCACTATAACTTTTAAAGATGCTCAAGTTGCTGTTATCTTTAAAAAAAAAAAAAAAAACAAGAACTATAACAAGCCTTGGCAGACCCCCCAAATCACCTCTAGCTCTCACATTTTCAAAAGAACAGACTAAACTTGTATACATTTTACACTTTTTTAAAGACTCTTAAGCCTATTTCATGCAGATTTCCCTTCCTATTACTACTCTGAAATGGCTTTTATCAAAGTGACCAAATGACCTTCTTAACTGTTCAATCCATTGGACTCTTTCCAGTCTCTGGCACCCACCACTAAATTGCTCAAGACCACTACCTACACCTTGAGTATGAACTTCTGGGTCCTTGTATAGGTCTGGCTGGTTCCTTAACCCTG
The DNA here is from genome assembly GCF_949752795.1 of Hyperoodon ampullatus. Classification (NCBI taxonomy): domain Eukaryota; kingdom Metazoa; phylum Chordata; class Mammalia; order Artiodactyla; family Ziphiidae; genus Hyperoodon; species Hyperoodon ampullatus. The sequence goes on along the minus strand of NC_136913.1, from coordinate 14,841,791 downwards.
TCCTTTATACTCAGTCTTGCCTCAGCTCCCATGATTCTAAGCAAGGGCTCTCTACATTCCCCATGATATGGCAACAAGGGCTTAGGAATCTGTATAGTTTCCTGGGTGGAAATGTGGAGTCAGGGCAGGCAAAGAGCTGAGATGTAACATATGAGTTAGAACAAGATTATGGTGCTGTCATTGAGGTAGCTTCTGGGGACAAAGGAGTTTTTTCTAGCCCTTATTACTCACTGATGAATGTGTGCATCCCAGCAGACAGGAAATAATTGTAACTGATGGTCACTGAACTTTTCAGCTATAACCACTGCAGACTACTGATTGATGACTGATTTGGAGCTGGGACTTTTTACAACCCAGACGGAAGGGAAGGGAGGTGGACTCAAATGATTAAGACTGGATTTCCTGCCAGCCAGGAGGAACTAGGGTTCAGAGTCCAATTTAGGTTGACCTTGAGACAATAAAGAAATGTGGCCTTTCTTGCACAGTTAAGCTGAGATCCACACCTGTTTCCTATTAAAAGTGTCCAATTGTAGCTTTTAGTGTGGGGACTGTCCATAATTATCCAGCTCCCCAAATCTGGCATAGTGTGCTGGGGGACTCAGCTGTTGAAGCAGAAATGGTCGGATACACCAGATTTCCAGGACGGCTGTGACCACTTCTGACTGCAGAGCAAGCAGAGACATAAAGATCCTTGTGGCAAGAAAGCAAACTTGTAGGGTTATCTGACCTAAGAAGGGCACTGGAGAGATCTGTGATTTTGCAATGGGCAGAGACTGAGAAATGAAGACATGCGGCTGTTAGAAGCACTGAAAGAAGTGTATTCTAAGCAACATTTCTGCCTGAATGCATTAACAAATGCAGGGATAAAATTTGAAATTTCAGCTCATTATCGTTCTAGTTTTGGCAGCATGATTTTCCCTGAGGCTTTTAAATCTTTCCTTGGAGTCCTCTATATTAACTTTGAATCTTTGATATGTTTTCAAATATTGGCTTAAAGCATCACAGGTTCTTATTTAAGTGGATAAATTGGCTGTCTAGATGTATCCTATTTAATATACAAATACGTATTTTCAAGCAAGTAAAACAAACTTCTGTAGGAAGTTGTTCATAATATAAAGTGTTGTAGGAAAGTCATGCATGTTTCCTCTGTCTTCTGGCTTCTTGATTACGTTATTGTTAAATCATTTATTTATATGAATACCTTGTTAGTAGTGGGACTAAATGTCCTGAATCATTCCTTTTTTAATTTTCCTCATTCCCTATATCACATACAAACAAATTAGAAAAAGAAAACGCCATTGATGTATATATAGGAAGGATTTTTCCAGCCCTAATTAGCCCAGTGACAAAGGATCATTTTCTGTACTTGCATGCTACTCATCTCAGTGTTTGCCTTCCAAATCCCCTTCCATCGGACCCCCTGAACCTTTATTATATTGAACAACCTTCCCTCATTTTCAGGGAATGGCAGAATTGAAAGTCTGGAAGGTGCTTTAGAACCCTGCTGTTCAGAATATGGATCATTTTGCCCCATCTCTGTTAATAACTTTGAATCTCCATTTCTAGTCTGAATCAGCTGTGCCTTCGGCATGCCAGGTATGATTTTGCAGTAGCTTTTTGGATATCTCTGTGCAGATGTCAGCTAGTATATCAGAGCCAACATGCTTAAAACCCAAACACACAGAGACATGGCAACACACAATCAACTCACCATTACCCCCTTCATGTGCTTCCTTTTCTATAGTCCATTTTTCATGAATGACATTGCTCTCTTCTTGATCCTCTCAACTGGGTATGGAAAGTGAGTTATAACCTCTCTCTCAGTACTACCCCCCCCACACCCGCCCACATCCCAATCTGATCAGCCCATAAATCCTGTCAATTAAATTTCTCAGGCCCTGGGCATAGATCCCTTCTTCTCTACTCATCATTACTGTTCTGATTTCCATTTTCATTGTTTCTTGCCTTGCCTAATGCCACCTCTCCTAATGCATCTCTTTGCCTTCTCCACTCCCTCTTCTCTCTAGGCTATTTGTATTACCTACTGCTGCGTAGCAAATTACCCCAAAACTTAGCTTAAAACTGGCAGATGCTATAGGTCAGAAGCCCAGAAGCAGCTTCGCTGGGTGGATCTGGATCAGGAGAGCTCTTGTGAGGCTGCGATCAAGGTGTTATCCAGGGCCGCAGTCATCTGAGGCTTGGCTGTGGAAAGATCTGCTTCCAAGTTCACTCATAGGGTTTTTAGCAGGCCTCAGTTTCTCGCCACATGGGCTTCTCCAACAGGCTGCTTAGCGCATGGAAGCTGGCTTCTCCCGCAGAGAGCAGTGGGATGGAGTGAGTGCTCTCTCCAGATGGAAGTTGCCGTCTTTTTATAACCTAACATTGAAAGTGACCTCCATCATTCTTGCCATATTTTATTGGTTAGAAGAGTGTCACTAAGTAAAGCCCACAGTCCAGGTGAGGGAATTAATTTCCATCTCTTCAGGAGAGCACTATTGAAGAATCTGGATATATCTTTAAAGCCATCACAAGTTGTCCTCTGGCCACAAATTATTTATCTTCTTCCCACATGCAAAATTCATATCAAAGAATTTATGGGACTTCCCTGCTGGCACAGTGGTTAAGAATCCGCCTGCCAATGCAGGGGATTCGAGCCCTGGTCCGGGAAGATCCCACATGCCATGGAGCAACTAAGCCCATGTGCCACGACTACTGAAGCCCGCGCGCCAAGAGCCTGTGCTCCACAACAAGAGAAGCCACCGCAGTGAGAAGCCCGTGCACTGCAATGAAGAATAGCCCCCACTCGCCACAACTAGAGAAAGCCCACGCGCAGCAACAGAGATCCAAGGCAGCCATAATTAATTAATTAATTAATTAAAGAAACAAGAATTTATGGACCTTCACATATCTTTAAAACTACCATACAGCCTTCAAAGGAACTGGTATCTTGAGACATAACTTTGTTCTGAATATTTTCTCTGACTCCACTTTACAGAAGAGATCAAACTCCCCAGATCCTTCATCATCTGGCCCTAATACATATTTTCTACCACTTGTTTATGAATCTGCATGCAATCAAACCAAATGATTCACCATTTCTTAATCATACCTTAAATCTACCATTTTCTGTACCTTTGTGAATGCTGTTTCCTAGGCTGGAAGGTGCTCCCTTATCTCTTTGTTTTCAAATTCTCTTCAAAATTCCAGCCTTGACTCCCTCATATATTGTGGCAGCTCCCCACAAATAGGATGTATCTACTTTCTTTGATTTTAAGTTCCTGGAGGACAAGAACCATACCTTGTTCATCTCTATATCCCTCAAAATAAGAAGCAGATTTCCTTGTACCCAACAAATGTTCAACAAATGTCAAGTTGAATTATATGAAGACAGCGCTTCTCCATTTAGGCAAAACAAACACTCTGAGTTGTTTGTGTCCATGTGTTATACACCAACACCATAAGAGCATTTTGTTCATTGCATACACTCTGTCTTTCAAAGACACAAAGCCAAAATTGCTGTATGTGGGACAACCTAACAGAATTGGTGGTAGAATTTCCAAATTATATCAGCATCTTCAAAGTACCAGCCTTCTGCTGGTGTGTTGGAGGGGCAAGAAAAGTTCATTTACCAACATGTCGATGTTCCACCTATATCCCACAAAGTGGGAATGATGGAGCTGTACAACTAGGCTGTCTTTAGCTATGCTATAGTGGGACAACTCCTGTTTAATCTCTGAGCAACTTTCTCTCTCCCACCTCCTTTCCTCCCTCCTTCCCTCCCTTTCTCTCCTTTTCTTCCTTCCCTTTCTTCCCTCACTCCCTCCCTTCCTTTCCTCCCTCCCTTCCTTTCCTTCTTTCTCTTTCTTTCTTTCTCCCTTTCTCTCTCCTTTCTTTTTCTTTCTCTCTTCTCTTCCTCCCTCCCTCCCTCTCTGTCTCTTTCTCTCTCTTCTTCCTCCCTCCCTCCCTCTCCTTCTCTCTCTTTCTCTCTCGCTTTTTCTCTCTCTCCTTCTGTCTCCTCTCCCTCCCTCCCTCCCTCCCTCTCTTTCTCTCTGTTTCTCTTCTTCCTTCCTCCCTCCCTCTCTGTTTCTCTCTGTTTTTCTCTCTGTTTTTCTTCCTTTCTCCCTCTTTCCTGCCCTTCTTTCTTGCTTTCTTTCTTTGTCCATATCACTTGCTCCTCTGACCTCTCCTTGTTATTTTCTCCCACCACTCTGAGGTTGTTGCATGGCCATTCTCATGGGATTACTGCCCCTTAAATTTAGCCAAATGGAAGTTCTCTCTTTGTTAACAGCTTTATTGAGGTATAATTTACACACCATAAAATCCATCCATTTTTAAGTATACAATTCAGTGATTTTTAGTAAATTTATAGGGTTGTGTAACCATCACCACAGTCCAATTTTAGAACATTCCCATGACCCTAAAGGCCTCCTGGGCTAACTGAATTATTTAAAAATTTTTTGTACCTTTTTTTCTCTTTTAACAACAAAAAAGTAATTTCACATAATTTAGAAAATATAGAAAAGCAGAAGGAAGAAAATAAAACTTCATTCCACAGCCTACGGATAATCATTGCTATTCTGGCATATATTTAGTCCTTCTGTCTACTTATCTGCCTCTTTATTCATATCTTAGAAGGGAAACTACAATTTAGGGGCTGCTGAGAAGTTGATTAGATCTAGGGACACAGCAGCTACATATTTTTATTTTATTTTATTTTTTTATACAGCAGGTTCTTATTAGTTATCCACTTTATACATATTAGTGTATATATGTCAATCCCAATCTCCCAATTCATCCTACCACCACCCCCCCTGCCCCGGCCACATTCCCTACTTGCTGTCCATACGTTTGTTCCCTACATCTGTGTCTCTATTTCTTCCCTGCAAACCGGTTCATCTGTACCATTTTTCTAGGTTCCACATATATGCATTAATATACGATATTTGTTTTTCTCTTTCGGACTTACTTCACTCTCTATGACAGTCTCTAGATCCATCCACGTCTCTACAAATGACCCAATTTCGTTCCTTTTTATGGCTGAGTAATATTCCCTTTTATATATGTACCATATCTTCTTTATCTATTTGTCTGTCAATGGGCATTTAGGTTGCTTCAATTACCTGGCTATTGTAAATAGTGCTGCAATGAACATTGGGGTGCATGTGTCTTTTTGAATTATCGTTTTCTCTGGGTATATGCCCAGTAGTGGGATTGCTGGATCATATGGTAATTCTATTTTTAGTTTTTTAAGGAACCTCTGTACTGTTCTCCATAGTGGCTGTACCAATTTACATTTCCACCAACAGTGCAAGAGGGTTCCCTTTTCTCCACATCCTCTCCAGTATTTGTTGTTTGTAGATTTTCTGATGATGCCCATTCTAACCTTTGTGAGGTGATACCTCATTGTAGTTTTAATTGCATTTCTCTAATAATTAGTGATATTGAGCAGCTTTTCATGTGCTTCTTGGCCATCTGTCTTTGGAGAAATGTCTATTTAGGTCTTTACCCATTTTTAGATCAGGTTGTTTGTTTTTCTAATATTGAGCTGCATGAGCTGTTCATATATTTTGGAGATCAATCCTTTGTCCATTGATTCATTTGCAAATATTTTCTCCCATTCTGAGGGTTGCCTTTTCGTCTTGTTTGTAGTTTGTAGTTTCTTTTGCTTTGCAAAAGCTTTTAAGTTTTATGAGGTCCCATTTGTTTATTTTTGTTTTTATTTCCATTACTCTAGGAGGTGGATCAGAAAAGATCTTGCTGTGATTTATGTCATAGAGTGTTCTGCCTATGTTTTCCTCTAAGAGTTTTATAGTGTCCAGTCTTACGTTTAGGTCTCTGTTCCATTCTGAGTTTATTTTTGTGTACAGTGTTAGGGAGTGTTCTGATTTCATTCTTTTACATGTAGCTGTCCAGTTTTCCCAGCACCACTTATTTAAGAGACTGTCTTTTCTCCATTGTATATCCTTGCCTCCTTTGTCATAGATTAGTTGACCATAGGTGCGTGGGTTTATCTCTGGGCTTTTTATCCTGTTCCATTGATCTATATTTCTGTTTTTGTGCCAGTACCATATTGTCCTGATTACTCTAGCTTTGTAGTATAGTCCGAAGTCAGGGAGTCTGATTCCTCCAGCTCCATTTTTTTCCTTCAGGACTGCTTTGGCTATTCAGGGTCTTTTCTGTCCCCATACATATTTTAAGATTTTTTGTTCTAGTTCTGTGAAAAATGCCATTGGTAATTTGATAGGGATTGCATGAATCTGTAGACTGCTTTGGGTAGTATAGTCATTTTCACAATATTGATTCTTCCAATCCAAGAACATGGTATATCTCTCCATCTGTTTGTATCATCTTTAATTTCCTTCATCAGTGTCTTATAGTTTTCTGCATACAGGTCTTTTGTCTCCCTAGGTAGGTTTATTCCTAGGTATTTTATTCTTTTTGTTGTGGTGATAAATGGGAGTGTTTCCATAATTTCTCTTTCAGATTTTTCATCATTAGTGTATAGGAATGCAAGAGATTTCTGTGCATTAATTTTGTATCCTGCAACTTTACCAAATTCTTTTTTTTTTTTTTTTTTTTGGTGAGATGATACCTCATTGAGTTTTTTTTTTAACATCTTTATTGGAGTATAATTGCTTTACAATGGTGTGTTAGTTTCTGCTTTATAACAAAGTGAATCAGCTATACATATACATATATCCCCATATCCCTTCCCTCTTGTGTCTCCCTCCCTCCCACCCTCCCTATGCCACCCCTCTAGGTGGTCACAGAGCACTGAGCTGATCTCCCTGTGCTATGTGGCTGCTTCCCACTAGCTATCTATTTTACGTTTTTTACCATATTCTTGATTAGCTCTAGTAGTTTTCTGGTGGCATTTTTAGGATTCTCTATGTATAGTATCATGTCATCTGCAGACAGTGACAGTTTTACTTCTTCTTTTCCAATTTGTATTCCTTTTATTTCTTTTTCTTCTCTGATTGCCATGGCTAGGACTTCCAAAACTATGTTGAATAATAGTGGTGAGAGTGGACATCTTGTCTTGTTCCTGATCTTAGAGGAAATGCTTTCACTTTCTCACCATTGAGAATGATCTTTGCTGTGGGTTTGTCATATATGGCCTTTATTATGTTGAGGTAGGTTCCCTCTATGCCCACTTTCTGGAGCATTTTTATCATAAATGGGTGTTGAATTTTGTCACAAGCTTTTTCTACATCTATTGAGATGATCATATGGTTTTTATTCTTCAGTTTGTTAATATGGTGTATCACATTGATTGATTTGCATATATTGAAGAATCCTTGCATCCCTGGGATAAATCCCGCTTGATCATGGTGTATGCTCCTTTTAACGTGTTGTTGGATTCTGTTTGCTAGTATTTTGTTGAGGATTTTTGCACCTATATTCATCAGTGATATTGGTCTGTAATTTTCTTTTTTTGTTGTATCTTTGTCTGGTTTTGGTATCGGGGTGATGGTGGCTTCATAGAATGAGTTTGGGAGTGTTCCTTCCTCTGCAATTTTTTGGAAGAGTTTGAGAAGGATGGGTGTTAGCTCCTCTCTAAATGTTTGATAGAATTCACCTGTGAAGCCATCTGGTCCTGGGCTTTTGTTTGTTGGAAGATTTTTAATCACAGTTTCAATTTCCTTACTTGTGATTGGTCTGTTCATATTTTCTGTTTCTTCCTGGTTCAGTCTTGGAAGGTTATACCTTTCTAAGAATTTGTCCATTTCTCCCAGGTTGTCCCTTTTATTGGCATAGAGTTGCTTGTCGTAGTCTGTTAGGATGCTTGTATTTCTGCCGTGTCGTAACTTCTCCTTGTTCATTTTTAATTTTATTGATTTGAGTCTTCTCCCTCTTTTTCTTTATGAGTCTGGCTAATGGTTTATCAATTTTGTTTATCTTCTCAAAGAACCACCTTTTAGTTTTATTGATCTTTGCTATTGTTTTCTTTGTTTCTATTTCATTTATTTCTGCTCTGGTCTTTATGATTTCTTTCCTTCTGCTAACTTTGGGTTTTGTTTGTTCTTCTTTCTCTAGGTCCTTTAGGTGTAAGTTTTGATTGTTTATTTGAGATTTTTCTTGTTTCTTGAGGTAGGCTTGTTTTCCTGTAATCTTCTCTCTTAGAACTGCTTTTGCTGCATCCCACAGGTTTTGGATCGTCGTGTTTTCATTGTCATTTGTCTCTAGGTATTTTTTAATTTCTGCTTTTATTTCTTCAGTGATCTTTTGGCTATTTAGTAATGTATTGTTTAGCCTCCATGTGTTTGTGTTTTTTCTTTTTTCCTGTACTTGATTTCTAATCTCGTAGTGTTGTGGTCAGAAAAGATGCTTGATATGATTTCAGTTTTCTTAAATTTACTGAGGCTTGATTTGTGACCCAAGATGTGATCTATCCTGGAGAATGTTCCATGCGCACTTGAGAAGAAAGTGTAAATGCTGTTTTTTGATGGAATGTCCTATAAATATCAATTAAATCTATCTGGTCTGTTGTGTTATTTAAAGCTTGTGTTTCCTTATCTATTTTCATTTTGGATGATCTGTCCATTGGTGAAAGTGGGGTGTTAAAATCCCCTACTATGACTGTGTTACTGTTGATTTCCCCTTTTATGGCTGTTAGTATTTGCCTTACGTATTGAGTGCTCCTATGATGGCTGAATAAATATTTGCAATGGTTATATCTTCTTGTTGGATTGATCCCTTGATCATTATATAGTGTCCTTCTTTGTCTCTTGTAATAGTCTTTATTTTAAAGTCCATTTTGTCTGATATGAGAATTCTTACTCCAGCTTTCTTTTCATTTCCATTTGCATGGAATATCTTTTTCCATCCCCTCACTTTCAGTCTCTCTGTGTCCCTAGGTCTGAAGTAGGTCTCTTGTAGACAGCATATATATGGGTCTTGTTTTGTATCCATTCAGTGAGCCTGCGTGTTTTGGTTGGAGCATTTAATCCATTCATGTTTAAGGTAATTATCCATATGTATGTTCCTATGACCATTTTCTTAATTGTCTTGGGTTTGTTTTTGTAGGTCCTTTTCTTCTCTTGTGTTTCCCACTTAGAGAAGTTGCTTTAGCATTTGTTGTAGAGCTGGTTTGGTGGTGCTGAATTCTCTTAGCTTTTGCTTGTCTCTAAAGCTTTTGATTTCTCAGTTGAATCTGAATGAGATCCTTTCCAGGTAGAGTAATCTTGGTTGTAGGTTCTTCCCTTTTGTCACTTTAAATATATCATTCCACTCCCTTCTAGCTTGTAGAGTTTCTGCTGAGAAATCAGCTGTTAACCTTGTGGGAGTTCCCTTGTATGTTATTTGTTGTTTTTCCCTTGTTGCTTTCAATAATTTTTCTTCATCTTTAATTTTTGTCAGTTTGATTACTGTGTGTCTTGGCGTGTTTCTCCTTGGGTTTATCCTGCCTGGGACTCTCTGCACTTCCCGGACTTGGGTGGCTATTTCCTTTCCCATACTAGGGAAGTTTTCAACTATAATCTCTTCAAATATTTTCTCAGGTCCTTTCTCTCCCTCTTCTCCTTTTGGGACCCCTATAATGTGAATGTTGTTGTGTTTAATGTTGTCCCAGAGGTCTCTTAGGCTGTCTTCATTTCTTTTCATTCTTTTTTCTTTATTCTGTTCCACAGCAGTGAATTCCACCATTCTGTCTTCCAGGTCACTTATCCATTCTTCTGCCTCAGTTATTCTGCTATTGATTCCTTCTAGTGTAGTTTTCATTTCAGTTATTGTATTGTTCATCTCTGTTTCTTTGTTTGTTCTTTAATTCTTCTAGGTCTTTGTTAAACATTTTTTGCATCTTCTCACTCTTTGCCTCCATTTTTTTCCCCGAGGTCCTGGATCATCTTCATTATCATTATTCTGAATTCTTTTTCTGGAAGGTTTCCTATCTCCACTTCATTTCGTTGTTTTTCTGGGGTTTTGTCTTGTTCCTTCACCTGGTACATAGCCCTCTGCCTTTTCATGTTGTCTATCTTTCTGTGAATGTGGTTTTTGATCCACAGGCTGCAGGATTGTAGTTCTTCTTGCTTCTGCTGTCTGTCCTCTGGTGGATGAGGCTATCTAAGAGGCTTGTGCAAGTTTCCTGATGGGAGGGACTGGTGGTGGGTAGAGCTGGTTGTTGCTCTGGTGGGCAGAGCTCAGTAAAACTTTAATCTGCTTGTCTGGTGATGGGTGGGGCTGGGTTCCCTCCCTGTTGGTTGTTTGGCCTGAGGCGACCCAACACTGGAGCCTACTGGGCTCTTTGGTGGGGCTGATGGTGGACTCTGGGAGGGCTCACGCCAAGGAGTACTTCCCAGAACTTCTGCTGCCAGTGTCCTTGTCCTAACGGTAAAACACAGCCACCCCCCGGCTCTGCAGGAGACCCTCCAACACTAGCAGGTAGGTCTGGTTCAGTCTCCTGTGGGGTCACTGCTCCTTTCCCCTGGGTCGCGATGTGCAAACTACTTTGTGTGTGCCCTCCAAGAGGGGAGTCTCTGTTTCCCCCGTCCTGTCAAAGTCCTGCAGTCAAATCCCACTAGCCTTCAAAGTCTGATTGTCTAGGAATTCCTCCTCCCGTTGCCGGATCCCCAGGTTGGGAAGCCTGACGTGGGGCTCAGCACCTTCACTCCAGTGGGTGGACTTCTGTGGTATAAGTGTTTTCCAGTTTGTGAGTCACTCAACCAGTGGTTATGGGATTTGATTTTATTGTGATTGCACCCCCTCTTACCATCTCATTGTGGCTTTCCTTTGTCTTTGGATGTGGGGTATCTTTTTTGGTGAGTTCCAGTGTCTTCCTGTTGATAATTGTTCAGCAGTTAGCTGTGATTCTGGTGCTCTTGCGAGAGGGAGTGAGTGTACATCCTTCTACTCCCCCATGTTGAACCAATCTCTACAGCTACATATTAATAATTAAAAAATAACATAGATCTCTGTTTATCTTATTGATTTTAAAGAACTTGTCTGAATTTTTGAGTTTTGAACTACCGCATTAGATATCTATTTATGTATGAGGGTAGGAAGCCACTTAAAGTAATAAGTAGGCCATTACATACTGGGATTGAAGTGTGGTTTTACTTTCCCTGTGTGTTTGGGGGGGGTGGGGTGAAGAGGGAAGGGAATAGAGTGATTGTTGCCTAAAGGCCTCATGGAGGACCTTAAATGCAGAAGAACTGTGATAGGGTGGTGGGAGGGATGTGAACTTTGGAAAATCAGAAGAAATCTTACAAGGAAAAAGTAAGTTGGGCTTTAAGAGCCTGCTCCCAAACTGATGGCTCTTGGGGCTCTCCCACGTTTCTTTGAAATGGGAAAATGGGGGGAAAGTTGAATTAAAACAGGAACTGTTTGTGGTAAATTAGCATGTCAAGAGGTTTCTATTTAGCCCCCTTGAGTACTTTACCCAGAGTAAGAGTCAATGCTGCACCAGTAAATGGGACTATGAATGACAGATCCTCAAAGTGGAATTGGATGATCAAGATGAGTGTGGCTGCAGGGATTCTCCATCCCTGGCTGGGAAGCTGGCAGTTTCTTCTTCTTGTCAAGAAATTGGTTAAATTGTTGCCCATGGCATCTTGGGTTTCAGCTCTTCTATGTGGCAAGGCTGAAGTTTTGGGGGAATCTCTAGGAAAACAAGTCAGGGGGCTGGAATATGTGGTGCCTTTGTGTGGTCTCTGATAGTTCAAGAAAGAGAAAAGCATCTCAACTTGGGGCTATTTACTATTAGAGGTCTTTCTGCCTACAGCCAACAATCCAAGTTGTCTGAGAGTTGGTGTATCATGACCCATGCAGGATTGGAAAAGGTGAATTCTCTGGTTGAGGCCAAAGTGAAAACAGAGGCAGGATACAAAGTAGGTAATGAAATTGGGACCTGGGAAACACTCCATATTCCTGCCCCTCCTGGGCATCTTCTGCAGTGTGTTTCCTGCCCGATAAAGGTTTAGATCATGCAGCCTGGGGATGCAGAATAGCTGTGCCTTCCTAATCCTGCTACTCTTTTATGTTTTTCTGAATCAGATGTCAAGATGGAGGCCATTAGGCTGAAGACTAGAGGCTAGGTAGAGCACTGAGATTTGTTACTGAAAGACAGTAATTCTTTGGTTAGGGTCTAAATTCATGGGCTATGACTTGCCAAGATCTCTGACTTAAGTTCTTAGCTCAGAGAATTGAGTGAATGATTATAAGCAAAAATTTAATCAAGCTTTTAAGAAGGTTGTATTGGAGGCAAAATCCTAATTCTGTGAGCAAAAATCTGTGATCTCCTGTTTAACCTGAAAGGTCATGTTCAGTCTCCCAAACCTGCAACAGTGGGGATCAAGCTACTAAAAGTTGCAGCCCCCTGAGAGGAGACTCTCCCACCAAAGCCCATCTCAGATGCATATATGGAGGACAATGAATAAGGAGGCTTTTCCCAGAGAGCAAAACCCAGGGCAGCTGGCTTTCTACATAAGGACATTGTTGAGATTCCTCTCAAGTAGGATGTATTACTTGTGATCATTGTGGGTTTTTTTCCTCCTTTCCTTTTTTTTTTTTTCAAATGGGAGTTGTTTGTCTAACAGTGGTCCTGTTTTCTACTCTTTTCTCCCTGCAGCCTTTGTATACTGGGTCTGTTAGGGTGGTTAAATATACTCTCCATAGACTTCTGGACAACAAGGCACTACATGTAGACTTGTCTGGGAGACATCACCCAGATATATTGAGTATAATAACTAGATATCTTGAGTATAATAACTTAATGAGACTTAATATTGGGCTATATCCTTTTGGGAAGGAGTGAGTACAGTTTTGGTGGGACATCAAATAGTTGCATAATGTTGGAAGGAGACATTTTAAGAATTGTGTATGAAAAGAAAGGTGTATATAGATGTGAGGACGTCAAGGCATGGACTGTAGTGAGTCCTGATGCCATTGTTTGATACAACTGTGACTGAAACTAGAATTCCTTCCCTCTACTTTTCAATTAATCAAGCCAATAATTTCCCTTTTTAATAAAAACGAGTTTGAGTTGGTTTTATTATCACTAGTAATGAGAAATGTCCTTACTGATACACAGATATATATTTAATAAATATTACCTTATGGGGGAGGAAAAGTCATTTTCCCTTTACCCTTCTAGGTTCTTGGCTGAGACTCCTTTTTAATAAAAGACAGATTAAGGGCTTCCCTGGTGGCGCAGTGGTTGAGAGTCCGCCTGCTGATGCAGGGGACACGGGTTCGTGCCCTGGTCCGGGAAGATCCCACATGCCGCGGAGCAGCTAGGCCTGTGAGCCACAACTACTGAGCCTGTGCTCTGCAACGGGAGAGGCCACAGCAGTGAGAGGCCCGTGTACCACAAAAAAAAAAAAAAAGATTAACAGGGGAAAAGCAAACAGAAGTTTGATAACATGTACACCTGCTGTATAGATGGGAGAGACCCAGGGGAACTGAGTAACTCCCTGAAATGGCCCAAGCCACCACCTTCAATGCAAGCTCCATCTAAAGACAAAAGTAAGCATTGGGAGAAGGGAGCCAGTTATGGGAGGATGTCAGGAGAAACACAGCAAACGAGAGTAAGGTTGTTAATACAGATTTAGCTCCAAGCCTTCTCCATTGATAAGAGTTTCTAGAGTTTTAGTCATCCTCCTTTTCCTGGTACAGAGAGGGAGACACCCTTACAAATAGAGGTTTCCCCTATAAATGTAAATGTCTCTTACAAAAGGGTAACTTAGGCTCTGTGTTCAGAGCTTCTTCTCTGTCTGCTGGACCTTAAAAATAATCGGCTTCAAGATAATTCTTAGGCCAAAGAGGCATATTTTGGGCTAGCACATTCTGTTCTACTTCTATCTCAAAGTCTTATATGTAGACAACTAACTTACCAGGGATGATGGAGTTGCAGCTAAGAAATTAAACATATTTATAAGTAGATCAACTTATTTTCTAGAATATAAACTACTTTCTACAAATTTATCCATGGAAGAGAGGGAAAATTTCTTGCCATCCAAAAACCTGATTAAGTTAATTCATAGATAATGTATTTCTCAGACTTTAGTGGCCACAGCAATATATGGATTTTAAACATAAGGGGATCAGATAATTTGTTATGCTATTTAAAAATTGTATTTCCAATGGATGTTCACCAAACTTTCTGTGATAATCACTTCATGATGTATTAAGTCAGATCATTATGCTGTATACCATAAACTTCTACAGTGCTATATGTCAATTATATCTCAATAAAACTGGAAGAGAAAAAATTATATTTCGTTACTGGCAAATATATTTGGGGGTTGCAACCTAATCTTCATGATCATTTAAACTGGCTGGACATACTAGATTAGATCCTTGGCTAAGGAAATTTTATATAGTTTCCTAAGCTGTGAACCTAGCCTATGCAATTCACAGATGTCTAAAGATATTTAAATAATGTATTGATGATGACAGAAAGATAATTACTTTCACTCATAATTAACATTTTTTATAAGCCATTAAATACTACTTTTCTTTTTTTTAGAGAGAAGAGAAGATTCATTTATTAAATATGTATCATATGCCTGGCATTAGTGCGAAATTCTTTTATTGGGGTATAGTTGTTTTACACTGTTGTGTTAGTTTCTACTGTACAGCGAAGTGAAGTAGAGTTCCCTGTGCTATACAGCAGGTTCTTATTAGTTATCTTTTTATACATATTAGTGTATATATATCAATACCAATCTCCCAATTTATCCCACCCCCACCCCCCTCTTGCCCCTCTTCGTGTCCATACATTTGTTACCTACATCTGTGTCTCTCTTTCTGCCTTGCACACCGGTTCATCTGTACCATTTTTCTACATTCCACATATATGTGTTAATATACGGTATTTGTTTTTCTCTTTCTGACTTATTTCACTCTGTATGGCAGTCTCGAGGTCCATCCATGTCTCTACAAATGACCCAATTTCATTCCTTTTTATGGCTGAGTAATATTCCATTGTATATATGTGCCACATCTTCTTTATCCATTTGTCTGTCAGTGGACATTTAGGTTGCTTCCATGACCTGGCTACTGTAAATAGTGCTGCAGTGAACATTGGGGTGCATGTGTCTTTTTGAATTATGGTTTTCTCAGGGTATATGCCCAGTAGTGGGATTGCTGGGTCATAAGGTAATTCTATTTTTAGTTTTAAAAGGAACGTTCATACTTTTCTCCATAATGGCTGTGTCAATTTACATTCCCACCAACAGTGCGAGAGGGTTCCCTTTTCTCCACACCCTCTTCAGCATTTATTGTTTGCAGATTTTCTGATGATGCCCATTCTAACTGGTGTGAGGTGATACCTCATTGTAGTTTTGATTTGCATTTCTCTAATAACTAGTGATGTTGAGCACTCTTTCATATGTTTGTTGGCAATCTGTACATCTTCTTTGGAGAAATATCTATTTAGGTCTTCCCATTTTTTAAAATAAATTTATTTTATTTTTGTCTGTGTTGGGTCTTTGTTGCTGCATGCGGGCTTACTCTAGCTGTGGTGAGCAGGGGCTACTCTTCGTTGCGGTGCATGGACTTCTCATTGCGGTGGCTTCTCTTGTTGCGGAGCACAGGTCTAGCTGCACAGGCTTCAGTAGTTGTGGCTTGTGGGTTCTAGAGCACAGACTCAGTAGTTGTGGCGCACAGGCTTAGTTGCTCCACGGCATGTGGGATCTTCCCAGACCAGGGCTCGAACCCGTGTCCCCTGCATTGGCAGGCGGATTCTTAACCACTGCACCACCAGGGAAGCCCCTTCTGTGCATTTTTTTATTGGGTTGTTTGTCTTTTCAATGTTGATCTGCGTGAGCTGTTTATATATTTTGGAGATTAATCCTTTGTCCGTTGATTCATTTGCAAATATTTTCTCCCATTCTGAGGGTTGTCTTTTCATCTTGTTTATAGTTTCCTTTGCTGTGCAGAAGCTTTTGAGTTTCATTAGGTCCCACTTGTTTATTTTTGATTTTATTTCCATTACTCTAGGAGGTGGATCAAAAAATATCTTGCTGTGATTTATGTCATAGAGCATTCTTCCTATGTTTTCTTCTAAGAGTTTTATAGTGTCCGGTCTTACATTTAGGTCTCTAATCCATTTTGAGTTTATTTTTGTGTATGGTGTTAGGGAGTGTTCTAATTTCATTCTTTTACATGTAGCTGTCCAGTTTTCCCAGCACCACTTATTGAAGAGACTGTCTTTTCTCCATTGTATATTCTTGCCTGCTTTATCAAATATAAGGTGACCATATGTGCATGGGTTTATCTCTGGGCTTCTATCCTGTTCCGTTGATCAATATTTCTGTTTTTGTGCCAGCACCATACTATTCTTTTTTTTTTTTTTTTTTTTTTTGCGGTACGTGGGCCTCTCACTGTTGTGGCCTCTCCCGTTGCGGAGCACAGGCTCCGGACGCGCAGGCTCAGCGGCCATGGCTCACGGGCCCCGCCGCTCCGTGGCATGTGGGATCTTCCCGGACCAGGGCACGAACTCGTGTCCCCTGCATCGGCAGGCGGACTCTCAACCACTGCGCCACCAGGGAAGCCCATACTATTCTTGATGACTGTAGCTCTGTAGTATAGTCTGAAGTCAGGGAGTCAGATTCCTCCAGCTCCGGTTTTTTCCCTTAAGCCTGATTTCGCTATTCAGGGTCTTTTGTGTCTCCATACAAATTTTAAGATTTTTTTTGTTCTAGTTCTGTAAAAAATGCCACTGGTAATTTGATAGGGATTGTATTGAATCTGTAGATTGCTTTGGGTAGTATATTCATTTTCACAATATTGATTCTTCCAATCCAAGAACATGGTATATCTCTCCATCTGTTTGTGTCATCTTTGATTTCTTTCATCAGTGTCTTACAGTTTTCTGAGTACAGGTCTCTTACCTCCTGAGGTAGGTTTAATCCTAGGTATTTTATTCTTTTAGTTGCAATGGTGAATGGGATTGTTTCCTTAATTTCTCTTTCTGATCTTTCATTGTTAGTGTAGAGGAATGCAAGAGATTTCTGTGCATTAATTTTATATCCTGCAACATCACCAAATTTATTGATGAGCTCTTGTTGTTTTCTGGTAGCATCTTTAGGATTCTCTCTGTATAGTATCATGTCATCTGCAAACAGTGACAGTTTTACTTCTTTTCCAATTCATATTCATTTTCTTTTTCTTCTCTGATTGCCATGGCTAGGACTTCCAAAACTGTGTTGAATAATAGTGGCGAGAGCGGACATCCTTGTCTTGTTCCTGATCTTAGAGGAAATGCTTTCAGGTTTTCACCATTGAGAATGATGTTTGTTGTGGGTTTGTTGTATATGGCCTTTATTATGTTGAGGTAGGTTCCCTCTGTGCCCACTTTCTGGAGACTTTTTAACATAAATGGGTGTTGAATTTTGTCAGAAGCTTTTTCTGCATCTATTGAGATCATATGGTTTTTATTCTTCGATTTGTTAATATGGTGTATCACATTGATTTGCGTATATTGAAGAATCCTTGCATTCCTGGGATAAATCCCACTTGATCATGGTGTATGATCCTTTTAATGTGTTGTTGGATTCTGTTTGCTAGTATTTTGTTGAGGATTTTGCATCTGTATTCATCAGTGATATTGGTCTGTAATATTCTTTTTTTGTAGCATCTTTGTCTGGTGTTGGTATCAGGGTGATGATGGCCTCGTAGAATGAGTTTGGGAGTGTTCCTTCCTCTGCAGTTTTTTGGAAGAGTTTGAGAAGGATGGGTGTTAGCTCTTCTCTAAATGTTTGATAGAATTTCACCTGTGAAGTCATCTGGTCCTGGACTTTTGTTTGTTAGAAGATTTTTAATCAGAGTTTCAATTTCAGTGCTTGTGATCGGTCTGTTCATATATTCTATTTCTTCCTGGTTCAGTCTTGGAAGGTTATACCTTTCTAAGAATTTGTCCATTTCTTCCAGGTTGTCCATTTTATTGGACTATAGCTGCTTGTAGTAGTCTCTTACGATACTTTGTATTTCTGCATTGTCTGTTGTAACTTCTCCTCTTTCATTTCAAATTTTATTGATTTGAGTCTTCTCCCTTTTTTTCTTGATGAGTCTGGCTAATGGTTTATCAATTTTGTTTATCTTCTCAGAGAACCAGCTTTTGGTTTTATTGATCTTTGCTATTTTGTTTTGTTTGTTTCTGTTTCATTTATTTCTGCTCTGATCTCTGATTTCTTCTGCTAACCTTGGGTTTTGTTTGTTCTTCTTTCTCTAGTTCCTTCAACTAGTTCTAGTTCAACTGTTTATTTGAAATTTTTCTTGTTTCTTGAGGTAGGATTGTATTGCTATAAACTTCCGTCTTAGAACTGCTTTTGCTGCATCCCACAGGTTTGGGGTCATCGTGTTTTCATTGTCATTTGTTTCTAGGTATTTTTTTATTTCCCCAGTGATTTCTTGGTTATTTAGTAGCATATTGTTTAGCTTCCATGTGTTTGTGTTTTTTACAGTTTTTTTTTCCTGTAATTTATTTGTAACCTCATAGCCTTGTGGTCAGAAAAGATGCTTGATATGATTTCAATTTTCTTAAGTTTACTGAGGCTTGATTTGTGACTCAAGATATGATCTGTCCTGGAGAATATTCCATGTACACTTGAGAAGAAAGTGTAATCTGCTGTTTTCAAATGGAATGTCCTATAAATATCAATTAAATCTGTCTGGTCAGTTGTGTCATTTAAAGCTTGTGTTTCCTTATTAATTTTCTATCTGGATGATCTGTCCATTGATGTAAGTGAGGTGTTAAAGTCCCCCACTATAATTGTGTTACTGTCTATTAGATCCTTGGCTAAGGAAATTTTACAAATGGTTCCCTAAGCTGTGAACCTTGCGTCTGCAATTCACAGATGTGTAAAGATATTTAAATGATGTATTGATGCTGACAGAAAGATAATTACTCATAATTAAATTAACTTTTTTTGATAAGCCATTAAATATTAGCTTTCTGTTCAGGCATTGAAAACTTTGTTCCACACCATAGACCATTTCACTGCAAATGAAATTAGAAATATAAAAGTTTAGTTACCCAGCCTATTCACTCAAATTCACTCTGAATAGTAGGATTTTTTAAAAGGTCCTCCAGTACCTTTCTTGGCTAACTTTCAAAATTTGATGTTTTCTCTTCTCCTTTCCCCCTACTTAAAAAAAAAAAAACAACTTCCCTTTTTGATAAGTTTAGTGTGATTTTGGGAAAGGAACAAGGTTAGATGTGTATTTAATATGTCACTTTAACTTGGAAGGTACTAATATATATAATCTAAAGTGCTTGACCCAGAATAGGTACAAAATCAATGGTAGCTGTTGTTATTGCAGGTGGTCGTGGTAGAGCTGTAGGATCAATGAATATATTTCATTCATTCCAAGGTATGAGAGACCTTTGACAAATTTGGAAGAGTCTATTCTCTTGGTACATGCAAAATACACACATTTCTTATGCTTTAATGGATTTTTAGATTCTTTGTTTCCTCTTAGTTTTGTAATGAGTATTCAGTTTGAAGATTCTGGCTTATCTTGTGAGAAATACAAGGAAACCAAGTCTCCTCAAGCATTATTGGGATTGTTAGGGGGATCTCTGTGGCTTCAGACTTGGTCCTTACCATTACTTGTGTTTAGTGTCAGTTGATTCCTCATCTTAGTTGTACATTTGCATATCATTTCAAACTTCTTTTCTATTTACTTTGTTTATACTGAGTTAATTTCATCATTGTGGCATCATGTCATGATAAAAAATATTCCCTATGGGCCTAGAGGAGGCCTCAGTTTTGGTGGGCACTAAATCATATCAAATTCTGTAAGCATTTATCATCAAGCGTCTTGCAAATGCAGGAGAAATATTAGTATAAAGATGTGATTTCTGTTCTCTGTCATCTAAAATTTAGGAGAAAGGGTAAGACAAATGCTCAGGTAACTAAAAATAAAACAGAAGATAGCAAATACCATTATATAGAGTGCTTACTCTGTGAGTCACTCTTTTAAGCCCTTTAAAAATCGCTTATTCATTAGGACTTTAGACAGTTACTATCTTAATTTTCATATGGGGAAACTGAGGCACACAGAGGTTAAGTAATTCATCCAAGTCACAGAAGTAATAAGTGGCAGATCTGGGATTTGATCCCAGAGAGTCCAGCCTCAGAATCGGCATGCTACCCTGCCTGTGTTGACCCAAGTGCTATGTGCCTATTCAAGTGAGCGAGTGATCGCTTGTGTGCATGTGTGACTATGCATGCACGCATATACAGGAAACAGAATGGGATTTAAAGAGGATGTGGCATTTGAGCATCTTTCTGATTTCATGTGTTTCTATGTTCAATTCATTACATCTTGATCTTTTCTTAACATTCCAATTATACTCTGCTTGAAGTACTTCAGAACTCCTGGACCTCTGATTTCTCCCATCAGCTACCCAAGTCTAATCAGGTCAGAACTTTATGACTTTGGACCAATAGCCTTTGTAAAATTTCCAGGGCAAAGTAAAGGTACAGTATGGTCTTTAGAAAAGGTTATAGAATTTCAGACAGAACAAAATGAAAGCCACTGAGTCTATGACCACACATTATAGAGTTGGTTTTATGATGTGAATTATCAGACCAGTTCATCACTGTATCCACTTGATTCCAGGTCCAAAGTCATTTTAGCTCTGTTTTTTTAGGTCAACTGAGTAAAGATAGTGTGGATGATGTGTATGTGTCTGTGTTAGATAGTAAGTGAAGTATGGATTCCTGCTGAGGCCCAAGCTGTGAGCAGTCCTGCAATTCATATATACCTGGGAAGAGGTAACTAATGGAGCATCAAGGGTCTAAGGGCAGAGGAGTTTGGGAAGGAGTAAGATCAAGGGAGCTCAGGGATGGTTATGGGAAAAGACTTTAGAGAGCACAGCATGGTCCTGTCTTGGAGATGCTCTCCAAAATGGCCCCATGAGATCATGATTGAGGTCACTGGTTGGAGGGGCTGCAGGCAGCAGATGCCAGAGAGGCTTTTTCACAAAGAGTTTATGTGACTCAGGAGCACAAACAATACCATGTAGGTGCCCATGTGACAAAGTGTGACCAAGGCAGGGAAGAGGACATTCTTCTCCCTTCCTATGGAGCTCAGTGTAACCTCAGTGCAATAAGAACCCTGGAGAAGGGATGGTGACCGTTACTTTTTAATTTAATTTAATTGAAAAAAATTTTATTGAAGTACATTTGATTTACACTGTGTTAATTTCTGCTCTGTTAATTTCAGCAGAGTGACTCAGTTATACATATATATTTTTTCATATTCTTTTCCATTATGGTTTATCACAGGATATTGAATAAAGTTCCCTGTGCTATACAGTGGGACCTTATTGTTTATCCATCCTATATATAATAGTTTATATCTGCTAATCCCAAACTCCCAATCCTTCCCTCCCCCTTGGCAACCACAAGTCTGTTCTCTATGTCTGTGACTCTGTTTCTATTTCATAGATATGTTCATTTGTGTCATATTTTAGATTTCACATATGAGTGATATATGATATTTGTCTTTCTCTTTCTGACTTACTTCACTAAGTATGATAATCTCTATGTTCACCCATGTTACTGCAAATGGCATTATTTTATTCTTTTTAATGGCTGAGTAACATTCCATTGTATATCTGTACCACATCTTCTTTATCCATTCATCTGTCGATGGACATTTAGGTTGTTCCCATGTCTCGGCTATTGTAAATAGTGCTGCTATGAACATAGGGGTGCATGTATCTCTTTGAATTATAGTTTTGTCCAGATATATACCCAGGAATGGGATTGCTGGATCATATGGCAACTCTATTTTTAGTTTTTTGAGGAATCTCCATACTGTTCTCCATAGTGGCTGCACCAATTTACATTCCCACCAACAGTGTAAGAGGGTTCCCTTTTCTCTACACCCTCACCAACATTTGTTATTTGTAGACTTTTTGATAATGGCCATTCTGACTGCTGTGAGGTGGTACCTCATTGTAGTTTTGATTTACATTTCTCTAATAATTAGAGATGATGAACATCTTTTCATGTGCCTGTTGGCCATCTGTGTTTCTTCTTTGGAGAAATGTCTGTTTAGGTCTTCTACCCATTTTTCGACTGGGTTGTTTGTTTTTTTGTTATTGAATTGTATAAGCTGTTTGTATATTTTAGAAATTAAGCCCTTGTTGGTCACATCATTTGCAAATGTTTTCTCCAGTCAGTAGGTTGTCTTTTCATTGCTTATGGTTTCCTTTGCTGTGCAAAAGCTTCTAAGTTTGATTAGGTCCCATTTGTTTTTTTTTTTTTTTTTTTTTTTTTTTTTTTTTTTTGTGGTATGCAGGCCTCTCACTGTTGTGGCCTCTCCCGTTGTGGAGCACAGGCTCCAGACACGCAGGCTCAGTGGCCATGGCTCACGGGCCTAGCCGTTCCGCGGCATGTGGGATCTTCCCGGAACGGGACACGAACCCGTGTCCCCTGCATCGGCAGGCGGACTCTCAACCGCTGCGCCACCAGGGAAGCCCCCATTTGTTTATTTTTGCTTTTACTTCTATTGCCTTGGGAGACTGACCTAAGAAAACATTGGTACAATTTATGTCAGAGAATGTTTTGCCTATGTTCTCTTCTAGGCGTTTTATGGTGTCTTATACTTAGGTCTTTAAGCCATTTTGAGTTTATTTTTGTGTACGGTGTGAGGGAGTGTTCTAACTTCATTGATTTACATGTGACTGTCGAACTTTCCCAACACCACTTGCTGAAGAGACTGTCTTTTCCTCATTGTATATTCTTGCCTCCTTTGTGATGGTGACCCTTACTGAGGGCAGTGGGCAGGGTGTAGAGCCAGCTCAAGTGGCAGGAACCTGACTGGTTTGTTTGCAGCATACATGAGACACATTCAGGGATTCCTGAAAATAACTTAGGGGGGCCTGGAATGTAGGGATGAGAGACGGTGAGATGAGGCTCATGTTCTGCAGATTCCCCACTAGCTAGTGCAGCCCAGGGAATGTGTGGTGTAGAAACTCACCTTTTCCAGACTAGTTCTTGAATGAATTCTATTGCATGAATTTATTGGAGTTAGATGACTCCAATACAAGTTTGTCACTGTTCTAGGTTCATAAGGTAGGCTGTTTTCTTAGTATGGGTCCCCTCAAGAAGAAGACCTTGTGACCAAAATTCTATGCAAATAGTTCATTACTGAGTTAATTCCAAGAAACACTGGTAGGGAGTGGGGAAGCGAGACAGGGAAAAGAAGGTAGCAAATAAAAGGTGGGTTATTAAGTCAGTTACTACTGTGGGCAATCTGTGTGCAATACCAGTGGGGAAACCCTGGGAAACAGTGTAGAACACACAGCTAAGAGTCATCTCTCCTGGGAGGTACGAGAGCTGCGGTATTCATCCACCCACTCTTGTTATTCCCAGGGCGATGTTACTCCCTCAGCACCTCCAGTGGAAAGACCTGCTCTGGCAGCCAAAGAAAGTCCACAGAAGAGAATTGCAGGCGCTGACATTGGAAGCCAGATTGGTGTGCACGGAAATGGTAATTGTGGGGATATGGTGGGTTGCAGATGGCACGTGCTACTCCTATGGCGTGGAGGGTCTTCTAGCTTGTTAATTTTGCTGTTTGACATTGCTTTGGATTTTCCTGCTGACAAACCCGAAAACTTCTACTGCCTCCTCTGTTCCCACTTCCGTTCTTTATTTTCCTCTTCACTCTGTTTATCACCATTTGACCTTGGCCTTGGCATTAGAGGTTAGTGGAAAGTAACTTCCCTTTCTGTGCCTCACTTTTTCTAATGTGTGAGGTAAGAATAATATCTTTTTAACACTGTTGTATGTACAGACATATCTTGTTGTATTGTGCTTTGCTTTATTGTGCTTTGCAGATCATGCATTTTTTACAAATTGAAGGTTTGTGGCAATCCTGCGTAGAGCAAGTCTGTCGGCACGATTTTCCCAGTAGCATTTTTTCACTTTGTGTCTCTGTGCCACATTTTAGTAATTCTTGCAATATTGCAAACATTCTCGTTATTATTATATCTGTTATGGTGATCAGTGATCTTTGATGTTACTATTGGAATTGTGTTGGGCGCCATGAATTGCATCCATATAAGACAGCAGACAGATAAATCGTTCATGAAAGGAGGAATCAATCGATGCGGCAAACTTCACTGTTGTCTTATTTTAAGAAATTGCTGCATCCACACCAACCTTCAGCCACCACCACCCTGATCGGTCACCGGCCATCAACGTTAAGGCAAGACCCTCCACCAGCAAAAAGATTACAGCTGGCTGAAGGCTCAGATGATGGTTAGCGTTTTTAGCAATACAGTATTTTGTAATGGAGGTATGTACATCTTTTTTTTAGACCTAATGCTATTGCACACTTAGTAGACTATAGTATTGTATAAACATAACTTTTATATACACTGGGAAACCAAAGAATTCGTGATTCGATTTATTGCAACGTTTGATTTATTGTGGTCTGAAACTGAACCCACAGTATCTCCAAGGTATGCCTGTACTGAGGTACAAATTAACATACGAAAAAGAATATGTCATAATCTGTGCTCAAGAAGGGCTTGTTCTTGTTCTACGGTCATACTTGTTTTGCCCTTGGCAAAGCCAAAATTTGGGGACCTTCTCTTTCTGGGATGTTCGAAAGCTGAGATGTGTAGATAAAGGCTGCGTTTGTCCTCTAGAGAAAAAGTGTGTATTTTATTATTTCTCTAATATTTTATCTGAGTTAATTTGATTACATTAAAATTTGATATTTGGTGGAACAGTGTACAACATACTTCATTGATATCTAAGCATATTATATTTTACTGTCTTTCATCCCTTAGCTTATCCCAAAAACAGGGCAGAAAATGGGGACTCAGATTTATGCGGCCACAGCCATGCCCTGAACTCAGGCCAAGCTCAGAGCCATTTATTGCCTCAGGAGACTGTGATCTTTTATATTCCTGGCATTTTGTGTCCTGTGGTGTCTATGTTGGCTGTTGATTTGATGAATTAGTGCTTTTTTGCTCTGAATTATTTAGGATGGAGGGAAGGAGAGGGAAGAGGGAGGAAGGAGGGGGAGAAGGGAGGAGGAAGGAGAGCTGCTCTCGTTGGCTTCTGAGTAAGTGGTAATTATTATAATGGCACTTTGCTGTACACGCTGGTGCTGCACATGATTGCAAAGTCCTTTTACAGACATTTAAAAATCTAATCTGCATAACTAGCCCATAAAATGAGCAGGAAGAAAAGGATCTATTAAGAACAGGTTTGCGCTAATCCTTTGGAGGAGGCAACTGTGAAGAAAAGGAGACTCAGAGAAAAATCAGATGCCTGTATGAAGGCAATAAGGTCACGCCATCTGTTGCTCAGAGAAGAAAGGCTATGCCCAGTGGGGTTTATGTGAAGGTCTTCATGCTTTATATGCAGGTGGTGAAGGGTGGTGGTTCTGAGATTTGAATCAGTCTTGGCCCTGGCAGTTCTGAGATGAGTCATTTTGAGAAAGGCCTTGGCTCACCCTGAGCCCTGGTTTCATCATCTGTGAAATGGAGACAAAAATGCTTGCATGCTATACCACTCCATTGGGTGTTCATAAGAATTAACAAGGTGCACATAAAAGCGCCGTGCAAGCTGTCAAGTGCTGTACGTGATCCTACAGGTGATGTTTCCTGATAATGAAGAGATGGTCCTGTAGAATCAGGAGAGTATAAAACATCAAACTGAGAGTTGCTTTATTAATAACATTATTGGGGATCCAAAGTTTACTTATCTGTAGGTTTAAGGTTTGTCTGGTAGAAAATTATTTGATTGTTTTTAGAAGTAAGATGACAGCACTGATTTATTTGTCCAGTACCTTTGTTGACAGTGGTGGGATAATATTGGAATATTTTGCAGGTACCTTCATCCAGATATTTTGGATAAAGCAATGATTATGCAATATAGAATGGTTATGAATTAATTGTTAAGTATAAGGAGGTAGAATTATTTTTTTTTTTTTTTTTTTTTTTTTTTTTAAAAATTTATTATTTATTTATTTATTTACTGATGGCTGTGTTGGGTCTTCGTTTCTGTGCGAGGGCTTTCTCCAGTTGCGGCGAGCGGGGCCCACTCTTCATCGCGGTGCGCGGGCCTCTCACTGCCGCGGCCTCTCCTGTTGCGGAGCACAGGCTCCAGATGCGCAGGCTCAGTAGTTGTGGCGCACGGGCTTAGTTGCTCCGCGGCATGTGGGATCTTCCCAGACCAGGGCTCGAACCCGTGTCCCCTGCATTGGCAGGCAGATTCTTAACCACTGCGCCACCAGGGAAGCCCCAGGAGGTAGAATTATTATTACTCATGTTTAAAGAAATGAAACCAACAAACAAATATTTAATGATACAAATTAGAGAGAGTCAAGCCAGAAATTAATGAGATGTAGTCAATATAGGTTTACAGACTGCTGCTTTTTAAAAAAGATTTATTTTTTAAATTTCACAGATTGCTGCTTTTTTTTTTTTTTTTTTTTGCGGTATGCGGGCCTCTCACTGCTGTGGCCTCTCCCGTTGCGGAGCACAGGCTCCGGACGCGCAGGCTCAGCGGCCATGGCTCACGGGCCCAGCCGCTCCACGGCATATGGGATCTTCCCGGACCGGGGCACGAACCCGTGTCCCCTGCATCGGCAGGCGGACTCTCAACCACTGCGCCACCAGGGAAGCCCACAGATTGCTTTTTGATGATGATTTCTTTCCATATGGTTTTGGTATGGGATGCTTACGGGTGATAAATGGGGAACCGTGCCAATGTGATGCACATGCACAAGTTTATTTCAAGATTCATAACTTGGGGCTTCCCTGGTGGTGCAGTGGTTAAGAATCCACCTGCCACTGCAGGGAACACAGGTTTGAGCCCTGGTCCGGGAAGATCCCATATGCTGCAGAGTAACTAAGCCCATGCACCACATCTACTGAGCCTGTGCTCTAGAGCCTGCGAGCCACAACTACTGAGCCCGCATGCCACAACTACTGAAGCCCTTGTGCCTAGAGCCCGTGCTCTGCAACAAGAGATGCCACCGCAATGAGAAGCCCGCGCACTGCAATGAAGAGTAGCCCCCCACTCGCCTCAACTAGAGAAAGCCTGTGTGCAGCAATGAAGACCCAATGCAGCTTAAAATAAATAAATAAATTTATATTAAAAAAAGGATTCATAACTTGCCTTGCTGGCAAGTTATGAACTTCTAAGAGCTTAATTTGAACCTGTTCAGTCTATTGCCTGTTTCAGACTTAGAAGACTGTAAATAAGTCTGATTTAATCTTCAATAACTGTAAAAAAGCCATAAGGTGGTGGAGGGTAGAGTAGGAGTTGTAACTGCAGAAGGAGTCCCCAGGCCAGGTCTCCACAGATACACATGTGGTGAATTTGCCACAACCCATGTTCTGAGTGTCACCATTGTAGCATATGAAGTCCAAGTTTATCAACTTACAGAGTATTGATCTTTCTCTCTGGAGTGGACTCACATTATCCCTACTTATCACCTGATATTTAAGACCTAAATGCCAATTAATTAATTTTCAATGAGAACTATAGTTACCAAGAAGCCCAGAGTTTTCTAGTTAACATAGGAGAGGCCAAATTACAATCAGAAAATTGTTTGGTGACCTTGGTACACACACAGGTATCACCAGTCATCTGACTGGAATGTGAGAGTGTTTATCAATCAGATTTCTTGGATGCAGGAGAAAAAAAATCCTCTCTTGGCTCACCTAAGCAGAAAAGGAATTTATTGGAAGTTCTTGGGTAGCTCACAGAAATGATGGACAGGCTGGAGAACCAGGCTCAGTAAAATGGAAACCAAGAGAGGCTGTAAGTGGCGAACATGGCAGGGCATGCTGTTGTCTCTTTAGGGTGTCGCTGTTGTCCCAACTCTGAGCAGTTAATGCTGCTGCTACCTGTGGACTTGCAAGGCTGATACTCCTGCTGGTCTTCTGAAAATGCTCACACCACCGTGTGTAGCTTCTCAACTGTCCCTGCGTCTGTTTCTCTCCTTCGAGATCCAAAGACCCAGGTAGGAGCACCTGGTCACTGAATTTAGCTCATGTGCATCTACACACCTGGCTGAATCCTAAGAGAGGTAGTGTATGGCCCCAGATCCGTGCTTCACAAAGTGTAGTCTGCAGACTGGTGCCAGGCTATGGACTGACCGTTTTTATTGTGTGATGAAGCAAAGAACGTGTGCTCGAATATTAATCAATTTAGTGCTTTCTCCATCAAGAAAATTTGGCTCTGGAAAAAGTGTCAGCCTAACCAAATAGTGTGGTGCTAAACAGAGCAGCACTTCATGGTGGGAGGACCTGCCATCAGAGGGCTCGCCACGAATGGAAGGGTATTTGGTAGTCCTGTAATCAAAAAACAACAAATGTTCACCACAGGTGAGATCAGGCTGAGTAAGCCTGTTGCCTCCTACTCCAGCCTAGAGACACACCAGGAATGTGTGAGTCCTATGGGTCTGGACACACTCTCACCTGGCTGGTGGTTGGGCGTGCTGATATTGATTCTGCTGCTACTTTCTTTTCTACAGGGTGGTATCTAGCTGCCCTCTTGGGAAGCAAGAGGTTGGGGAGATAGCCTTATGTCCATCTAGGTTGGCTGGTTGCTATTCCTCCCGGTGATGGTGAGCCAGTGCTCAGATGACTATTGAGCAGGGTCATTGTCTGTCCTTTCTGGGTCCTGTTCTTTCTGTCTTCCCCCAAACAAATACAGCATCCTATGGAGGTGTGAGCAGTTCTTTATTCTGTGGTTCAGGAAATGATCTCAATGTCTAGAGCTGGGGGATGGTGTGAGATGGGGAAGGATTGAGATGGAGTGCTGTGACCAAGGCTTCCTTGGTCCTTTGTATTATACATAGAGGCAAAGTCCTCACTGTCCAAGCCTTTGGAGTATGTGAATGTCCCCTTGTTCTCTAGCTCTCCCACCTCTCAAGTCCTCTCTCTTTAAGAGCTTCCACCTTGATGCACCCCTTTCTGGCACATGCCCAGGGATTGCTAACCCTCCCTGTAGAATAATAAAGCCCCTATCTATTCTTGGGAGTTTTGAATTCAAACCTCCCAGTAGTCTACTGTATGTGAAGACCTTTTCCCTCTGCTTCAGCTGGTACTGCAGTGTGGGAAGCTCTGGTTTTATGAATGGGGTGGGCAAAAAATGGCAAGCTACAGATGATTTCCCTCTTAGGTTCCTAAGAATTGACCACCATTGGTCACCTAGGGCACTAATCGCCTTCCAAAGACTATTTGAAAATTGCATAGTATTGGCAACATGGCTTTGGAGCTAATCCTTAACATGCTAGTAGTGTTCTATTCAGTGCTTACCCGTCTTGAGCTTCAGGCTGCAACTTCCCCATGACAATGACAATGAACGGCACTGCAGTGACGTTCTTCTCTAAAGTTCAGTGTTCTTCCTACCTCTAACCCTGACGATGGAGGGAAGGGAGTGTGGGGAAGAAGTTTCAGTTCAATCCACCTTATCTTCCCACTCCCTCTACAGCTGACAATACTCCATTTCACATAGATACTTTGACCTTTAATCAGGTTATAGACGAATCTTGTGGTCTGAGAGCAATTCTATGTCACTGAAATAAGCTACAGTATTTTGATATTACAGATTAATCTGAGCTGCTTACCGTGTACCCCACCTAGGTAGTAAGGGTCATTATACGTTTGTCCACTGCAATTTGAAAAGCTCTGAAAAATGCATGTTTAATGCTATGGGTTTGAAAACAACAAACATGAAAAAAGAAAGGGAGGGAAAAAAAGAAAATGAAGGTAGGAAGGGAAGAAAGAGAGAAAAGGATCACTTAAGTCTAGAGAGTGAACGATTATTTCTGTACCTTTTCAAATGTTAAGTGGTGGGTAGGTTAAAATAATTGGAATTTTGTGGTGTAATTATTTGCAGTAAAATGGTTAATATCCTGCGTCTGTTGGTGGACTCATGCCATAATGATTCATTTTCCTATGAGGAAAAGGACCAGAGATCTATTAACTTTAGTCCCATTAGTGCAGCCTCCTTCCAAAGGGATTTGCATTGGTGAAGGGGAGAATTTTTTTCCTGAGGCATTCTGAAGACAAATGTGTTTTGGACATTCATTGATTCCATTAAAAAGTGATGTTCGTTAGCTTCTGTGTCCCATGACTCCAGATTCAGCGGGCTGGATTTCGCTGAGTTGATGGTTTTTAGCATTATGAGAAAGAAAGCACAGGAAGTGACTATAGGGGAAAGGGATGCTGAAGGAGAGGGGATGGACGAGGGAAGGAGAGTACATGAAGGAGGAGAGGAGGACACGCACCATTGTCACGTGGTGGCAAAGCTTTCTGATGTTTCACATTTATGGGACAAAAATCAATGAGTCAATAAGCAAACATTTAAAGGAATATGGTGCATAGAGCAGTGTGTGTGTGTGTGTGTGGCGGGGGAGTTGGAGATGTTAAAATAGAGACACATGCAAAATTACAACAAAATATTCTCTCTATGGTAAATGCTAAAGGCTAAGTAGAAACAAGAAGTGTTAAGAGCCCTGAGAGGTTAGTCAAGTCACATTGGAGGAGTTAGACCCTGGTTAGACATTGCAGGATGAGATGATAATGTCAAGAACTGTAGCAGGTCTGGAATTCTACCCTTCCTGACAAGCTAGCCCGCCACAGTTCCATGGATGCTGGCAGAGCACGTAAGATCCCGAGAGCAGAGACAGGGGACTTTATGGCACACAGCACAAAAGTAGAATGAGCCAGGTTTTTTTTTTCTTATTTTAAAAGAGAAATTTATGGAAGGAATAATAGGGGGAAATAAAGAGACCAGGAAGTACAACTTGTTCCTGACACAGTAGAAAGTAAGAATCCAAATTGGGTTTTGACACAGCAGATGTGGCCCAGACAATGGGGCTGCCTACACACAATTCTCTCCTCGAGGAGGGCTGGCTTCCAGCTCATTCCTTATTCCTCTGCCATGGTTCACTCCTGCTCGCCTCGGTCTCTGATTGCTATTGAGAGCCCTAGTTCAGCTGCTACATGAAACATAGTGAATGAGGGGTTATTACCTAAGGGACTGTTCTCTGTCAGGGTCACCTTCCCTTAGGCCAGTGACATCCAGTACTGTAGCCATGAACTTCATGTGGCTAGTGAGCATTTGAACTGTGGCTAGGTGGAATTGAAATGTGCTGTAAGTGTAAAATACACACAAGGTTTCAAAGACTTAGGGAAAAAAAGGAAAAGATCTCATTAATAATTTTTATATCGATTACATGTTGAAATAATATTTTGGATAAATGAAACACATAATTAAAATTATTTTCACCTGTTTCTTTTTACTTTATATGTTAACAAGAAATGTTAAATTCCATCTGTGGCTTGCATTTGTGGCACACAGTATATTTCTATTGGGCAGTGCTGCTCAGGTGCATTTGAGAAAGAGGGGAGCCTCCCTTGGTCCCTCCTTGTTATCCTCCAAGGGCTGTGTGGCTTGATGTGCCATCGTGGACCATAGCTGGGCGTGGCCTGAGCTGCTGATCTGCATTAAGGTGCAGTCTTCCTGGATATAACCCCACTGCTTCCTCTAACCAGAGTGTCCTCAGAGGGGAGAAGGGGTGATATGGTCAGGACGCACCTCCCCTCATGACCCTGTCCCTCACTGCCCTTCACAGCACCCGCTCACAAAAATCTGTAGGTGAATCAGGCTTTCAAAGGGCACCTTTGAAGGGTCAAAGAGTACTAAAGGGAATTACAACCTGTGAAGGAAGGACTTTTAAACCAGAAGACTGGGATTAAGATTCCAGAAACATCACGCTGTTACTTCACCACCAACCAATCAGAATAAGATATATGAGCTGCAACACTCACCCCACATGTTGCCTTTAAAAATCCTTTCCTGAAAGTCATCGGGGGAGTTTGAGTCTTCTGAGGATGAGCTGCCCTTTCTCCTTGCTTGGCCCTGCAACAAACGCTATACTTTCCTTCACAACACAACCCCACGTCAGTAGATTGGGTTTACTGGTCTGCGGGTGAGCCCGTCCAAGTGCAGTTTGGTAACAACCACACGTACAGACATTTCCTGTTGTAGTTTGGGTTTTCCCCCAAACAGACGCCAAGGCAAGGATTTGGGTACAGGTGGTTTGTTTTGGAGATGATTCCAGGGAGAGAGACAGGGAAGGTAGAAATGGGGTACCGAGGTGCATGAATGAGCAGGATACCGCCATGGGCAACAGAGGCTCAAACCCTCTGGGGACTTTGAGAGACACTGTGGCACAGTCCCCTGAGGAGTAGGAGTAGAGAGTAGGGGTCTTCATCTACCCACTCCTATCCTGGCACTTCCAGGATGTGCATGTGAGCACATTCCTTTAGTGGCCATCAGGGCAGTCCTGTAGCTTATGAGGGAATTCTCTGCAGGTGACCTCTGGGAAGGTCTGAGAGCTATGAGCAGGGCACCTTTAGTATCTGCTACATTGCCCAACAAGGTGCCAGACCCATAGCAGGTGCTTAATAAATGTTGATTGAATGAATGAATAAACACATCATTTAAGGACAAGCCTTAGTTCTCAGATTACAGTCAAAACTTGATGAGGAGGAAGATAGACTTTTCCTTAACTGCCCCATGGTTGTAAGGCTGCTTCTCTTTATTTATAATAGGGTTAGCACCTCATTTTATTATGCATCCCCCCCTTGCCTTCCTTTCTCCCCTTAGACCTGCCAAGAATGAGAAAAGGCTGAATCACTGATCCTGTTAATGACAACTCCTTTAGTTTCAAGAAGACTGGAAATTAACTTACAAAGGCACAATGAAGTTCTTAGATGGGAAATTGTACCCTTCTCCCATCCCTGCTAGTGACGACTGGGGAGTTGGGTGGTGGGCTAACAGGTGTGTTCTGCAGTTACAGAGTTATTTATTTTGACACCTTTTCTCCCTGGTTTTGGTGCATTTTTACTGAGACTGAAAATAATGGGGTTGGCATGGAGGATGCAGGTCCTCAAATCACATGAATTGGGGCCAGATCTTCTGTGTGCGACGTTCCTGGTGAAAGGCAGTGCCAACATCATAGAGAGAGCTGATTTAGGAAGACATGAACTAGATGCACATGAGGGGGCTTCTCTGACAATAGATAAGACTTCCAGATATGTAGCAAAAGAGAAAAAGGATTATTTAACAAAAATTTATTGAGCATCAATTGTGTATTAGGTATTGTGCTAACATTATATGCCCACCTGTGATACAGTAAAACTGCATTAGTACTGAACTATGGATTATTAGTTTATTATCTGTCACTTTCTTAGAGACTAATTTGGGGGAAGCCAAATTTCACTATACCATGTGTAAAGTAGAAGTGTTAAAGGATACTAAAAAATGTTAAAATTGGGACCCATAACAAATATAAAATGAACACATACGAAATATCTATCTCATTAATTACTGAGGGAACCAGTAAGATGGTACAACCAGTTCAAAGGAGAATTAAAAGAATGCACATATAAAGGCAATCAGGAATGCTTCCAAGAATTTAGAAATAGATGCAAAACTAGTCAATATCCACTGGCAATAATCCCTTCCATTCCACTGAATTCGTTTGCATTTCTATGGATGTGAATCATTTACATCATTATCATTTTTCTATAGTTCATAGAGTTGTAAAATAGCTCAAACACTGAAAGGCACAAACCCCTATAGAATCAGATAACCTGGAAAGATGCACCATCCAGACACCCAGAAAATACTTTTTTTCCCCTCCGTTTCAAAGTCTTTCACAAGTTTTCCTGACAGAAATAAAGAAATATTCTCTGAGCAGTGTATCAGGAAGCAGAATGTAGATTGCAGACTCGCTAAGTCTTCTGAATGAAAACAAAAATGGTTTCTTGTGGCAACACTGCTTGCCACTCAAGAGATAAATGAAGAGTCATTTGGGATTGCATCTTTTAAGTACAAGAGTACTCATCTCAATGGGGGAAAGAACAGTCGAAGGGAAATTTGATGAGATTAGCACTGGGGAGAGGAATAGGATCAATTCAGCAGACAGCTCAGTTACAAAATGTTCAGCTACAGATCAAAACTATTAAGGGAAAAAAAGGAAGTTCATAAAACTTTCTTAATTTACATTTCCTAATTCAGATTTTGTAATGATTTTGACATGAGGTGGGATGAAGATTACTTTTACTTTTTATTTTTTAACAGCTGTGTTGAGATATAATTCACACATCACATAGTTCACCTAAAGTGTATAATTAAATTTTTTTGTTATATTCACAGAATGTGCAACCATAATCACAATCTAGTTTTCATCCCCCCTGGAAGAAATCTGGGTTGTATTAATAGTCACTCCCCATTACCCACCCCAGTCTGTCCTTCCCAGCACTAAGAAATTACTAATTTGCTTTGTGTCTCTATAGGTTTGCCTATTCTGGACATTTAATATAAATGGAACCATGTAGTATGTGGTGTTTTGTGACTGGGTTTTTCATTAGCACTTGCACCCATCAGTACTTCATTTTTTTTTATTGCCAAGTAATATTCCATTGCATGGATGTGATATCGTGATTTATAAGAACCATATGTTTGATCTTCGTCTGGTTTCTGGCATAGAGCTCTTAAAACCCTTGGAATTTCCTAAGTGATGAGAGTAACAAAGGTGTCTTTACTATGTTAATGGGGTGACTTTTGGAAAGCACCTAAGGATGGGGGCTGGTTCCAGTGGAGCCAACTACGTGGTTAGAGGGTTAGAACTTTCAGTCTCACCCCTGACCTCTTGGGAAGGGAGTGGGGCTGGAGGTTGAATCAATTGCCAATGGCCAATGATTTAGTGAAATCATTTAGTTAATTTCATGCCTATGTAATGAAGCCTCCTTAAAACCCCAAAAGGATGGGGTTCGGAGAGTTCTGGGTTGGTGAACGCATGGAGATTTGGGGAGAGTGGGATGATGCTTGGAGAGGGCATGGAAGCTCCGTGCTCTTTCCTTATACCTCACCCTATGCAACTCTTCCATTTGGCTGTTCCTGAATTATATCCTTTTATAATAAACTGGTGATCTAGTAAATAAAATGTTCCTCTGAGTTCTGTGAGCTGCTCTTGCAAATTAATTGAACCGAAGGAAGGGGTCATGGAGACCTCTGATTTATAGTCAGTTGGTCATAAGCACAGATAACCTAGGCTTGCAGATGGTGTCTGAAGTGGGAGACAGGGGCATTCTTGTAGGACTGAACCTCTAACCTGTAGACTCTGAAGCTATCTCTGGGCAGATAGTGACGGAATTGAGTTGAATTCTCAAACACACTGCTCGTGTCCAAGAATTGCTTGGTGCTGTGTGGGAAACCCACCCAGACACACACGTTGGAAGTGGTTCAAGAATACTGAAAGAGTGGATGTACCAAATCTTTAACCATTCATCAGGTGATGGACATTTAGGTTGTTTCCACTCTTTGCTTATTTTGATACAGTGCTGCTATGAACATTTGTGTAAAAGTTTTTATGTGGACATATGTTTTCATTTTTCTTGGGTATATACCCGAGTGAAATTGCTGGGTCGTATGGTAACACAATGTTTAACTTCCTGAAGAACTGCCAAGCTGTTTTCCAAAGCAGCCATCCCATTTTGCATTCCCACCAACAGTGTATAAACATTCTGATTTTTCCACATCCTCTACAACACTTGTTATTGCCTTTTTTATTATAACCATCCTAGTGGGTATGAAGTGATATCTTATTGTGGTTTTGATTTGCATTTCCCTGATGATTAATGATGTTGAACATTCTGTCATGTAGTTACTGGTTACTTGTTTGTCTCCTTTGGAGAAATGTCTATTCAAATTCTTTGCCCATTTTTTAGATGAGTTACTAGTCTTTTTATTATTGAGTAGTAAGAGATTTTTACAATTCTAGATACCAGTCAGATATGTGATTTGCAAATATTTTTTCCTATTTCATGGGTTGTTTCACTTTCTTGATGGTGTCCTTTGAAGCACAAAATTTTTAATCTTGATGATGTCCAACTTATTTTTTTATTTTGTCGTTTGTGTTTTTGGTGTCATATCTGAGAAATCATTCCTAATCCAAAGTCATGAAGATGTACTTATATGATTTCTTCTAAGTGTTTTATCGCTTTAGCTCTTACATGTAGGTCTACGGTCCATTTTAAGTTAATTTTTCTGTACAGTGTGAGGTAGGGGTCTAACTTCATTCTTTTGCATATTATCCCAGCACCATTTGTTGAAAAGACTATCTTTCATTTATTGAATTGTCTTGGAACACTTGTAAAAAATCAGTTGACCATAAACGTAAGGGTACATTTCTAGACTCTAAATTCTCTTCTGTTAATCTGTATATCTGCCCTTATGTCAGTACCACACTGTCTTGATTACAGTAACTTTGCAGTAAGTTTTGAAATCAGGAAATGTGAGTTCTCCAACTTTGTTCTTCTTTTCAGATTGTTTTGGCTATTATGGGTCCCTTGCATTTCCATACGAATTTTAGGATCAGTTTGTTAATTTTTGCCAAAAAAAAAAAAAGGCAGCTGGAATTTTGATAGGGAGTGCGTTGAATTTATAAATCCAAAGATTACTTTTAGGCTTAAGTGAAAAGATTTGCCGAACTGATTGTTTTTTTTCATATGTGAGCATTATCCATTCTCTTGCAAACTGTTAATATGTTTATTTTACTTTATTAAGTAAAATAGACATGTTAAGACCTTTGCTGATAACACATTGACATTGATTTATTTATAATCCACATTTCACAAGTGTGTTAAATCTCCCGTCCTTAGTTAGTTTAAGTTTTAATAGACTAATTTTATAGACTATGTACCGAAAGGCAAAGGATGGGTAGGGGGTGATAAGATTTGTTATAGGAAGTAGTGTAACGCAGACTGGTAATAAAAGAACCTGTCTTTTGACTGCATATTCATGTTCTTATGTGCTTCATCAAGCACAAGATGTTAAATAGATTGGTAGTTTTCATTGAGCTTTTGCTATAATTATGTAAATGGATATAATGAATTTTAATGCCAAAAATTGTTTTCAGGGAAATTAAATTGCTTTTTTATTCAGATGTTATGAACTTGGGAAGTGCTGTTTTAATAAAGATTATTTTGAATGAACCCATTATAATCACCCCAAACTCTAGAAAAGCAAATGTGCTTGAATGAAAAAAAAGTAGTTACTTTTAAGAGTCTAGAATTATAAACCCAGAGGATATCTCATGTATAGCTGTGATTGTGCTTGATTTCATAAAGAAATTGCCAGATCAAATAATTAAGATGCTATAAATTAATCTTGAATATAAAAGCAGTTAATTCAGGCATAAATCTTAAAAATATTTTCCACAAAACTGTCAGTAATGATCCTACCAAGAGAATGAAAGACATTCAGGCCACAAAGACAGGCTCAAAATGCCTGTGACCCAGACTGGTTTGGATTTGAAGCAGGCAGGACCTCCAGGAGCTATACAGAGAGGAAGTGGGGCACAATGAACCAGGCAGGACATGGGTTTGTATACGTGACCCAACAGGAAAGAGGGATTAACATCTGCAACATGGTGCCTTAAAGAAACCATAGATTTGAAGTGAGTTGACATTAAACTACTTACAACTGGCTGGACTTTTGTAATCGGGGGAAAAAATGTTAAAATCTTGTTTTCCAAAAGGTAGAGCCATTTGATGTTGTGCAGCTGTGAAGTACAGGAATACCACGGGGGCATGGCAGCATGAATGACTGGAAAGAGGTCTCATTCCTATAATTAGGAAGGTGGTGTGTTTTGCTCGGAATGGAGCTCCAGTTCAACAGTGGCTTAGGAAGTGAGGCAGTGGGTCCATCATGCAACTTGTTCAAAGGAATTCTGTCAGTTCTGGTAAGGAAGGCTGTATATCATGGCATGTGGAGGCCAAGATTTTCCCAAGCATATGTGGCCTGTGGTGGCTCATTTTGTTCCTACTCCTCTTGTTGGTGGTGACAAGGTTCCTCATGAAGTCTTACCTTGGACGTGACTAGATGGTGCTGAAAGTATTGGCACATCTAGCTGGCTTAGACAGGGGTTATATTTCTTATTGGGATTAATAGAACCAGAATGAAACATTGTTCACTCATTATTAATTGAAAAAACACACAGTGGACACTACAATATACTTGGTCCTATGCCAGGATTTGGAGATGTAGCAATGTATGGGACTTAGGGCTTCTGGTCTGGTGGGGAGACCTACATTTGTAGGGGAAAAACTTGCCACCCCAAAATGTCTCTTTGGCATGTGGATCATTTTGAGGTGAAAACAATCAAGGCTCAAAAGACTCAGGAAGAACTTTTGACCTTCCCCCTAGCTGCCTAAAGATCGTAGATAGAGGACCTGTTCCAGGAAGGGAGCTATCTCCGTAGATAAATGTAATATGAACTAGGTGTGTAGACAGGGAGGAACCCAGCAAAGTCTGTTTGTTAAAATTCTTCTCTCTGTCCCACTGTCTCTGCCTGGCCCAGCAAACATTTGTTTATAAAACGTTTGCTTTTCCATCTCCATGTCAATTGCCTTCCCCCCACTTTGATGTCCAAAACCCATACCCCCAAAATCCTCTTTTGTCTTTAGCTGAAGATGGTATTTAAGGGTTTCAGCTGTTTGGGCAAGTTGCTCAGTTTTCCTGGGTCTCTCCCATGTATACATGCTATTAAACTTCTGTTTAATTTTCTCCTGTTAATCTGTCTCATGTCAATTTAGTTCTTAGGCCAGCCAGAAGAACCTAGAAGGGTAGAGGAAGATTTTTTCCTTTCTGACACCAGATTTCTGGAAGAATGCTGCTATCATTCATTGAGTGAAGGATTAAGGGAGGAAGAATAAGTTTTGGGGGATAACGAATTCCACTTTGGAGATGATGAGTTCGGGAAGCCTGTAGAGCATCCAAGTAGAGATACCTGGTAGGCAGTTGGAAGGATATCTGAATCTAAGGAGAGAAGTCCAAATGGGAAGTCTAGATTTGTGAGTCAGCATTTTACAGATGCTAATTGAGGTCATTGAATCTCTGGAGAATCCTTTCATTTTAGTGGTGACATCTGAAGAATGCTATTGTCTGAATACACATTGCTCTCACATCATTGAATTTACATTTGAAAAGCATGAATAAACTTGCTAAACACATTCAAAAGGAAATCATCATAGCAAATATAGACACAGGACATTTTGAAAGTAAAATTTAAAATTCATGTCAATAATAAAATCCAAAGTATCTTCAGAATCAAAGAGGAAGTTAAAGCATTAACTATATTAAAGGAGTGATACAGATAAAATGGTCAGAGTTTCTGAACTCAAAGTAAGCTCTAATGACTTTGACTGTCTTATGGGAATGATGGGGCATAACATTTGAAATTGAAACTGTCTGGAATGCATGGTTGAGATCAATATAGAACACTCAAGTAACAAAAGGACGGTTCAAACATAAAAACTAGGAGAACTAAGAGCTTATCTGGGATACAGATTTATTGATATCCTTGACTGAGATGGGTTGAATTGATAAACAGATCTCAGTTTTCTATGGCAGTATAACAAACTTCCTCAAAACTTAATGGCTTAAAACAACAGCAAGTTAGTATTTCTCATGGATTGTCTGAGTTGGCTGGGCTCCGCTGGGTAGTTCTTCTGCTAGATATGGTGTTCCTGTACTCAGCAGGGAGCTCAGCTGTGGCTGGAATGTCTAAGACAGTATCACATACATGTCTGGCCTCAGGTGGAATGGCTGGGGGATAGCTAGGCCTCTTTCTTCTCATTTAGTGGCCTGGCCTGAGCTTTTTAACCTGTCAACTGATTCCCCAAAAGGCAAAAGCAGAAATTACAAGTCTTGTTAAGGCCTTAAAGTTCTTGTAGTTCTTAGGAGTACTGGAATGTCACTTGGGCCAAAGCAAGTTACAAGACCAGTCTAGGAGAAAAGGGATCCACCTCTTCATGGGAGGAGTGAAATGTGTGTACAGGGATGGAGGGGATTTTTGGTGGCCATCTTTGGAAATGATCCACCACAAGAGTTGATTTCTCTTTTCAGCTGGGTTGCACGTACTACAGTCTTCTGCAGGACACTCTAAGCAGGATACTATGCTTGGTCCTCACTTCCAGGTGAATGCTAAGAGTTCCTGAGGGAATCGTAGTACCTATAACTTTTAATATATTTTGCCGAGCAAGTCTACTGAAAGGGAAGTTCATAAACACTTTTCGGGCCTTTTCAAAACAGACCTTTTCCACTAGTTGTTACCTAAATTTCTCTCTCCTTTTCCTTTCTCTTAATGTTTGTCAGCTTTCTTTCATAATCTTAGTCTCTAATAAAGTTAAGAAAATTGTTGTATTGTGAAAGTCTATGAGAATATCTTTCCCAGGTACATACTAGGAGTGTTGGGGGCCTGGGAGTAGAGGAGGATGAGTACGTTGAGAGGGTCATTTCAAGGGCGGCAGACCAAGTAGTTTTGGGCTCATATGCTCTATATCACTTACTGGGTGCTCAAGGATGCTGGTCACCACTGCCCTTCTTTGGGTGTGAAGTAAGTATGTCCCTCCGTCAGGAACCTGGATCTTAGCAACAGGCCTCAAGCAGATAAGGGAGGTTTGAAAAAGAATAAGGTTGGATTTGTGAACATTGACATTTTTCCTGGTCGCTGAAGAACACGCAGAGCTTGATCACCACAGAACTTAGGATCAGACGAGTAACTGGGAAGAATGGCTCTCAAATGAAAGTATGACATTCAGGCATTCACAGCCTTTGGTCTTTGCCTGCCTGCGACAGAGTTTGTAGCACAGACTTTGTGATATCTGGTGGGGAGGGCGGCTGGTGATATATGGGGTGGTTTGTGGGAAAGAGAAATAGTCAAGGGAGCAGGATGGTGGGACTGGATGGCATGGATGAGAGAGTAACTTCTCAGGTTAGATAGAGAAAAGCTCCTGGGAATTTGGGGATGCTGAAAATTGGAGAGAAGAGAGGGCTTTAATAAGAGTTGTATGCTCTGTATGGAGTTGGACTCCCTTATGTAGGGATTGGGGTTCCTGTTTGGAAGGTGCTCCTTAAACAGTAGGGCCCCTCAGGCTCACTGCTCCAGTGGCATTACTTAGCCTGGGGAATTTTGGAGTCCAAATCCTTACTTGGGAAATTGACTCTTTTGTGTTATTCTTACCTTTTTGTTTTATTTCTCTTAGTGATTGCTAATGTAATTTTGGAAAATGTCAATCTATCTCCACTCTGCATGGAAATACAAAGAAAAAGATTTTCCCTGAGTTGCTTTTCAGCTAGAGTATGAGGGAGAAGGCTACCTCGGGGGAAGGTACAGAGGCCATCAGAATGAGGGAATAGGGAGTGAATACAAAGCTCAGGGCTGAGCAGGTGAACTTCTTATCACAGTTAGCAAGAGTTTTTCTGTGCTGTTGAGCGTTTTATCTGAGTGCTGTGTTCTTATAGCGATAGTTCGCAGCTGCAGTGAGGTAGACTGCAGTTTGAAAGAGTTGCATGTGTGATGCTGATATTCTCCTCTCCCCCCCCTTCATATCCAGTTGCACCACGGATTTGCCACTGACTCAGAATAAGATTTAAACTCAAGCATCAAACATTTAAGAACCTTCTTTTTTTTTTTTTTTTAAATAAATACTGGTGGATAAGCGGTCAACCCTCTCGAGAGTACTTTCTTTTTTTTATTTATTTAATTTTATTTTTGGCTGCGTTGGGTCTTAGTTGCAGCACTCAGGCTTCTCGTTTCGGTGCAAGGGCCTCTCTCTATTTGTGGTGCGTGCCAGCTCCAGAGCGTGTGGGCTCTGTAGTTGTGGCACGCAGGCTCTCTAATTGTGGCTTGTGGGCTTAGTTGTCCCATGGCATGTGGGATCTTAGTTCCCTGACCAGGGATCGAACCCACGTCCCCTGCATTGGAAGGCAGATTCTTAACCACTGGCCCACCAGGGAAATCCGTAAGAACCTTTTTAATGTGGCTCCCCAGACTGTACCTGGCACTGCCTCCCAGCTGAACTCATGACTGTGGCCAGATCAGGGTCTCTTGGACGCCAGGCCCCTCGTACTCCTTCTCAATCCCACTGCTCAGCAATCATGTGCTTGACTCTCCTGCTTCACACACTGCATATCAAAG
This sequence comes from Hyperoodon ampullatus, assembly GCF_949752795.1. Lineage (NCBI taxonomy): Eukaryota > Metazoa > Chordata > Mammalia > Artiodactyla > Ziphiidae > Hyperoodon > Hyperoodon ampullatus. Next base: position 14,799,800 of record NC_136913.1, on the reverse strand, counting down.
GTTTTCCCATTCTTCAGGGCCCCCCTCAGGTCCTTCTTGTTTCATGGAGCTGTCCATAAATGCTCCAGCCACACTGGTTGATTGGACCTTGTTTCTGAATGGTAGTTAAGCGGAGCCAGCAATGGGGAGAGAAGGCTGGGAATGTAGAAAAATAAACAGATTATTTTATGTGGAAACCCATCGACAACTTCCTATAGTTTAGTTAATCTAGTGGCATCAGTGCTTTGGACATAGATTCCCAGTGATTTGAACAATTCCCACCCCCCCACACCCCAAACAACTTCTGAAATCCCCTCCCACCACAATTTTCGAAGTTTCTTAATGAAGGGAATGTTATGTAAATTGACCACAGGGCTATTACAACCCGTTTTCACTGCACCTTATCAGTGTTGTTGGTCCCAACAACCTTGGAGAAGTCCATTTCAAAAAGTGTTGTGGACCATAACTATATTCATTATAGATAGACTACAGATTTGGCTTTCCTTTTACTTCCCTGACATTGATGAGAATTGTTGAAAATACTGCACATCCTAAAGCATCTTATCTTAGATCCTCTCAGTAGGGTGCAATATGGTGCATCTCTAAGACTTCACTTCCAAGGGAGCCATTAACATCACTGGATGCTACAAAAGTTCTTTGACTAAATTTTGAATGGCTTACCATCCCACAATTCATTCATTCATTTAACAAATAATTATTGAGCATACCACATAATCAATACTCGGCACTATTTGTTGTAGACACAAAGATAAACAAGGCACAGCCTCTGCCTTTAAGGATCCTACACTATAATGGTGGTAATATGATATGCACACAAATAACCATAATATATATGTGGAAAGGAATATAAAGTAAAAAGGAAAATGTGCTATAAAAAATGCTTAGTTAAAGTTTTTGGGCTGACAGATCACCACTGAAGACTTGACACACTCTCTCTTGGTTTTGAGACACCACACTTTTGTGGTTTTGCTGCTCCCTCTCTGTTTTTTCTCTGCCTCTGCAGTCACATCTTCCATCTGATGTTGGAGTTCCCTTAAGGTTCAGTTCAGACCCTCTTCTCTTCTCACTGTACCCTTTCCTCCTAGACAGTCTCATCTATGCCCACGGCTTCAGTCCATGGGCATAAGTCTGTGATGGGAGGGCCAAACTTAGCCAAACTCATGATCATTGATCCTGAAGCTCATCTTCTAATAAATGACACCACTGTCCATACAGTTCCATAAGCCAGAAACCTATGAGTCATCCTGGCCCCTTCTCTCCTTCATTCTCCATTCTGGTCTATTATCAAGCCCTACTATGTGTATCCTCTAAATACCTCTCAGATCTGTCTCCTTTCTTCTATCTCGACAGCCAGCTTCCTAGATCAAGCTAGAACTATCACCCAGATCAACGTGCTAGACTCGTAAATGGTCTCCCAGTGTCCACCCAGGTCCTTTCCAATCCAGTCTCCACAATGAAGCCCGTATGATCTTTTCAGAGTGCAAATTTGATAACATCATCCTTCCACTTCTCGACTTTCAAGTTCTTCAGTAACTTCCCATCTCTCTGTTAAATACCACAAAGTCTTATATAGTCACGTTCTTGTCTACCTCTCCACTTCATCTCAAACTACTTCCTTATCATTCCCTGTGTTGCAGCCACACTGACCTTTTTTCAGTTCTCTGAAAATACCATGAATTTCTGTAATACGGTTGTTACACATGTTGATCCCCCCCACCACTGTCTTATAAATCTTCTTTTTTTTTTTTTTTAATTTAAAAAAAAATTTTTTTGGTTGCGTTGGGTCTTCGTTGCTGTGCGCAGGCTTTCTCTAGTCGCGGCGAGCGGGGGCTACTCTTGGTTGCAGTGCGCGGGCTTCTCATTGCTGTGGCTTCTCTTGTTGTGGAGCATGGGCTCTAGGCACATGGGCTTCAGTAGTTGTGGTGCACGGGCTCAGTAGTTGTGGCACATGGGCTTAGTTGCTCCACGGCATGTGGGATCTTCCGGAACCAGGGATCGAACCTGTGTCCCCTGCATTGGCAGGTGGATTCTTAACCACGGCACCACCAGGGAAGTCCCAATCTTACTTGTTTTTTAGGTCCCAGCTCAAGTGTCACTTCCCCAAGGAAGACTTCCCTAGGTTACCGTCTTTTACACCCACTGCTTTACAGTAGGTCCCCGACATACGAACCTTCAAGTTGAGAACTTTCAAAGATGGGAACGTGCTTTCCCATGCCCAGTCACGTAAGGCGTGAGTGAAATTGCATCTTGCCCTCCGTCTCCTACTGCTGATGATCCTTCAGCTCTACCATATCCCACCTCCTCTCCCTCCTCCAGTCAGTAACTCTTCTTGCCTGTTCACTCGATGCCAGCCCCTGTATGCCAGCTGTTGTACTGTACTACTGTACTTTTCAAGGTACTGTGCTGTAAGACTAAAAATGTTTTATTTTTTGTGTGTGTTTGTTTTTTATGTATTTGTGTTAAAAGTATTATAAACCTATTACAGTACAGTACTATATAGCCAATTGTGTTAGTTGGGTACCTAGGCTAACTTTGTTGGGCTTACAGACAAATTAGACTTACAAATGCGCTCTCGGAACACAACTCATTCATACGTAGGGGACTTACTGTACTTCACAGCACTCATTCTAGTTGTAATCATATATTTATGTAATTATTTGACCATGAGCCCCATGAGAGCAAGGGCCAACTGGCAGGGTGCGCAATAAATGCTTGTTGACGAACGTGTAGCACTTGGTTTTGGAGACGTGGAGATAGGCAGGGAGGGGAGAGGAAAGGTATCTCATCCAGGTAACAGAGGGTCATTAAAGATCCAGAGACAGGAAAGTGAGTGGGATCATATATATTAAAGCAAGTCATGTTAAAAGGCTATTCTTAGTAACCCTTTACTCAAATGATATCATAATCACTATTCAAATAGTTGCATATTTCACTGTAATATATATATATATATAATTTCCCCCATCATTCCCCTATTGGATAATTAGGTTGTTTCCAGCGTTTTCATTAGCATAAAGAGCACTATAGTGAACACATATATATATTTGTATGCTATTTTCTATAGTTTGTGCTTTTCTCTGCTTGACCCCATGAGTTACAAGCAAGCTATTTAGGACTTCTTTAGTGCCACTTTTGCTTAAAAAAAGTCTCTATAGCACCACAAAACCATAAATACAGTGGTTGGTCAGTAAAAATTGCTAACTTTATTGATTAATAAGGAGTTACTACACTTAAACAGCCAGCTCATTATGAGTCTACTAAGTGTCCTAACATTTTGAAAATGTGCCAGGTGTATTTCAAGAAGTCGACTCAGAACTACTGGGCTAAAGCAGGAGGATACATGGGAAGGACAAGAAGTAGCTGAGTAGGTGGAAAGAGTCAGAATGAGAGAATGAAGTAGACACAGGGCAATGGTTAATAGTAATTAGTAAATATCAAAAGCAAATAAGGATAAGACATACTTAATGCGGTGCTAGAGGTAAGGTGGGCAAAGTGAAAGTAAATGATCCAGTGATTCTTCAAGAGCTGTTTGATCAAGTTGACTGGAATATAAGACAACAGTGTGCTCTGTGAGCTACATCATAAAGATGAAGGTCAAAGACTGAAAGCTGTGTTTAAAATCCCCATCAGTTTCACGGCCAGCAGACAATGAGTGATCAACTGAACATCCACAGGCAGTTCAACAGTCATCCCTGTCAAAACCGTTAGCCATGAACCTTATTAAACAATGAGGCAGTCACCTTTAGCAAACCGCTTGTCCAAAAGTAAAACCAGCCGTAGATGGCCACGTATTAACTTCAGCAGTGCTTGACTTTTCTCGTAGTTGCAAGACAACATTCATGGAAAATGGAGGAAAGCCTACTCCACTGTGTATCAGTCCAATAGCCCTCTGTTCTGAACTATGTGATAAGAAAAGCCCTGGACTCTTGTTCGAGTTTTTAAAACCTCAGGAGATCATACTGGAGTGGTTAAGACATACCTATTTGTTCAATCTCATTTCAGAATTTCTGGAGCCATCAGATAAGTGCAACTTTTTTTCCACATTATAAACAGTAAATAATTTTTTCCAATTATAAAGATGTCACATGATTATTGAAAAAAATGAAAGGTATAACAAACTTCAGAGAAGCACTATCATCCTCTACCCCACCATAATCAATCCAGTCATCCAAGGGCCAAGCCACCAAAGAGCAGCATACATTATGAAAACCATGATCTAAGCCAAACAAATAGAGCCTTTGATAAAATCAGGCCAGTAACTTCCTGTTTTGTCTAAGCTCCAGCTTACCCCTTTCCTTTCTCATCCTGTTTACTAAGTCTTGAATATCCTTGACTCCTTTCTTCCCTTCCAAATCTCCTCCTCCTTGACTATGCTTATCTGGATTGATTTTTTTTTGCTTCTCTATTATCCGCTAAATTCAAGAATTCATTTCTATAATGTCTTGTTTTCTAATTTTTTAAATAATTATATGTCTTATCTCACCTTACTCTTTAAGGGCAGAGGAAATCCATTACACAGTTTTTATACCTGTCCTAGTAAGCAATGAACAGCCAGACACATAGTAGGTGCTAAAGAAGTATCTAGGGTTAATGCCAGAAGTGTTTTAGCAAATAGTTGCATGGGAAGATGTAATAGTCAAACCATCCAGACCTATGCACACACACAAAAACTATAGCTGCACTATCCAGTATGGTAGCCACTAACCATAATGGGCTCTTGAGCACTGGAATTATGGCTAGTGTGCATTGAGATGTGCTGTACATGTAAAATACTACACACTGGATTTTGAAGACTTAGTATACAAAAAAAGAATATAAAATATCTCAGGATTTTAAAAGTTGATTACTTGTTGAAATGATAATATTGGATATATTGAGTTAAATAAAATATATTATTAAAATGAATTTCACCTCTTTTTACCTTTTTAAATGTGCCACTAGAAAATGTAAGATTACATATATGGATTGTTTTATATATATATAAAACAAGGGCTATCCTATATGGCAATAAAATGTAATGTTTGAGGTCATTCTTTCCACAGGGCAGAAATTCATTATACTTCTACTAGACAAAATTAATATGCATTTCAATGGAGAGCAATTAATTTGCATTACTTACAGTTTTCTACAACTTCTACCCTTACAGAGTTGTAAAATAGCCTAATCAATGTAATGGAAGTCAATCAAAAGTGCACACCCCTATAGAATTAAATAATCCTGGGAGGGTCAGCTGGAATATACCCAGCACTCCACTGAAAGGACATTCAGTTATCTTTTGCCCATTTCGAAGTCTTCAACAAGTTTTCCTAAGAGCATCTTTGTATATTCTTTTGTTACTGTCCTAAGTGATTGTAATAGGATTATTTTTTCTTTTCTAGTTAATATGGACAAAATATATTTGCAAAATGCACACTTAAGCCAGAAACCAATGCTTTAGGAATTATGAGGTCCCCAATAATAAAGTTAAAATGTTGGGAATAAGGCAAATATTTTTGGAAATGTATAGAATAGAATCAAACACATTTGGATGATTGAAAATATTAGAATTAAGTAATAGCATTTTGTCATGATCCCTTAGCTTATCATACTGTTGTTGAAAGGAACACAATTATAATTGAATGGAAACCAGATTCTTTTCTCCTTTTTAATTAGCTGGAAACAAAACCTGGCTGTTGGTTGACTGGATTTAGTACAACTTTTTCATTCCTTATTTTTGATTTTTCAAAGTGCTATTTCTTTTTAAAGGAAATTAATTCTTCTTCTGTTTAAATAAAAGGACTTTGGAGACAGACTCGGAAAAAACGGTGGAGCACTCCTTTTACAATTCTGTATTTATTCACTTTGCTATGGAGATTGGCAAAAATTAATTAGTGGATGTCTGTTGAGAAATGGAACCCACAGCCTACGAAGTACGTAGGAAAAGTTGAACTTTTTTTTTTTTGGCTTAAAAACAGAAATTTATTTTCTCACAATTCTAAGAAGCTAGAAGCCTGAGATCAAGGTGTGGGCAGGGTTGGTTTCTCCTGAGGCCTCTCTCCTTGGCTTGTAGATGGCCATCTTCTCTCTGTGTCTTCACACATGGACCGCTTTGTGTATATGTCCCTGTCCTAATCTCCTCTTCTTATAAGGACACCAGACATAAAGGATAAGGGCCCATCCTGACAACCTCAGATAACCTTAATCAGCTCTTTAAAGACTCTATTTCCAAATACAGTCACATTCTGATCTACTGGGGGTTAGGACTTCAATATACAATTTTGGAGGGACACCATTAGGCCATAACAGTTCATCCTCTGGCCCCCCAAAACCATGTCCTTCTCACATGCAAAATACAGTCACCCCATCCCAACATCCCCCCAAATCTTAACCCATTCCAACATCAACTCTCTTTTTCACACACACACACTCTATTTTATTTTTACAAGAGATAAATCAACTGACACCAAGCATTGTAAATGGATGACCACAACAAAAGCAACAATGATTGCAATTACCAAACATGAAACACACTCACACTATGTCATAATATTGACATTCAGTCCAGTAATCCTCCACTGTAACAGCTCCTTTACTTTGCAGTGAAAATTGATCTGTATATTTTTTGCCTCTGAGTCCTTGTGGGACTTTTTTTTTTTTTATTCAAACAGAAAGTCACAAAAATTATAATCATCCTCATCAGTTCAGTCCCATGTAATTAATTTTTTTATCTTGATCTTTTGTTAGCACTTTTATGAATTCATCAGTTTTCCATTAGAGTTCTGAAAATGCTTATTCATTCAGTGCAGCAGTATAGTCAGTTAACAGAAACCTGTACTTCTCAGAGTCTTTTCCATGAATTCCTTGAAGATGAAACCCTTTTATAGGAACATTTTTGCAAAAGCATCAGAGTACACCCAGAACTGTCTGTAAATGACAAAAGACTTAAAAATGACCACGGTTAAAGATTTGATGAAAGTTCATAATAATGCAATTGACGAGGAAATTTAGTTATTTATGAGATATACATTTTAAAGTAATAACTAGAATTATGACTTATAACATTATACCAGAACATACAAGATTTTTAGAAATTTCATGTAGTGTCTGAAACATTTATATTAACATATTTCCATACAAATAACCCAAAGAAAGTTTAGCATTAGTTGTTTTTTGTTTGTTTGTTTGTTTATACTGCAGGTTCTTATTAGTCATCAATTTTATAGACATCAGTGTATACATGTCAATCCCAATCGCCCAATTCATCACACCACCATCCCCACCCCACCGTGGTTTTCCCCCTTGGTGTCCATGTTTGTTCTCAACATCTGTGTCTCAACTTCTGTCCTGCAAACCGGTTCATCTGTACCATTTTTCTAGTTTCCACATACATGCGTTAATATATGATATTTGTTTTTCTCTTTCTGACTTACTTCACTCTGTATGACAGACTCTAGATCCATCCATGTCTCAACAAATGACCCAATTTCGTTCCATTTTATGGCTGAGTAATATTCCACTGTATATATGTACCACATCTTCTTTATCCATTCGTCTGTCGATGGACATTTAGGTTGCTTCCATGACCTAGCTATTGTAAATAGTGCTGCAATGAACATTGGGGTGCATGTGTCTTTTTGAATTATGGTTTTCTCTGGGTATATGCCCAGTAGTGGGATTGGTGGATCATATGGTAATTCTATTTTTAGTTTTTTAAGGAACCTCCATACTGTTCCCCAGAGTGGCTGTATCAATTTACATTCCCACTAACAGTGCAAGAGGGTTCCCTTTTCTCTACACCCTCTCCAGCATTTGTTGTTTGTAGATTTTCTGATGATGCCCATTCTAACTTGTGTGAGGTGATACCTCATTGTAGTTTTTGTTTGTTTGTTTGTTTTGCTGTACGTGGGCCTCTCACTGCTGTGGCCTCTCCCGCTGCGGAGCACAGGCTCCAGACGCGCAGGCCCAGTGGCCATGGCTCACGGGCCCAGCCACTCCACGCATGTGGGATCCTCCCAGGCTGGGGCACGAACCCACGTCCCCTGCAGTGGCAGGAGGACTCTCAACCACTGCGCCACCAGGGAAGCCCCCTCATTGTAGTTTTGATTTGCATTTCTCTAATAATTAGTGATGTTGAGCAGCTTTTCATGTACTTCTTGGCCATCTGTATGTCTTCTTTCGAGAAATGTCTATTTAGGTATTCTGCCCATTTTTGGATTGGGTTGTTTGTTTCTTTAATATTCAGCTGCAGGAGCTGTTTATATATTTTGGAGATTAATCCTTTGTCCATTGATTCATTTGCAAATATTTTCTCCCATTCTGAGGGTTGTCTTTTCGTCTTATTTATGGTTTCCTTGGCTGTGCAAAAGCTTTGAAGTTTCATTAGGTCCCATTTGTTTATTTTTGTTTTTATTTCCATTACTCTAGGAGGTGGCTTAAAAAAGATATTGCTGTGATTTATGTCAAAGAGTTTTCTTCCTATGTTTTCCTCTAAGAGTTTGATAGTGTCCAGTCTTACATTTAGGTCTTGATTCCATTCTGAGTTTACTTTTGTGTATGGTGTTAGGGAGTGTTCTAATTTCATTCTTTTACATGTAGCTGTCCAGTTTTCCCAGCCCCACTTATTGAAGAGACTGTCTTTTCTCCATTGTATATCCTTGCCTCCTTTGTCATAGATTAGTTGACCATAGGTGCGTGGGTTTATCTCTGGGCTTTCTATCTTGTTCCATTGACCTATGTTTCTGTTTTTGTGCCAGTACCATATTGTCTTGATTACTATAGCTTTGTAGTATAGTCTGAAGTCAGGGAGTCTGATTCCTCCAGCTCCGTTTTTTTCCTTCAAGACTGCTTTGGCTATTCGGGGTCTTTTGTGTCTCCATACAAATTTTAAGATGATTTGTTCTAGTTCCGTAAAAAATGCCATTGGTAATTTGATAGGGATTGCATTGAATCTATAGATTGCTTTGGGTAGTATAGTCATTTTCACAATATTGATTCTTCCAATCCAAGAACATGGTATATCTCTCCATCTGTTTGTATCATCTTTAATTTCCTTCATCAGTGTCTTATAGTTTTCTGCATACAGGTCTTTTGTCTCCCTAGGTAGGTTTATTCCTAGGTATTTTATTCTTTTTGTTGTGGTGATAAATGGGAGTGTTTCCATAATTTCTCTTTCAGATTTTTCATCATTAGTGTATAGGAATACAAGAGATTTCTGTGCATTAATTTTGTATCCTGCAACTTTACCAAATTCTTTTTTTTTTTTTTTTTTTTGGTGAGATGATACCTCATTGAGTTGTTTTTTTTTTAAACATCTTTATTGGAGTATAATTGCTTTACAATGGTGTGTTAATTTCTGCTTTATAACAAAGTGAATCAGCTATACATATACATATATCCCCATATCCCTTCCCTCTTGTGTCTCCCTCCCTCCCACCCTCCCTATGCCACCCTTCTAGGTGGTCACAGAGCACTGAGCTGATCTCCCTGTGCTATGTGGCTGCTTCCCACTAGCTATCTATTTTACGTTTTTTACCATATTCTTGATTAGCTCTAGTAGTTTTCTGGTGGCATTTTTAGGATTCTCTATGTATAGTATCACGTCATCTGCAGACAGTGACAGTTTTACTTCTTCTTTTCCAATTTGTATTCCTTTTATTTCTTTTTCTTCTCTGATTGCCATGGCTAGGACTTCCAAAACTATGTTGAATAATAGTGGTGAGAGTGGACATCTTGTCTTGTTCCTGATCTTAGAGGAAATGCTTTCACTTTCTCACCATTGAGAATGATCTTTGCTGTGGGTTTGTCATATATGGCCTTTATTATGTTGAGGTAGGTTCCCTCTATGCCCACTTTCTGGAGCGTTTTTATCATAAATGGGTGTTAAATTTTGTCACAAGCTTTTTCTACATGTATTGAGATGATCATATGGTTTTCATTCTTCAGTTTGTTAATATGGTGTATCACATTGATTGATTTGCGTATGTTGAAGAATCCTTGCATCCCTGGGATAAATCCCACTTGATCATGGTGTATGCTCCTTTTAATGTGTTGTTGGATTCTGTTTGCTAGTATTTTGTTGAGGATTTTTGCACCTATATTCATCAGTGATATTGGTCTGTAATTTTCTTGTTTTGTAGTATCTTTGTCTGGTTTTGGTATCAGCATGATGCTGGCCTCATAGAATGAGTTTGGGAGTATTCCTTCCTCTGCAATTTTTGGAAGAGTTTGAGAAGGATAGGTGTTAGCTCTTCTCTAAATGTTTGATAGAATTCACCTGTGAAGCCATCTGGTCCTGGACTTTGTTTGTTGGAAGATTTTTAATCACAGTTTCAATTTCATTACTTGTGATTGATCTGTTCATATTTTCTGTTTCTTCCTGGTTCAGTCTTGGAAGGTTATACCTTTCTAAGAATTTGTCCATTTCTTCCAGGTTGTCCCTTTTATTGGCATAGAGTTGCTTGTTGTAGTCTGTTAGGATGCTTGTATTTCTGCCGTGTCGTAACTTCTCCTTGTTCATTTTTAATTTTATTGATTTGAGTCTTCTCCCTCTTTTTCTTTATGAGTCTGGCTAATGGTTTACCAATTTTGTTTATCTTCTCAAAGAACCACCTTTTAGTTTTATTGATCTTTGCTATTGTTTTCTTTGTTTCTATTTCATTTATTTCTGCTCTGGTCTTTATGATTTCTTTCCTTCTGCTAACTTTGGGTTTTGTTTGTTCTTCTTTCTCTAGTTCCTTTAGGTGTAAGGTTAGATTGTTTATTTGAGATTTTTCTTGTTTCTTGAGGTAGGCTTGTTTTACTGTAAACTTACCTCTTAGAACTGCTTTTGCTGCATCCCATAGATTTTGGATTGTCATGTTTTCATTGTCATTTGTGTCTAGGTTTTTTTTTGTGTGTGTGTGGTACGTGGGCCTCTCACTGTTGTAGCCTCTCCCGTTGCGGAGCACCGGCTCCGGACACGCAGGCCCAGCGGCCATGGCTCACGGGCCCAGCCGCTCTGCGGCATGTGGGATCTTCCCGGACCGGGGCACGAACCCGTGTCCCCTGCATCGGCAGGCGGGCTCTCAACCACTGCACCACCAGGGAAGCCCAGATTTTATTTTTTAAACTGGTTGTAGGTTCACAGCAAAATTGAGTGGAAAGTACAGAGATTTCCCATAGACCCCCTCCCCCCCACATGCCCAGCCTCCCCCTGATCAACATCCCTCACCAGAGCGGTACATTTGTTACAATCATTGAACTTGCACTGACCCATCATCATCACCCGAAGTCCATAGTTTACATTGTTGTTCACTCTCGGTGTTGTACATTCTATGGATTTTGACAAATGTATAATGACATGTATCCATCATTATAATATCATGCAGAATATTTTCACTGCCCTAAAAATTCTCTGTGCTCCACCTATTCATCCTTCCCCCTTGTCCCCAACTCCTGGCAACCACTGATCTTTTTACTGTCTCCATAGTTTTGCCTTTTTCAGAATGTCATATAGTTGGAATCATATAGTATGTAGCCTTTTCAGACTGGCTTCCTTCACTTAGTAATATGTATTTAAGGCTCCTCCATATCTTTTCATGGCTTGATAGCTCATTCCTTTTTAGCGCTAATATTCCATTGTTTGGATATTCCACAGTTTATCCATTCACCTACTGAAGGACATCTTAGTTGCTTCAGAGTTTTGGCAACTATGAATAAAGCTGCTATAAACATCTGTGTGCAGGTTTTTGTGTGGACGTAAGTTTTCAAATACTTTGGGTAAATACCAAGGAATATTGCTGGATTGTTTGGAGAGTATGTTTAGTTTTGTAAGAAACTGTCTTCCAAAGAGGCTGTACCATTTTGCATGTCCACCAGCAATACATGAGAGTTCATGTTGCTTTACTTCCTCACCAGCATTTGGTGTGGTTGGTATTCTGGATTTTGGCCATCCTAATAGGTGTGTAGTGGTATCTCACTGTTGTTTTAATTTGCAATTCCCTAAAGACATAGGATGTTGAGCATCTTTTCTTATGCTTGTTTGCCATATGTCTATCTCCTTTGGTGAGGTGTCTGTTCAGATCTATTGCCCATTTTTTAACTGGGTTGTTCATTTTCTTATTGTTGGGTTTTAAGAGTTCTTTGTATATTTTGGATAACAGTCTTATCTGAGATGTCTTTTGCAAATATTTTCTCCCAGTCTGTGGCTTGTCTTCTCATTCTCTTGACATGACTGTTGTTTTGCTGAATCATTCACTTCACATTCACTTATTGAGCATCTACTGTGGTCCAGGTTCTCCACAAGGCTCTGGAGATATAAAAGTGATTTAGATATTATCTTGTTGTTAGGTGCTCTTAGCCTAATGGAGGAGAAGGACAAGTAAATAGGTGACTAGAACATTCTTCTAAGATAAGCAGTCTCAGGCTTCTTGAAGAGGATGCTGAGATATAAAGAAGGAAAAGGATTTGACATCAGGCAAAGGTGGTCAGGGCCTGCCGGTGCAGAGAACACTTCATCACAATGACATAGTAAGTTATGGTCAATATGATCATTAGCTACTACTGTTATGGCAGCAGTTTATCTACACCAAAGGTAGACGAACTATGGCAGAAGGCCAAATCTGGCCTGCCACCTGCTTTTATAAATAAAGTTTTATTGGGACACATTCACGCTCATTCATTCACAGAGTGCCTGTGGCTATTTTTGTGTAACAGTGGCAGAGTAGTTGTAACAGTCAGTCTGGCCCACAAAGGCTCAAATATTTCCTATCAGACGCTTTACAGAAATAGTTTTCTCACCCCTGTTCTAGGCAGAAATTTATCGGAAAAGGCTTATACCCAGCCCCTGTTTTTTTTTTTTTTTTAAGCATTGTTAATTTGGGTGCACCTGGCAACTATTTATATGTCTGCAAGTAATTTTGTCTGTTTTTCAGAATTTCCCCCTGATTTCTGCTTTTAAAGTCTCAGCTAATTTTCATCTGACAATTCTGCATAATTGACAATCTATAAATAATAACCTGCTCAACCCCTGAAAATAAATTTAAATATTTATTCTTTTTCTTTTAAAGTTTTATTGTTCTGTCATGATTTATATTTCTCCTTGTTAAAATTATAAACAGATTCATGTTCATTTCAGGAAAATCAGATATTATGGTTAAGCAAAAGAAGAATATTAACCTATAATCCCACCTAGCTTCCTAGGAAAAAAACGTTTTGGAAGCCTCAGTATGTAAGGTCATATGAGGTGTTTTTCTATACATATGTGTATATTTTATTATAATTTTTTTACATAAACGAAACCATGTTGTACTACCACCAAGTATCTTTAACAGGCATAGACTTTCCTCATTCTTTTATATCTACATGATTCATATGGTCAGGGCTGGCCTACTAATGGAAGATACCAAGGGAGGTTACCTACAGAATTACCCACAGGCTTGCATCCTTTCAGGGACAAAGGCAGGATGCTACAAACAAGAAGTGGATTGGTTGGCTGCCCCATGAAACTGTTGAGTGGTCAGGTATCATGAAGCTGTCTTTGGCTTTCTAGACTCTCCTCTAACAAGAGTGGAGCCAAAAAGCTAGGAGTCTGTATCAGTTATCTATTACTCCAGTAATGCTGCATGACAAACCACCACCCAACCTCAGTCGTTAAGCAACAACAAGAGCTGTTGCTCGCACATCTGGGCTGGTTGGACAGGTGGCTCACTCCCACATCTGGAGCTTGGCTGGTTGTAGGTTCCTGTAGGCTGGGCTTGGCTCACCCATATATCTGAGAGTTCTGGGACTTTGCTCTCTTGTCTGGGGCTCTGCTGACTATTGGCTGATTTAGGCTGACCTCAGCCAGGTGGACTGTGGTGGTGTTCCATGAGTCTCTCATCCTCCAGCAGGCTCTCCTGGGCAGGTTCTCATGGCAATTTCAGAGCAAGTGGGAACATGCAAGGCTTCCTGTTTGTGGTCTAAGCCTCATCTATTGTCCAAAGCCCTTGCGTGAGCTCAGATTGAAGGGAGTGAGGAAACAGACTCTGTGTCTTTAGTGAGATGAACTACCAAACCACATGACAAAAGTCGTGGAGAATTGGTGCAGTCAGTCTACCACAGACTCTAATCATGTGGCTGAGGGCACTGTAGGTGAAATGTACCTTTCAGGAGGAGCAGGAGTTTCATTTGTGCCTGGTCTAAGCGAATGTATGTCCAATGACAGTAACTTTCTTCTCATTTTTCATCTCTAAGGGGAACTACTCTGTAAAGGACTCCCAGCAAGCTACTCTCACATTTCTTTTTGATTTTCTCTCTTTTGAAAAAAAGTAATCAGATTGCAGATCCGTTTTTTTTTTTCTGCTTGTCCTGGAGTACTTTGAGTTGAGAGAGGAGGACGTGGCCTGTGCCACTTAAAGACAGATCTGTTTTCGCTAACAAAGCTGGAGAACTTTTTGAGTTCTTCTAGTTTGTAAGTTTATTATAACTGGAAAGACTTTCCTTTCAGATAAGGTTCAAAAGGATGCCTCAATTTCTTTGTGAGATATTACTAGGCCTCTGAAAATCCTGTCTACAGTGTTCACATTGTGATGCCTGCTTTTTAGGAGTTACCTATTTACATCATATTTTCTCATTTCTCCCTTCTTATCTGTATGCTAGTATATATCTCCCAGGCCTGAAGTGAAGAGACCAGTTTGAGCCCTACCTCACCTCTTCCCCTCATTAAGTTATATGAACTTGGGCAAGGCACTTAAGTTCCCTAATCCTCAATTTCCTCTTCTGTAAAATGGGAATACAGATCATACCAACTATCCAGCATACATTATACAGGGTTGCTCCCAGGATCAGATGGCCAAGTGTAAACTAGAAATGCAAGGTTTATTCGATAAGAAGAACTATTGCTTCTGTTCTTACACCATCCCCTGTGTGTGTTGGGTAACATTTTGTAGCTGTCATTAAAGAGACATAACTTCCTCTAAGGAGTTAGAGTTTTAGAATGGCTTACCCTCTAAGCCTAATAAATTCAAGCTTATATGATAATAATATAATCAATTAGTTAATATTTTATGTAAATACTGAAAAAATAATAATAAAAACAAGGACAGGCTTTACCTCCAATGGAGTGGGTAATGATTTACATGCCATAAAGGGAGAAGTGCTGGGAAATTTCCCAATATAAACATAATACATCTTCTGATGTCTACAATTCAATTACCAGAATTTTCCCTTGGGGTTAAGCATTGCCCCTCTTCCCATGTTCTGCTTTAAAAGTCATTAACCTTGGAAAGAATAATGTATAACTTTGCTAACATGTCAGTACAAATGTGTTTATCAGACAGCGTACTTTCCTGACAGGAGGTGAGAAGCCCGAAAGGCCTCTGGGCCCAGGAAGGGGTGGCAATTGGGGGAGAAGAAACGAGCTCGGGAGCAGGAAGCAGGATGCTGGGGCTGGTTAAGAGAGAAACCAAAGGAAAACCGAAAGTCCCCTCAAAGATAACTTCTGTCAACCTCAGATGTCACAGCCTCACAACCTGGCCCAGTCTGAACTTTCTTGCCTCCACTAAAGTGTTTCAACCGGGGTTGCCCAGGAAACAAGTGGAACAGGTGTTTTGCTTTTGGATGCTCAAAGAACCTGGCCGGCTTGGCTGGTGGCAGTTGTCAGTGGGGTCAGAAGTGCCTCAGTAGCCACCTCGCCCCCTAGTGGTGAGATGAGTGTGGCCTGTCTTCCCCCCAAAGTGGGGGCCTGGCAGGATTTGTACCTCCCTCTGGGGCTTATAAAGGAACGAGGATTCTTCTTCTTTTTTCCTTACAGTGAACTATATCAAGCCTAGCCTAGTTCTTTTTATTTATTTATTTATTTATTTATTAGCTTATTTATGTATTTATTTTTGGCTGCCTTGGGTCTTCGTTGCTGCGCGCGGGCTTTCTCTAGTTGTGGCGGGCGGGGGCTACTCTTCATTGTGGTGCGTGGGCTTCTCATTGCGGTGGCTTCTCTTCTTACAGAGCACAGGCTCTAGGCACGCGGGCTTCAGTAGTTGTGGCTTGTGGGCTCCAGAGTGTGGCCTCAGTAGTTGTGGCACACGGGCTTAGTTGCTCCACAGCATGTAGGATCTTCCTGGACCAGGGCTCGAACCCGTGTCCCCTGCATTGGCAGGCGGATTCCCAACCACTGCGCCACCAGGGAAGCCCGAGGATTCTTCTTTTAAACAAAGGCATACCTACCGGGCCTCAGTGCTGCCCTCAGACTAGGATATGAGGGGCCCCTGCTCTGGGCCACACATCATAAGCAATGAAAGGCAATGACTTTTGGAATTTTTCTGAACTCATAAAATTTGAAAGTTTAAACAAGTTTTATGAACTTTACAGGCTTAAGAATATTTTAAAAAGCGTGGTAACTGATTAAGTTACTGGGAATTATGGGAGAGATGCACTGGCTGACCCAGGCTCCCCAGGCCAGAAGGACCCCCCCGCTACCAGCCCCGGGCCAGAGAGTGGTAGGCTGAGAGCCTGTAAGTGTGTGTGTGGTGGGGTGTATGTGGGAAACACTGCCTCTGCCCCAGGAAACCTGAAGAAGGGTGGCTGCTTTCATTTCAAGTTGACCGTCCTCAGTCGTTCCATGTGGGTGATTAGGCAAACAGGGTTTCCCAGGTAACTGTGTTCCCTCCTGCCCTTCTGTTCAGCTGGTGGAGTTTTGGGAAATTCTTAGAACGGCCCCCTGGCTCCTTGGGGACCTGGTCGATTTGGGGCAGGTCCAGTCAGCCCTGGGTCTGGCTTCCACTGCGCGCTACCCCGTGAGAACCATTCTGTTGTCTAGATTCAGACAGTAGGGCTGCTGCTGGAGGAGCCTCAGCTCCGTCAGCCTACCTGAGGTAAACAGAGGCCCCCAGGCTGTGGGGCGTTGGGTGGGAACGTGGGCCAGGCTGTGGCTCTAGCTTGCTTTGTAAGTGCTGTTTCTTTAGGGTTATGGAATGTGGCCTTCCATTTGTATTCTTGCTTCCAGGCTCTGCAAATTTTACTTCACAAAGTCCTTGTAGTAGCTTGGAGGGGTTTATGATCTTTCAACATTGCTTTGAACCCCTTCTCTGGAGTACCTTCTGAGTTGAATTGTGTCCCCTAAAAAGATAGGTTGAAGTCCTAATCCCTGGTACCTGTGATTGTGAGGAAATAGGGTTTGGAATGTATGGATAATAGGGTCTTCGCAGATGTAAGGAAGTTAAGATGAGGTCATTAGGGCAGGCCCTAACCCATTAGGACTGGCATCCTTATAAGAAGGGGAAAACAATGTGTGAAGAACGAAGACACAGGGAGAAGACGGCCAGGTGAAGATGGAAGCGGAGGTTGCAGTGATGCTGCCATAAGCCAAGGAGCAGCTGGGGCTGCTGGAAACTGGAAGAGACAAGGAAGGATTCTCTGCTACAGACTGTGGAGGGAGCATGGCCTTGCTGACATTTCAATTTTAGACGTCTAGCCTCCAGAACTGGAAGAGAATAAATTTCTGCTGTTTAAAGCCACCAAGGGGGTGTTTAGCTGCCAGTAATAAGAAATACAATTAGAAACTCTTTAGAGAACAAAAAGCTGAATAAGAAACTCATAGACTATATATTGAACACCAAAATATAACATGATTTTGAGCATGAAGAACTTGGAATCTTCTTTAGTTTGGCAGTTTCAATTACGTAGGATTACATCCGCTTTACAATGGGTCCCATTACAGTACCTTGATTGAAAAAAAACAAAAAAAAAACCCCACAAAGTTTGTGGTACTTTTTTTTTTTTTTTACAGAAGTCCTAGAAAACTAATACATTTTCAAAGATGGTTTTGAAGCCACCTAAAGAAAAGCAACCTCATTCCTTAGACATATCTCCTCTTGAAGCCTTCGTCAATGGTAAACACAGTCCTGAGCAAGGTGCGAACTGGATTCCAAGGAAGAGCCCTTGAATGGCTTGAAGAAGCATCATTGGGATGAGAGTATTGTCCTCACGCAGTGTCTGATTCTAATGTCACAGAAACGCCAAGACCAGCATGTATTCTAGTGTTGCCTGGGTTAAAATGACTACAGTGCTCTGTCTGTGTAGTGACATTTTACACATTCAGTTCCCAAGACAGAATTGGAACAGATGTGATTGCTAATAAAAACCCAGGGTGTTTTTTTAATTCTTGTGGGTTAACAAATTAATTCACTTTTATAGAAATAGGCTGGTGATTTGCCTTTTCTAGGGGAAGTTGGTAAATTGTTTTGGGTGAACAAATTCCTTTAGCGTAGAAGGTTACAGGTTGAAGTTAGAAACACTGAGACTGTCACCTAAGGCAATGCGTCTCTGCGTTTGCATCTGTTACTTGCAGAACCTAGGAAGGTTTAAAGAATGTTAAAGCAAAAAAAATCCAATTTGGCCCCTTCAAAGTCATTTTCAGTCCCAGGAAGTAGAAATGAAGCTTACACCTGTATTTCCCAAGCGACGGATGTAATGCGATTTGTATAAAATAATCATAGGGAGTGAGAGGAAGGAATGGATCTTTGCATTAAAATAAAATCAGCCGGGAAATCGCATTTAGCTTTTAAATAGACTCCTTTCCTGACTTGCTTTGATGAACCACTCTCATCTCAGTGGTTACTCCTGACATTTACCTGCTTGTGCAATTAACTGGGGCCCTTCTTTTCTCTTTGAGGAGATCTATATGCAGCTAATATACGTTTGTCAAGTGTTCCCTTGGCTTGGGAGAGGAGTGTGGCTAAGCAGTTAAGATGATGCCAGGAGTACTTTCAAGTTTGTGATGGAGAACCCAACCACTCACTCACAGCAAAGCTGTGAGTGGTTATTGGCGCTGGCCCACTCTGCCCCTGTTCTCTTCCCTCATTAAAACTCAACGGAGTTCCCAGCTAAGCTGGTATTTCTTATCTCAGGGAATGAAAAAGGAAATCCGATAAGCCTCTCTAAGGGTTGAGAATGCCATACATCACCACTCCAGGTGACTGCCTTTTCGGCAAGATGTTACAAAATAGGGACATGACTCAGAAAAAGAATTGAATTTTCAGTGGTGGGATTTTCGATATCAAGGTGGGAGACACTTTCCCCCTTTGGCGTGACTGGGCCTGGGCTTAAGTCTGGCCCAGCAGGTAGGACAGGCAGAGCTGGAGTAGATCAGTGAGACTGGAGTGGAGAAAAATGGCTCCCTAGTAGAGATTCAGCTCCCCTTTGTAGCAAAGAGATTTCATTGGGGCTACATTTCCCAGAGTGAGGTGCATCTCGGTGGGGCAGCGTAATATTTCACTGTTGTGGTTTGTGAGTGGAAAGGATGTGGCCACTCTCTGTTGGAGGCGATTGAGAAACAAGTGTACCTTCTCCTCCCTTCCTGTCCTCATGGGCTGGTCATCTTCAGGGGATCCTGAGACCCTGTGGAGGTGGAACCAGAAGATGGGAGGAGCCTGTCTCTGAATCACCACCCAGAGGGAAACTGCCCTAGGCTATTTTGAGAGCTAGAAGTGAAGTTTGATTGATTGAACTCACTCTTTGTTCTACCTCCTTAGATTTTATTGCTACCTAACATTGTATATATTGTTGTTTGTTTCTCCTTCACGAGTAGGGAAGTCCCGTGATGGCAGAGGTTTTCACCTGTCTTGCTTACTGCTGTACCCTCAGTGTCTAGCACATTGCCTGGCCCATAGTAAGTGCTTGATTGTGTTTGCTGAATGAATGAATATGGGAATAAATGTAAGAAATGGAGTTGTGATATAATAGAATTGGGAGATCTTAATCCTGGTTTCACCAGATATCATGACCAGAGAATTGTATTCAAG
The DNA here is from genome assembly GCF_949752795.1 of Hyperoodon ampullatus. Taxonomy (NCBI): domain Eukaryota; kingdom Metazoa; phylum Chordata; class Mammalia; order Artiodactyla; family Ziphiidae; genus Hyperoodon; species Hyperoodon ampullatus. Next base: position 14,780,067 of record NC_136913.1, on the reverse strand, counting down.
GCTATTTGTGTGTGTGTGTGTGTGTGTGTGTGTGTGTGTGTTTCGAAGTGAGATAGAATCCCAGAGTTCAGAATCATTTACTCAGAATTACATTTGGAGAGTCTTTAGTTAGCTGTTGCTATGTAACACATTGCCTCAAAATTTAGTGACTTAACAAAAATTTATTATCACATAGTTTCTGAGGGTCAGGAGTATGTGAGTAGTTTGGCCAGTGGTTCTGGCTCGGGGTCTCTCGCGAGGTTGTAGCCAAGCTGTCAGCCGAGGCTTCAGTCATTTGATGACCTGACTGAGGCTGGAGGAGTTGCTTCCTAGATGGCCCACGCATGTAGCTGTTGTCAGGAGGTCTCAGATACTCACTGGCTGTTGGTCAGAAGCCTCCCTCAGTTCTGACAACATCAGTCTTTCCATAGGCCAGCTTACAGTATGGCAGCTGGCTTCTCCCAGAGCAAGTAATCCAAGAGAGGTCTTGAATCCCGTACATTCTATATAGATAATCTGAATCTTTCTGATAACTTGGAGTGCCACTTCTGTCCCCTTAACCAAGGAGGAGGCCCTGGCTTAAACCTGCATATCAGCACTTACTCCTGTTCATTGTACTTTTCCTGTTACTTCCCCATAACTGGCTTCCCCCTCACACCCTTCTCTCTTGTCTTTAGCTGAAGATGGTATTTAAGCCTGAATTCTTTTTTTTTTTAATTGAAGTATAGTTGACTTAAGCCTGTGTTTAAGCCTGAATTCTAAGCCAGCTCTGCAAATTACTCATTTTCCCCTAGGTCTCTCGCATGTATACATGTTAATAAATCTGTTCATTTTCTCTTGCTAATCTGTCTTTGGTTAGTGGGGCGCCAGATGAAAACACGAAAGGGTAGAGGGAAGATTATTTTTTCCTCCCCTACATTGTCCAGAAGTGGGGTGAACTGGGTTTTAATCCAAGACTGAGTGATGTAGGGGCTCTCTCTCCACACAGCCCACCTAATGCACACCTTTTCCCTAACTGCATTGTGCCCCTTCCAGTGGGCAGATAATAAACACTGGTTTGATTCATGCCCATTCCTTTTTGTGTTTCTAGTTCACTCAGGAACCCCAAAAGGGAAAATGGGGTGAGTGGTCAGGCAGGATTATGGCATTCCAAGGCCCCTGACCCTAATGCCATCAATTCCAGCTTTTAAATCCCATCCTCTTTCCATTGTACCATCTAGAGGTAATTTAGAGCCAACACTGGGCGAGCAGGAGGTGTTGGGAAATGCAGCAGTGGCCAAGTGCCATTTGGGGGATATTTTTAGTTACCTAAAGAAACTGTATTTCCACAGTGTCTGCAGACTTATGGTTTTTGTGCAGTAAATAAAGCAATGGAAATGCCACGAAGGAGCCCAGCCAGATGACTCCATTTGTGTGCATTCTGTTCCAGAGGAGTCCCTTCAACAGCAGACAGGCTCCATGTTATGCGGTTAAGGTGCACAAGCTGCTCGCCGGCCGCGCTGCTTCGATCCTATTCTGGGTATGGCACGCCAGTCTCCCCACACCATGCCCAGGGCAGTTTCTCAGCGAGGATTCTACAGGTGTCAGTTATCAGGAGAAACAGAGTTGGGTGGTCAAATGAGCTTTGGAAATGATATGTGGAGCAGAGTTCAGTGGGCGTTCTTCCCCACAGGACACCTCAGCGCTGCCAAAACGCTAATGTGTATTTTGAGGGTGGTATGTTAAGTAGTGTTTTCCAAACTCACTTGAACATGAACTTTTTTCTTTGAAGGACAGCCATTGGTATGTGTGCCCATTACCAGTCTCTTGCCTCTCAGCTGCAAATCCACTTTGTTGCCCTGATTGTGGTCCTGGAATGTTGCTCCATGGCCAGCTGGCCCAAGGTTAAGCTTCGGGCTGGGGTGCAGGGGAGACCCTGGAGTAGGAAGGGTTTCTGTGTGCTTGTTTCTTCTCATTCTTACGGTGTGGGTGGGCATGTGGGAAACCTGGTGGAGCCCCCCAGCATCTGTCAGTGGCACCCCTGCAGGCAGCTTTATGGCAAGTTTGGCAGGTGTCTCAGCCATGGGGCTCAGGGGCAGCCCCTCTGTGGATGCCTCGGCTGGCTTCCCCCGGAACTCAGTGGCATCTCCTGTGTGTGGCACCCTGGTGGCCTTCTGGCAAGTCCAGCCAGTACCCTTGCCAGCTTCCTACAAATTCAACAGCAGCCCCAAGGGCAGCTTTCCAGTGAATTTCATCAGCACCCAGGGGGCAGTTTTCTTCCCACCGCCGGCCCCTGGTTGGGGACTTTCAGCTTGCCAGCCCTGGCCCACACCTCCCGGCCATGGCTCTTGGCTTGTTTCACAGACCAGCTCTGGCCCAGGGCAACCTAGCAAATTTCTCTGCCACCTGGTGCACTACAGCCACACTCTCTCCAATGAGGGCTGAATCTCAGCCTTGGAGAGCCATCTTCCCACACCATTCCAAGTTTGCTTCTTCCTTGGTATTCCCTTTTAGTCCTTAGGGCTATCTTCCTCCCTCCCTCCCTCCCTCCCTTCCTTCCTCCCTCCCTCCCTTCCTTCCTCCCTCCCTCCCTCCCTTCCTTCCCTCCCCCTCCCTCCCTCCCTTCCCTCCTCCCCCCCTTCCTTCCTTCCTTCCTTTCCTTCCTTCCCGCTTCCCTCCCTTCCTCCCTTCCTCCTCCCTCCCTCCCTTCCTTCCTTCCTTCCTTCCTTCCTTTCCTTCCTTCCCTCCATCCCTCCCTCCCTCCCTTCCTTCCTTCCCTCCCCCTCCCTCCCTCCCTCCCTCCCTTCCTAAAATTTTCTTTTCTTTTTTCTTTACTTTCAGTTTTTGTTTATTCCTTGGATATTTTTTTTATGAGTTTATAGGCACATCTCAATAAAGAATGTAAATGGCACCTACTCTCTTCCAGTTGGGGGGGGAGGGGGCTGTCCGTGTTCTCTGCTGATATTTAGTCCAGAGTCTAACTGAAAAAACATGAAGAAGACTACAGGGCAGAAAAGGATGGAAACTGAAACCAGCAACTAAATGCAGTAGTGGAGGGCAGGTGGATTCTGACAAGTTAAGAAATTAAAACAGTTCTATAGGGCTTCCCTGGTGACGCAGTGGTTGAGAGTCCGCCTGCCGATGCAGGGGACGCGGGTTTGTGCCCCGGTCCGGGAGGATCCCACGTGCCGCGGAGCAGCTGGGCCCGTGAGCCATGGCCGCTGAGCCTGCGCGTCCGGAGCCTATGCTCCGCAACGGGAGAGGCCACAACAGTGAGAGGCCCGCGTACCGCAAAAAAAAAAAAAAAAGAAAAAAAAAACAAAAACAGTTCTATAGATTCTAAAGCAAACCTATAGTTATGGGTTAAATTAAAATTGATATTTTCATTGTCAGTATTTAGATGGAGTTAAATTTTGGGAATATTAAGACATGATACATTTATATTGATTCTTCCAATTGGCTTTCTTTAAAGCATAATAAAATGTTATATGCATAAATGTGTATATGTATAAGTAGAAGTTTTCCAACATTGTTAGAAAATGAATTTTAATTTACTGAGGAATCATCTTCCATGCTTATTGCTTGAAATTTTGAATTTAGATTTTTTTTACTAACTTCTAGAGATGTCTATTTATAATCACATCTTGAAAATTTTCTTTTCTTTTTTTCTTCACAACTCAAACACACGCACTGTATTTTATTTTTACAAGTGATAAATAAACTGACACCAAGCATTGTAAATGGATGACCACAACCTAAAATTTGATATATAATTCACATACCATAAAATTCACTTGTCAAAGTTTACAGTTCAGTGGTTTTTAGTATATTCACAAAGTAAAGCAACTATCACCACAATCTAATCCAGATGATTTCATCCGCTCCAAAAGAAACCCTATGCCCATTAGCAGTCGCTCCCCATTCCCCACCCCATCGCTGCAGCTTCTGCCAGCCACTAATCTACTTTCTGTCTCTATAGATTTGCCTTTTCTGGGCATTTCATATAAATATACTCATAGGTATGTGGTCTTTGGTGTCAGACCTCTTTCACTTAGCCTAATATTTTCAAGGTTCATCCATGTTGTAGCACGAATCAGAACTTCATTCCTTTTTTTGGCTGAATAATATTCCATTGTGTGGAAATGCCACATCTTGTTTATCCATTCATCAGTTGGTGGAAATTTGGGTTGTTTCCACTGTTTGGCTATTATGAATAATGCTGGAAAGAAAGTTCATGCACAAGTTCCTGTGTGAACTTAATGTTTTCACTTCTCTTGGGTATATACCTAGGAGTAGAATTGCTGGGTCATGTGGTGACTCTGTTTAACTTTGGATTTGACGAGCAGAGAGAGTATCAGGTGACTAATTGACTTATTAAAAGATTTATCCCATCCTTATTTTAACTAATAAGCAGCTTTGGTACATTTAAAACATAATCTGAAGCATTATTGTGAAGAACAAATAATGTGGGCTTTAGAGCCAGTCTGGCCTGTGTCAACTCCCACCTCCACCATTTTCACCTGAGATGTGGGCCACTCTGAGAGGGAGAGAAAAACAGAGCATGATGTTCCCTGCTCAGAAGTGATGGGCCAGGGTCAAATGCTTTCTCTACCATTGTTGGCTGAGACATGGGACATTCTATAAGGTAAAGAACAGAGTATGATCTTCCCTGCTCAGTGCTGGAATCAGAACAGTTATTTTTCTGTGACTTGATGTACTAGACTATGTTATGCTACATGTGACAATGAGGTCTTCTGGTTAATTTCACATTCTGGTGGAGAGAAATATACCACAGATCTACCATGGATAGATTGCTTTTGAAAAGAATTAGATGACAAAAAACACATACTTGACACTAAAAGTACAACAGCTCTTTGTGATCATTTGAAGTGGATTTCCAGAAATCAGTGATGATGTAGACAGTTACAACTTGAGGGACCAGGAAGCAGGGCCAGCCACCTCTGAGTAATGAGATGACAGTTCTGCTGAGGTACAGCTGGGAGACGGTTTCTCAGCCACTCGAGGACCAGGTGCATGTGCAGTTGGGTATCTTGAATATGTATTCATGACTTTAATCAAAATGGGTTCCTATATCTTCTTGTCAAAATACACGTTAATAAATTGTGTATATTCGTGTGTGGGGCCCACTGTACAGCCATTCATTACTTGTGATTCAGATCAAATTGGTATAATGTTTAGAAGTAGCTCTGAAGATCATTCAGCCTTTGTAAATTCTCAGCAATTTTCTACCCTTCCATCAAAGGGCTTTCTAGTGGTGAAAGCATTTCATATAGTAAATGCGTTAAAGTGCTTTCTCAGACTTTACTATTCCGGTTAATGATTCCATTTTCTTCACCGGCTTATTGACTGAAACGAGAGTGACTCTCACACAGGAGACATGATTACACACTTAATTTCTGAGGACTGCCAGCAGCCCAGCTCAGCGCTGCCTCCTCTGAACCTGCAAGCTCCCAGGACCACAGCAAGTCTGGGAGTGAGGCAGGCCCAGGCCTCATTGCAGTTTCTCTGGCTGTGGCAATTTTTAGGATTTATCAATGTCCCATGGAAAACAAGTCTCTAAAAAGGATAGAGAAAATATCACTAATTCTAATTCTCCTGGGGCGGAAGTGCATGTGTCATAATTACTTATAAATGCTCAGGCCGCCCTACCAGCAGATGGTGCTACATGATATCAAAATTCAGATTATTGTGCAATATGGGAACCATCTAGGGACAGTTGGGTGAGGTGGATATTCTTACAAGTGTCTTCTTGCATATTCTTCATGCCTTAAATTTCAGTGAAACACGTTCATTTTTAGGGCTCATTTCCCATGGATCATTAATCATAAGCTTTAGAAACATCCACAGGGTGGGATCCAAAAATGCCCAAGAGACCGTGCAACAACAGGGCTATCTGCCTCGTAGATAGATCTTGCCTAGTATATACCACATGGTATATACTAAATAGTAAACATTGTATATCAAATATGGTGTGTGACATATATTATAAGCTTAGGTTTTAATAGACTGCGGGTTCAGAGAATGGAGTAGGAAGCTTGGCTGCGCACAGTCTGCTCAGATAGAAAATATGTAAACACTTATAAAATGCATACTCATTCTGGTCAATAACCTTGTGCTCATGGGAATTATTCAATGCAGTCATCGGCAACCTTAGGTTTTCTACTACATACATTCATACAACAGAATAAAACCTATTGCTTCTCATCTTTAGAGTTGTGATAGGTGATATTGGCAAAATACTGCCAGTTTTTCTTACTTAATTATGGGAAGTAGTAGCAGGTCTGGGAGCATACTAGGTGGGAAGGTCCAGTATTAAAAACAGACAAATAATGGTGCCTTGATTTTTCAAGGGAAAAGCTGTAGATTCCTCAAACTATACAGTGGTGAATTTGACATTGATTTTAAGATAGAGGCTAGCAAACTTTCCTCTAAAGGGCCAGATAGTAAATACTTTAGGTTTTACCGGCCACATGGTCTCCATCACAACTACTTCACTCTGCTGTTGAAGGGTGAAAGCAGCCATAGTCAATGTGTACATGAATGAGCGTGCTTGTGGTCCAACTAAACTTTATTTTTAAAAATGGGTGGAGAGCCAGATGGCTCCTTGAATGGGCTTTAAAAAAAAAAAAAAAGACTTTGAGCTCTTTAAAAGAGATGTGTTGATCCCCAGGAGTTTGGATAAATGCAATGGTCCTCAGCCCTGGGTACACAAAAGAAGCACTTGGGGGAGCTTTGAAAAATTCTGGTGCTGAGCCTTCATCCCAGACCAATTCAATAAGAATCTCTGAGATGGTGTCCCAGGAGTCCATCTTTTATCAAGGCTTCCCAAGTGATTCCAACATGAAGCCAAGGTTGAGAACCACTGCATGTAGCCATGAAGATAGTGCCAGTTTAACCTCGTTTCTCCCTCCTCCTCCTCCTCCTCTCCCTCCTCCTCCTCCTTCTGTTGGATGAAGCAGCCAAAGAGCTTTATTGGGGCAGAATAGTAGCCACAGTTCACCTGGATTTATGCGGGCCATTTGCCAAAGCCTTTCATTGGTGTCCTGATGGACAAATGAGAACAGCGTTGGGGGATGAGAGGGTCGGCTTCTGATGAATGGAGTAGATAACACCTAGAATTCTTTGAGGGTCCCACCTCTCTCTGGTGATGACTACACAGCAGGCATCCAATACATCTTTGTTGGGGGGAACTGGTGATCTACCCTATAAGAAATGGCTCAACGAACCAGGGATGTTAAACTTGGAAAAGAAAAACGTTGTTGGGGTGGCAAACATAATAGTTGTCTTTAAATACGTGCCAGGCCATCACTGTGGGGAGCCACTGGGAGGCATTCATTCACTTAACAAGTATTTGTTAAGTGATGGCTCTATGCTGGGTACTGTTTAGTCACTGGATGCATATCAGTGAACAACACAGGCTAAGATCCATGCTCTGTAGAGCTTACCGTCTCGACACTTATTTTAATGGGTCTGATGATTAGAACAGTCAGAAAATAGAATGGGCTGCTTCAGAAGGTATTGATCATAGGTTGGATGGCCACGTATCTGAGGTCATTATGAGCCACAAAACTCCAACCAGAGCCTCCAGCCCCAAGTTTCTCTGAGTCTAGGAAAGTACCTTCCCTCCTTCTCTTTGGAGTCACCTTTCATTCCCCATCACTCTCTTAATCCCACCATTCATTTCCAAGGTAACATTGTCAGAAGTTTACAGTTGGATTGGGAAATGCTATGATTCTAAGCAGGAGAGTCACAGAGTGTGGATAAAGCTGTGGACAGATTGTCTGTCTCTCGCACGACAAGGCCGGTGAAGGCAGGGAGGGGCTTGTCTCCTGCTTTTCGAGTTGGGGACTCCTTTCATGCATACGCCATCCTGCACATTCCATACAATGGCAAGTTGACAGCCTAGTGTTTGGGGCTGTAAGAGTTTGAATTATGGGTCTCTGGAGTCTTGAGGTCTCAAAGACTGCGGGCTGGCTGGCTGATGCAGGGTGCTGGAGTGAGGCGTCCTGTTTGGTTTGTGTACACATGCTTATTGCTTTTAACTCTTTGTCACAGCTACACTAGGAGTGGGTTGAGATAGTAAGGAAGCTGGTGTGTGTGTGGGATCCTCTGTTTTCTTTCACTGATCACAGTGATGCACATACACATCCATACACACGAGTATACATACATACACGTATGTATTTGCATGTATCTACACATATATGTCTTGTTTGCTCTGAGGCTGGTGGGTAAGAGAATGAGAGTGGAGGTGACAAAGTGATCCCACGGGGGGAGGCACACCCCTGTTTCAAATTCCCAGTGCTGACCTCCTAAGAAGAAGAGAGCAGGAACGTTTCACCATTTGGGGAGGATGGAGTTGAATTTGAGGGCAGGAGACTCTGGGATGAATATGGACTCCAGCCTGAGGGAGAGGACAGGCTAGCATGGTGGGTGTTTGGGATGTGGCTTGAGTGGTTGGACGAGTGTGACAGAAATAAGGGATTGAGGGTCTTGGGACCCCAAGTTTTAGGGACAAGGAGGGCCACAAGTTTTTGTTTTTCTCTCTTAGTCGTGGAGCCCAGGAGACTGACTTACATGACCCAGCTAGTTTTTATTATATATTATGGAAGAAATGGTCACCTGTGCAGCATTGGCCACTCCGAGGATTCATATTTCTCCAGAACGTAAAGGCTCTGTTGTACTTTGTCAACAACTGGATTCAAGTTTTGGAAATATCTGGAAGCCGTAAAATCTAAATGTTGTTAAAAAAAAAAAAAAAAAAGATATATAGATAGATAATTAGATAAATAAATGTCAAAAAAAAAGAGAAAGTTACCCTATCAGGATTAAAATACAATTTTATCTGAAGATTGCAGTTGTTTGTAATTACCAGAGCTGCATCATGTCTGGTCTCCCGCTTTCTATGTCATCTCTAGTATTGAGCTAAAGCGAGCCTGACAAATAGTTCCAATTTTACCATTTGAGGTTGTGTTTGTTCATTGATCTTTACCCTGAATCTCCCTGAAAATTCAGTCTGGGAGTTGGTCCCAAAGTGAGGAGTGGTTGGTACAAAAATCAGTGTTAAAATATGGCCATTCTGTCTTTTCCGTCTTCAGAATCTATTAAGAAGTGGTTTAATAATCGTTTAAATTAAGTCAGAGGACAACAGGGTTTCTCTGCAGAATTACAGATCATACAGATTTTTTTTCTCTAGAATCAAGAGAGTGTCGTAGGAAAGTTTAACCAGTTCTCCTTACTGCTATGTGATGCTTTGAATACCAGAAAGATTCTGCATATGTAGCTCGCTGTAGAAATGTGGCTGCTTCCTCAAAGAGGCAGCATGTGTGGCCAGGCTGCCCACCTTCTTGTGCGGGCAGGTGTCCTGGTCCTCTTGGGTGTGTCCCTGCCTCAGTCCTCTGCGTGGTGCCCGGGTTCTCCAAAGCTGGCATCCTTCTTCGCTTTTGCCAGCTTTCTCAAGAACTGGTGCACTGACATGGCTTCTGAAGCCCCTCCACCTGACCTAGGAATGCCCCCTTTTCTGCTGAGAGAGCAAGAGGCAGCCCCTTTAATGCAGTGGCTCCAACCCTGACCACATATCAGAGTCGGAATACTGATGTCTGGCCCACCCCCAGAGGTCCTGAATTAATTGGCCTGGAGGGAACACTGGAGATTCTGATGCACAGCCAGCGTTCAAAACATCGCTTGAATCAGTTGTAATTTTGGTTCCAACCCTTTGAACATTCACCCGAAGTTAGGATAAACTTTTAGGAAAACTGTCTAGTGAGGAGCACGTGACTGGATTTGGGCAACAGGTTTGGGAATATTTAAATAGCATTACAACGGCATAACAATGGAAGTTTCAGAACGATTCCTTCCAAAGGGGGTTTAGAATCCTTTTAATAACATTTGCATGTTTCTGGGGATGATACAGTGGATACGTCTTTGATAAGTTATGCTAGGCTTTGAAAAACATTAAGGTATTGCCTTAAGTTTTGTCCCCTCTGGCTCTGAATGTTTGGAAGCTGTATTGAATTGGCACGTAGATGAGCAGGGCAGGATCACAAGCTATAAAATAGTACGGAAAAGGAATGAATTATGACAGATTGCCACTTTCACTCAAGCCCTGCGAAAATGCTTTCACATGAGAGGTACTGAGCCTGTGTCTGTAGAATATGTTGCTTGTGATCATAAGTGGCTGATTTCCTTCAATTTTTAATGTCCTGTTGGCAGAAAGAAGCCAGTGAGGTTTTTTGAGTAGAGGTATGATGACGAAAACTGTGGTTAAGGATTACTTAGATAATAATAAATTGGACAGATGGCAGGAGACGGAGAACCCAAAGAAAGCAGCTCAACAATACAAATTGTACCTGTTAAGTTGAGAGAAGGAAAGAGTTGCTGTGGCCAGAAAATCGGAGGAGGCTTCGTGGGCGGAATGGAAATTGATCCGAGTCTTGAAAGATGCAAAGACGATTGAGAGAGGGGGATGAGAGGGTCATTCTAAGGTGGGAGACATTTACGAATTGTTATCTAGCCATGCTAAAAAAGAAATAAAAATTTAGACAAAATATTTTTTATTCTGATTTCAGAATATTCCCTGCTACCACCTGCGTGTAAGCCCTCACGCTTCACACTTAGGCACTTGTCCTTACTTCTGCTGCCCCTCCTTCTGTGTAAAATCCGCACTCTATGCCGGGGCTTTGTGTACATTGTACAACACACTTCCGTCTCTCAAAAACTCTCTATTAATATCTCGTGCCAAGTCTGTCCTCTCAGCCATTCAATTCCCCAGCTTCAGCCCAGACGCTACCAGCCACCCCACTTATGGCTCCAGGCTACTCCCCTTCCTCCATTCCTCTCCTTTCTTCTGCTGTCCCAGCATCTTTCTCCAGTCTTGTGTACTCCCACTCAACAGTTAGTATTCCTCAGACATGGAAAAGCCATTTTACTAAGGGTAAGGCATCCGGGGTGTCTCCGGCTCTTCACACCCACCCACCCCCAGCCTGCTGTTATGGAGAGAATGGAAGATTTTTTATAAAAGTGCTTTTGGTTTTGCTACTTCAGTATAAACCACTTCAAGAAGCTTATGATCCCACTGTTGGGTGGGATACATGAGACTGAAGAGAGAAGCCAGGACAGGGCTAAAATCTTCACACAAGTAGGGTGGGTTGTGGTGTCCAAGATGGAGGAAGGAGACCGTGGAATTACATGGCTCAGAGAAGAGACGTGGGAAGAGTTATTTATAGGAATAAAAAAAATCAATATTTTTTAGGACAATATTGTGTGCTATGCAATGGAAATTCCTTATTGATTTCCTCTGGAGACAATCAGTAAAATTTTCACGAATTGTTTGGTGCAGATGCATCCTTCATGGCACCTGCAAAGATTTGCTCAGTCCTGCTTGTGTCGAGAGAACAGAGGCTGCGATCTGTTTCCTCTTGGCCCTGCATGGCATGGGACACAGGCTAGATGCTCAATAAATCTTTTTGATTTGAATATATTTTCATTTTGACAACTTCCTTTTGAGACCCACAATTTTACCCCTGTTTTCCACATAAGATAAATGGGAGTCTGAAGTATCACACTCTTCTGTTCCCTAGATTCTTGCACGCTGTAGGAGAGGCATGAGAGGATTTATGCCAGATACCGTCTTCTATATCAGAATGCACAGATCACATTTCCACCATATAGCCTTCAGTTTTGTGCCCCTTTTTCACTTTTCAGCCCAAAGATTATATATTATGTTTGGGTGATAAAACAGGGGGCAATATTTGCCTCAAAGACAGTAAACTTTAGTCTCTCTGTATTGAAATTTTATCCCTTTTCCACTGTGGTTCAACATCAGAAGACCAATGCCTAAGAATGCAATGGTAAATCAGAGGAGTGTATTTCACATAAGCTTGGTTAAGGGTTCAAGCCAGTGGGTGCTCAGGGAATTTTGAAATATTTGAACCTATCAAGAATTCTGTTGGCACTCTATCAGTGTTTGCTGGATTAAATGGTTAGTGATGGTTCTCTCTGCTCTTTGAAATACAGTGGACATTTGGCAAGGGGGCTCCCTGTAGAACAGAATGCCATGGGTTTTTTTGGGGGGTTTTTTGGGTTTTTTTTGGGGGGGGTACATGGGCCTCTCAGCGCTGTGGCCTCTCCTGCTTCGGAGCACAGGCTCCGGTCGTGCAGGCCCAGCAGTCATGGCTCACGGGCCCAGCAGCTCTGCGGCATGTGGGATCCTCCCGGATCGGGGCACGAACCCGTGTCCCCTGCATCGGCAGGCGGACTGCACCACCAGGGAAGCCCAGAACGCCATGTTTAAATGTAACCACTTTGGAGTTCAGGAAATTTTCTTAAAGCAACGCAGAATGCTCATGATGAAAGGAACCTTAAAGATGAGGAAGCTGAAACCCCCAATAGAGACTGAGTTGGTCCAGAGCCCAGATTTTTTGAGGTCTAGCTTGATGTTCTTTTCATCAGACATTCTGCTTGCATTTGGTGGGGAAAAAGGTGTAACTGACAGAGAGAATTTAATATTTCATCTGAGAGTATTGATTAAATGGCCTCTAAGAACTTAGGAAAGTCCATATTCCATATCCATGAAAACAAATGAGGATGCTTAGTTCCCCTTTAACTGAATTTGTTGAAATTTTGTAGCATCTTATCTCGCCATCATCAAATGTCCTTTTGAAAATCATATAGAAAATAATTGAGAAATTAATTTTTGACTTATTTGCTTGAAGATTCACCAAGATAGAAATAAACATACTTTTCACCCTTCTCAGGATGGAAAAGGAAGAATTTACTGCGATGTGTGAAAGCTGCCCTGCAGACAACCTACAGCTGGGTTGGACTATCAAAGAATGTAAGGACGTGGAGGGTGGAGACTTCTGCTTAGAGGTTTAAAGAGGGGAGAATCTTTTTTGTTTTGCTTTTGTTTTTTGCTCTTCCCCACTTGTACATCTTTTTTGCTCTTTTTTATTGAGGTGTAGTTGCTTTACAATATTGTGCTAGTTTCAGGTGTACAGCAAAATGATTCAGTTATATATATTCAGTATATTCAGATTCTTTCCCATTATAGGTTATTACAAGATGTTAAACATTGTTCCCTGTGCTATACAGTAAATCCTTGTTGCTTATCTACTTTATATATAGTAGTGTGTATCTGTTAAATAATTAGGATACTCCTAGTTTATTCTTCCCCCTCTCCCTTTCCCCTTTGGTAACCATAAGTTTGTTTTCTATGTCTGTTCCTGGTTTGTACATAGATTCATTTGTATTATTTTTTAGATTCCACATATAAGTGACATCATATAATATTTGTCTTTGTCTGGCTTCCTTCACTTAGTATGACATTCTCTACGTCCATCCCATGTTGCTGCAAATGACGATATTTCATTCTTTTTTATGGCTGAGTAATGTTCCATTGTATATATATATACAACATCTTCTTTACCCATTCATCTGTTGGACACTTAGGTTGCTTCCATGTCTTGGCTATTGTAAATAGTGCCGCTATGAACATTGGGGTGTATGCATCTTTTCAAATTAGAGTTTTCATCTTTTCTGGATATATACCCAGGAGTGGAATTGCTGGATCATATGGTAGCTCTATTTTTAGTTTTTGGAGAAGCCTCCATACTGTCTTCCATAGTGTTTGCACCAATTTACATTTCCACCAACAGTGTAGGAGGGTTCCCTTTATTCCACACCCTCTCTAGCATTTATTATTTGTAGAATTTTTTATGATAGCCCTTCTGACTGGTGTGAGGTGATACCTCATTGTACTTTTGCTTTGCATTCTCTAATAATTACTGATATTGAGCATCTTTTCACATGCCTGTTGGCCATCTGTATGTCTTTTTTGGAGAAAAGTCTATTTAGGTCTTCTGCCCATTTTTTGATTTTTTTTTTTAAATTGAGTTGTATGAGCTATTTGTGTGTTTTGGAAATCAACCAGGAGGGGAGAAGCTTAATCCTGGGTGCTGTGGATCCTCAGAATAAGGAAAAGCAACCAGGATTGCAAGTTCCACAACTGGAAAAAATCAGAACACATAGGAATATAGCACTTTAGATGTGGGAGGACCACAGAGAATGCGCTGTAGATGGTGGAAATGATCATGGTTAATGCACAGTAGATGGTGGAAGTGATCATGGCACAGCTGCAGCCTGCCCAGATCAATGGTGCTCAACCAGTGATGAGGGACCCTGCTTCACCAGAAACCTCAAGATTCAGCAAGGAGAAATAGCTTGGTTCTGCTCCAGCACTGGGAGCCTGAGAAAGGGCACTAAGAAAGTGATGCGTTACTTTCTGCCAGTACCAAGTTAGGTGAGTGGGTGCTCAAGACAGATTTCCTTTGTTTTAGACAAAGATGTGTCATTGTAGCTGTTTCCTGAGTGTCAATAGCTGTTTTGTTAATAATAATTTAGTGGTAATAACAGCTACCACTTACTTAATGCCTACTGCTTACTGTTAGGTACTGAATGTTTGTGTCTCCCCAAAATTCATATGTTGAAGCCCTAACCCCCAAAGTGATGGTATGTAGAGATGGGGTCATTGTGAGGTGATTAGGGTTACATTAGATTATGAGGGTGGGGCCCTCATGATAGGATTAGTGGCTTTATAAGAAGAGGAAGAAAGAGAGAGAGAGAGCTCTCTCTCTCCCTCTCTGCACACATGCACTGAAGAAAGGCCATGTGAGGACATAGTGAGGAGTTGACTACCTGCAACTCAAGAAGAGAGCTCTCACCAGGAACCAAATCAGCCAGTACTGGACTTCACGTTTCCAGAACTGTGAGAAAATTAATTTCTGTTATTTAAGTCACTCCGTCCATGGTATTTTGTTATGGCAGCTTGAGCTGACTAAGATAGCTACCACATGCCAGGAACTTTCCACATGCTGTTTCAAGTAGTCCTCAAAACAACTCTGCAAGGTAGCTATTTCTGTCTGACGATGCAAACAGAAACAGAGAAGTTAACCACCTTGCCCAAAGTCACACAGCCTGTGGGAAAAAATATATAAAGTGCTTAGTGCAGTGTCTAGTACAGAATAGGCACTTAATAAAGAACCTTATGACTCAGAAGCTCATGTTTTTTTCAATGTACATTTGGGCCACCCTTTTGTCCCAGCATGTCAGCTGTCTCTGTGCTTTACACTCCATAATGCCACTCGACACAGATTCTGACTGCACTGTGACAGAATGGAAATTAATGGCATTCAGCCAAAAGTGGTTCCCGGCCTGGATGGAGAGTCCAGCCTCACAGTTCCTTAGAGTTTCTCCTCTGAAGTGAGAGGACTTTGGCATAAGAACCAGTAGCAGTGGGATCCTAATCAGGAACCCAAAGGGGAACTTTGCTTGAGAAACTCCTGGGCACACTTTCCTGCTACTCCACGGCTTACCTGGAGAAGTCTAGGCAGTCACAGGTAGCAGCTAGCTTAGAGGATGCTAGAGGATGAGGCCCACATAGGAAGCTGGGTTCACAATGCAGGGGGCTGGGGATGGACTCCTGGCTCTTCCTTGGATGAGTCTAAATCCCAGAACTGGCCTTGTATCAGGAGAATGACCAGGGTAGAGGACCTTTTGTTCCAAATCCTATTTTGAGCCACACCGCAAACCCTGTGGGGTGTGGAAGGAGCGATGTGCCTTCGCCCCAGCACTGGCCATATCTCTACCCCATGCCTGGGATTCTTGTTAGTCCCCATCTGCCCTCCAGGGGCTCTGGGGTCTAGAGGCGGGGGTGAAGGAAACAGGAGGAAGAAAAGAGGAGATGGAGATGGAGGGCAGGGGGAGGAGAGTGTTCAGAAGCCTCAGGACCTGGGAAGAAGTGAAGAAAGGAAGGGTTTTAAGTAAAACAAAGAGTAGCTGGAGCCATGGACCCTCACTGCCTTCTTCCTCTCTCTGCCTCACTCTTTTTTTTAATTTAATTTTTTTTTTTTTTTTTTTTTTTTTTGCGGTATGCAGGCCTCTCACTGCCGTGGCCTCTCCCGTTGCGGAGCACAGGCTCCAGACGCACAGGCTCAGCGACCATGGCTCACGGGCCCAGCCACTCTGCAGCATGTGGGATCTTCCCGGACCGGGGCACGAACCCGTGTCCCCTGCATCGGCAGGCGGACTCCCAACCACTGCACCACCAGGGAAGCCCTTTTTTTTAATTTTTAAAAATTATTTTTAAAAAATATTACATTTTAATTTTTATTTATTTATTTATTGGCCATCCTGCACGGCACGTGGGATCTTAGTTCCCTGACCAGGGATGGAACCCACGCCCCCTGCATTGGAAGCATGGAGTCTTAACCACTGGACAACCAGGGAGGTCCCATCCCTGCCTCACTCTTGACTGAGGAGCTCCAGGGAATGAGTGAGGCAGATGGTCCTAGCTACTAGCATACCGGAGTCTAAGAAAGTGAACAGGCAAGGAATAAAGTCCAGGGTTAATAAAAAGCACCTTTAGAATTCTTCTGTGAAAACTTCAGAAGTAAATTTCCTGGGTAAATTTTAGTTTATCTTTCATGCTAGGGAAATGTCAGCTCCTCTCTTCTAATTAGCATTGCTAAAATGCCACAGTGAGATGGGCTACTAGAATCAAGGCTTTCATTTCCTGGAGCTTTTGTACGTGGAGCTGCCATAGCAATCAGTATCTGTGTAGCTTTATTCCCTCGGATCTTGGTGTTCTCTCTGACAGTAAGAAATTCTCTTCCTGCATGGAACAAGTGTCATTTTGTTAAAACTGAATGCCTGTCATCTATTCCTTGCAACTCATGTGCATTTTATCAAAGGGTTTGGGTGGTTCACACAGAAGTCCCACAATGCTCGTCTCCATAGGAAGCCACTTTTCTTTCCTGAGGCTATTAACTGGCTCACGATAAAAACCTTTAAGCACTCCTCTTTTTTTTGAGAAAATTGCTCCCAGAATCAGTAGGATTGAGCATAGATAATAGGAAGAGACAATAAGACCATCTTGCATGTAAGCAAGCTCCCATTTAGAGCTTAGTTGGTTGGTCTAACCTGGGGAATTATGGGGTGCCCCGTGAACCATTCCTGAGATTTAAGTTGCAGAGAGAAAATTTAGCATTATTGCCTAGAGAGCGATTCTTCTCAGAGGGGGTGATAGATCCAGTCATGTAACAACCCCAGGTGGGGCAGTGGGTGCATCCTTAGGATGAAGAAGGGCTGCCTCTGAACTTAGGCAGGGTTCCTCAAACATGGGTATTGACATTTTGAACTGGATCATTCTTTGCTGTGGGAACTGTCCTGTGCATTATAGGATGTTGAGCGCATCCCTGGCCTCTACCCACTAGATGCCAGCACCCTTCCTCCAGTGGTGATAACCAAAAAAGTCTAGACACTGCCAGATATCCCATGGGGGAAATATTGCCCCCTATTGGAAAGTACTGACCTAAAACACACAATCGTTTCTTCTGGTGCCCTTGTAGAAAGCTTTGAGCACTTTTCTTCAAAGGATTGCAGAACTTGAGGGAACCGCTAGAGGGCGAGCAGCAATGCTAATTGGAGCAGCTTTAGAGAGGTGTCCCTGAGGGACCCCACAGAAGCTGTGGGAGAAGGGAAGGTCCCTTGGGAAGCTTGATGGAACCATTGACAAGAGCAAGGCCTGAGATTCTAAGAGCTCTAGGGAAGCAGCCCCCAGTAAGAACACACCCCTCACCCCAAGAGCTGAGAAGACCCTGTGTTGGGAGGTAACCATCACGTGGTAGGCTCCATCCCCCAGGGTGAGGTGCTCCTTTGTGAGGAGGTGTCAGTCAGCCTTTTCCATCTGTTTAATATGGCGTCCTTCATGTAGAGAGGGAAGAGATGTTTGGTCTTGTTTTGGTTTTTCATGAAGGGGAGATAGCATTCAGTTCAATAAGCATTTATTTTGTGCCTACTCTTTACTAAGTTCTGTGTTTGGTTATGGAGATGTTGGGAGATTGCGTAAATGGCCACAGATTATGTACCCCTCTGCATCCATGCCTTTGGGTGGGCCCCTCCCACACTGACTCAGGGCTTGGCCGTGTGATTTGCTTTGGCCAGTAGGTCAATAGCAAATGTGATGTAAGCAGAGACCTGAAAAGCTCTTGCTCACTGGGGATTATCCACTCTTGAGGCTCTTGGGGCTCTGCCACCGCTGCCATGTGAGGAAGCCTAGACTAGACTGCTGGATGATCAGAGACCTGTGACCGGGGGCTTCTATTGCCCCATCTGACAGCCAGCCGACTTCCAGAAGCAGGGACGTCTAGCAGAGCAGCAGTTAATTGACATGGCTCAGCTAAGCATGTGGAAGACCAGCAAAGAAAGGCCCGGCCCAAATGCCAACCCATAGAATTGTGAGTGAAATTGATGGTTGTGGTTTTTAAGTACTTAAGTTTTGGGGTGTGTTATGCAGCAAAAGCTGTACAGAAACACAGATGAATAAGACATTCAGAAACACAGATGAATAAGACATTGTTTTTGCCTTCAGGATTCCATAGTCTAGTAAACCACTGATTTCTTCTGAGAGAGCCTGCTTGTGTAATTGGACTCTTAGAGCCACGGTAGATGGTAATACTAGTATCCCCCTGGAATACTAGTCAAAAGCATGAACTCCGACCCCCAAGTGCTGGGGCTCAAATCCCAGTTCCATCGCTTACTAGTCGTGTGACCCTGGGTAGATTGCTTCACATTTGTGCCTCTGTTTCCTCATCTGTGAAATGGAGTGAAATAATAACACCTACCTCATAGAGTTCTCAAGAGGATAATATATACAAAGTTCTTCTAATAGGGCCTCCTACTAAGTAAGTATTTTGAAAGTATTAGCTATATATGGTTGGTCCAAAATAGAAACAGAATTAAAGTTTTTTCTTTTTTTAAAAACAACACTTTTCCCTAAATGTAATAGCAATATCTGTTCTTTGTGGAAAATTGGAAAAAAATACAGGAAAAGTATAAACGAGAAGAAATGTCATTCCTTAGATTTTGTGCTGACCTAGCAATAACACACTTTATTTTAAATCAAACTACTCTGATCAGCTGTTAGAGAAAGGTCATTCGAGACACTTGGGGAAGCCCTTTATACAGACTTTACTCCGTGTACATTTTTCCAGTTGGATTGAAGGGGATCAAGTGGTTCTTTGTTCTACAGCACCTGCGGGATAATTTGCAGGTCCCAGTGGACTAATGACACATAAGGGCAAAGTGCAAAAGAAAACCAGCAAGGAAGGCAGTGATTAGCAACTCTGGACCCGTGGAGCATTTTAAACTAAAGAGCACATTCTCCTACGCTGCCTCTCTTGATGTGCAGGGTTACTCGGTAAGTTGAAACGGGCAGTTGTTATTAAACCCGCTTTTGCAGAAGCAGAAGCTGCACCTTAGAACGGTTGGCTCCCTTGGGTCACATGCGTAGCGATGGGTGGGGCTGGGCTTGTGCTCAGGGCCATTGACCTAAAATCCAGTGCTCTCCTCACTTGCCTGTAATATCTCACACGATCCAGAAACAGTGCCTGCTGCCTGGGGAAGACTTGGGGCCAACACTCCTTTCAAGGGTTTTCAGTGAGATTAGGATGACCTCATTAGGACAAGAAAGCTAAGAATCAGAACGTAGTATGGTTTCTAAGAAACTCTGAAGCCTGCAGGGCTACTGCTAACCAAACTGTGGGCCAACGAATTCAAGTTGGTGAGACTGGATGGTGTTCTCCAAATTCTGTTCTTGACGGGCTTTTAAGTCCATGTAAATGAACTGGGTATTTTTAGTGCAGGTAGGAGTAGGGGGAGTCCAGATGGGGTGAAGTGCAAATCCAAGGGCAAGAATCACAACTAAGCACACTGTGGGTATGCTTTGTTGTGTTTCTACCAGCAATACTCATGAGTTCGAGAGAGCCAAAGCCACACCTGTCAAAATAAGTAAACATCCAGTTTTAACTAGGACCCAACTCTTAGGCTTAATTTTGCAGTAGTACAAGGAATTATGACGTTAAAAGGCAACACGTTTATCCAATAAGCAGCAATTAAGTTGCTTTAGGTGCCAGGTGTGGTGTTAGGCATGGGTGACAAAAGCTTGGTTCAGGCAGTGCCCGCAGGGACTTCGGAGTCTGAGGAGAGAAAGACATTTAGAGAAAAAAGTGCACTGAAGCGTGGAGGCCTTTAACAGGAGTAGGTACAGAGTACAGCGGGCTGTGACAGAGAAAAGAGGTGTTTGGTTTGGGGATTTGGGAGGGGATAGGAAGATCTTCACAGAGGGGTTATCTTTGAGCTAAGTTTTTGTTTTCTTTTCCGATTTTATTGAGAAATTGACATACAGACACCACTTCGTAAGTTTAAAAGCATACAGCATGGTGGTTTGATTTACATATGTTGTGATTTTTTTTTTAAATAACTTGATTGGGGTTTATCTAACATACTATAAAAGCCTCTTGTTTTAAGTGTATAATTCAATGAATGTCAGTCAGTTTACAGAGTTGTGCAGTTATCACCACAACCCAGTTTTAGAATGGCTCCATCACCCAAAAAGATCTCTAGTGCCCATTGGCAACTCAACTTTCCGAAGTTTTGCAAAATCAGTAGGTGCCCAGCTGTCAGGAAGGGGTAAGGAGGTTCAGGCAGGGGGAAGGAGTTTCAGGAAGGGAGGGCACAGACGCATGGATGGACACGGTGTATTTGGGGAAATGCCAGCAGTTCAATAAGACTGGAGCCCAGGGTTTGTGGGGATGGGCTTAGCGGGGCAGTTTGGGGAAGGCAGTGGAGCAAGTTTCTGGAAGTGAGTTTGGAGTGGCACGCAGAAACCAGACCACGGAAAGCCTTGCATTTCCTATTAAAGAACTAGGAGGCTTTCTTTATTAAATATTTTTTTTTTTTTTTTTTTTTTTTGCGGTACGCGGGCCTCTCACTGTTGTGGCCTCTCCCGTTGCGGAGCACAGGCTCCGGACACACAGGCCCAGCGACCATGGCTCACGGGCCCAGCCGCTCCGCGGCATGTGGGATCTTCCCGGACCGGGGCACGAACCCATGTCCCTTGCATCGGCAGGCGGACTCTCAACCACTGCGCCACCAGGGAAGCCCTTTTTTTTAATTTTATTTTTTACCAGAGGTATTCACATTTTTAAATTGAGATATAATCTGTATACAACATGCACTGATTTTAAGTGTACAGTTTGATGAATTTTGACAAATGTACACCTGTATAACTGCCATTCCGGTTAGCATATAGGACATTTCCATCACCTGTGAGAGTTCCCTTGTACCCCTTCCCCCTCAATGCCTGCCCCCCACTGCCCCAGGAAACCACTGTTCAGATTTCTAGTTTTAGCTGTTCTAGAACTTTATAAATGGAATCATATAGTATGTACTCAGTGGTTGCTGGCTTCTTTCATAAGGTTCATCCATGTTGTTGAGTGTGTTTTATTGCTGAGTAGGATTTTTAAAAACTTTTAAGTGTCTGTGATTTTTTTGAAATTGCCCAAGCAGTTTATCCACAATATATTCAACAGCTGTCTGAGGCCCTGCCTGGAACTTAACCATCTGGTGGGAGGAGGCTGGGAATATAAAAGGTATGAAACATTTACAGCACGATGTAAACATTCAAGTTGTTTTTCGTTTTGCTGCAAAGCTTTATTGTTTCCATTTGGTCCAAGGCGTGGGAGAGAGCTCCAGAGTAGTTAACAAGCTGCCTAGTGGCTGCAGAGCGGGGCTTCAGTCAGACGCCCTGGCGCCAGAGGGGCTCCTCAAAACCGCTGGCCTCTGGACGCTCCTACTCGTGCTGGAGGGCGAGCCTTTCCACAAGGGACTTGCCCAGCCCCGCCTGGGGACCAGCCGGCCTGCGGAGGTTGGTCAGGTGGTTGCCATCTTCTGGATGAGTTTCACCTGCTCATCTAGGAAGCGGCTCTCCAGGAAGTCACAGAGGTGGGGGTCTGTGCGGGCCCAGCCCAGGGCATGCGGATCCAAAAGGGCCTGGTTCAGGTTCTTCTCCATGAGAATGGCGGCTTCCATAGCGTCCTGGGTTTTATTCCACTCCTTTTGGGACGGCTTCTGCGCGTCCTGGAAGAGGGCACGACTGGAAGGTTGGTTTTGCATCTTCAAGAGATGCTGGGCGCTCTCGTGCTTCTCCTTGGCTAATTTGTTACCGACCTGGGTTCTCAGACTTTTTAATCAATAGAGGTTGATAAGATGCCAGACAAGAAATTCAGGCAAGGCTTTATTGGTATTTGTGCTGCAGCACGAGGGAGGGAAAACTGCTAACAGGCTACCCTGCTCGCTCCCCCTCCCTGAGGGGGAGCCTTAAATGGAGTGAGGGTAGGGGAGGGTCCAGAGGTCCGGCTGTAGGGGCGGCTTAGGTGATATGCCCACCACTTGGTGGTGCCGTGTGCAGGGATCGTGCACAGTACCCTGCTTTTGCTCCCAACACCCTGTTTTTGCTCCCAGCTCTTCAGAAGTGGCAGTTGGGTTTCGGTCTTTTTATATCTTCACAACTTGTCCCAACTGCACACGCACGCGGTTATTTTTAGTCCCTTGTAGTTTCTTCGTATTTTGTTGCTCGAGGAGACGTTTGTCCAGGTGCCAGCACTGCAGCAAAGGGTCCCAGAGCCCGGGTCCCAGCCTGTATCAAATTCGCAGAAAAAGTGTCCCAGGCCCTCCAGAACCACATCACTGCGGTGGAAATAGGAGCCCAGAGAGGTGGGTGCAGGAGGCCCGCAGATGCATGTTGACCAGGCGGTTGATGGCGGCCTCCACCTGGATGGAATCATTCTGATGAATCTGGGAGCTCATGGTTGATGGATAATAAGGAGCTAAGCTCAGAAAATGGTGTTGGCTGGTCCGGAGGCCAAGGATAGCTGAGTGATCAGGTCTGAAGGTTACAACAGGAAAAAAAGGTTGGAGGGTGGTCGGGGGCTGGAGGAAAGGGTGTGTCTGGGTCTGTTCTGTCCAAACACTGTGGAAGCAAGAGACAGATCCACGGGACCACCGAGCGCACTGCCTCAACTTTTTTTTTTTTTTTTTTTTTGCGGTACGTGGGCCTCTCACTGTTGTGGCCTCTCCCGTTGCGGAGCACAGGCTCCAGACGCACAGGCTCAGGGGCCATGGCTCACGGGCCCAGCCGCTCTGCGGCATGTGGGATCTTCCCGGACCGGGGCACGAACCTGTGTCCCCTGCATCGGCAAGCGGACTCTCAACCACTGCACCACCAGGGAAGCCCCCTCAACTTTATTTTTTAATTCTTGTGAGTATTTCATTTTTCTTAAAAATAACTTTACTGAGATGTATTTTATGCCATAAAATTCACTAAAGTGTACAATTCAGTAATTTGTAGTAATTTTATACAGTTGTGCCACCATCACTATGACCCAATTTTAGAACGTTCCCATTACTCCCAAAAGGTCCCTGTGCCCATTTGCAGCCATCCTCCATCCACATGCCCCACCCTAGGCAAGCACTTATTTACTTTGTCTCCATAGATTTTCCTTTTCTAGACATGTCATAAAAATGGAATTATACAATATGTGTCCTTCTGTATCTGGCTTTTTTTCACTTAGCATGATGCTTTTCAGGTTCATCCATGTTGTAGCATGGATCAGTACTTTGTTCTTTTTATTGCTGAATAGTATTGCATTTTATGGCTAGACCACATTTTGTTTATCCTTTTACCAGTTGATGGACATTTGGGTTGCTTCTATAAGTCTTGTGTGGACATCTGTCTTGTGTAGACATATGTCTTCATTCATTTCTCTTGGGTAGATACCTAGAAGTGGAATTGTGGGGTCTTATGGTGACTATGTTTGACATTTTAAGAAACTGTAAGACTGTTTACCATTGTAAAATGGTGAACAATTTTACAATTCTACCAGCAATATATGAGAGTTCCAGTTTCTTCACATTCTCATCTATGCTTGTTATTGTCTTTTTTTTTTAAATTAGAGTATAACTGCTTTACAGTGTTGTGCTTCTGCTGTACAGTGAAGTGAATCAGCTATATGAATACATATATCCCCTCCCTCTTGGACCTCCCTCCCACCCTCTGCTTTTTAATTATAATCATTCTAGTAGATGTGGAGTGGTATCTCATTTTGCTTTTTTTTGTGTGTGTGTGGTCTTTTTTTTTTAACATCTTTATTGGAGTATAATTGCTTTACAATGGTGTGTTAGTTTCTGCTTTATAACAAAGTGAATAGTTATACATATATTCCCATATCTCTTCCCTCTTGTGTCTCCCTCCCTCCCACCCTCCCTATCCCACCCCTCTAGGTGGTCACACAGTCCCGAGCTGATCTCCCTGTGCTATGTGGCTGCTTCCCACTAGCTATCTATTTTACGTTTGGTAGTGTATATATGTCCATGCTACTCTCTCGCTTTGTCACAGCTTACCCTTCCCCCTCCCCATATCCTCAAGTCCATTTTCTAGTAGTTCTGTGTCTTTATTCCCGTCTTGCCCCTAGGTTCTTCATGACCTTTTTTTTTTTCCCTTAGATTCCATATATATGTGTTAGCATATGATATTTGTTTTTCTCTTTCTGACTTACTTCACTCTGTATGACAGACTCTAGGTCCATCCAACTCACTACAAATAACTCAATTTTGTTTCTTTTTATGGCTGAGTAATATTCCATTGTATATATGTGCCACATCTTCTTTATCCATTCATCTGTTGATGGACACTTGGGTTGCCTCCATGTCCTGGCTATTGTAAATAGAGCTGCAGTGAACATTGTGGTACATGACTCTTTTTGAATTAGGGTTTTCTTAGGGTATATGCCCAGTAGTGGGATTGCTGGGTCGTATGGTAGTTCTATGTTTACTTTTTTAAGGAAACTCCATGCTGTTCTCCATAGTGGCTGTATCAATTTAGATTCCCACCAACAGTGCAGGAGGGTTCCCTTTTCTCCACACCCTCTCCAGCATTTATTGTTTCTAGATTTTTTGATGGTGGCCATTCTGACTGGTGTGAGGTGATACCTCACTGTAGTTTTGATTTGCATTTCTCTAATGATTAATGATGTTGAGCATTCCTTCATGTGTTTGCTGGCAATCTGTATATCTTCTTTGGAGAAATGTCTATTTAGGTCTTCTGCCCATTTTTGGATTGGGTTGTTTGTTTTTTTGATATTGAGCTGCATGAGCTGCTTGTAAATTTTGGAGATTAATCCTTTGTCAGTTGCTTCATTTGCAAATATTTTCTCCCATTCTGAGGGTTGTCTTTTGGTCTTACTTATGGTTTCCTTTGCTGTGCAAAAGCTTTTAAGTTTCATTAGGTCCCATTTGTTTATTTCTGTTTTTATTTCCATTTCTCTAGGAGGTAGGTCAAAAAGGATCTTGCTGTGATTTATGTCATAGGGTGTTCTGCCTGTGTTTTCCTCTAAAGGTTTGATAGTGTCTGGCCTTACATTTAGGTCTTTAATCCATTTTGAGTTTATTTTTGTGTATGGTGTTAGGGAGTGTTCTAATTTCATACTTTTACATGTACCTGTCCAGTTTTCCCGGCACCACTTATTGAAGAGGCTGTCTTTTCTCCACTGTATATTCTTGCCTCCTTTATCAAAGATAAGGTGACCATAGGTGCATGGGTTTATCTCTGGGCTTTCTATCCTGTTCCATTGATCTATATTTCTGTTTTTGTGCCAGTACCATACTGTCTTGATTACTGTAGCTTTGTAGTAGAGTCTGAAGTCAGGGAGCCTGATTCCTCCAGCTCCATTTTTCTTTGTCAAGATTGCTTTGGCTATTCGGGGTCTTTTGTGTTTCTATACAAATTGTGAGATTTTTTGTTCTAGTTCTGTGAAAAATGCCAGTGGTAGTTTGATAGGGATTGCATTGAATCTGTAGATTGCTTTGGGTAGTAGAGTCATTTTCACAGTGTTGATTCTTCCAATCCAAGAACATGGTATTTCTCTCCATCTATTTGTATCATCTTTAATTTCTTTCATCAGTGTCTTATAGTTTTCTGCATACAGGTCTTTTGTCTCCTTAGGTAGGTTTATTCCTAGATATTTTATTCTTTTTGTTACAATGGTAAATGGGAGTGTTTTGTTAATTTCACTTTCAGATTTTTCATCATTAGTGTATAGGAATGCTAGAGATTTCTGTGCATTAATTTTGTATCCTGCTACTTTACCAAGTTCATTGATTACCTCTAGTAGTTTTCTGGTAGCATCTTTAGGATTCTCTATGTATAGTATCATGTCATCTGCAAACAGTGACAGCTTTACTTCTTCTTTTCCGATTTGGATTCCTTTTATTTCCTTTTCTTCTCTGATTGCTGTGGCTAAAACTTCCAAAACTATGTTGAGTAATAGTGGGGAGAGTGGGCAACCTTGTCTTGTTCCTGATTTAGTGGAAATGGTTTCAGTTTTTCACCATTGAGGACGATGTTGGCTGTGGGTTTGTCATATAGGGCCTTTATTGTGTTGAGGAAAGTTCCCTCTATTCCTACTTTCTGCAGGGTTTTTATCATAAATGGGTGTTGAATTTTGTCGAAAGCTTTCTCTGCATGGATTGAGATGATCATATGGTTTTTCTCCTTCAGTTTGTTGATATGGTGTATCACATTGATTGATTTGCATATACTGAAGAATCCTTGCATTCCTGGGATAAACCCCACTTGATAATGGTGTATGATCCATTTAATGTGCTGTTGGATTCTGTTTGCTAGTATTTTGTTGAGGATTTTTCCACCTATGTTTTTTTTTTTTTTGCGGTACGCGGGCCTCTCACTGCTGTGGCCTCTCCCATTGCGGAGCACAGGCTCCGGACGCGCAGGCTCAGCGGCCACGGCTCACGGGCCCAGCCGCCCCGTGGCATGCGGGACCCTCCCGGACCGGGGCACGAACCCATGTCCCCTGGATCGGCAGGCGGACTCTCAACCACTGCGCCACCAGGGAAGCCCTCCACCTATGTTTATCAGTGATATTGGCCTGTAGTTTTCTTTCTTTGTGACATCTTTGTCTGGTTTTGTTATCAAGGTGATGGTGGCCTTGTAGAATGAGTTTGGGAGTATTCCTCCCTCTGCTATATTTTGGAAGAGTTTGAGAAGGATAGGTGTTAGCTCTTCTTTAAATGTTTCATAGAATTCGCCTGTGAAGCCATCTGGCCCTGGGCTTTTGTTTGTTGGAAGATTTTTTTTATCACAGTTTCAGTTTCAGTGCTTGTGATTGGTCTGTTCATATTTTCTATTTCTTCCTGGTTCAGTCTCAGAGGATTGTACTTTTCTAAGAATTTGTCCATTTCTTCCAGGTTTTCCATTTTATTGGCATAGAGTTGCTTGTAGTAATCTCTCATGATTGTTTGTATTCTTGCAGCGTCAGTTGTTACTTCTCCTTTTTCATTTCTAATTCTATTGATTTGAGTCTTCTCCCTTTTATTCTTGATGAGTCTGGCTAATGGTTTATCAATTTTGTTTATCTTCTCAAAGAACCAGCTTTTAGTTTTATTGATCTTTGCTATCGTTTCCTTCATTTCTTTTTCATTTATTTCTGATCTGATCTTTATGATTTCTTTCCTTCTGCTAACTTTGGGTTTTTTTTGTTCTTCTTTCTCTAATTGCTTAAAGTTTAGGTTGTTTATCTGAGATGTTTCTTGTTTCTTAAGGTAGGATTGTATTGCTATAAACGTCCCTCTTAGAACTGCTTTTGGTACATCCCATAGGTTTTGGTTCGTCGTGTTTTCATTGTCATTTGTTTCTAGGTATTTTTTGATTTCCTCTTTGATTTCTTCAGTGATCTCTTGGTTATTGTTTAGCCTCCATGTGGTTGTATTTCTTAGAGATTTTTTTCCTGTAATTGACATCTAGTCTCATAGCATTGTGGTCGGAAAAGATACTTGATACGATTTCAATTTTCTTAAATTTACCAAGGTTAGATTTGTGACCCAAGATATGGTCTATCCTGGATAATGTTCCATGTGCATTTGAGAAGAAAGTGTATCCTGTTGTTTTTGGATGGAATGCCCTATAAGTGTCAGTTAAGTCCATCTGGTCTAATGTGTCATTTAAAGCTTGTGTTTCCTTATTTATTTTCATTTTGGATCTGTCCATTGGTGTATGTGGGGTGTTAAAGTCCCCTACTATTATTGTGTTACTGTCGATTTCCCCTTTTATGGCCGTTAGCGTTTGCCTTATGTATTGAGGTGTTTCTATGTTGGGTGCATAGATATTTACAATTGTTATATCTTCTTCTTGGATTGATGCCTTGATCATTACATAGTGTCCTTCCTTGTCTCTTGTAATAGTCTTTATTTTAAAGTCTATTTTGTCCAGTAAGAGAATTGCTACTCCAGCTTTCTTTTGATTTCCGTTTGCATGTAATATCTTTTTTCCATCCCCTCACTTTCAGTCTGTATGTGTCCCTAGGTCTGAAGTGGGTCTCTTGTAGACAGCAAGCATATATACGGGTCTTGTTTTTGTATCCATTCAGCCAGTCTGTGTCTTTTGGTGGGAGCATTTAATCCATTTACATTTAAGGTAATTATTGATATGTATGTTCCTATTACCATTTTCTTAATTGTTTTGGGTTTGTTATTGTAGATCTTTTCCTTCTCTTGTGTTTCCTGCCTAGAGACGTTCCTTTAGCATTTGCTGTAAAGCTGGTTTGGTGGTGCTGAATTCTCTTAACTTTTGCTTGTCTGTAAAGCTTTTGATTTCTCTGTCTAATCTGAATGAGATCCTTGCTGGGTAGAGTAATCTTGGTTGTAGGTTTTTCCCTTTCATCACTTGAAATATATCTTGCCACTCCCTTCTGGCCTGTAGAGTTTCTGCTGAAAGATCAGCTGTTAACCTTATAGGAGTTCCCGTGTATGTTATTTGTTGCTTTTAATATTTTTTCTTTGTGTTTAATTTTTGTTAGTTTGATTTCTATGTGTCTTGGCATGTTTCTCCTTGGGTTTATCCTGTAGGGGACTCTCTGTGCTTCCTGGACTTGATTGACTATTTCCTTTCTCATTTTGGGGAAGTTTTCAACTATAATCTCTTCAAATATTTTCTCAGACCCTTTCTTTTTTTCTTCTTCTTCTGGGACCCCTATAATTTGAATGTTGGTGTGTTTAATGTTGTCCCAGAGGTCTCTGAGACTGTCCTCCATTCTTTTCATTCTTTTTTCTTTATTCTGCTCTGTGGCAGTTATTTCCACCATTCTATCTTTCAGCTCACTTATCCGTTCTTCTGCCTCAGTTATTCTGCTGTTGATTCCTTCTACAGTATTTTTAATTTCAGTTATTGTGTTGTTCATCATTGTTTGTTTGCTCTTTAGTTCTTCTAGGTCCTTGTTAAACATTTCTTGTATTTTCTCTATTCTATTTCCGAGATTTTGGATCATCTTTACTATCATTACTCTGAATTCTTTTTCAGGTAGTTTGCCTATTTCCTCTTCATTTATTTGGTCTTATGAGTTTTTATCTTGCCCCTTTGCCTGCAGGATATTTCTCTGTCTTCTCATTTTGTCTAATTTACAGTATTTGAGGTCTCCTTTCCCCAGGCTGTAGGGTCATAGTTCCTCTTGCTTTTGTTCTCTGCCCCCAGTGGTGAGGTTGGTCCAGTGGCTTGCCTAGGCTTCCTGATGGGAGGGACTGGTGCCTGTGTTCTGGTGGGTGGAGCTGAGTCTTTTCCCTCTGAGGAGCAGGGCCATGTCAGGTGGTGTGTTTTGGGGTGTCTGTGAGCTTAGTATTACTTTAGGTAGTCTGTGTGCTGATGGGTGGGTTTGTATTCCTGTCTTGTTTGTTGTTTGGTGTGAGGTGTCCAGCACTGGGAGCTGCTGGAAGTTGGGTGGAGCCGGGTCTTGGATTCAGATAGAGGCCTGCATGAGAGCTTTTGGCAGTTAATATTCCCTGGGCCGGGAATTCTCTAGTGGTCCTGTGTCCTGGACTCAGTGCTCCCACCCCAGAGCCTCAGGCCTGAGTTCTGGTCTAGGGACCAAGACCGCACAATTCACTCATCCTGGCAATAAAGGGGATTAAAAAAAAAAAAAAGAAGACTAACAAAATCCCAGAGAAATGGTAAAAAGTAAAATCAAACAAATGGAAACAAGGAAACACACACACACAAAAGAAACAAAACCAGAACCAAATAAATCAAAAAGTAAGGGAACAACTAGACAAACAAAAGAACCCAAGAATGAAATCAAACAATTAAAAAGAAAGCTGACAAAAACACAAAAACAAAAAACAAAACCAAAGCAGAGTGCCAACTGAAGAATGAAGCAAAGAAACAAAACAAACTGACAAAAATGATTAAAAAAAGAAAAAGAGAAAGGGGAAAGAAGACAGAACAACAGAAAAGCAATGTAGAAATAGAAATATTAAAAAAATAAAACAGAAGATATATTAAAGAAAAAAAAGACAAATGAAACCCCAGAGAAGTGATAAAAACAATATCAAACAAACAAAAACAGAAACAAGGAAGCACACACATGTAAGAAAGCAAAAACAGAGCCAAATAAAACAAAAAGGAAGAGAACAACCGGACAAATAGAAGAACTCAAAATCGAAATCAAACAATTAGAATTAAAACTGATAAAAACACATAATCTAAAAACCAGAGCAGTGTGCCAACTGAAGAATAAGGCAAGGAAACAGAACAAATGGGTAAAAATGATTTAAAAAAATAATGATAAAATAAAAAGAGAAGAAACACAGGACAACAGAAAAGCAAAGTGGAAATGGACATATATTAAGAAGAAAAGAAAAATATGTTAAAAAGAAAAAAATAAGGGAAAAGAGCACAGAACAACAGAAAAGCAAAGTAAAAATAGAAATACATAAAAAAATGTGTTATAAAACACAGAGATCCCAAAAGACTAAATAAAAAAAAATACTAAAACAACAACAAATGAACAACAAAAAAAGAAACCAAAAAAAAAAAAAAGCCAGATCCAACAACAGAATGAATCAAACCATAAGAAAATTAATAGCAATAACTGTGTTTCCCTGGAGTCTCTGCTGTAAGTGTCCTTGCACACACCATGAGCCACAGCCTACCTCTGTCTCCCCAAAAGGCTCTCCTCTGCCTCTGGGCTGGTCTCTGGACCTGCTGTGGGCCTTGTGGGCACCACTCAGACTCTGATCTGGCTCAATTTCTGCGTGTGCTTGGCCCCAAAGTCCACAGTTGCCAGAGCTAGGCCGTTTTCATTTGCAGGAACACTCATTATCTACTCAGATATTTCATAGATGCAGGGTCTACCTAGCTGATCACGGGGGTTCAATCTGTAGCTTGTACAGCTGATGGAAAGATTTTCGATATTCTTTCTTAGTCACCCCGTCCCTGGGGTTCAGCTTTGGTTTTATCCCCACCTCTGCGTGTGGTCCACCCACAGGAGTCTGGTCCTGAGGCTGCCCTGGAGCTCTTAGGTCTGCCCCTGTGAGGACAGGCTGCAGAGATGGTATGACTGCTTGGATCGTGGGAGCCCCAGTGACACCAAATGCACAGGGAAGCCAACGGCCACAGGCGCAAGAGATATGTCCAGTGAGGGCCTTTTCTGGTGCCTGGCGTAAGTCGCATGAGGGCCAGCCCTGGCCAGACTTTTTTTTTTATTGCCCTGCACCTGGCACGTGAGGGCCAGCTCTGAGGGGGCTTTTTTTATTGCTCCACAGCCGGCGCTTAAGAGCCAGCCCTGAGTGGGCTTCTTTTATTGTCATCGGCAAGCGCTGGCGTGTGGGGAGAGAGCGGTTACAGTAGTGGCTCCTCTCCCTGCGTGTGACTCAGCAGTAGTGCCCTGCTTCCATGGCAGTCCTGTCTTCCTCTGTAGGCATTCCCTCCCATCCCCTCAGTCCATCTCCCCACAGCCAACAGCTATTCTCACTCCGGGCCTGTTCTCCAATCCCCACACACCAGCTCCCTGCCCCCTTGCACACCTGTGAACACACATCCCAGTCTGGGACACGTAGGGCTGTGGTACGGACCATCTGTGTATTTCTCACTCTGTCCCATCTGCCACAGATCAGCCGCATCACCCTCTTCTGACAGCCTCAAATGCTTCCCTTCTGTCCCAATTGATTTCCCTGTAGGAGAGGGGTTTTCCAGAATTTGGGAATCTCTCCTCTGCTTCAGTTCCCCTGCCCCAGAGTGCAGGTCCCATCCCACTTCCTCTCCTCCTCCTCCCTTTTTTCCATCCTACCCAGTTGTGCAGGGATCTTTATAGTCCTTTCTGGTGTCCAAGGTCTTCTGCTAGTTTTCAGCTGGTGTTCTGTGAGAATTGTTGCATCTATAGATGTATTCCTGATGCATCCTTGAAGAGAGGTGAACACGTCTACCTACTCCTCCACCATCTTGAATCTCCTACCTTTATTTTTATTTTTATTTTTTTTTAATTTTTAGTTTTTGGCTGCATTGGGTCTTCTTTGCTGCACGTGGGGTTTCTCTAGTTGTGGCGAGTTGGGTCTACTCTTTGTTGCAGTGCATGGGCTTCTTATTGCGGTGGCTTCTCTTGTGGAGCACGGGCTCTAGGCACGTGGGCTCAGTAGTTGCAACACGCGGGCTCTAGGGCTCAGGCTCAGTAGTTGTGGTGCATGGGCTTAGTTGCTCCGTGGCATGTGGGATCTTCCTGGACCAGGGCTCGAACCTGTGTCCCCTGCGTTGGCAGGTGGATTCTTAACTACTGCGCCACCAGGGAAGTCCTCGTTCAAATCTTTTGTCCGTTAAAAAATTTGGTTGTCGTCTTTCAAATTATTTGTTGTGTGAAAACTCAACATGTATAAAGGACTAGGAAAGTTCAAAGAATTGGATTTTTGAGTACCTGAAGGTTAAATAGGTGTATAGCCTGAGAAGGCTGAAGAGGTAGGCATAATCCTGACCTTGTAGAGCAGTTGTCCCCAACCGTTTTGGCACCAGGGACTGGTTTCATGGAAGACAGTTTTTCCATTGTCAGGGGTGGGGTGGGGTGGGGTGGGGGGTTGGTTCAGCTGGTAGTGCAAGTGATGGGGAGTGACAGGGAGCAGCAGATGAAGCTTCGTTTGCTCACCTGCCGCTCACCTCCTGCTGTGCCAGTCAGCCGCCTGGCAGTTGGGGACCCCTGTTGTAGAGCTGCATTGTCCAATATGGCGGCCCCTAGCCACATGGCGCTGTGGATCATGTGAAATGTGGCTTGTCCAATTTGAGACGCACTGTATATATATTGCAAAATGATTACCACGGTAAGGTTCATCAACACGTCAATCACCTCACATAACTATATATTTTTTGTAGTGATAACATTTAAGATCTACTTGAATTATTGATTACATATTGAGATGACCATATTTTGGATAGATTGACTAAAATTAAATATAGTATTAAAATTATTTTTACCATCTTGAAACTTTTTGAAAAAAATATAGCTACTATGAAATTTAAAATTCAGTACATGGTTCCCAATATATTTCTGTTGTATAGCACTGTTTTAGAACCTTGACCATCAGGAATTTGGATTTTCATTTGCAGAGAAATGGGAAGGCATTTTAAGATTGGGGACATTTTGACCATTTTTTTTGAAAAAAAGAAATGTAGTGTGGAGAATAAATTAAGTAGGAAGAATAATTAGGGTGGGCAGCTTTGCAGTAGTCCAGATGAGAGATGACAGTCACTTGGTAGTGATTGGGAAAAACAGCTTTCTGCTCAGTATCTCTAATATAATTACAATTTTCGAGAAAATATTTTTTAAAATGTATGTAGGAGGGTGTCAGGGTAAATATCAAATGGAATGTCCTTCACAAGGGAGCTAAGATCCTAGGCTCTTCTGTGTCTAAAGTGAAGATGAAAGGTTACTTGGGCACATACACTTGCTCAAGGAAGAGTTACTTAAATGGCAACTCTAGACTGTGCAAAATGTGCACTAGAGCATTATACAGATTTGGCTTTGACCCTGATTGAGGGGAACCACTGGAGTGTTTTGAGCACAGGAGTGACATGGCCATCGTCATTGCCTTAAAATGTTGTTGTTATTGTTGTTGAGGTATAATTGACATATAACATTATATTAGTTTCATGTGTACAACATAATGATTCAATATTTGTATATACTGTGAAATGATCACCACAAGAAGTCAAGTTAACATTCAAGTCATTGCATTTTAATTATAAGATGATGCTGGCCGCTGTGTTGGAAATAGACTGGAGGGGGCGAGGATAGAAGAAAGACCATTTACTTAAACAATTCTTAATTGGTAAGCATTTTCATCGTTTCCAATTTTCTCTAGTTTTAAACAACAGAGTAATCAATGTTGTGCAGTAATAAAATTATTTATTTAAAATAATAAAGTAAAAGGAATAGTGTAATTTTATTACATCTTTCCTTTATTTTCTTAAGATAAATTCCAAGAAACAGAAGTCCTCTTCAGTGAGGTCATCTGTTATTACAGCTTTTGATATATATATATTGCCAAATTGCCTTCCAGAAAGTTGGATCCAATTTATAATGCTGCTTCCTGCTACTCATGCCAGCCCTTGGCAGTAGTATTACTCCTTCTTAAACTTAATCGAGCAGCAGCTCCAAGTATGACTTTAATAATTCTTATATAAATTAGCTCATTTTTTTTCTCCTATGAAACACCTCTCTCCAGCGTCCCCTAATTCAGCTATTCCATTAAACTTTGGGTAAATTTTATAGTCAATCTTTTCTGGTTAGTGCCGACAATTTATTAAGTTTTTCTTGTTCCTATAGGTGGAAGAACCTTGTCAAATTGGTAGATTATTGATTTCTACTTTAATATTTTTTAAAGGAATTAAATGACAAACTCAAAAGTTTAGAAAAGGAAGTCTGAGTATTTCTTTGAACTTATTGTTGGATGTTAAACTTTTGGTGAATTTTTAATCAGGAATCTCATAAGTGCTAAAACCCTAAGAAAAACCCATTACAAGTTGGCTTAATAATGAGGGCAGTGTAAAATTTACATTTTTTGGTGAAAGTTTTTTCAGAAGTACTTCAGAATTGAACACTAATCCTGGAGTTTTTCAGAATGAAGCCTCTTTTCCAGAGATTTTTTTTTTTTAAGCTGAGAAGCCTTAATAAGCAATCTAGAATTCTTTGCTGGGAGAAAAAATATAAAGGCAAATAAACTACAGTATGTTTATAAATGTGCATGCATATATTTAAATATAAGTTCTTTCTCTCTGTTCCCTGGAGAATCACTGGGTGAAATTAATTTTAAGAGACCATTGACCAGGCGCCCTCCAAGGTTAAATTAAATTGAGGAGTGCTACTGCAATTTGATTATGTTTTCATCTTTTTGGATTCGTCATCTAGTATAGATTGAAGTCCTATTTTCATACGTCTGTATAGGTCACCTAAAAGGGTTGTTCA
Organism: Hyperoodon ampullatus; assembly: GCF_949752795.1. Taxonomy (NCBI): domain Eukaryota; kingdom Metazoa; phylum Chordata; class Mammalia; order Artiodactyla; family Ziphiidae; genus Hyperoodon; species Hyperoodon ampullatus. The sequence goes on along the minus strand of NC_136913.1, from coordinate 14,744,902 downwards.
AAATTCTAATTTTTTCCCTCATGAATAATTTCTCTCACAAGGTAACCTTTGTCTTCTATGGACATAATAGAGGTGTTTATATTGAAATAGCAAAAGAAAATGGATTCTATTTTGTGACATATTGAGTCATAAGATAGAATTATGCTTCGGTACTCAGCAGCTGATCTTTTCTTTTTCCCAACGTGGAGGTTGAGAAGAGGGTTGACCTGCTATTGTCCTTGTGTGGAGGGTAGAGAAGCCAGGCTCCCAAACAGATAGGAGGAAGGGATGACCACAGACATGGTGAGGTTTAGAGCTAGTCAACAACCAAGAAAAAAAAAATTTCTGTCACAAACCTGCCCCTGATGTCTCCCATTTCTGATATTAGCCCATTCCTTATGTTAAATTGCTCTTCACTGATTCTTCCAGAATTTTCTTCCTCCCTCCTCCGATCCTCCAGCTTTGCATCTCATTGCATCATACTTTACCACCTGCTACTCTGTGTTGTTGTGCTCATCTCCAGGTACGTGTGTCACTCTTCTTCCTTGACAAAAATGTATCTTCAGACTGCCTGTCATTCTTTCTAGCTCTATTCCTGCATAATTCTTGGTGATTTATTTATTTATTTTTTAAGTCCGTCACTGATTATTTATTTATTTATTTATGTGGTTGCACCAAGTCTTAGTTGCAGCTCGCTGGCTCCTTAGTTGCCTCGTGCATGTGGGATTTAGTTCCCTGACCAGGGATTGAACCCAGGCCCCCTGCATTGGGAGCACGGAGTCTTATCCACTGTGCCACCAGGGAAGTCCCAATTCTTGGTGATTTAAACACAGCGGATTCTCATTATGTGTGGTAGTGATGTTCCATAAAGTAACAAGGAACACTGAATTAGTGAGCACTGAAACACTGCCGTGTCCTTCCAAGCTGCCTGTGTCCAGGGAAAGCAAGTCCTTGGCCTTTGATGTCTGTGGGGAGGGGGCCCTACTTGTACCCAAGATTCAAACAATGACAGATTCCTCAGGTTTAGAATGTAGTAAATATAATGACATTGGGATCATAACTGTGAGGAAAGGGTTCATTTCAGCCCTGGGCTGATCCCAGCCTGCCTGTGAGAAGGACTTCAGTCCTGTGTCTCTGCAGGCTGCAGCGATCAATGAATGTGGCATATTGTGCCTGTTCCGTTTGTTGTGAGGCCTTGATCTGGGAGACTGCTCCTGGACCAGGGCTGCTGGGGGCTGGCGTGCAGGTTTGGGGCCTGTATCACTGGCCCCATATGAAAGATTGTCGGGAAGCTGTAGCTGTGGTGCCTCTGTGTCAAGGTGACCTCTCCACACCCTAGATGTCATTCTCTGGCAGCCTTGCATTTCCTATGTGGGTGTGGGGACAAAATAAGCTGTGCACTTGGGTACCTGTTGAGTGTCGTATGAGTTTCCTGTCACTGCTGTGACAAATGACCGCAAACTTGGCACCTTAAAACTACATAAACATATTACTTTACAGTTTTGTAGGATAGAAGTCTGTCACGTATCTCACGGAGCTAGGATCAAGGTGTCGGCAGGTCTGTGTTCCTTTCTGGAGGTTCTAGGGGAGACTGAATTTCCTGGCCTTTTCCAAATTCTCGAGGTCGCCTGCATTCCTTGGCTGTGGTCGCTCCCTCCATCTTTAAAGTCAGCAATGGTGGATTGAGTCCTTCTCACATTGTATCACTCTAATCTCTTCTGTCTCGCTCTTCCACTTTTAAGTACTCCTGTGATTGCTTTAGGCCCATCTGGACAATCCAGAATAATCTCCCTATTTTAAGGTCAGCTGATTATCAACCTTAATTCCATCTACAACTTTAATTCTCTTTCTCTATTTAACATAACATATTCACAGGTTCTGGGGATTAGGATGTGGACATCTTTGGGGGGCCTTGATTCTGTGTACCACAGGTTCCTGATGAAATGAAGATGCTATTCCCTGTCCTCTAACCTTCTACAAAGGGATGTAAATGGAGACGAAAGCCTGCAATGTGTCTTGAATCTGATTGCCAATTTGAATCTGCAACCACTACTGCGTCAGTGTCCATTAGAACACAGTTTTGAGAGGGCGGATTTTTACTTGGAGCACTTCACATATTCAAGCACAGTTTATTAAGTCTCTATAGGAGGCTACTGTTCTGATAATTGACTAATTTCTTAATTGTGTAGCTCCCAGGATATCTTTCCTTTTCAAAACCTCTGAAAATAATTCGGAGATGCTGGGAAATGGGTTTCTGGGACTCTGATAACTATTCAAATCTCCAGAGCTTTAGGACTTTTTGTGGCCAACAGAAAGAATTGAAAGCTACTGTTTTCTTTTAGAGGAAAAGTGTTGTTTTTTGGGGTTTTTTTTTTAAACCCTTGTGATATAAATTTTAAATGAAGCCAATATGCTAAGCTGGGCTGCTGTAAAATGATTTTCATCATTGCATTCATTGTGTCAACCTGATCTTTGGCTCCAAATATGCTGTTCTTGTAAAAATTTTATTTCAGCTGTCAGGGTAATCAAAATGGTTTCAAAAGCTCTCCTTGAATACTGAATTGAAATAAAATAATAAAATATGCTATTGAATGTCAGATTCTACAGAAGGAAGATACCAGATATGGGCAGGTTTTGCTTTTTTTTTTTTTTTTTAAATCGATTTTATTAACTTCTTTATTTGGTTATATTTTGAAGAGACTATTCCTGACATATACAGTTTCAAAATCCATCAAGTGGCTTTCAATCCAAAATTGGATTTGGGACTACATAATTAAACAGAAAGGACAGAACAATATTTCATTTATTGAAGTTATCTTTTGATGCCACAGTTTATGTTGTATGACGGGATTTTTGTAATGTTGTTGGATTGCATAGGCAGAGAAATAAAATGTTGGCTACAGGTTTTATCCTTTAAATTTTTTTTTTTTTTTTTTTTTTGCAGCACGCGGGCCTCTCACTGATGTGGCCTCTCCCGTTGCAGAGCACAGGCTCTGGACGCACAGGCTCAGCAGCCATGGCTCACAGGCCCAGCCGCTCCGCGGCACGTGGGATCCTCCTGGACCGGGGCACAAACCCGTGTCCCCTGCATCGGCAGGCGGACTCTCAACCACTGCGCCACCAGGGAAGCCCTCCTTTAAATTTTTGATACTACAGATCTGCGTTTCTAAAACACTGAGAGCTACAGATGTCTGTAAGCTACATGATTTTATTGCTCTATTACAGTGTACAAATGTTGTCTATGTTGTGGACAACACAGATGTGGAAATGAGGATCAGACTTTGGGGAGAGCTCACTGAGTAGCCAAAGGACTATGCAAAAAATTGTTCAGGGCTTCCCTGGTGGCGCAGTGGTTGGGAGTCTGCCTGCCGATGCAGGGGACACGGGTTCGTGCCCTGGTCCGGGAGGATCCCACGTGCCGCGGAGCAGCTGGGCCCATGAGCCATGGCCGCTGAGCCTGCGCGTCCGGAGCCTGTGCTCCGCAACGGGAGAGTCCACAGCAGTGAGAGGCCTGCGTACCGCAAAAAAAAAAAAAAAAAAAAATTGTTCAAAGGAAGCTCACATTTTAAAACATTACCTAGCAAAGTCATGGTTCCAAAACTAAAACAACCCAAGATCATGAGGCCAGATCTTTTCAGAGACATCCTGAGGATAAAAGTACCAGGTTTGCTGTTGTGTGAGTTGGCTGCTCCAGAGCGGCTGGGGGAATGTTTTCATCCTCCCCATGTCTCTTCTTCAGTGAAAGCCTCTCAACAACTTCCGTGTCTGTCCCAGGCTTCACCTCTGACTGCTGCTGTATTTGCACCTCAGAATTCCTTCCCACCCTTGGTGTTCATTTGTCCATCCATCCTTCTATCCAACAAGCTTTTGTTGAGCACCACTTTATAAGAAGTTAATTATAAAAGAATCGATGAAGTTGGGAATGATGTTGATCTGCATTACCTAATCACTCAGACCTAGGGAAAACTTCAGGGAAAAAGTGAATCGATCAACTCACTAATTTCAAGGGTCTGGGTCTTGCTGTCATTCTTTTTTTTTTTGGTTTTTGTTTTGATCTGAATTTTATTTTATTTATTTATCTTTTATACGTCTTATTAGTTAACTATTTTATATGTATTAGTGAATATATGTCAATCCCAATCTCCCAATTCATACCCCCCAACCATCATTCATTCTTGCTGACTACCTTTATGAGTTGGTCGCTGTGTCGGGCGCTGGCAGGGTATTAAGACAAAGCACACATCAGTTAGCAAATTGCAAATGGGAATCAGTGAATTGGAGTGAGGATGGGGGAGGTGGGAAGGGAGAGGGTAGGCTAGGAAAAAAGGAGCTAGATAAAGTTGTGAGGTGACTGGAATTTTCCATCACCATTTCATGTGCCTACTATCTGTTCGTAGCAGCCCCCTCAAATTTCTAGGACATTCTATCGCTCTGTAACTAGTGAAGGGCCCTTTCCCTCCCAACCCCACTCCCATTCTCCACCGGGGAACCTTGGCTATCTCGGTCTCCAATCTCTGGATTCATCCTTTTCGATATGTCTCATCTGTATGTCTTATGTCCCACTCTGTTATGGCAGAGTCCTCTTCTAAGGGCCATCTTTCCACTCGATTAACCAGTTAATGAAGATACATAAGAGGGGACATTCTCCCTGCAGGCCATACAGCAATGCTAGTGGCTCTACTGGAATTTAGCAGATACGCAGGTCTTTCACTACCACACACACACACCATGTAAGTGGTTACCTTTTGTTAGTCTTGATAGGAACTTTGCCAAAATACTGCTCCCGTTTCAGGAGCGGCCAGTAAATGGCAGGAAGAGCGCGTGAAGCTTCAGCTACAGTGTCATTCTCTGCAGTAGGGTAGAGTGAATTCAGATACAACAGTAGTAGAACACATTGCAAAAAATGGCCTCAATACTTTTCGGCTCCTCTCATCAAGAGATGGAGTCTGTCTCCCGGTCCTTGAAACTGAGGCTGGCCTGGGGACTTGCTGTGACCAGTGACATCAAGTGAGTTCCAAACCAAGACATCAAGAGGCCATGCGGCTTCTGCTTTTGTTTGTCTTGGGACATTGTGACCACTGTGTGAAGGAACCCAGGCGATCCTGCTGGATGATGAAAGGCACGTGGCTCTGTCACTCCAGCCTGCCAACCGCCCAACCTATGAGTGAGACCACCTTAGATCATCCAGCCATCATCTGTCCATCAGCTGATGCCAGAAGCACACAGAAGTCCAGCAGGGATCTACTGAGCCAGCCCCAATCAGAAGAACAACAGGCCAACTCCCAGAATCATGAGCTAAATAAATGGTAGTTGTTTTAATCCACTAGGAACTGATATGAGCAGTCATATGAGGTGATTGTGATCCTGTTTTTAAACAGGGAGAATGGGATGGATTCAGCAGTAGAGTGGAGTGAGATCTGTAAAATTTGACTTTGTGGCCTGAAGAGGAGGATAAGGGAAGAAAGAAAGGATATGGAGATGCATGTATCTAAAACTACCCAGAAAACACAAATCTCTTGGCAGTATTTGCTGTGAAAAATCCAGAGTATTTGAATGGGTCTGAGTATCTTAAACACGCCTACTGGTATGAAGGAAGATAGCGCCGATTCTAGATGGCACTCAACTTTTATGGTATATGTCCCAGTTCATGTCATACTGAGATTCAAAAGTTGGTGGCCTTGGTTGGTATCTGTTTATATGTATGATATACCTGAGGAACATTTTTTTTTTTCCGGAAAAGAGAGGGAGTTCTTTGTTACTCTGTATAACCTGAGTGCAACTGAAGCCCTATATGGCTCAGTCTCTGAGCAATGTTGCCTTCAAAGCAACAGTATTGTGGCAGAAAAACATAACTGAGAGCAAATCACATCTGTACTCAGCCTCTTGAAAAAAAAAATATCAAAGGGGGGAGTACATTCTTAATGCTAGCAAAGCTTAAAAGAGCATCTTCTTTAGACATCTTTATTGTTCTCAGTCTTTCTATAATGCCTTATAACAGCACTCCTAAGAACTCTCTGGAAGTGGCTCATGAAAATATAAAATGTTCTCTTCCCTTTTTCTCTTTAGTCCTTGAAAACTCTTCCCTGAAGCCAAAAGGCACAGCTTTTTGGTCTCTTGACTATGAGTCCCCAATCAAGTATAGAGCTAAGTATCTCTTTCTTGTCCTGTCCTCTAAACTCTACCCTCACCACGGTGATACTCCCTCATTCACCACCTGTTTCTTTTCCATCCCTAAGTTGTTCATACACAGTCATACCTTCCTAAAGCTAGCGCTCCCAGTATCTGACCCTCTGTGACACATTTGGGCCTCTGGGGTGGGTAATCTGTTTTTATTTCTCTGAGAATCATCTCATTTCCCAGATGGCACACTCCATAGGAGAAACTCGGCGCTTAACTTGCAAGTAAGATTACTTCCTCTTTAGAAACGGGGAAAGTGGGAAGGGCTGAAATATTCATGTATTAATATAGCCTTATGTGAATTTGGATTATGTAAATATGAAATAAATGTGGTTAAAAATATACTTACAAAGTGTTATTTCTGGAACAAAATTTGAACTAATGTGAACCTCCCCAAATGTGGAGAAAAAAAAAGTCCGTAATCACATATGTTTAAAACTGGAGGACCGAGTGAATCGAAAACTCTGTGCTGTTACTACGGTCGCTGATAAACAAAACTACATGATGCTATTCTTTGTCAATCCTACAGGAAAATTATTCTTGAATTATAGAAGTTTTAATTGTGAAAGGTGCTCTGAAAAATACCCTAGTGTAAACTGACTTCGATATCCTGTCCTCTTGTGTTTGTTTCTGTGCTTGAGGTGCCGGGAAGGGGACTGGGGAAAACTAGGAAAGGAGGGTCAGGTATTGAACCCTCATGAGGAAGGGGAGGACCAGACACTCAGTGAGCTGCTTCAGGGTCCGTGTGACAACGGGCATCACTGTGAAAGGGTGAGAGCCAGTGTCCCCATTTCTCCGTGGCACCCAGGACCACTCTGGCATTTTCAAAACTGGCAACTCTGGACGAGGAGGAGACATGGGCAAGGTTGTTCCAAGATGTCCATCAGCCATGTCAGCGTTGAGTCTCCCCCTAGTGGCTGCATTAGCAGAGACATTGATGGAGGGAACTGGAGGAGAAAGGGCTGTGAAAATGGCAGGTGCTGACTGGCTGACAAGCTGGTCCATGAGCACAGGAGAGGCATCTTTTGAAGGCTTTTACTGATATTTTGGGGTGGGAGGATTTTTTTTTTTGAGGATCTGTGTGAGCAGGAAGAGTTAGATGCAAGAACTTTGAGATGCTGATGATAATCACCCTGAATTTATGGACAGGCTGCTTTGACCTTGGGATTCTTATACTTGTCCACACTGGTATGGTGGCTTTGCTCCTTATTCTCTTTGAGGGCTTCAGCTATTTACTTACTTAACTCCCTAAACCTCTGATTCCTTGCTTGTAGAGTGGAGGCAAATAATCACACTTACTTGAAGAGATTTTTGTGAGGATTCAGTGGGCTGATGCAGGGAAGGAGCTCCGCCTGGCGCCCAGCCTACATCATCAGCGCTCAGTAAACGTGAGCTCTCGTTGTGTGGTCATCACATCCACAGTCTGAAATGTACTCTTTCAGTTTTATAGAACCCTTGGAGTTGCTAACATGACCCACTGACTGGACTACCTTGATATCATCGGTAACTTCTGGGTCTTGCATCCCTCCTAATCTTTATTTTTTTAATATTTTACTTATTTATTTGGCTGCGCCGGGTCTTAGTTGCGGCACGTGGGATCTTCGTTGCCTCGTGTGGGATATTCGTTGTGGCATGTGGGATCTTTTTTAGTTGGGGCACGTGGGCTCTTAGTTGTGGCACGTGGGATCTTTAGTTGCAGCACATGGGATCTTTAGTTGCGGCATGCAGACTTCTTAGTTGCGGCATGCAGAATCTAGTTCCCTGACCAGGGATCGAACCCGGGCCCCCTGCATTGGGAGCATGGAGTCTTAACCGCTGGACCACCGGGGAAGTCCCTCCTCTAATCTTTAATGGTTGATGTGGCAAGAGGACACAGCTCGTGGTTTCTTCTTAATCTCAGGCCCTGTGTAATGGGAACTGTCATCACAGTTGACGTTTTCTAATTTCCTGCCACATCTTCTGGGAAAACAGTAACTTCTTACTCAGGGGAGATGGTATTTTATCAGGCAAGTTGAAGCCATTCTGAGAGAAGAGAAATTACCTCTATGTTCTTGTTCACTGACCTTTGGGGAAAATTAACTGCTGTTTGCCTTTTTCTTAATTAAATGGCAGAAAAATCCTGTAAAAGCAATTAATAGAAGTCTTTAATTCTAACTATATTAAAGCCTATTTTTCTGTCTCTATCACATCAAAATGGCAGGTCAAATGAATCTTTGGAAGTGTGACTAGGGGTTTCCATGGCAACCAGGTAGGAAGAAGGGAGGAAACCGAGTTCTGGGCTATTGGTACTTTTCTCCGACTCATTGGGGACCCTAGAGAATCCGTTTGTGGATGGCGTTTCTCTGTGTCTTCAGTGCACCCAAGTCCCGAGCTCCAGATGCCCCTTTCTACTCAAGGTGGGGCCAGTGGAGGTTGGGGTGACGGCTGATAGCAAAAAGATCTCAATGAACAGTAATACCATAAACTGGATTATATTTTTCAGTCCATGAAATGTTTTTATTTACATTATTTTATGTAACTGTTATCACTCTAAGTTATCTCCATTCTAAAGGTGAGGAAGCAGGTTCAGAGAGGTGAAGGGGTTTGTTCAAGTCGAGTGGCAGAGCCACGGTCTGTATCATCCAACTCTAAGAACAGTGGCCATTCCTTTGGGCCACGGTATATGCCAAAACCTCCTTCCCAGGGTCTCCCCTGTCCACTGTGGCAGGTTGGGTGGTTGGAGACAGTGAGGCTTTACCTGTGTCCTCCTTGGAGGCTGTGATGGAGAATGGGACACAGCTTTATGCATTTCCATGAAAAGCTCAGGTGCCGGCACGAGAGACTAATATTTTGTGGAAAACATGCACATGGCCTTTCTTCCCTGGTTCCTGATTCTTTGCCTGCTGGAGTGTGGAGGTCCTCATCGATTGTAATCATGAAAGACACTCTCTTACCGCATCTGGTAACACAATCCTTCCACAGTTTTCTTCAATTGCACTGATTACTTCCCATTATGAGTTTATTCTTTTCTGAGCTTTTTACTCAAGAAGCTTCTGCAATTTTAGTCTCAATTATTATATTATTATAAGAAGTGGCTTGGGCTTCGCTGGTGGCGCAGTGGTTGGGAGTCTGCCTGCCGATGCAGGGGACACGGGTTCGTGCCCCGGTCCGGGAAGATCCCACATGCCGGGGAGCAGCTGGGCCTGTGCGTCCGGAGCCTGTGCTCTGCAACGGGAGAGGCCACAGCAGTGAGAGGCCTGCGTACCGCAAAAAAAAAAAAAAAAAAAGCATAAAAGAAGTGGCTCTCTGGTGGCACAGTGGAGTGGATGGGGGTTGTGTTATTTTGACCTCTCACATAAAGCATCTTCTAACTTTTGTTGGGGATGAGAGAGCTGGTTGGTGATCGGAGTTGGCTGGACTGCATGAGTATCCTAGACCTTCAATTATGGTGAAATCACATTGCAGGTATTTTCCAACTTCAGAAGTGCCCCCCTCCTTTCCTTCCTACGTCAAGCCTGCCGCTAAGCATTGTTTCCTCTGGAAGCTTTCTTGGCTCTCCTGCTTCCTCTTCATTCCCACCATAATCCCATAATAATGAACGGCCACCTTCAATCCCAGTGTATCAGCTGCCTCCTTTCTGTCTTCTTAGTTTCTTGTCTTTATTCCAATGCATCCTACACATAGCAGCAGGAATACTTTCTTTGGCTTTTATTTGGATTAGGTCACTCCCATTCTAAGGAGCCCAGAATACCTCTCAATTACCTCTTGAATAAAATTAAACCTCCTAATTATATACGCTGAAGTCCTCAGCCTGTAAAGTCTTCCACTTAGTGGCCCCCTGCCTGCCCTCCTCCACTTGGGCATCCTCCTCTAGCTTCATAAGACCATTGACACCCACAGTGTACGTTTATACCCACTTATTAACCGTGAGCCTTTGCACATCCCACCTCTCTTGTTCACAGTGCTTCCCCTCTTCATTTTACCAGGAATATAATTGGTTTAACTTTGTTTAACTCCGTGTTTCTCAAATTTTTTTTCCCCACGGAAGACTTTTGCTCACAAGATGGCCTTTAAAACTGTGCTGGAGAGCTTCTGTCTCCTCTTTGCTCCTCCAGGTCTGCCCTCAGCCCTCCCTCACTCTGCTGTGTGCTCGTGAGGGAGGCTGACCTCTGTCATGGTTACAGTGAATCTAGATGTTGCTCTGAAGGTATTTCGTAGATGTGGCTAACCTGTACAATCAGTGCACTTTAAGTAAAGCAGATTACCCTCTATAATGTGGGTGGGCCTCACCCAATTAGTTGAAGGCCTTAAGAGCAAAAACTGAGGTTTCCTGAAGAAGAAATTCTAGTTCAAGATTTCACTATCAACCTCCCACCCCAACCCCAATCATATGAGCCAATTCCTTACAGTTAATCTCTCTCTCTTTCTCAATATTGATTCTGTTTTTCTGGAGAACCCTGACTGATACACATCTTAACTTCTGGGTTGGTTTGGCCAGTAAGGCCTACCTGCAGGTGACTAGAGGAAGGAAGGAGAGTCAGGTTACGGTGTTTATTCTCTGGATCACACTCTGCTGGGTCACTTATGTTTGGCTGTGTCTGTGGACAGAACTCCCAGCTCCTATCTGGAACCTTCTCCCTAGGACTCTTTCCTTCTTGGTTATGGGTTCAGGAAATCGTTCCACCCTCTTTCCCCTAGGGATGGTCACAGCTCCCTGCTGTTACTAGATCTGGGGGCCCTGCTCTATCTCTTGTGGTTTCCCTACACTCTGCCCTCATCTCTGTGAATAACGCATTGTTAAACTTCCCTCAAATCGCCCAATTTGAAATACCATGTATTTCCTGACATAACCTCGACTGATATGAGACTAGTGTTCCAAGGAGTATACTTTGGGAAACTATGCTTCAACTTCAACCTTTCTTTTACTAGGGTGGCAAAGTTGTAGGATTCACGGTTCCCCAAAACAGCCTGGGGGAAGTCAGGACAGACATCACAGAAAAGGAGATTCATGGGTTAGGAGCTGAATCATGGATGGGTTTAGTTCAGCTGGAGAGAAGGTGGGCATGGTGACAGAGTGAAAACTACCGTTTGTGGACTCGACAATTATAAAATCCTTCTGCACATTTTATCTCATCAATCCCGTGAGGTGGGCAGTTACCCCATGGCACAGATGATCAAGGAGATGAGCAAATGAGAAGGGTGGGTTGGCGGCGCAGGAGAAATCTGTCTAATTAAAGTGGAGAGTTCTTGATGAAAAGTGGGGAAGAAGAAGGTTTCCAGAGGTCAGGCAGGGCCAAATTATGCATGATCCTGAGGGTGGAGGTGAGGAGGTTGGTTTGATGTAAGAGGCTGCAGAGAGCTTTTGAAGGATTATTTGAAATTTTGTAATTGACTCTATGAATAATACATGTTCATGGTAGAATATTTAGGAGAGTAAAGTGTAAAGAAAATAAACCTCGTCCATAATTTTAGCACCAAGTGACGTCTTTGTTATCCTCTTAAAGCTTGAGATAAACCCACATTGTGTGTGTTTTATCCATCTGACACAGTTTCTCACCTGTGGCACTATTGACAGGATAATCCTTTGTTGTAGGGGGAGAGGGTTGCCTGTGTATTATGGGAGGTTTAGCAGCTTCCCTGGCCTCTACCCACTAGCTGCCAGCAGTGCCCCTCCCCCCAGCTGTGGTGACCAGCAATGACTTCAGACGTTGCCAAGTGTCCCTTGGTAGGCAGGTCATCCCCAGTTGAGAATCTCTGATGTAACTTTACCTTGTGAGCATTTTCTCTCACATCATTAATAAT